>NC_134404.1:286593116-287270616 GCF_038048845.1 Mixophyes fleayi | reverse complement strand
AAGGGCACTCTTAATCTGAAGACGATTCGAAGTTGAACTGTAACTATTACTCTAATTGTCTTAGTAAAAACCCCACAGTAGATTAACAAACTTATATTATATTATCCTGCACAATCTCATCAAGTGTATGTAAAGTCTCCATTTGGCATAGAATGTTTGACTCCCTTTTCAATAACAGAGAGAGCAGACACTTCAGTTTTCACTAACTGTAGGCGAGACATGAGATATCCAGTTATCTAAAATGGCTTTTTTTTTGCCAAAGTTCAATTCCATAAATACCTCATTCTCAAATTAAGATGGAAGTAGTGGTTGATAAAAAAAATATAATCTTTTCCCAATATTACAATGTTTTGGGGGCAGTTGCATAAGTTGTGAGTTATTTTTGCCTTCTGTCATTTGTATTTTGGGCAAAGGCCTGATTTGTGAGGAATCATGTGCTTGCTTGAGAAATATAGGCTCTATTCCCCGTTTTTAAATGTACCTCCTGAAGTCTAGCCAAACTTAGTGTTTTTATAGTTTTCTCAGTGTGGGCTAATACTTTAGCAGGTTCTCTGAGCTCAGGGAAGTCCACTTTCCATTCCAATCATACCATGGACCACAAAAGTCTAAATAAAGATATATTAATTTAAACTTGTCTGCACGTGAAAATCAGAGCTACGATTCAAACTCGTCTGGTTGTGGAATGTCAGTTTTTAGTTGCGATTGTTGTTTACTTTGTATATAGTGACGTGTCTCTAGATACAAACAAAAATGGGTATGTGGGAGATTGTGTTAATCTTGTAATTGTCTAAAACTATAAAGGGAATCTCCTGCATCAAAGATGTCTCTGATGGCTGTAATGCCTTTTTCCTTCTAGGTCTTGTACAGCACATTACTCCATCATTGTCTAATGATTAGACAATGATGGAGTAAATTCTGTGTTTCCCCAGATTGGTAGGTTTTTAGTATATCTGTAATCTCTTTTGTCTGTTTTATTGATGGCTATCCATGCGTTAAAGCTTACCTTATCCCAGATGATACAATTCCTACTAATACACCTTCACAACTGTCCCAATCTCCACTCTAAGCCACACTCACTCCTCTTATTTCAGCTGTGCCCTCTTCCACTTAGAATATAAGCTCTCTAATGAGCAGGGTCTTCCATACACTTTGTTTCCATGTCTGCATTTATTTGGTCTGCGTTGTCTGTCCTTGTTTTATGTATGTCCTTGTTTTTTCTATTGTACTGCGCTGTGGAACACTATGGCGCCTTACAAACCTATGATAATAATGAAATAAATCCATTTGCAATAATTTGTCTTGAAGGGCTAGTGTTTAGAGTTTTTATCAATTGGATATACTGTGATGGCAATCTAAATCTATGGAGTGCCTTGTAGAGGTGATCCAAAACTACTAGATGAAAGGCCTTTCAGCATTTATATCAAAAGTAAAACATTAGGAACACCTCCAATTTCCCCTCCAAAGATTGAATAACTAAAACCTTTCATATGTTGGAAATTGAGTTTCTGCCCCAAATGAATCCTGACTGGTCCCTGTGTATGATCCTGGTTGACTATGCCCTTGAGATCAGTTATTTATACCCCAAGCCAACCCAAAACTATAGCATAATATTCAATCACCACATACAATGGTAAATGCCAGTAGAACCACAAGCAAAAGTCATTCCAATATTTATCTCATTCGAGCTGTCAGTCCATCTCAAAATAAGTTTCATCCAATCATACTGAGCATCATCATGTTGTGTCTTAGATTGCAAAAGTGCAAGTTTTCGCATGTATCCATGAACATTCTTCTGGAATTTTCCAACACTGTTACCTTCGTTTTAAAATATATTACAATACAAACAAAATGCCTCTGGTATGTTGATTTTTATAATGGACAGTGCTAGCTTTGGTATAAGTTTCATTTGGTCATCTATGGTCAAAACCAGATATTATTTCTTTAATCAATGATTCATGTCCCAATGAACTCAAGCATACTTAAAAGAGTGATGTAGTGAAATGAAGTGTGCTGATTTGATGGTATTAACATATCTTGTTTGAAACACTTTCTAATTATTAGTTATCTTAATAATACATTTTGTAGGCAACAGAAAAAACATTAAATTAAAATCTAGTATTTAAAATTAACCCATGGGTTCCTCCTAATATTGAGATACAAATGTAGGGTTTAGCTGTATAACTGCAAATGCCCACAAAGAAAGAGCATGCCTCTGATATTTGCACCTCCTTGTGGCTTGAGAGGCTGAAAAGTGGGTGAAGGGGGGGGGCAGTATTATGTAGGCTAATTCAGTAAAGATGTATTCACACAAATGCATCTGAGACAGACCAGTACAGAGATCTATATACACCTGTTAGGAGTTGTGTAGTTGTCACGGGCACTAGGAGTCTTTACCCAGTATCACCCGCTGATGGTCTTATCAGAGCAGTTGAGTTGGTATATGATACTCTGATGGCAGGGTGATAATGGAACTGGAAACAGTAGATGGTTAAAGAATGCTCAGAAAGTCTATGACTAGCAGCACTGGTAAACAATAGGTAACTGAACACGAGGATCTGGATGGACAAGGACACGTGAGGGTAGTCAGTGGTCTGCGCACGGCAAGTTGTACCATTGCTATAGTGAGAAGAATGTCCAGGAGTAATAAGGAGGTGGAAGTCAGCGGTCTGCGTATAGCAAGTTGTACCGCTGTCTATAGTGAAGGAATGGAATCCAGGTGAAGGTAACGGGGAAGTCAGTGGTTTGCGTGTAGCAAGTTGTACCACTGCTTATGTGAGAGGATATATGCAACTGGTGACACAGGGAAACAGGAATCAGTGGTTTGCCTCTAGCAAGTTGTACCACTGAATATATATGTGAGGAAGGACACGAGGAGATAAATGCAATGCAGAGTCTACACGGGTACACTGAACTTGATCCCATGTTGAACTGCACACAATAATAATAATGAATGAACAGCACTGCACAGATAAGCAAAGTCACTAGAATAGTCCAGCAAAAGGAAACACAGTCAATAATAGCAATAGTCTCAGAGGATGGAAACTCCGGAGGAGAACAACTCAGTCCAGATGGATATGCAATACACCAGCACAGTCAATGAGAAGTATGCATACCGTGGTTCAGATGAGCAGGCTGTTAGAGATAGCTGCAGGGATACCTGAGCGGCAGGGAACTGACGAGATGAGAAGTCCTTGCAGAATGGAAGCGGCAGTTAGGTGCAGCGCACTGTAGGTAGGCCAGCAAGGACGACAAATACTCAGGAAGCAGTAGTATATCGAATTGAACAGCAGGAGACCACGGGAGAGTTGAAGCGATGTAGCAGAGCTGGAAGCCGAGGAGCATAGACTCGATGCTAACAGGCAAGTTGACACAAATGGACACACTGTAGAAGCAGTAGGCAGCGGGTCAGCTGACGGCAGGTAGAATGCAGACTGGAGCGCTGAGACGAGCAGGACTCTGTAGACACGCTGAAGTAGCTAACAGGAATCAGCTGGAACAGTAGCGATGTAACACAGGAGAGTTTGAAGTAATCTGTAACTGTAGATATACGGAGACAGCGGATAGGAATCAGCTGCTGGAGTCACGATGAAACACAGGAGAGTTTGCAGTTATCTGTAACTGTAGATACACGGAGGCAGCGGATAGGAATCAGCTGCTGGAGTCACGATGAAACACAGGAGAGTTTGAAGTAATCTGTAACTGTAGATATACGGAGACAGCGGATAGGAATCAGCTGCTGGAGTCACGATGAAACACAGGAGAGTTTGCAGTAATCTGTAACTGTAGATACACGGAGGCAGCGGATAGGAATCAGCTGCTGGAGTCACGATGAAACACAGGAGAGTTTGCAGTAATCTGTAACTGTAGATATACGGAGGCAGCGGATAGGAATCAGCTGCTGAAGACACTAGGAACACGAGGAATAGAAGTGGTCTGGAAACCACAAACGGCAAACAGGAATCAGCATCAGCTGAACACACGAGCAGGCACTGGACCACCTTCAGAGACTCATGAGGAATGAGACTCCAAGATCAGGCAACGTGGTATTGACCACAGGTGCTTAATATAGGGAGTGTTGCCTGATCAGCCAATTAAGTTAAAGGAACAGAACTGAAGGTTAAAAGGGACTGCACATGCGCAGTACCTCATTATAATGGACGGACACGGTTCCTAGCTACCATAGAAGTAGCACTCACAGTCCGGTGAGTGACAGTAGTCTTAAACACCTGCTAGAGGGCGAATACACATACATACTCCAGTACTGGCTTGCTGCTTCTGCTTTCGAATTCACCTGTGAAGCTAATAGATGCTGCCTTCATTGATCATGTATATAGTATAGGATTTTTTAGCCATATTTTAAAAATCCTTTTTTGCTACTTTCATTGTTAGGAGTATTACAGGAGTGTGATATCTGCTGTACTATTTCAAGCTAAATAGAGAATGTGTTTTTCGCTGTCAAAACAAAGGTTTGCAAATTGGTTTTGTGCTTGTATCTATGCATATGTTGGTGTATGTATGCCTGACATAAACCTAGGTGAATATGCTACAAGTGCAGAGCTGGACACATCTTGAGGTGCCTATGGGCATACATACACTATTTGTATGGACGGCTGTTTTAAACATAAATTGTGGCCAACTCAAGATCAGGCCCTTAATCTCTTAGTTTAATTGTCATTTTATATAAAGGTTAAGTACTTGATGTCTAAGAAATACTGTGTGTGTTGGGGGAGGTGGGTCTCTCAGCGTCTTTCCATATTGTGCTTGTTTTGCAGTAAAAGTCATTAATAATTCCATTAACATATCTCTGTATGCCCTTCACATAGGAAGCTTATCATCTGATGACTGATGTCAATGCTGGAGAAAATGCTTTACTGGGATTAATGAGCTGATAATACCTGTTGTGAACAGAATGAGCAGACAGAAGAGTTTAAAGTGTTTGGTGAAAAGTGTAATAGTTTCTAGAAATAGCCTCAAAATAATAACACAAATTGGGTGAAAAGACAGAGAAAAATTAGAGCAAAAGAATAAAAACAAGTATTTTAGAGATTAAAACAGATGGACACATCAATGACATTTGTCATAATGTATAAAACTAAATTGTTTGTTATCGTCCATCAGATTCTTGTGATACTGGATGAATACACATCATTCTTTTCATTTCTGATTGAACAATATAATTGATGGACATTTATATCTATGAACAGTTTAACAAACATAAAAGGACACATTTTTTTTAACCGTACCAATGTACTATCTGGACCTTCATGAAGAGCATGTAAAGAGCAGTGTTTCTGGTAATCAGTATATGTTTTTCAGGATTGTAATCCTCTGGTCTTGCTTACAGTGCATGTGTTATGTATGCAGGGCCGGATTAACCATAGGGCTAACTGGGCTGCAGCCCAAGGGCCTCGGGCATTCAGGGGGCCCTCGAAAGTGCTCAGCAGCATTATTGATTGGTCGGGGGATGGGGGCGCCCCCGGCCCGATCAGTGCTGCTGAGCACTTTCAGTGCGGTCCTTCCCCGACGCGCTGTAGTCTCCTTACTCAGGAGATCTCGTGAGTCTCACTCTCACGAGATCTCCTCAGTAAAGAGCGCACAGCGCGCCGGGGAAGGAGGAAGGAGGTAAGTGCCTTGGGGGCGGCTCGGATCACGGGGGGGGGGGGAGTTTGGATCACGGGGGGGGGGCCTCACGGGGGAATGGAGACTTCCTTAGCCCAAGGGCCTCCATTCCCTTAATCTGGCCCAGTATGTATGTTGTACCTGAGGTCTATTCATTGGTGATGGATTCATTCTAAAAGATCAGTATGCGGTACATAACATATGCTTCTGGCAGGAGAGGTGGTAAACATACCGTGTTAGTGGCCTTAGTTCAGAAATGAAGGACACTTTGAAATTAATTGAACATTTACAGTATCCAATTTCCAATATGATGGTTTACAGTTGAAAATGTTCTGACCAAGACATTTGGTATCACTTTGGACATCTACTTTTTATCACAATAGATCACTTGTAATCCACACATACACCAGAATTTTAACAATTTCTTTTAAAAAAAACTAGCACTTAAGAGCTTAGGTTATGAAGAAATCTGGAAGAGGCATTTGGTGATGGCAATAGATGCATTAAGGAATTAATATGCATTTTCATAAATGCCATATGCAATCTTATAGATAAAATGAAAATGGTAAAATATGTTATTGTAAAGTTATATCTACATGATTCATAAAGAGATAGTCTATAAAATATGGGGTGAAGATAGAGTAAGATTTTATGTAGATGCTTCGCATAAGGTAGTGCCACACAGTACCGCTATATATTCTCATTCCAGGCTATGGGCCTGATTCATTAGGACACACATTCTGAGTGTAACTTGCGTTATGTATTCTGTGCACTTATTTGTAACTTGCGCACTCCAGAACTCATCAAGGAACGGATCTCAAAATACGTAGCTAGATGAATTTGGTCGCATTACGTCATGCAAATTTTTGTATTACTGCGTCTGACCATGGAATTGTGTTTTTTACAGTGGTACAGCTCTCTTATGTTAGAGTACATTATGCATTGGTATTGTTATAAATAGGGATGCTTGTATTTTACTTTGCTGGACTGTTCTTAGGAGCTGATTTTGCATCATCTATTTTATTTGAATCACAGATGAAAGACTCTTCATGCAGGTGACCAATAATGTGTGTGTAATTTTATAATTTATGGCATTAAAAATTATGTTTACACTTGTGTCTGTGTTGTATTTACATGTTTCTTTGGGACATTACAGGAGTGTGCTTGAGCTTTTAGTACTAGTGCATGTGTTATTATTATGATTATTATTATTATTATTATCATTATGTCAATATTATGACTGGATCCCATATGATGATAATGGCATAATGGCTTTAAGTCCACAATAGTGTGTGTGTGTGTGTGTGTGGAAAGCATCATTACAGTAATAGGGGATAATATCATATTTATTTAGCTCTGCTACTCTCATCACAAACTTCCTTATGTCTAAAAATATCTGGGAGTTAATATTCAGTAGAAAGAGACAAATGATCCTGAAATATTAATTTATGTTTATAATGTCTTTCATTATAGTACAAGTTTATATGAATACACATCATGAATTTTTTTGAAAAAAATAACACACACACACAATGTAGGAAACATTATTTTTTAGTAACCAAACTAACAACATAAATACAATCAAATCAAACAAATCAATAAAAAAAAAAAAAATCAATTGAAATAATATTTTTCACTATTCTCAATATTTTTGGATAATTTTCTTTATATTTTTTTCATTTTTTTTATATTTGTAAATAATCTATACCCCTTAAAGATGGACTTGACCAATGGATGGACAAAATGTAATATAAATCACATAGTGATTAAGAAAGATCATTATTAAATAATATGCTTGATGACAGAATACAGGTGTGACAGATATATTACAGATAGTACTTGTCTAAGGCCTTGTACTTTGTCAAATTAAGCCTATTACCAGTTGGAGCATTGCATAAAACAAACACTTAAGTTATCATGTAAATTTTAAAATTGTGATTACTAGAGCACTCAGTTCTTTGAATCTTGGCCCTGAGATCCTCTAATAGCTGTGGCTGCCACCTCCGTAGACTGCTCCAGCAACGCTGGAGTTGCACTATAGAGTGCCTTCTATTTAATTGTGTTAGATAAACCGGCGAACGGCAAAGTATGCCCTCAATTTATCCTCATTGGGGATGTACCAAGGTCGGTACAAATCATCTATTATTGTTGTGAGCAGGTGGAGCTCTACTCTTAAAAATGTTGCAGCCTTCATTTTTGCAAGTGAATGACTCTCCAACATTCGGTGCTGTGATTGGTTCTTAGTGCACATATGGGCGTACAAACTTCACTTGTGGATCCCTTCAATATTGTGTGTAAGATGTGTGCCTCACCTGTCAATTATTCTCGGTGTCCAACAATTAGGGCCATGCCCGTCCCCTTACTAATGATACACAAGCACTCGCAAGTGAATGTACCTGAATTAAACCACATTAAAATGCACCTGCATGGCCTATATAAGGAATGGTGCTGTATTCATTCAGTCAAGCCATTTTGTGACTTCAGGAGCACAGATATTTGTGAGATTTCAGACACTTATGAGATTGCATTCCTTTTCAATATTATTGGTAAGTACAATGGCCAATGTCACACCATAAGTTGGACTCTAACCTTACAACTATTAATTTCACACTCACAGACAGCCGCAAAATCTTTTCATGTTTGAAGGACCTGGTTACCCACTATGTCACTTCCATCCTCCCTACCCAAATGTCCTAAGTTTACTCTCGTTCCCCACTATCCCAATAATTAACGTATCCATTGGACCGAATTGCCCACACTAGACCCTATGCCCCATCATGCACCATTTTCCCCTGGTTTTAGTCCCCACTTTTCACCTGCTGCCCCACTACCCTCTCCATCAAAAACCCATCTTTCTGCCCCCAAACCATCTCCCAGCCCCCTATGCCGAGCCACTATCTGTTGACTCAATGACCTCTGCTTACTCTGCACAGCCTTCCAAATCATGGGTGCAAAAGCAAACCACACAGCCATGGGGCAAGCAGAAAACAAAATTACCTTAATTTTTTTTACAGTTTATTTTAAAAACTATGTCTGATGTGTGGTTTGTAGTATTTGTTTGTTATTAATTCTAATGCACTTTAAAGCAGGTGGATATCACATAGTGCCTGAAGCAGGCTTTATCCTTTGTAGTTTGCGTGTACACTCAAGAGTTAAAACATACTTATACAAAGGTATAAGTGACCTCATAGGGTTCATTATAGATCTGTTTGAGGAAATAAAAATAAACTTTTAAAAATAAATTAAAATAAAGAAATATCTATGTATTGGCATGTGGATTAAAATGTCTAAAAAAAAAAGCGCACAGGGAAAAATAAAATACCGTATTTTTCGCTCCATAAGACGCACCTGACTATAAGATGCACCTAGTTTTAGAGAAGGAAAACATACACTGACCCCTTCACTCACACAAAATACACTGGCCCCTTCACTCACACTCACCAACACACACACACACACACACACAAACACACACACACTATATTAACACACTGATCCCCACTCTTAGACACACATGCTATGCTAGCACACTGGCACACACACAGTATAGCCTCCAGCACACACACAGTATAGCCTCCAGCCCACACACAGTATAGCCTCCAGGACACACACACAGTATAGACTCCAGGACACACACAGTATAGCCTCCAGGACACACACAGTATAGCCTCCAGGACACACACAGTTTAGCCTCCAGCACACACACACAAACACTATAGCCTTATCTTATTCCCTCCGGGGTCTTTAGCGCTGTGGATCCTCCTGAAGGAAGGAAGAAAATAAAAATTTCATGTCCAGCGTGGAGAAGCGGGTCCCGGCCAGGCTGCAGATCCTCCGTCCCCCTGCCTATCTGTGAGGACCTAGCGCTAGGTCCTCACAGATAGGCAGGGGGATGGATGATCAGGAGGATCTGCAGCCTGGCCGGGACCCGCTTCTCCACGCTGGACATGTAAGTTTTATTTTCTTCCTTCCTTTCTGGCATGCAGTATTCGCTCCATAAGACGCACACACTTTTCCCCCCACTTTTTTTGGGGGGGAAAAGTGCGTCTTATGGAGCGAAAAATACGGTATTGTCAAATGATATAATAATAATGAAGGCATTGATGATAAACCAGTTTTAATTATTTTTTATTTTCATGAAATACAGTTATTAGAAAGTTGTTAATGCCCACTTAACATAAAAATAAATTTATTGCAAATTTATCATACTGCATACATACAAGACTGATATCCTTACTTATTGAGACTTAGACTAGCCCCAGAACTGGTGTAAGAGATACGGCAGAAGGAGCAGTTACTTTCACGGACATAGAGCTTGAAACGACTGTGGCTGTGTGCGCTCGAGTTTGGCACGCCCCGATTTTGCTGCAAATATGACAACACGTCCCTTGCCCATCCAGTTCACTCACCTAAGTCGTATGTTGTCGTAAGTGCCCCTTACGCACACGTTTGCACGGACATTGCTTGCGTACACAACCGTATATCTCTGTTTCTCAGCCACATCTCTGTTCTGGGCATGCGCAGAGTGATTTTGTGCAATATACGCTCAAAACGGTAGATACGTCCCTTAATGAATCAGGCTCTATGTATGCACTTTTAATATCATCTGCTTTTCTATCTGTACTCAAACTACATCTTCCCTTCAAAAACTGGTTCTCAAGAGCTCTTCAGTATATTATAGATAGCAATTAGTGTGAACATAACATAACTATTAAATTCCTTACAACCTCTGTTAACTTCTTTTAAATTCAAGTTTCTCTCTATATATTCTACAAGTAGCTAGAACCATTAATCAAAGTTTAGAAAATTGGGCAGTCTAGTTATACAAAATATAAAAAGCAAAAAGCAGTAGATCAATAGAATACATCACTGGTTGTATGCTCTCAAATTACTAGACAAAGAAAAAAACAGTAGTAGTACGTCTAAAACTGCTTTAGGTTATATTTTGCCATTTTCAATATTGTTATACTTCAATGGCATATTCAAAGTCAGCAAAATAACTAAAGGAATTGACTGAAGACTTAATCATACAAAATTGCCTTCAAATGCATGGAAATATAAGAAATATTATCCCTACAATTTTACAAAACAGAACACTGTACAAATAAGGCTGAGAGAAACGATATATTATTATAATCCAGATATAGATCAAGAAAATTGTTATGTTACACTTAATAGAAAATAACTAATCTACATCATTATGCATGCAGAATGTCTGAACACCATGCTTTTTCAACAGGTTTGCACTGATAATTCTTTTGCAAAACTATTGTGTGCTATCTACTTACAAAACCAGTTATTAATTAAATGTTAATATTATTTTGTACATATCTTTAATTTCTTAATTGTTACATTAATTAACAAAGTTACATGTTGTTTGTATACAACAATTATGTAGCTGAAAGTAAATATTTTATCTTTTTAAACAAAACAATTTAGACAGTCTATGGATTCTCAAATTTGTAGTAAAGAGGTGTTCCACTTTATTTAAAAAAATTACTAAATCCTTGCTGTGACAGGATGGACCGCTTATGCCACCCTGGCTGTTGTTGCTGGAAACCGGCTGGACTTACTTTGCCTCCATTCCCTTTCTTTATCCCTAATGCACCCTCTAACCGCAGTAGGAGGGGCTTACAAATGCTGCCACCATTGGACTCCTTACCGGCATCCAGAACCGGGTTCTTTCTGGGTTACTGGCGCCCTATAAATAAAAATTTCATAATAATTAATAATAATAATAATAATAATAATAATAATAATAATAATAATACCTGGACTGTGTTGAAGTAATAATTACCAAAAACCCTATATTACCAATTAGTTCAATAGAATGAACCAATGAACTTGATTTTTGTTTCTGTGCTTTAAGAAAACGGAAAAATACAGAATTACATAACAAGAGACATGTTTTTAGTAAAGTTCCATTATTGCACAATATCGCCGGATATAGCCAAAGAAATATTGGCACCGTAAAAGGTCATGATGACCGTCCAAGATGAACATGTCATTTTAATTATAGAGACATAGATTGCCAGCATTGATGTAAGCTGGGAAGGTGTGTTTTGAAGTAATAAGGAGTTTCATCTCTATAAATGTATGAGTTAATAAAATATAGGGGGTCATTGGCATTTGAGAACCTGGGCGTATGTCTGCGTCATCCAGTATGGCTGTATCTATGTATAATACCTTTTTAATAAATTATAGGAATATTATATTTTGGAAACCTGCTCATCTCATTTATTATTTAAAGAGACGGAAAGAGATGATCTTATACAGGTGATACCCCTGACCTCTTACTATGGATCAAGGTTGCTGTGGATGGATTCCCCCTGGTCTATCACACTGGCTAGTGCTGCTGGGTAGCGGGCAGAGTGGTCGTACCGGAAAGCTGGGTCCAAACCTCAGAACAGCCGGGAACGAATTAGAGTTGGGTCTAATCTGTGGGTCACAGGGATAGAGAAGTTTCCAAGCAGGTCTTTGAAGCAAGTGATGTTTATTTGCTCACACTGGTTGAAGGTACCAATGAGCAGGTCAGATGAAACAAGAATAACAATTTTCCAATACAAAACAGTGCTTTTTTATACAGTTTTGGAGACAGCCTCAAATGGTAAGCCAGCCCTCTGAGGTCTAAACTATTTTTAGTATCAGGATGCAATATATTTACCCAAACATGGATTTACATGCAAATGCAAAGCTAACAATATTTATACTTATCTGTGATATCCTAAAACTCGCTGTGGTTTCCTGCATTTTGTTTTAGACACAGAGGAAATCTAACATCAAGTCTAATTAAACCTTCCTGTGCCTTCAGGTGTTGGACCCTCACACATCAAAAGGTCTGATTAACATGGGTCCTTTCTTCAGACAATTGCTGAATACACGTTTCCTCCACTTGAGAATTCCCAAAGAAAAGTTACAAAACCTCAAACAAGTCATTTCCCTACACCAAAATACACAAAAGACTTCCTCAACAAATGCTTATTGCATCAGGTATATACCTCAGAAATAATGCATTTCCTCTAGCAATGTTAAAACAAAAAATGAATTTCCTCCCCTGGTCTCAGAAATAAAGATATTTCCTTTACCAAATACACAAAATATAAAAAATAAATACATTTGCAATTATATGAATAAGTGTCCTGCGCTATTTCGTTTAAATAAATTTATACCATAAGTTATTTTTAAGTGATCCAGTTAGACTTACCCTTCCTAAAAATAGTGCTGAAGCTTTCAATTAAAGCATACTGCATGCCTGCTGTGGAGAGAGGTAAGCAGCACTGGCTGATTGATAGAAGTCTTGGCTGTATGTAAGTGCAAAAAAAAGGGAGGGGTAGGCTCTGCACCAGAGAAAAAGTATATATAACTAGACCTTTCTCTTATTAAATATAAAAATGATACATAGAGTATGACTGAGGGGATACTGCACTCTAATTAAATTAGAGAATTTTTTTTGAAAAGGCTTCTCAAAACGGTAAAGAAAAGAAAATATGCACACTCCAGTCTAGAAAATGGTATTGGATAATATTAAAATTAAAACTTACCTTTTATTACACATTTTAAAAATAATCTCAATAGTAAATGAAATATAAAAAGTATGAATAAAAAGCAGTTGTGCGTCAAATATACATCCACAACTAACCAAAAGTGTTTAAAAATGTGTGTGTGTCCACAGAAGAGAAAAGCAATTTTATCCAATCCGTAATTGCTGTGGCCCAATATAGAGACGTGTCTATAGATTTTGGGAAATGTCCCCTACACAGAAATACAATATCGTCTTGATACATAAACGCAGTTCTGGATATAGATGCAGCTGTGGTGCCTGACCTCAAGGACTTAGACAAATTAGAATATGTAGGGACTGGAAAAAAGATTATAGTGTGCTCCAAAATGGACCCCTACCTAGGAAATAGGGTACACTATATCTCTATATATACTGTTGGAGTATGGAACGTATATATATTCTATACCTATCACGGGGTTTATGACCTAGCCCCGTGAAAATATATTGGTATGTGTAGTGAGGAGTTTCTTATATGTAAATCTCAAATAAAGTGTGTCAGGGGATACAGAGAGTGAATTTCCGATAATGAATGGATGAAATCATAAATCTGGTGCTACATGATTAATCTCCGCGGATCAGGCATATTTGATCATATCCACGTGCACTGGTATTGCTATGATGGTCCCTCAAATGGCGAATAGGACTGATATTCCTATAGACCTCTCTGTCCGAACAATCCCTGCATGATCTTGTATATTACTATAGCTGTGTCTAATACACTTCAAACATAATAATGAAGGGGGGGGGAGAAGGTGTAGTTGAAGGGCAGTGTTGGGAGAAGTGCTGTAACGGTACTGCATAACTCAAAAAACGATAATAGTCCAATGTATATGGTCAAATGCCTGTACCAACAGCTAATACTTAAGCTGTCTTGTGCAGTGCTCAGTCTTGATCGGGTAACTGACAGTCTAGTGGTAATCGCTCAGATACAGCTCCCTATGGAGCATATTTAAGAAAGCATGATAGTGCTCTTACCGGCAAAATAAGGTGCCTCTGTGTCATGGATATCATGGGTATCTGCTGCTTTGCACTCCTCTTCGTTTTTGGTAACAGTCACCATTCAACAGTATGGTGACTGCTCCCAGCCGCAATCTAACAAGTTCCGTAAAAAAATTTTTTGTCACTCACCGCTCTCGCTCTGCAACTATAGTTGCAGAGATAGAGCGAGATGTTTGTCTTTGAACTACACATGCGCAATTGCAGTAAGAAGAGGAGTGAAGAGGACGAGGAGGTGATCCAGGGACATCGCGTTCCGAAGAGGCGGGAAGTATGATTTTTTTTTATCACAGAAACAGCAGTTTTTCAGAACTGCTGTTTCTGTGCAGGGTTGTACATAAATGTGAGAAATAGTTCAATCCTTATCATTGCGATAAGGATTAAAAACTATTTTTCACTTTATGTGAATATTGATAAATGTGCCCCTATATCTCAAACATGCAGCGCTCAGTATAGAACGGATAACTGGCAGTCTAGCAGTAATCGCTTGGATACAGCTCCCTATATCCCAAATATGCAGCGCTAAATATAGATCGGGTAACTGACAGTCTAGCAGTAATCGCTCGGATACAGCTCCCTATATCTCAACCATGCAGCGCTCAGTATAGATCGGGTAACTGGCAGGGTTGTGGTAATCGCTCGGATACAGCTCCCTATATCTCAAGCATGCTGACAGATCCTATCCCTATAAGGAAATTGCTTCAATCTAAGTTTCTCTTAGGGAAATAGTGTGAGGTTTCTTATGAGACAGTGTTAACCCAGCTATAGAGCGGCTAACACAGCCGCGAAAGCTCTCCTCTCAAGGGCACTGACGTCACTTGGATATCAGCACTGACTTACGTTTCAATCTTTCAGTTTTGTGAAGATACCGGGTTTATCTGACCCAGTGCTACCCAGTACCTTCTAGGATTCGTATGGTCACTCAGGCAAAATGCAGTTATAAACATACAACAGTATATTTATTGTCATACAAACAACACTAGAATGTTATATACACACAGTAAATAAATGCCAGGCAGATTTACCACATTATCTGTCCCTTCCCCAATAACTTAAGGAGATATGGTCACCTGCTGTCCAAACTTCACGACCCATGGATTTTTATCAGCTGCATATATAGAGACTAGTTTGAAAACGACAATTCAAAACTAGATGCACCTTCATGAATGAAATCCTACACTGAACTCCCTTCCCCCTCTCGAGTTGTTCCTTATATCACAGGTCTAATTTCCACAGTCTTTCCCCTCCCTGGGCAAACCCCTGGGTCTATTCTTCTTAACCATTGGCCAGTGCAGGACTAGGGGGTTTGGACAGGGCAGTGAAGATGAGATGTCCTTTCACAGAAGCCCCTTGCTGGGATGCAGACAGAACGTCTGGACTAGTCCTAAGGAGAACAATTGATGCTTAATTGGCTTCCCCTACTTCTAAGGATAAGGTAGCAGTGAGCCCCTCCTAAAATTAACCCCTTACACTACTTTGTGATGTCACAGGGTCCCCAGCTGTTCCATGCTTCCTGTAGAGGAAGGAGGGGGGAGAATGAATGCAGCTCCAGCCCTCTCACCTGTATCCTAGACACCACCTGATCTTTACCCATAACCCTCCTGGCTTCAGTTTAAGGACAATGAATAACATTACTTCAAGTCATCAATATATAATACACAATATACATATTTACATTGAATTACAATGTCCCCTTAACCACATGTAATTGGACAATGCAGTTGTAGTCTGATGAGCTGGGGAAACAAAAGAAGGGCTATACAAAGTATTTGCTATAATTCACATATCACACTCGTTTTATCACAAGTTTCTTCAGAGGGAATCGTATGTAAGTGGCAAGACCCTGTTAAATATAACGAATAGTGTAGCAACAGTGATCCCACTCAACAGTCCTAAGGGAAAGCAGGGAAACTATTATTGGGAAGGTTTTTAAAGCAGTTAAATTGATAACCTTGTTAAGACTTACTAAGTGGCTACTTGGGAACTATGGAATCATTAAACCTAAAAAACTAGGTGCTTTTTATGTTAGAGCTACTAATAACATTGGAAATTCAATTTATAAAGTTTCAGTAATTTATCAGAGCTGAAGATATTTATCAGAAGCCATGTTTCTGTATGTTCATAGATTAGCTGTAGAAGATTAATGTCCTCTGGAACAAAAGACTTCACAAGACCACCTCTCTGGACATCTTCAGTAGGTCACACCTCCGCTTTACACAAAGCCTAAAATGGGTATTATTCCTCATCCACTCATGGATTAAAGCTTGGTATGTGAGTTGGATACTGTTCCTGGGATACCTGGACCAGATCCAAAAGACTGAAATCAACATTCTTACTCTTCAGAAACATATAGGCTCACTATATTAGGTTTGACAGATTTCATAGGATCATTGAGTGTGTACTGCACATGCATTGATTAATAGTGGAGCTAATGAGTTCTACTTTAATACAACTGTAGGAATTTTAAAGCCTAAAATGCCCCAAAGTTATTTAGTATGTTGTAAAGGGTGAGTGCAGTGGTTAAATGTCTGTGTGTCTGTAGCTGGCACTGTCAAGTCAATAATTAGGAGGCATTAAAAGTTCAAGCATAATACGTTTATTGTCAGAGGTGCTACAGATGCATATCAAGAATGTATACAACAGCAGGTGCAAAATAATCACACAGCAAGCAGATACATAAGATGATGATAAACATTTGAATGTTCATTCTTAGTCAACAGCACTAGGCCTGGTTTGGCAAGAGTTTTGTAGAGCTTCAACACTTGCATTCATTCATTCTAGTAGACCCATTTAAACTGAACTGTCAAGTCTTATAAATGCCCTATAGAGGACAAATGTCTGTCAGTTATGTGAAGAAGAGATGGAGCTATCAGATTTCATGAGTAATCAATCCTTTTCTCACACGTGACATATGTGCATCTGCCTGACATACAGTATGCATCCCCCATTAGAGGATAATTCTGGAACAACTAAGGTGAAAGCCCAGCACTCCAGCCCTTTGAGTGACAAAGTCGAAATTAAGATGCCAGCATCCTGGCCTGATGTATCTCAACATACAAAGGCTAGATAGCCAGATGCCACCTGGTTAATTACAGCTTGGCATCCTGCATAATGTGTAAGCACCTCTGAAGCGCATAGTTAGTGAGCTGGGGCTTTAAGCAACCATTTTGTGCAATATGCCCTAAATAATTGGTCTCAAGTTTTCCAAAGACACATTTATTTTAATTGCCTGTGAGGCCAGAAGCAAAAAGAGACATGTAGACCACCCGCAGACTATTGATGCGACCCTTCAAGCCTTTACGGTAAATAACTATATTAATCAGGTATGCTGCAGCATAATCCTGGCGTGGCCAGAGTACCTCACCCAAGAAGGACTGGAAGGAAGCAGAAGCTATATGTAATATGGAGTCTATATGGAATTGTGTAATTTGAAATAGCCCCAATTATATGGCAAATGTAGCTTTGTTCTTTGCCTCATTAGTTATCTCAATATGCCAGTACCCTTTTGCAAGTTCCAAATGGAAATAAAAATGACTAGCTAGTTAGGGCTGCTGATCATCATCATAAGCATCAATATTTCACCAACCTTCCATCATCCATAAGAGACAAGCCTCTTGACCCATGTATATTTGTCTGCATCCAGGTCTACTTCAGTCACAATTACATAAATACACCCATACTCTACTCTGTCTATCCTTACCTGCCCCTTCCCTCCCCCATTCCACATCCCAAGCATAATCAGTCATAACTTTAAGGTGCAACAAAATCTGCATACGGATGTATGCACATGCATTTTTGGTGCACAAACGCAATACAGAGAGTGCGCAGTATGGAAATGCATATTTTAAGCAAATAAACCAGACATATGTCCAACTCTACATGAGCCCAAATTGAGCAATACTACTCACTCGTGGGCTTTCCAATACCTTGGACTTTCTTTTTTATCTGATTCCATTTCATTTTGGGAAGCCTATCAGGTATGTGGTGAGTCATGACTTCTGGGGGTGTATCAATGTCATGCTTTACCAGGTTGGCTCTCCCTAGAGTGTCAGAGAATATGTATAGAAATTCCTTAACAAAAACACCTAAAGGCTCATTTTTGTTCTGAGAGAGTGATAACCTGTCAGGGACATGGGATTCCTATTCTTGATTTTCCATAATCTGAGCGTCTAAATCAATATCACCCATAACAGGGTATACAAATAGAGCCTCTTGCTCTTTCCACAATTTTATGAGATTAACATAGTATATTTGCTTCCTTTTTCTAGTTTTGGGCTGAGAAATTTTGGAATTTACTTCAACTACTTTGCATAAGATCTTGAAGCGACGCTGCCATTTAGGCAGTGATTTTCTCTACTGCGTGGCTTATAATAACAATATCGCATCACCTGGAGCAAATATACAGGATCAGACATTCCGATTATACAGTTGCTCTTGGACTTATTGTGAATTACTAAATTTCTCTCGAGCCAACTAACCAAATAAATCTAGTCAATTACATCTATTCAACACATTTTGCAGTACATTTTCCTCTCTGAAAGAACATTCCTCCTATGACTCCTGCAACAGATCGATAATGCCATGCGGACTCCTGCCTTATAGAAGTTCTAACAGTGAAAATCCAATTGAAGCCTGGGGACTTCCTGAAATGCAAACAAGAAGAAAGGGAACAGTTCATCCCAGTTCTTTTGCATTTAGACAACTCTTTTAAGCTAGCCTTCAAGGTACAATGAAATAACTTGAGTAAACCGTCAGTCTGCAGATGGTAAACCGATGATCTAACCAAGCAAAATTTTAAGAGCCTCAGTCCGGACATAAAATTTGTACCCTGATCTGCAAGGATAACTTCAGGTAGACTTTAGGAAAAACTTTATATGAATTTGTTAGCTACTTGTTTAGTACACAATGAAATATACATGATACCTAGTGGTGTTGTCTACCGCTACTGTAATAAACATATCTGTTGATGAGGGTTTTACCAAATCAGTCCTTAATGTTTTGAACCGAATCCAAACTATTTGGAGGGGCATTAAAGAATCTTGCAGTTCAAGCCTAGGTGCTGTCGACTGGTATTCCAGACAGGCAACAACGAAAAAAGCTACTTCAGCATAAATTCCAGGTCTCAAAATCTGGGCTTTGATCCTGTCAAGCGTTTTGTTTCTTCCCAGAGGATCTTCACATGTACATAGTATGGGTTGAAGTCAGTACCTGCTTTAAAGGAATGGAGAGCACCAGCATTACCATCAGTGTCAGTATTAGCATCAGCATTGGCAGTGAAAGTTGGTACGTCATCCCCCCATTTCAATTACAACCTCTTCTGAGATACAGTCCTTATGATCCCTTTATGCTTTGCCTCTGAGTTTTAGAGGCTTTCAATTGGGACAGCACTAAGTCATGGGAGAAAAGGAATATACTTAGGGAGGAATTCAATTGGCCTCAAGGTGCCTCGATGTCTGGTTCCAGAGACACGTTGTGGCACTGATCTGCAAACTGTTCCGGAGACATATGGTGACAGCTCACAGCCAGTTGAATTCCCCCCCCCCCTACCCCTAGTCTAGATAGTCACACTACTCAGTGAGAATAAAGCATAGAAATCAGCTAGACTTTGCCTATTAACACTGGAGTTGGCTGGTATGAGCACAACCCCACCTTTTGAAAATGTATTTACCCTGAATGGCAAAGACCACTGTCTGTGGGTTAAAACTGGGCATCCCCATATGTACCCAAGTACATTTTTTTTTAAAAATAACAAACCTTTTTTGTGGTACCAAGCCCTCTAAAACCAATGTGCTCCCATTGCCACATTCTATCACCCTTTTTACTAAATTTCCCTTAATTTTCACTTATACCTGGATTAATCAGGGTCCAAGACTGACAGGAGCTGTGGTACAGATGTCTACAAACTAATAATCAAACTGTAGAAAGCTCTCTTCTGTGTGTCACTCAAAACTGCATTTTTGACAGGTGACAGAATCCAAACCTTGAATCTCTGCATAAGCCTATGTATATACCCCTGGATGGAGCCAGTTGTTGGCATTCTCAGTAGACAGTAAACTAAGGCCTGAGGCCTATCATTCACTAAGAAAACCTCCACACTGGAGTCCTGCTGATAAGTCTCTGGGTTAGTGGGACTCAGTCCAGGATGATTGGTCTTGACTTTGTGGTACTCACAGGTGTACTCATTCAACACATTGGTGTAGGCCACTTATGCTTGTCAAATCAACAGAGGCACTAGGCGCATTGCCCAAGAGGACTCATGCAATGGTTTGTCCCACCTCTTTAATTTTGTGAATCAGGAACTTAATCAGCACCTGGTAAAAATTGGCTAGGTTGGCAGAATGAGCTGTGGAAACGCTACATGAAGCAAAGCCCTTATTTTCTGGAACAGTACAAAAAGTGCATGGGCATACTTGGATATATGCTCCACTTATTACACTAAAATGTAGCAGGCACTGTCAAATCAGGAGGAACAGAGTGATAAAGAAGAAGGGGGGAGGCGCAGAGTGATGAAGAAGAAGGGGGTGAGGCACAGAGTGGAGAAGAAGAGGGGGGGGCGGTGCACAGAGTGATGAAGAAGAAGAGGGGGGAAGGCACATTGTGGAGAAGAAGAGGGAGAAAGCAAATAGTGATAAGAAGAGAACCAGGAAAGAACTTTGTCTAGATGGACAATGGAGTGAAGGATGTGTAGGAGAAGAGGGTGTTTAACAGTGTCCAAAGCAGCAGAGAGTTACAGGAGAATGAATATTGAGAAATTTAAATATTAATATTTATTTATAAACACATTTTTAGTAATCAAATACACACAAATTTAAAAACAAACTAAAAATACAAAATGCTTTAATAAAAAACAAAAAAGAAACATCAAATACAAACACATGTATGTTGTTTTTATCCCATGGTTAGAGGTGTTGCAAGGCAGGTCATGCTGGAACCCATAATGGCTGTCTTCTTTATCTGTTTAAAATATTATAGAAAAAGGGATTAACCTTATGTCATTTTGAAATAAAATAGTACTTGACTGTGTGTACTTTGTACTCAGGGTCGGATTGGCCTGCCGGGAAGCCGGGCTATCCCCCGGTAGGCCCCGACCCCTGTAAACTCTGCCCCCTTGGTTGGTGGGGGGAGCAGGTTTTTAAAAAAAAAAAAGTATATATATATATATATATATATATATATATATATATATATACTTACCACATTGCGGCGCCGGTGCCCCTCCTCTCTTTTCTCTGCTCCATTTGCATTGAATGTCGGTCGTGATGTCATCAAGAGGGGGGGTGGCACAGAGTGATGAAGAAGAGGGGGTGAAGCACAGAGTGATGAAGAAGAGGGGGGAGGCACAGAGTGATGAAGAAGAGGGGGGCACAGAGTGATAAGAAGAGGGGGGAGAAGGCACAGAGTGATGAAGAAGAGGGAGGGCAGAAAGGTACAGAGTGATGAAGAAGAGTTGGAAGGCACAGAGTGATGAAGAAGAGGAGGGGAAGGCACAAGTATTAATTGTGGGTCCTATTGATTTAATGCCGGGTCTGGTTGTAATTTTCTAAATGTACCCATTTTTTTCCCAAATAGGGCCCCCAACATCCCAGGATCCAGACAAGCCGCAAGTCTGTCAAATGTTCTGATTCTAGTGGGACAATCCCTTATTTTTGGTGACTGTTCCGCTCGATCTAAGGGGCAGGTTAAGACTGTGTACTCTTTATATACACACTGCATTCTTTATAAACTACTCTATGGTGTTAGCTGTCCTTCGTGGGCTGACCACTCCCCCTCTAGTGTCTGGTCTCACCTCTATGATGGCTAGCCAGACCCCTCTTGTGGGCCCCTAGCGTTGCAGTCCCCTGGTGTGCCCTTCATGCCCCAGTCCGACTCTGTTTGTACTCACCTGTACTTTCCAGCTGTAAAATACACAATTTCTGATACCTTAAATGTAATGCATGTCCCCAATAACCTAAAAGGACTAACATTGTAAACTATAGAAATTACATGCTGACAGAGGCAACTCCTTCATGTCCTGATCCTCCTCTTCCATGAAATGATATTTTCCGCACCTCCTTTGTGCTCCAGCTGACAGCTGGGTCATAGGGTCTATTGAAATAAATTACACACTTTTATCTATTTACTTAAGTGGTGCCTGTTTCTCACTTATCCTCAAAAATAAAGATAATGTAAGGTATCCCCATTAGAACACATTAACAAATCAGTGCACTTGACCTGGGCAGAAAAGAACATTCACATAGTCAGATATATAAATAACACAGAATATGGTTGATTGCTGAATATTTTTCAGGTGATGCAGACATCTTCCAGTTAAGGCCTGGTAGTTCATCAATGAAAGCCTTTAGATTGATCTTTTTTCAGCTACGCTCGAACAGTCAAACTTCAACATTGTTTGTATGAGTGCTATGGCTAGAAAAACTCATGTCTGATAATCTCAGCAGGAGCAGAGGCAGCCCTTACAGCACGATTAGAAAATAAATGCAGATTTCAAAGGTAAACATTTTTTCGAATGAAAAATGTCTGGTGCATGCATTTGTATATGGTTAGAGAAATTAAACCTGCCTTTACTTTCATCACCAAACAACATTTGTATTTTTTGGCTGTTAGAGAATTTAAAAAGTGTGATATAAACCATATTAGAAAACCTTGCAAATCAGTCTGGAACCTGGGATCTGTTGGGTAAACATGTAACATGGGGAAGTGCCAAAACACATAAGAATCACCCTAGTAGATAATAGATTGAAAAGCTTCACAATACCCCCCCCCCCCCCCCCAAAAAAAAATGGGTTAAAATTTATAATACAAACAATACACATGTTAAAATTCACATTACATATGAAAATAGAGATGCACTGTTATTGTGTAACATATAATATCTTACAAACACAAACTTTTAAAGTGTCTATAAAAGAGTAAGCGAAAATATAACTCTCAATACAAATAAAAGTCCACTATACAAATCCACACCATGAGACTCCTAACTAGAGATGAGCGGGCTCGGATATCTGAAATCCGAGCCCCCCGAACGTTGCCGATCCAAGCTGGATCCGAGACAGATCCGGGTATTCCCGCCAATTGCAAAACTGAAACCGAGGCTCTGAGTCATAATCCCGCTGTCGGATCTCGCGATACTCGGATCCTATAAATTTCACGCTAGACGCCGCCTTCATCACTCGGGCATTGATCAGGGTAGAGGGAGGTTGTGTTAGGTCAGGTGGTCCTCTGTCCTGCTATATCTCGTGCTGTGCTGTGCTGGGGAAATAACAATGCCCTTAGAAGGACACAGCCCAGCCCAGCCCAGCCCAGCCTAGCCCAGCCCAGCACAGCACAGCACGAAAAATTTTAAAAAAAATTATAAAAAAAATATCCAAAAACAATCCTGCAGTATAAGTCCATTGGTACTGCAATATTACAAAGTTCACTGATACTGCAGAATAGACTGGAAATTAGTGGAAATGATTGTTATTGAATGTTATTGAGGTTAATAATAGCGTAGGAGTGAAAATAAACCCAAAAACTTGATTTTAACACTTTTTATGTTTTTTTCAAAATAAATCCGAATCCAAAACCTTAAATCCAAACCTTTCGTCAGGTGTTTTGCGAAACAAATCCAAACCCAAAACCTCAAGCAAATCCGAATCCAAAACACAAAACACGAGACACCAAAAGTGGCCGGTGCACATCCCTACTCCTAACCAACTTCAAGTGTGCATGAAGCAGTATTTTATAGTGAATTCAAATGAGACAAGTATATGCAGGTGTATGGCCCACTATGGTATCAGATGATGAGATCTGATGCTGGTTCTATGCAACGCTGTTTACGGGTATCTGTTGTTTAATTTCATACTGATTAAAATATGTTTGCCGTTAAGTTCTGATTGCGATTTATTCTGAGATGCATTTGCATTGACATTCTTATTTTAAAATTTATAAAAAGAAACATGATCCTTCATGTTGGTTACTATGTGCAATTGTTCATTTGATTATGCTCATTCACACTTTAGGTTGCCACTAGCGCAATCCACTTTCAACAATATTGTCATAATTTGATTCCTGACCCATTATGTTTGAATATGCCTATATTGCATGTTGAAATTTGCGTGGAGCTACAACAGAGACAAGCAGCTGTTCAAAATAAAGTGAATCCAAACAAATAGAAAATATCCACAGATAAAAACAAACAACACCTAAGTCACAAACAAGGCAAAAAATGACAAACATATTAGAGTCCAACTATTATTATTATTACTATTTTTATACATCAATGAATTTACATTGCAATTTATTGAAACTGTGCATCTACCATGGATTTAGGGGTAAAATAGTTCATTGTATAATTATTGACATTAATAAAAATTTAAAAAGAAAACATGTTAGTTATGAGAGACGAGTATGCAGGTGTATGTTGTGCATTGTTATTTTTGATTATGGGTTTTTAAAGCAAACATTGGTTTTAAAACAGTTTAGTGTTGTGGCTTATTAGACGCTGCTGGTGTGTGCAATTGTCTCAGTAACACTTTAGCTTGCCACTAGCACTTGACTTGTAGTCAAAGATGCACTTATTTTTTCCATCTGCACATTGCCTTAGTGGCTAGACAATCCACCTTTTAGCAGTTGAGTCATGAGTTCGAATCCTGAGTCACAGCCTTATCTCTGTGGAGTTTAAATATCCTCCCCATGTTTGTGTGGGTTTCCTCCTATGTGTCTGAAGGAAGAGTACGCATGGTTTATGTACTTACATTTATTTACATGGTTTAAACTAATTCAACTGTAATGTCTTTTATTCATACTAGAGTATTATTAGCCGTAAAACAATCCAAAAAAACAAATCAAACAAGGTGTAGGCTAACTATTAGATATTACACATCGATCACTTCACATTGCAATTTATTGCAACTGTGCATCCACCATGGTTGATAGTACATTGTTTAATGTTTGACATTAATATAAAGTTTTAAAAAAAAAAATTCTGAGTGAAGTGTATTAAGATGTATGCTGTGCATATTTAGTTGTGAGTAGGGGTATTTTAAACGAGCAATGCTTTTTCAACAGTTTAATGTTGTTATTCAGAGGTACTGCGATAGCTTTTTTGGACTTAAACATAACCCCGAGCTTCCTTAAGTGTCACGCATGAATTTAAGAAAAATGCTAAGTATTTCTTCTTATCTATCCGGTGGATCCGGAGGTAAACGCCTACTCTTCTTAAGTCAATACGATCTCTGCCCATTCCCCGACCTTTTCCAACCCTTTTATCTTAAGTGGTCGGAGAGTTTCTTAAGTGAAGTTAAGAAGGTTTTTGCATTTTAACTTAAGAAAATCTTAACTTACGCAGCGGATTTTCCTTCTTATCTCCCTTTTCTGGGCATGTGCAGAGTGGATTTTCGTATTATCCGCAAAAAACAGCAGATAAGATCACTAATGAATCAGGGCCTATATTATTAACAGGTGTTAATGTAGTTAGTATTTTTTTCCTGTGCGATCTGATGGGACTTTATATTGCACATATCTAATGTGCATACCCCACAGTGTGACTGCTAACATACTGCAATTGCCATATAGCCTGATGTGTTTTCCCAGGGCAGTGTCTTTTTTCCACTAGAACTCTTTAACTTACAATCCTTAGTATCCCATGTTTCAGACTCTGAGATTCAAATTAACAGGATAGGTATGAATAGGTTCCTATAAATGTTTTACCTGTTTGGCACCCAAAAAGGTAGTATTGGGCGAGTAGGATTTTATAGTCTACTCACAGGGTTGGTTCTGGCTCTGAGGGTGATCTAGACAGCGCCACCACCCTCCTTAGAAGGGGTGCCCGTCTCCTCAAAAGCGTTGTGCCCACACCCCTGCAGCTTCTTACCTTTCACATGTAAAAAGCTGACACCTGCTTGTCCTCTATGTTAGTGGCTGACACTGAGTGTGGGGGAACCACAGGGGCATTAAAAATATATGGATGAGTGACATTGTGATAACTACGTGATAACTACACTAGAAAGTATTCACATTATATTTTAATTTCTTGACTAAAAGGATGTTACCTGTTAAACATAAAAATATTATTATCTAGTACAGTATAATTATTTTGTGATTAGGTAGTTTAACGCTATAAGATACTCATTTGTATAAATGCATTGATTCTCAAATGTTGCTATCTGATAAAGTCAAAATAAAACAATATATTGAACTGTTAAAACAGCATGGTAAGCACCTTTAGTTAGCATCTTTGAACTTAGCAGATATTTTTGCATGAGGAAACCTTTTGGGAATAAACAATATTTACAAATGTAGGGCATTTTCTCAGGAGAAGGTAATTTTTAAACTGTGAGCCAGAATTGACTATTGCTTTATATCTCTACTGTTTAGCATTCTAGAAACTGTGCTCAGGTATTGCCTATTCAGCTTATTTCGTGGCATGATATTGAATATTGAATGTTTAGACAAATTGATGTTTTGTAACATTAATTTGATTCACATACCTTGCTTGCTAATGTAGGCTTTTGACTTACTTAGAACACTTATTCAAATGAGGGGTAAGTCAACAAGCCAATTGTATTATGCATTGCCATATTTCCTGAGATATTACAACCTAAGGTTCATTTATATTGTAAACCTATTCTGTTATGCATGTTTTCTTTCAGCAAGACGGATTCATGACATATTAAACTTTGTATTAGGTAATAGGTATCAGGTAAGGAATACTAACATAACAATAATAATAATAATAATAATGCTATCCTGGAATATGTTTGCTGTCCAGCTGTATGAGGTGGACAGGGTTTGTTAATTTTTTTTAAAACAATATGAAAAAAAGTCCCTGCTAAAAAATGGATTTCATCCAGTAACACTGAACTGCCATTCCCAAGTAATAGACAAGTTAATAGGGGGTGTTCTTAAATAATTCTAATAAATGGGACAAAGGTCATTTAGGCCGTTGGTGTGGTTCCATGGAGATCCACTGTATCACACTTTAGTAAGAAGTCACCTTAAAATTAAGACACCAAACATCCAATGATAGACAAGCTAATCAAAGATTTTTATCAAATTGAGCTGTCTAATACTGTCAGATGCTCTGACATCTATTTTTACCCATGAATGTTTATATAATCTAATAAATATTATAATAATCCTTGAACCAGTATGATAAAGTGGTATGCAGATAGTTTTGCTGTAGTAATGTGCTATAGAATATAGGATGTTACATTTTATTAGACACGCAAGAAAGCAGTATGGAAACATGGGTCTAAATGTATTACACCAGTAGTATCATAACCAGGATGCTAGCTTAGGATCCATATGAATGGAGGTTATCATAAGGTAATGGATTATCTAATGTCAAATAGATATGGAAGTGCAGTCTGGAGTTGTCCTTCTCCGCAGCTCCATGACTTCACATGCTCCCACTGGGAGCAGAGTATATTCACTGGCCACTCTCCCAATGAATTGTATGGTTGCCACTAGCTTAGTATATCTCAATGTTAAAATAACCTTCTTTTGGTTATCTGAGTTTGCGGATAAAGGAAATGACATAAGAAAAATATTTTGGTGCAATTGCATCCTCTGTCTCTAAAGACATATATAATATATACAATAGCATATACAATATATATATACAATAGCATGTCAACTAGTTCAAAGTTAGAAACATTGGGTCTAACCCATCTTGTAAAGGTAGCTTTCCAAATCCTAGAACTGGAATTTCAGTACACTTTTAGGTAACATGTACTTTAGGAATATCTGGAGAGACCCACACACCAGTTATTCTTTTTCAATAGTGTGTCAGCTAGAACTTATTGATTCCTATTCCCCCTCCATGGCAGCACACATTAATGGGTTAATCCCCCGTACTCTAGAGTCAGGACAGTAAAAGAAGAGAGTTTAGACTCCTGGACATGGCCACAATTTTTGCATACCAGGAGGAGTAAGAGATAACGAGATGAAGGCCCAGGTGGCCAGGGAGAGTTGGCGGAACTGACTTCAGTGTCGGAGCAATGTCTGCATTCTATTGCACTCTCCAGTGCTATACACTGGATTATTAGGTACAGTATCGAGATTGAGTATTTGTGACGTCTCGTGTTTAGTAACAAGAGCTTGTTAGCCCAATAAAGTACCACTGAGGTGAAGAACTATTGAACAGGTCTCCATTATAGAGCTTTCTGTATCAGAAAAAGTGCATTCAAACAGCCACAAGAAATGGGGGAAAGTGGTCTCAGGCAAGAAAAGCAGGGAAAGTTCGGGGCAACTTATATTAGTTTTTTAGTCAGGTTAGCTATCTATACTTATATATATTTATTTTTATACATATTCTCTTAGATCGGCAAACGGCAAAGAAACATCTACTACAGAATCTGTAGATAAACCAGCTAAGAAACAGAAATTCAAAACTGCCCTATAAGTTATACAGCAATACCTGAGGGATACACTGTCAAACTGTGCACTAATTGTACAGAGGGTGAGCAGTAACAGCCTCCTGGTTACACAGCAAAGCTATTAAATTGTAGCTCTAGCAGATCAGATATATTTGTGACAAAAGCAAATTTAAAACAAATTAGACCAATGAGAACAAGATCAGTAATTAGTGAGGATTCAGGGTCTGAATTAGGAGATATTCATGTTCTACTAAATGATCAGGAAGCAGAGTTTGTCACTGACAAGTGTAATTTTAATTCAGGCTTGGTAGATCATTTATTAAAATATATTGATAAGATAATTGATATTGAAGATGTGAGGTAAAGGTTACACCCTTAGGATGAACTTTTTTTTTTTCAAGCGTCAAGTTTTCCTCTAAATAAGATAGTGAAGGGAATAATTATGTAGTGTTAGAGTAATAATTAACAAAATATATATATATATCAAATATAAACTTATATATTACTAATACAAAACTAATCTAATGTTATGTGCTTTTAAGAGGAAAAGTACTGACCTTTACATATTACACAATATAGAAGACAAGTTATATAATGGTCACGTGTTCTTCATTTCACAATATAAGGCCAAATGAAATATTTGCTCCAAATAAGGTCAAGAAGACCCTTCCAAAAGACCGCTCCAAGAAAATGTCACTTTAATGAAAAATAATGATAGAGTTTTAGAGTGTCAGCAGTGATCTAAGCTGGAAAGGTGTGGTTCTGGCAATGATTAGTATCATTTTCTATAAAAGAATGATTTAATCAAATATTGATTGTCAATTGGCATTTGAGACCCTGGGCATATGACTGCTTCGTCCAGTATGGCTGTATCTATGCATAATATCTTTAAATAAAGAATATAAATATTATATTTTGGAAACCTGCTCATCTCAATTATTCATGTCGTAACTGTGTCATACCTTTATTAGCTATATATCTTGCATACCACAACAATGCATTTGTACTATGTTCATCATCATCACCACATATTTATATAGCGACAGTAATTCCGCAGCGCTGTACAGAGAGAACTCATTCACATCAGTCCCTGCCCCATTGGAGCTTACAGTCTAAATTCCCTAACATACACACACACACACACACACACACACAGATACTCAGGTCAATTTTGATAGCAGCCAATTAACCCACTAGTATGTTTTTGGAGTGTGGGAGGAAACAGTAGCACCCGGAGGAAACCCACGCAAACATGGGGAGTACATGCAAACTCCACATAAACTAAGGCCATGGTCAGGAATCAAATTTATGACCCAAGTGCTGTGAGGCAGAAGTGCTAGCTACTAAGCCACCATGCTGCCCTATCTTGTGGATGATAACCTGGAGTGCCAATGACAAGTGCACTGTATTTGGTGTAATTCAATACAGTTCTCCAATAAACACTAGTGGTATGATATTGAGTGTAACTATTAGTAGAATAATTACCTATAGTGACATTAAAATACAGTGCTGAAAAGAAAGTCACATTAGTCATGAAAAAGATATGACTTCTTTCTTTGTCGATAACATTATATCTTTTACATTCCCTCAACCCATTATCTAAATGATGACACTTCCTGGTGTTCGGAGTCGTAACTTTTTAGTGCCTGGGGCGAGAAACAAAAATGCCGCCACCCTCAATTTTAATCAAATGAACCTAAAATATTCATAAACTGCGCCCCCCACTTTAGCGTTGCGCCCTGTGCAGTGACCCCTATCACACAGCCCTAGTCAGCAAGCACATGTGTATAGCTTTTAACTCTTATTCTATTGACTGGAGCCCCTTCACCGTTTTCATGAAGGATCGTATGATCTATGAGTTGATATGCAGTGACTGTCCCACTACGTCTATTGGTTGTCAAAGTAGCAGACCCATTAGTGAACCATACCCACTTCTATTCTTCATCTGACAGTGCAGAATAGGGTTAAGCTATTGTCACTGGACTACCTACAATTTGCAAAGGAGGGAACTCTTGTTCTGAGGCTTCAAACATAATAATACCAGCCAATTGTGAGATCCAATAGCAAGGTCCAGATAACAAAGACAAAGTCCAACACAGAAATACAGCAGCAGAGGATAATCAAATCTCAGGATACAGATGCAGGAACTAGCCTGGGTAAACCTAATACCAGCAAGGCAATAATGACATTGAGTGTATATATATATAGGTTCTGGCCAATCAGTTGCTGGGTTGAAATCGTGTGAGCAGCAAATGTGACTGATCAGCTGCTGTTTAGAAAGCATGTGAGCAGAAAATGATGACTGCTCAGGTGTTAAGTAATGAGCAGTGATGAGTCTAACAAGAGTTCGTAATGCTCTTACCTTTCCTTGTTCCAGCAGTGTCTCCACCGTGCCGTGATCGGCACTTCCTTGTAGCGGGTCACATGTCTTGATTTTCGGGGTGGTTTTTTTTTAATCTGCCTCTATATAATCTCAGCAATGACACTTGCTAAGTGTCAATGCAACTTATTTGCTGTGCATCTGACTCTCCTGAGTTGCTCTTTGTGTAGTGTTTTCTGCTGGATGTTCTGTGTACCATTTCTGCCTGCCTGACTACGTGTTGCTGGATATGCCTGTGTACCGAACTTGGCTTGTCTGACTGCGCATTACTGGATCTGCCTGTGTACCAAACATGGCCTGTTTGACTACGCATTGCTAGATTTTCTGGTGTACTAACCTGGCCTGTCTCACTACGCATTGCTGGATCATCCTGGGTACCGAATTCGACTTGTCTGACGATTCTCTGCCTGACTCTCCGTGTACCAGATCCTAGCCTGTCTGACTATTCACTGCTTGATTCTCTGTGTACCAGATTCTAGCGTGTCTGACTACTTGCTGCCTGATTCTCCGTGTACCAGATCCTAGCGTGTCTGACTACTTGCTTCCTGATTCTCCGTGTACCAGATTCTAGCGTGTCTGACTACTTGCTGCCTGATTCTCCGTGTACCAGATCCTAGTGGGTCTGACTACTTGCTGCCTGATTCTCCGTGTACCAGATCCTAGTGTGTCTGACTACTTGCTGCCTGATTCTCCGTGTACCAGATTCTAGCGTGTCTGACTACTTGCTGCCTGATTCTCCGTGTACCAGATCCTAGCCTGTCTGACTACTTGCTGCCTGATTCTCCGTGTACCAGATCCTAGCGTGTCTGACTACTTGCTGCCTGATTCTCCGTGTACCAGATTCTAGCGTGTCTGACTACTTGCTGCCTGATTCTCCGGGTACCAGATCCTAGCCTGTCTGACTACTCTGCCGGACTATTCATGTACCAGTTCCTTATCTGCAGACCTTCAGTGCGGTTTATTGTGTTCCTGCCTACTCTCTATTACAGTCTCAGCTTCTCCAGGATTTCTCCATCCTCCTCCTAGGGCCTAGTGTTACATCCTGAAGCAGTCTAGAGGGCCGCGACCTGCAGGTTCCTGGCAGCAAGGTCCATCCTGCCTTGCGGCAGTTCTTGATAAAAACCGGGGAATCCATTAGACTCTGCGCCACTGGCCTGCTAGTGTTAATTGGGATTGACTCAGGTACCCTCTGAGTTGTAACAGGTAATTAGCTCAATGTGGAATCCTCATTAACAACTCAAGAAGCAGGGTGAGTAAGGTTGCTCAGCAACAGACAGACAACAACTCTGATATTCAGCAAAATATAAAATGTTTTTTTTTGCAACTGCCGTTCTTGATTCCAGACCCTTCTGTCGCACCCATCCTGCAATTGAAAGACCTGTACAGATGGTAACTGGTTGTTGTTTTGTTGATGTTTCCACATGTTGCAATGCCGTGTATGCATCCAGTAACTGTTTTTATAAAGGCGAATACCGTCTATGTGCACTGCTGAATTGTTTTGCCTAAAAACATATTGGTGTCTTTCTGTCAACTTGTGTAGGGACTTTTTGCCATAGGCCCTAAGACATTCCATGATCGGCGACAGTCACATCCAAGAAGAAAGGTTGATTAGTCTGTAAGGGCCTTAAAGCATGGGCCTGGATGGCTGGCTCTGGTGCCTGAAAAGAATCTTCCTGCTCATCTCTCCAAACAAACTCTGTCTTTTTCCTGCATTCAAGGCTGTTGTGGAAATGCTGGGTTTGTACAAACAGTAAGTATAAATCCATAAACCATAGATAAATCTGACTATAAGTCTCAGATGTGGTACAAATGCTTTCAAATATCACACAACTCCCAGCACTTTCTGTGCTTCCTTTACTGTAGTGCGAGATCCTAACTGCTGTATTGTCTCTAGAACAGGCTGCAGGATTGTGCGTTGTGGTCTTGACCATATCATTCCCAGAAATTCCATTGGTTTATCGGGCATAGGACTGTACACTGGGGTCCATTTAGCATTCCTTCTAACTACTGGTTTCACTACAGTTACTTTGTAAGACCTTACAGAACAGCTGAAAACATAAGTGTCTCAGGATCTATCTATGGATTGCCCTCTTAAAATGTCCATGCTAATTAAGTTATCGGGTAGCTCAGATACCAACACTTCAACTGGGAAGAATGGACCCTTTCTGATTTGTAACCTGCAGTGGACATGGGCTGCCAATGTCTGTGTACCTCCTAATCCTTGTATGGCTACCATGTGTTGTGAACTTGTAGGTATATGTGGGCTGTGAAATAATGACTCTTCTGCCCCTGTGTCCAATGAGGCTGTGCATCAGACCTGGGGGTCCTGTTTTTTTCAAAAAGTTTGCTACCTGTACATTGGGGCATTGGTCTGTAGGTTCATGATACAAATGTTAAAATGTATGTGATGGGGCTCTATGGACCTGCCTTTCTTTCATAAGGGCTGTGGAACACTCCATCTCCTCCTTTGCTTGTATTTTTCTAGAATTACCTGAGCTTCAGCATACAGGTTGGGCAACGGCGGGCCTGTGGTTGCAACCTCTTCCACCTCCTGTACGTCACTCTTGACTATGTGACAAGGTAAATCACTGCCCTTGTTTTTGTTCCAAGCTTTACATTGTCTGAATAAATCTGCAGTAGGAATCCCTTCTATCTTGTCTTTTGGTGTCCTTTCATTAAGCAAATCAAGAAACAAAAAACATCTTATTACCTTATACCGTGTACCTGTGGTGGGGGGTCTGTATGGTTTTTGTTGTACCTATGGGACTCAGTTTTGACAGTGCTGGCACTAGTTCTGCCAGCTGACTTAACATAGTACACGCATCAAACTCTGTGTAACTTTATGCATTGACAACAAAGTGAACAATGTAGCCTTTAAATGTAATAGATACAATAGAGGAGTGCAAAATATAGTCAAAGTGTGAAAAATCAACAAAATAATCTGACAAACAGTAATATGACATACCAAATAATGCAGGTGAATGTTTAAGCCTTTTGCAGAGTATGTGTAGAGATCGCCCTCACACACTAAATCTCTATTCTTACCCTATAAAGAGAAGATAAACCAGATTCAGAGCCGATGTCCATCCGATATAGAGTACGTCATGGACGTCTGTAGTTGAATGCTGAACATCTGTATAATTCGCGGCTTCTAGGACTCGCCGTGGGGTAGTTATGGTGTCCTTTATGGACCATAATTGTATAGCTGTCAGTTCCAATGTGTTTCATCCACTAGGGGACTTTGTCAAGTATACTGTTATGGTGAAAGGAAGGCTATTTATAGGCTCTTTCCTATTCCACTTTATTAGAATCAAATTAAAAATAAACTGAAATATCAATATAAAATATACAAATCCATTAATTAGATTGAGGTATAAAATTAGAGATTTAATATTAAAACGATGATAATAAAAACCTATGATAAAATGCACAAACGGTAATTAAAATAAGATTAGTAAAATTATTAAAATAATTATAAACACTGACTCAGATCAAAATCTAAGTTGAGTCCATGTGGAGTTCGGGTTTTAATATTAAATATCCACTTGGATTCTGCCAGTGCAATCTTCTGTGCATGGTCACCTCCTCTCCAATTCAGGGGAATATATTCTAGTTCCATGAATTTTAATTGTCTGGGATCTTTATTATGTACATTGAGGAAATGGTCTGACACACTAGGAGTTTTCAATCCTCTTATAATATTGTATATGTGTTCTGCTATTCTTACTTTTAATTTCCTTTTAGTCATCCCTACATATTGTAATTGCACATAATCCGTGTTTGTATTTTAAAGTTCTTGCCATTAATATTCAATGTAACATTGACGATGGGTTTGGTCTCCTTGGTAGCCTTTAAATGTGTTAGAGCGGTGTGTATTAATTGTGAAACCATTCATCATGTACACGGAGACAAATCGGGTCCCGTCAACTCAGTCTCTACTGACATGTAATATTGCCCACTGGGCTCTGCTTTATGCACCCCTGGCAGGCATTCCAACCCAGTCACACAAGCAATCTCTCGCAATCACTGTATTCCTGATCCTATTTCTCCCCACATGGTTTTAGAGACCAAATCAGAAGGATGGTGGGGTTGAACTACGTCTCTCCCCACAGTGCACATTCACAGTTCTACCAAATGTCACTCACATTCACATCTTTTGAAGTACATACCGCCATGACTCGCATCTTCTGTCTCCTGCGCCCCGGCCGTCCCCTTGACAACTGGGTCATCACTTCCGTCCCGACTGTTGCAACGGTCAGACGCTGGTGCTTTAGTTCACCGGGTCCCAGCAATTCAGAGCAGCCAGGCGCGTGCGCCCCTGTCATAATAACCTGTGGGCTAAGTTACTCTGATGAGATTAATTATACTATACCTGAGGGGCGGCTGTCATATGACCCTACTCCTGCTTCTGATTGGCTGCATTCAGCATTGTAGGCAGGGAGGGCTAAAGCGTGGATTCTGTCTGTTGCTGACCTGCTCCTTTCCTGTTCCAGTCCTGTTCCAAGGTTTCCAATGGATACTCTGTTCCTCTGTTATTGGACCTCCTGTTGTTGAACCTTTGCTCTGTTTCTGGATTCTGCTTTCGTGCTGGTGACCCTAACCTTTTGGCGTGCTATTTGACTACTCTGCTTACTTCGGACCCCTGACCTCGGCTTACGTCTGACCATCCATTACCATCTGAACTGCCTCCTCTGGCCCTACCACTGTGGTGTTGTTAATAAACTTACACTACAATAAGAGTTAAGTCCTGGGGGCATCCGAGTGAGCACATCAAGCTCTACGGGAAAGGCAGCTTCTATAGGCGAAAACCTCTACCACTAGCTCTGTAAGTTTATTACAATACCGGCAGTCTTAACAACTGCTAGGATATTTAAACCATTCTCTATGCGTATCACTGTGATCTATTTTCACACTTTTCTGCATGACTCCCTCACTTCTTATCTTCTGACATCCCCACCATCATCATGGGTGATTTCCTATTGCTAATCCACATTGCAATGATGCTTCAAGACTGCTCTCTCTAACCTCCTTACTTGACCTCTCCCAGTGGATTGAATCCGCTACTCATCAGGATGGACACTGTTTTGATCTTGTTTTCACTAAACTATGCTCAGTTTCTGATTTCCTTAATACTCCTTTCCCCCTCTCTGATCATCACCTTATTAGTTACTGGCTCACTCCTAGTTCTTTAACCTCCCTGCTATCAAACTCTTTCAAGCCTTCTCATACCCGCAAAAAATATAAATTTTCAACAGTTTTCCACCTCTCTCCAACACCTTCTCTCCTCAATTTCTACATTCTCCTCCCCAGATATGGCAGTTCCTCATTTTCACCATACCCTGCTCTTGATCAAGTGGTTCCAGCGACTCTTCATACTCTGCTTAGATTTCATTGGCAAATGTGGCACAATAAAGTAACACGAAATCTACAAAAACTCTCTCGTAAAGCTGGATGCCACTGGCGTAAATCTTGTACCTCTAATGATTTCAGCTCATATACTGCTATCTACCACTCATACCGAAATGCTCTGGACACTGCTAAACAAGCATACTTCCAATGTCTCAAAATGCCTTTTAACACATTTAAATCTCTTCTCAAACCTCCCACCCCAAGTCCTCCGACTAGCATCAGTGCCCAGGATCTTGCTTCCTATTTCAAGGACAAGATTGATAAGATCAGACTTGAAATGGTATCATCTTCCTCCACTAGCAATCAGCTCAATTTCTTGCCAGCATCCTCTGACACCCTCTTTTCATTTGATCTCACAAATGAAGAGGAAGTTTATACTCTCTTCTTATCTTCCTACTCTACCTCCTGTCCTCTTGCTCCCATTTTTTAACAAATTGGTCAGTCCTTGTCTTGTGTGCTCATTCCACCTCTAACATCTGTATCCTCTCTCTCTCTACTGGTATCTTTCCATCATCATGTAAGCATGCAGTGATTACTCTTATTCTAAAAAAACAAAATTCTGACCCAAACTCTCTCTCAAATTACTGCCCCCATCTCTCAGCTCCCATGTCCCTACAAACTTATTAAAAGAATTGCCTACACTAGCCTCACACGTTTCCTTTCTGCAAACAATCTATTGGATCCTCTTCAATCAGGCTTTCGCTCTCAACACTCCACAGAGACTGCACTGACCAAGGTTGGCAATGATCTGATCACAGCTAAAACTAAAGGTGATTACTCTCTTCTAATTCTCTTGGATCTATCTGCTGCATTCACCAGTGTTGACCACTCTTTCATTATACAGATGCTACAATCCCTAGGACTTCAAGACACTGTCCTATCTTGGTTCTCATCCTACCTATCGAATCGCTCTTTCAGTGCTAATTTCTCTGGAACAACCTCCACTCAGTTTCCTTGTTCAGTTGGAGTATCACAAGACTCAGTTCTAGGTCCACTGCTATTCTCTATCTACACCACTTCTCTTGGAATACTAATAAGCTCCTTTGGATTTCAGCATCATCTCTATGCAGATTATATACAAATGTATCTATCTTCTCCTGATCTCTCACCATCTGTGTTGTTTCGTGCTACTGACTGTTATTCTGCCATTTCATCTTGGATGTCCTCTCGCCAACTCAAACTCAATCTTTCAAAAACAAAAATCATAATATTCCCACCCAACAATAGAATCTCCCTGCCTGACATTTCTATTTTTGTTGACAACATGACCATAATTCCCACCCCGCAAGCTTGCTGCCTAGGTGTAATCCTTGACTCGCAACTATCCTTTGCTCCCCACACCAACTCTAGATATACATCATGCTGCACACATCTAAAAAACATTTCCAGAATATGTTCATACATATCTCACACAAGACACTGCAAAAACTTTTATTCATGCACTCATCATCTCCCGCATCGACTATTGTAATTCCCTCCTAGCTGGTCTTCCCAAAATCAGACTTGAGCCCCTACAATCTATTTTGCAAACAGCAGCTAGATTGATTTTCCTTGCAAACCGGTTTTCGTCTGCTGAGTCACTCTGTCAATCTCTACATTGGTTGCCTGTATTTCAACAAATCCAATATAAGTTTCTTCTACTAACATACAAGGCCATCAACAAAATTGCACCGACATACATCTGCTCACTTGTCTCAAAATATCTCCCAACTCGATACCTCTGTTCTGCCCAAAACCTGCGCCTCTCTTCCACTCTCATCACTTCCTCCCATTCTCGGTTACAGGACTTTTTTCGGGCTGCACTCACTTTATGGAATTCAATCCCTCGCACCACAAGACTTTCCTCTAGTCTTCAAACCTTCAAGCGTTCTCTAAAAACCCACATTTTCAGACAAGCTTATAATATTCTTCTACCACCCTCTTAATGTCTGACCAACATAGTTGTGTGACTGAGCATACAGACCACTAAATACTTTGTAACCTTTGCATTCTAGCTGGACAAATATTCAATATGATGTACCACTTACCCTTGTGTATCAAACCATTGTCCCGTAGATTGTAAGCGTGCGAGCAGGGCCCTCTTACCTCTCTGTATGTATGCATTACCCTGTATTGTTTTGTTACTGTTTGTTCCCAATAGTAAAGCGCTACGGAATCTGCTGGCGCTATATAAATAAATGTTGATGATGATAATGATGAGGATGATCATACGCTTGTGCTATGAAGTCATGGACACGGTGTAACAAAGAAAATGCAGAGTCTAATATCCTTACCCGCTGAATAAACAATCATACCCGTCACTCCTGACTTAGTGAGCCCAGAACCACACTCTCTGTGTTAGACACTATCACTCCATCTGCTCCAGCTTCCCAAAGGTGTAATATCCACATCAACAATCCCTCCCCAGGTCCATGCCTACATTTGGCACCCATTTCTGACAACTCTGTGGCTGTGTGGGACTGAGCCTCTTCTGTCAATCTATCTTTTGTCTGTACTGGAGTAGTTTGTCTGGTAGTTGCATCTGTTACTTGTTCTTGTTTTCTTTTTGCTGTGATTATGGGTCTAGACTCCATACCCTTCCCTTTTGCATATTTAGCTTGCTCATCAGAACTACTCTCCGTGTTTAAGTGATTCAAATATTCCCACTCCCCGATGTTATCATAGTGCAAACTCTCAATGCATTTTATTTTCTCTGCTTCTTTTTATAGTGCTGTATTTTCATTACATTTCCTACATGCTTGGTAACCTGATCTTGTACATTCTGTGTCTGTCTCTCCTCTTCCTTCAAACAAGTATGTAGTACTGTTACTTGATCTGACAAAGCTTGATTCTCCTCCTTCAAAGCTTAAATCTCATCACTCAGTTTAATCATAGCTTGCACATAAAACGACATTGTATTTATTGCTGCTTGTTGCTCATGTTTTTTATACACTCCCAAATCAATATGACATGCTGCTCCACGCGGGTCTAATAATCTCACAGGAGTTACATATTTGCATATTTCAAGCAGACATGGATACCAATGTCAGGAACTATTTATCCATTCTGGTGTCTCTTTCTCTCCCACTAATAAATATTTTTTCTTAAATACAGTCCACATTGTTCCTTGCACAGAATTAACCCTTTGTATCCTGCTAACTATGCCAGTTATGTTCCCAGTGGGACTAGGTTATTTGGATACAAATGTTAAATTAGACGTACAAGAAATGTCTCAGAAAACCATATATCATCAGTTAATGTGTTTATTGAGATACAAATAGTAGGCGATATACTTTGTGAAATGTCTCAAGTGTAAATCAAATCAGTCACTCTGACCGCCCCAAGCCAAAAAATCACAAAGGAGGGAAAAATCTCTGGGCACCGCTGCAGGTTATGGTCCCAAATGAGGCTTAAAATCACACACAAAACTAATTCCCTCCATCCCCTATGGGGTTATATAGTTAATTACAGGGGCTATAATACTACACATTCATTGGTTCTACAAAACATAAACAACTTTGATGGACAGTCAAGTGCAGTGCTACAAAGCACACAGGCCTGACTCATTAAGGAAAGGAAAGCAAAAAAAATAATAACGTTGAACCTTGGCAAAAATATGTTATAATGCAAGGGGTGCAAATAAGTTTATTATTTTGCACATAAGGAAAATATTGGATGTTTTGTCATGTAGGACGCAAATACTCGATAGCTTTATTTTTACACTGACATTAAAAGTTGATCTAGGACATGCTTTACCCCAATTATAAATCTGTCCTCGCATTAGAAATTTACATCCCCCTCCAAAGCAACATGGTTTTGCCAAGGTTCAAAGTTACTAATTTTTTTGCTTTCCTTTCCTTAATGAATCAGGACCACAGTGTCCTTGACGTTCCTTGATATACATGTCCTATTCTACGTGGTCAACAGAAAGCTCATTCTGTGTTGAAATAAACAAGACTTGAGAAACAATGATTTTAACCGTTCATTACACTGGGGGTGGGACATTGCAGGCCAGAGGCTTCACCAAAAATAAATAAATAAATAAAAGTGTTGCACTCGGACGAATATACTGTATATTACAAATTATTACAGGGTGGCTGCTATAGGTTTTGTTTTTTTTCATCAGAATTCAATAGGCCATGGTAGGGAGAAATCTTTCCCCTTGTTTACCTTAGACTACTTTTTTTTACTTTGCAGCGGACTCTAGTAAATAGACATAGGCCGGAGTGTATCTTACACCTAAATTTTAGATCGGAAAGAGAGGACATGGTACACAGTTCAAAGGCAGAGACTAAGCTATGTGTGCATGACATTGGGATAACCGACTACTTTAAGTTTGATGAAAAAATGGGTTGTTGAAGGGAAAAACTATGACTAGCCTGGCTATTGCAACTGGCCTAATGGTGTCACTGGTGACCATTACATTATTACAGCCATACATTTATATCATGGAATATAGTCCAGCTCAGATTCTCATGGACTAAATTTGAGTTTTCCATAAGATCATCCTCATCTTATCATCATCATTTCCAGAGTTTCAGCTCAAGAAAATGTTGTTTCATGTGTTGAAACCCTGCAAACCATTGTGACTGGTTCACTGAGGACAGCCAAACATTCAAAATTGTCAGTAATATCTGCAAATTGTATTTCAAATGTAGCAACCTTTGGGATCAAAATACAAAGCAACAAGTTGGATTAATGTTTTCAATTCTTTACAACCTTTGGTGTGAAACCACTGAACCTGGAGTTTTGTTCTATTCATCCATTATTTTAAGCTTTGGGCTTTATGTACGTTGACCCACACAAACCCACCATCAAAAAGTTTTGGCTTTGGGCTATTATCTTTCAGTGGAATAATCCTGCCAAGCTCTAAATGAGGCCCTTGTAATTTCCTTTTGGACTATTGAACACTTGTATACCTGATGTTTGGCAAAAATATGACCGTTTTTGAGTTGTATAAATCTGGAGTCACATGCATCTAAACATACACACGTAAGTAAACTTTCTTTGCATACATCTTTTTCTGTGTACAATTGGTGCGTCTAACTCTTAATGAGCTACTTTGTGTGTTGATCTTTCAAGTTATTAAAGACACAATGATACACTATACTTTATCTATACTATATCAGATTCTTTGGAAAGTACCATGTGCCTAACCATTAAAATGTTCTGTAGACTTAGAGGAATCTGGTATGTGGAATCTCTATGCAGGAGAAGTTTTATCATCAAATCTTTTACCTACGCACTCACTACGCTAAAAATTATCATCTGGTTCAAGTGTGCCCTAAGAAACAGATAAACACCAGTGTACAGATGGGCTCAGAGAAACCAGTTTAGGTGATCAACTACCTTCTCTAAAACTGAACTGAGCACATATACTAGTTGAACTCAGAGAAGTTGGGCACTTGATTTTTATTAGTGCTTTTCACTTTGCTAAACTGTGGTCCTGCAAGAAATTCTTGAGATTGTGAGTTTGCTAAGACTTTAAGTATTTAATTTTTATCTGTTGAAAATCCTGTTCCAGTTTTAGCCTTGGATTATAGACCTTTGAAGTATGATGTGATCTTTTAACTGCTGAGAATTGTGTAACCCTAGGTAGTCTACACGTTGGAAACTGTTTCATTCATTTTCCCTCTTATTAATTAGTCCTAGGGCTTACTTTTTTTTAATCTAAATATAACATTGAGTGCTTGGCAGATCGGGGAGATAAGCACCTTGAGGTAATATTGTCTTCAAACTGTTTAAATCAATCTTTTTGGGCTGCTACTGCTGTTCCCCAGATTATATCACCATGTTACTCCGAATATGGGATGTGTGTTGTAAAACATTTGTTGAAATTTGACCACCTCATAAAACTTATGAACATCCTGTTTATCTGTTACCCTATACCACTTACAATCTAGATAGGTTTTCTTAGGTTTTGACTATTGATGATTAGTATAGAAATATCTTTTTGTGAGTTGAACCCATTACTGCTTTGACTAAAAAAGGTGTTACTTCTAAGAATTGAATTTCAGAAGTAGATATGACCTCCAAAGCACTTAGGCAAGTGCTCAGTGCTCAGTGCAAGTGCTCAGTGTTGTTTCATCCTGCGACTCTGCAACCTTGAAATAATGAATCTATGTATTTCTCTGTAACATTCCAATGTTTGAGTGATAGTTTTCAAATAATGGTACAAATAAAGCTTATTTGCTAATTTAAAGCATGCTGGTTTTAGTTAACAATTTACCAGGCATTACTGACCCCACAAATAAAGCATAACTATGGTACCTAGCAATACGTTGCATTGTCACTTCTAAAAATAAATCATAAGCTGATTCTCAAAAGGTTTTAATTTTGGGAGATTTCCAAAACAGTGGCTCAAGTGTGCTCTTTAAAAATAATATTAATAATACTGGATTACTTAAGGAGTGGAATTACCTGTTATTTGGGAAACTGGTTCTATCAAGGTACTTTCTTAGCTGAATTATCACCCTCATGGACAAGGACATCATATTACTAGCTAAAGTCATGGAAGATAGATTGGAATTGCCATTAATCCCTCAGGATCACTTCAGTTAGAGCAACACTTGATAGTATCCTTCATTCTGGTAGAATTGGAAGATAGTAGAGCCAAACATTCACTGGACAAGGAGAAGAAATTCTTACAATTGACATAGGAAAACTTGCATAATGTGAGCTGGTAGACAAAACATGTAAAAGGTACTTTTCAGACAGAATTAATGACATTATAATAATACACTACAGTCATTGCCAAAAGTTTTGAGATTGACACAAATATTATTTCTCACAAGGTCTACTGCCGCAGTTTTTTTGATGGTAAATTGCATGTAGTCTGGAATTTCATGAAGAGTGAGCAAATGAATTGCAAAAATTTCAAAGTCACTCTTTGCCATGACAATGAACTCTATCCCAAAAACATTTCAGCCCTGCCACAAAAAGACCAGCTGACAACAGGTCAGTGATTCTCTCGTTAACAAAGGTGAGAGTGTTGATGAGGACAAGGCTGGAGATCACTCTGTCATGCTGATTGAGTTAGAATAACAGACTGGAAGCTTTAAAAAAAAAAAGGGTGGTACTTGAAATCATTGTTCTTCTTCTGTTAACCATGGTTAGCTGCAAGGAAACACATGCAGTTATCATTGCTTTGCACACAAAGGGCTTCACAGGCAAGAATATTGCTGCTAGTAAGATTGAACCTAAATCAACCATTTATCGGATCATCAAGAACTTCTAGGAGAGAGGTTCCATAGTTGTGAAGAAAGTTTCAGGGGGCCCAAGAACGTCCAGCAAGCTCCAGGACCGTCTCCTATAGTTGATTCAGCTGTGGGATCGGGCACCACCAGTGCAGAGCTTGCCCAGGAATGGCAGCAGGCAGGTGTGAGTGCATCTGCACGCACAATGAGGCGAAGACTTATGGAGAATGGCCTGGTGTGAAGAAGGCCAGCAAAGAAGCCACTTCTCTCCTGAAAAAACATAAGCGACAGACTGATACTCTGCAAAAGGTACAGGGATTGGACAATTGAGGACTGGGGTAAAGTCATTTTCTCTGATGAATCCTCTTTTAGACTGTTTGGGGCATCTGGAAAAACGCTTGTCCGGAGAAGGAAAGGTGAGCGCTACCATCAGTCCTGCCAACAGTATAGCATCCTGAGACCATTCATGTGTGGAGTTGCTTCTCAGCCAAGGGAGTGGGCTCACTCACAATTTTGCCTAAGAACACAGATATGAATAAAGAATGGTAACAGAACATCCTCCAACGGCAACTTCTCCCAACTATCCAAGAAAAATTTGGTGATGAACAATGCCTTTTCCAGCATGATGGAGCACCTTGCCATAAGACAAAAGTGATAACTAAGTGGCTCGGGGATCAAAACATCGAAATTGTGGGTCCATGGCCAGGAAATCCCCAGACCTTAATCCCATTCAGAATTTGGGGTCAATCCTCAAGAGGCGGGTGGACAAACAAAATCCCACAAATTCTGACTCCAAGCATTGTTTAGGCAAGAATTGGCGGCCATCAGTCATTATGTGGCCCAAAATTTGATTGACAGCATGCCAGGGCGAATTGCAGAGGTCTTCAAAAAGTGTCCTGTATAGCCAGGATGAATAATTTTGACAGCTGATATAACCAGGTCCTGACCTAATATCATTGGATAGGGTACGGTTAAATGGTGCGGGAAAATTCCCACACCGAAGATATCTCCGTGAAAAATGTGGAAGTTCCAAAAAACGATTACTATTAAAGCAGACTTCCCTTGAAAGCGACTGCTTACATCTCAGATGGCAGCACCACACACCCAGCAGCTTATTCGATACGATATATAGATGTCCGGCAGGAAATTGTGATGTGATTGAGACCTGAGTAAGCCATCGAATCGTTTTTACGATTACCACCGATATCATTTCTGTGTCTTTTTTATGAAAAATTGGACTGTGTTAATTTCTTCTTAGTGATTGAAGTTACCATGCATATATATTATTTTAAAAAAGAACAATAACATGATATAAAATATATATCATGTGTCATTGAATCACAGGCTAATTTTTGCTTATAAATATAAGAACCTGAACTTTTTATCTTATCAGATGAAAGTGTGTGTGTTGGGGGATGTATCAATGGGCAATACATAACATCACATTTTTTCCCAAGCTTAATTAACTTTTAATTCTGCACTGGTTGGAAAGAGGAGGGCAAGGTTGCCTCGCTACTAATTTAGGCCTTATAGAGTTAGTACTTTTGTGGTTCTACAGCTATATAATATACATTGGCTTTCAAAAGTATTCAACCCTCTAAAAAGACAACAAATTTGTCTGCATTACAAATGACACTTACACAGATTGTTCTCTATAGTATTTTTATTACAAATTAGTAGGCTCTTAAAGCAAATTTTCGAACTCATCATTCATTATTTGTCTGCAGATTTTTTTAAAAAAAAGAGTAGCATGTGGGGCAGTCTGAGTGGCATGTGCAAGACTTTTGGAGTACAAGTGGAATTTGATGGCTTGTGGTGTGCTGAGGGCATGAGGGGCATTTTAAAGCAAGTTGGGGTCTGAAGGCAATTTGTAGCAAGTGAAGGTCTGAGGACATGTGGGGCTACTTTGGAGTGAGGGAGAGATCTGAGTGGCATGTGGTGGAATTCTGGAGAAAGTGAGGGGCATGTGGGGGTATTTTTATCTGAGAAACAGAAGTACTGGATACCTGACACAACTGGTTAACTGCAGGTACAGGTTAGCCAGAGTGAGCAGGTTTGTCTGGGAAGCTGAAGACCAGGCACAACAGGATGACAGTGGGTGCAGGTTGTCAGGATATCTAGGTTAGCTGGGAAGTTGGAGACCCAGGTTTTCCAAGTATGACAGGTGATTGCATATGCTGATTGTCTGGTTTGGCAGGTTAAGCTGGGAAGCTGAAGACTTTGGTTTTCCCAAGTTTGGCAGGTGACTGCAGGTATAGGATATCTGGATTGCCAGGTTAAGCTGGGAAGATGGAGACTTTGGTTTTCCAAGTTTGACAGCTGGAGGGGGTTTAGACAAGCCAGGGGTCAGAAGTTGGGAAATCCACAATAATACCAGAGAAAGCTGGAGCAAGGTCAAACAAAGCTGGGTCTGGGTCACAAGAGGAGTTGAAAAATGTAGGAACCAGCAGGAGTCAAATACCAGGGAGGAAGTCGTGATCAGTAACAGGGGCTTTCATAGGGAGACCAGCAGCAGTAACAATTGATGAAGTGGCCCAGATTGCTTGGAAATGCAGTCACTTAAAGGCTAGGCACAGGTGATAGAATCCAGGAGTAATGATGAAGGCTTAACCCCTAGTAGTCAGGATCAGACAAAGGCAGTGCAGCATCTAGAGGGGAGATACTGAATTACAGCCTGAGGAAGACCGTGACAATATGTAAGAAAGGGTTATTATGAATGTCATGTATGATGATAACAATAATACTGAAAGTATAAAGAAGCAAGTATGAAAAAATTAAAATATTTTATTTTATATGAATTTTTCAAGTAAAATGTTTTACGCTACTTAAATACAAAAATAATAGGTATTATTGGTAAACAAACCTTAGTTTAATAGAATATATGCTAGCAATAGTATTCACTGATGAAAGGTGGGTAGGTCACCATATCTATAATATAAATGTCTAGTGGCGTGTGTTAGTCTGTCTGTGTGTGTGTGGAAAAAATAAAACCAAGCTGCAGCGCCACCTGCTGGGCGGAGTTATACACTGACCTACTAAATTCTTAGTGTGTGTGGAAAAAAAAATTCAGAAAGGGCTGAAATTTGGTATACTAAGATGTTTTTAATTTGTTAATTTAATTTGTTAATTGTTAAAAGTGTTTATAAAGATGTAAAAAATATATATATATATTTCTTGAAGGAGAAGTGACAGTTGGGAGTGGTTGGTGGTTGCCGGGGGTGACAGTGGGGAGTGGTTGGTGGTTGCCGGGGGTGACAGAGTGAGAGGAGTGTGATACTTAGGACCGCTGAGAGAGATCCCTGTGTCTGGATAGACATCTGGATAGATGTGGCGATGAAAATGAAGGATGAAGTGATGGAGAAGAATGATGAGGTGGTGACATGTGGACAAAACCACGTTAAAAAAGGGCGCTTACGTTGGGAAGTAATGCTCTTCCCCTGAGGAGGCCTGGGCTATGGCCCAAATGCATGACAAGAACCTTTTTAACACCTTAAGTAGCTAGATTTGACTAGAATGCATGAGTATCATGCAGGGGTTAACTTGTATTAAATAAGAATGTGAGAAAGTGTTTCTCAAGAAATGTATTATGCCTGTGCAAGTTCCATCTGTATATTGATGTGATCCATATATTGCTTTTATTTTACTAAGCTAAAACAGATGAAAAGATGCACCATTAACACACAAATCTTTTGTCCAAAAATATTGGCCAAAGGATTTGCCAAACACAGAACATCATACATATGCAGAGAACACTAATAGAAATGTTTCTATTACTTAATTAAAGGCATTAAATATATAGTATTTCAGTTGCTGCTTGCAAAGCAGAGTGGTAAGTCCCATAGCTTCTTCCAATCCTGTCTAATTTTTTTCTGTAGGTTTTATCAACTTATTCCACGCTACCTGTTAATACCCTATATAAGTACTTTACATGGATTCATATCATATTATTTTATATTATCCAATTACTTGATAAATAAGAGTCATTTAGTTTAATATTTTGGGCAAAAATATATATGAATAAATATTTGTTTTCTGCCATGAAATAGGTCCCTGCAATCACCGTTATAGCTGTTGTCACTATGATCATGGGCACGGTGTATGGTTATTCATTCTTAACACAGTTCTCAATCTCAACTTTCAATGAGCTCTGAGCACCTCTGAGATGTTTTCTGCTTATAATATTGATGTGAAAAATTATTTTATGTTCTTCCTATGATCTTAAACAGATAATTTTCTTTGATATTAGGAGGGTACCATGGCACAGTTGTGTCTAGCATTTAGATAGATGTACATGATGTCAAGGTTGATGGGAGTAAATGGGAAAAGGAGGTTGGTGTATATATAATACTTACCTTATATATTACCTTGTCTGAGTCCTGCTGTGACCAGTTATCCTTGTAGTCATGTAACAATTGTCCTTGTATGTACCAATTCTCCTTGTAGAATATACCAGTTGTCCTAGAAGAGGCTGTTTTTGTTTCAGGGTACGTTCCTTGTGTTTTAACTTTGTTGCAGGTGCGATTCTCCGGTGCTATTTCTGTGGAGAGAAGAGACAAAAGGGGAAAGCAAAAAGAGGGAGGGAAGGAAGGAAACAGGTACATAGGAAGGCACAGAAAGGAGGGTGTCAAGAGGAAGCAGGAAACTGAAAGAGGAAGAGTACAGTAAGTGAGATAAATGTAATAAAATAAATAAATCCAATAAAGGTGCAGTATTGGACGAAGGAGAAAGATAAAATGTTAAGGTAAATGGGAATAACCTGGACATTTAAGAAATCAAATGGCTGGAAAAGAATAGAAATGTACTGGTCAAGAAGCTCTGGTTCCTGTGCTGTAAGGAGAAGAATTACAAACTACAGTGCATAACCCCTGGACTCTTTTTGAGTATATACACTGACACCCCCAACTGCTTCTCATAGGAATGTACTTGCAACATTTTTTAAGGATGTTTATATATGCCATATAATGTACCTTTTTGTGAATCTGCATATTTAGATTTTAACTTAGTGGCTAGTTTTCTTTCACTTCATTCATCCATGCAGAGAATTTATTAAAGAAAGAAAAAGTAGCCAAAAAGGAATGAGCTCCTGTGAACTACCATTGACATGACTGGCATGCCTACTTTGATGTAGGTGCAATTAAGGTGGAAGGCTTGGATTGCAATTGAGTGTAACACATTTGGTGAAAATATATGATTAAAGCAGGTTAAATATTAGTATAACCCTAAGGGTGGTGGATCAGGTGACTATAGATCCTACTTGGAATTACTACACTATGTTACAATTCTGTTTTTTTATATATATTGTCATAAATTTAAGGGAAAAGCATGTCAGTAAGAAGATTTAGAAAGGATTCTGTGGCCTGGAACCTGTACAACTCAATTTGCTTGGATCTGTTTTTTATGATATCAATCAGTTTCTTTTTTGGACTTAAATAAGATATCTTCAGTGGAATAGCATTAATCCACATTTTGACTCTGAGGACATTTTACTTGTTTATATGGAATTTGCGCCAGTATCTACACTATTTGTATTAGTCTTGTTTTTTTGGTTGTCGTAGCACCTGAGTTACAAACGTGGCAGCATTTCTCTTTTGTTTGGCAACACTTGTAATAAGTTATTTTCCTATTTATTCTAAATGTAAGTATGTTGCACTATCCTATACTCCAAATAGAAGTATACTATAAACTAAATATACTATACTATTTTACATTTTAATTATAAGTATGATATACTATACTCTAGAAGTATGATATGATATACTCTAAATATATGTATTCGATATTATATTATAAAATACAATACGATGTAATACTATATTATAAATATAAGCATACTATAACATATTATAGTCTCTATTTAATTATGCTATAGTATACTGTAAAAGTATGTTGTTCCATACTACACACTAAATATAGTACTCTATATATAAGTATACTATACTGTATTCAAAATATAAGCTTAGTTAAATTACTATACTATAAAAATGTATACTATAATTCACATATAAGTATTTTATACAATACTCTAAATATAAGTATACTACATTTTACTCCAAACATAAGCATATTCTACTATACTCTAGATATAACTATACTCTACATCAAAGCATGCTGTACTATGCTCTAAATGTAAGTGTACTATGTAAGTGTACTTAAAACCACCCTCTAAACAGCTAACACAAGACAACAACCCTCTGACCAACATAGCTATGTGACTGAACATACAGCCCACTAAATACTTTGTAACCTTTGCATTCTAGCTGGACAAGTGTTCAGTATGATGTAGCACTTACCCTTGTGTACCAAACCATTGTCCCACAGATTGTAAGCTTGTGAGCAGGGCCCTCTTACCTCTCTGTATGTATGCATACCCCAGTATTGTTTTATTACTGTTTGTTCCCAATTGTAAAGCGCTACGGAATCTATATAAATAAATGTTGATGATAATGATGAATATCAGTATGCTATACTTAAATATAAATATATACATTATATATATAATTAAGCTATACTATACTATACTATATAGAGGTATGATGTACTATACTACATATATATAAATCTAAATATATGTATGTTATAATACACTACACTCTAGAAATAAGTATAGTATGTTGTTCTATACAATACACTTCATATAAATATACTTTACTCTAAAAATACATATAAGCTGGACTATATTATACTCTAAATATAAGTATGCTATAATATACTCTAAAAATAAGTGTGCTATACTATACTCTAAATATAGGTATACTATACTGTAAATCTAAGAATAATATACTATAATACAACCTAAATATAAATCTACAGTATTATACTATACTCTAAAAATAAGTATGTTATACTATACTCTAAATTTAAGTATATTATACAATATTCTAAATATAAGTATAGTATACTCTAAATATATATGTTTACTATAGTATACTCCAAATATAAGTAGAATATACTAAACTCCAAATGTAAGTATGGCATACTGTGCTCTACTTGACAAAATATCAGTAGACTGTACTTTAGTATAAATATAAGTATACTATACTCTAAATAGAAGTATATAATTGTATAATATAATTATAAGTTTGCTATTATTATTATTGTAGGTTGGGGCGGCGCCACAGTGTTCCACAGCGAATATAATTTAAGATTTAAATATAATATACTGTAATCTAAATATCAGTATAATATGCTTTACTATAAATATATACTACTATATTTTTTATATATTTATGCTATACAATAACCTAAAAATAAGCATACTATGTTATTCTATACAATACTCTTAATATAATTATACAATACAATACTCTGCATATAACTATGCTATGCTATACTCTAAATTTAAGTATTGTGACAAAGAGTGAAACATGTTGAATACAACTATCAAGTAACAAACTGTTATAAAGCTGTAAGTTGTAGTGCAGAAAATGTACTGTGTTGCAGAAAAAGCAAACATTATTGTTTGTGGAGAGGCAGTGTAAAAGCAATAAACCTGTGAACTGTGAACTATTGAGCAGCTGTTTGTTTTGCAAAGAAAGCAAACGTTTTAAAAACTGCTGGTTATTGTAGTGCCATGCCTAATGATTCACTAAGTTGTAGGTTTGGTCCAAAAAAGCAAATCTGTACAAATAAGTTTGGCTGTTTGCCTGTGGAAAGTGCTGAATGTATGTAAAGTGCAAGCTTGTTGTTTAAAGGTTTCAATAAAACAAAAGCATTTAATTTCTTGCCAGTGCAAATCCTCTTTACTTCAGTTAAAATGGGCAGGAAAAAGGATAAAGTGTAACAAAAATAAAGTTTGCAGACAGGTGTACCACATTTTACTGTGCTCAAAATATAGGTTTTCTATTTGTCTGTACTTTAAATATTCGTATGTTGTATTCTATTATATAAAACTCTTAATATAACTATAATATGACATACTATACTCTAAATAGAAAATGCTATGTTATACACTAAATATAACTATACTATAAGTATACTATGCTAAACTAAACAGTACTTCTAGTATAAATATACCATGATTGTGTAAATATAAGCATACTATAGTATATTATCTATATTATCATCACCAGCTATTTATATGTATAGCTAATTCCATAGCGCCACAGAAAACTCACTCACATCAGTCCCTGCCCCATTGGTGCTTACAGTCTAAATTCTATAATATACACACACACACAGACAGACTGAGAGAGACTAAGGTAAATTTTTTAGTAGCCAATAAACCTACTAGTATGTTTTTGGAGTGTGGGCGGAAACCGGAGCACCCGGAGGAAACCCACGCAAACATGGGGAGAACATAAAAACTCCACACAGATAAGGCCATGGTCAGGAATAGAGCTCACCCGGTGCTGTGAGGCAGAAGTGCTAACCACTGAGTCACCGTGCTGCCCATATTATTCTGCTATACTCTAAATCTAAGTGCACTGTACTCTAATATACTCTAAATTTATGTATTCTATACTATACCTTAATAGCTGAATACTATGCTATACTATACAGTACCTTTTATATAGGTAAACTACACTTTAACTATAAGTTTGATTTACAATTCTCTAAAAATAAATGTATTATACTATTCTCTAAATATAAGCATATTATACTATAGTCTGAAAATAACTCTGCTATAATATACTGTAAAGATATGTATGTTATACTATGCTCTAAATATAAGTATAATGTACTGTAAAAATAGGAAGATTATACTATACTATAAAAATATGTATGTCATACTTTATTATACCATAGACATAAGTATTGTAACCACGTTAGGGTCACAGATGCCATGTCCTGGGGTAGATGGTAGTGAACAGCAGCAGCGGGTCCCCTTGCCTGTCTGCCACTAACTAAACACACAAGAAGACCCTCTCTTCTGTGAAAGACCTTGTGTCACACACACATTCAAAACATAGAGGCAATTGCTCCCTATTTGCAAAGTCTCTCAGGAGGCATCCAACTTTCTCCCCAGGTCTGAGAGACTACATATCCAGCCTGACTGCTTTTTAAACACCCACACACAATTGCAGTTACAAATCAGCCTACACTTAGGCAAGAGGCCCAAAAGACCCAGAATGGGCTTATAAATGCAGTCTGCTCTCTCTCTCCATTCACAATCCCAGGGACTCTTACCAGTTTTTCCTACAGCTGAGAAACACACTTTGGGAAGCTTTTCCCACACACATAAAAAATTTCCCTGTGGTTTAAGTGTACATAAGGCAAAAAACCTGGGACATATACCTCTGCGTTCAACACTTTCTCTGTGCTTCTGTCACAGCATGTTATAATACACTATACACTAACATTAAGTATACAATATTATCCTCTGCTATACTTTAAATATAAGTCTACTATACTCTAGATATATGTATGCTATACTATACTCTAATTACAAGAAAGCTATTTTATACTGTAACTATATATATATATATATATATATATATATATATATATATATATATATATATATATATATCTTATACTATCCTAATATAACAATACAGTACTGTATTCTAAATATAGGTATGCTATAAAATACTCTAAATATCAGTACACTATACTCTAAATATAAGTATGCTATATAATCTATATATAATATATGCTTATATAATCTAAATATACTATACTAAACTCCAAATAAAAGTATGTTAAAGTATACTGTCATACAATCTACTTTATTCTAAGTATGATATATTCTAAATGTAAGAAGCCTATAGTATACTATAACTATCAGTATGCTGTACTATACAGTAAATATAAATGCACTCATTTATATTCTTAATATAAGTAAACAATACTATAGTTTGCAAAACAATACTCTAAATATAACTATATTATGATATACTATAAATTTAAGTATTCTATGCTGTACAATATTTTAAATGTAAGGATTCTATAATCTAGATAATACTCCTTACTATATTATATTTTAAACATAAGTAAGCAGTGCTATATTAAACTCTAAACATAAGTACGGCACAATGTCACGAAACGTGGTGCTACTGGACTGAGGACTTTTTATTCATTACCCGATTCTTACAGTTTAATGCACTTTGTAAGCCTTGGCCGAGTCTTAGTATATACACTTGAGCATTGGTGTATTATGTGTATTATTATTTGATGTTATTAGGTACATTTTTGCCTTGCTAATACCTGCAATATTGTATGTATTAGAAATATAAAGAATATTGTCATATTGTGTGAAAATAATCAGACAGCAGAAGTCATTTTGCTTGTGTTAGCTAAGGTAATTACCACTTGTCTCAAATGTCCATTGTTAAGAGGTGTGGCTTAGATCTCCTTGGAAAAGTACTTCAGGGGTTAAATTCCACCTCCACAGTGAACACTCAGGAGTTGAGTGAATTAAGCTACTATTGTTATTTCTGGTTGCTCCCTATTGTCCACTAGTGAGCTCTACAGAAAGCCAGGAGCCAGACCCAGCAGGGGGTCACCTGAGGGAGAACACCTGGGGAGGTAGGGGAGGGGGCTGGATAGTGTGAGAAACCCATCAATCAAGACCTTTTGCAACTCCCCAGGGCAGGCAGTTCCCAAGGTGGGATTAGGAGGTGATAAAAAAGGCTACTCCGGGAGCTAGGGATGTATGTGATTGACTTTGGCCAAGAAGTGATGCTCTGCCAGAGATGTGCTGTGGAACCTATCTCACTGGATTTATTTGAACGGATTTCCTCACTTGTTGGTCCTGTTATCATTAAGGGGCTGTGTTGTATTTAATCCTATTCTGCAGAATAAAACATCCTTCTATTTTTCCTCTAATACCATGTCTGAGTGATTTGGGAACAACATGCCTTCATACATACTATAATTTAAATATAAGTATAGTATACTATACTCTAAATTTAAGTGTAGTGTATTATACTATATTATTCTCTAAAAAAAAGTAAGCTGTACTGTGCGATGCTTTAAATATAAGTATGCTATACTACACGTTAATATAAGTATATTATAGTTTACTCCAAAATTAATTATTCTGTACTCTAAATATAAATATACTATGCTAAACTCTAATTGTAAGTAAACTATGCTAAACCATAGTCTAGCTATAAGCATTCTATACTCTTAATATCAGTATGTTATATGTTACTATTCAATATATAATTATGCTATACTCTAAATAGAGGTCTGTTATATTATACTATACTCTAAATACATGAATGCTATACTACAATGCACTCTAAATGTAAGTATACTATGCTATTCTGAATATAAGTATACTTTAGTATAAATATAATTTATATATGCTATTCTACACTTTAAAAGTAAGTTTACTACATTATACAATACTTTAAATATAAGCATGTTGTATTATACTACACAATAAATCTAAAAATAAGTACACTGTACTATACTATAATAATATCTAAATAGAATTATGTTATACTATACACTAAATCTAAATATATTGTATAATACAATAATAAATATATGTATGTTATACTACATTACACTATATATACTCTTAATATAAGTTTACTATACTGTAAATAAAAATATGCTATATTATAATAACTATATAATAACTTTAAATATTATAATATACTCTAAATTGAAGTATGCTGTATAATACTTTAAACATAGTATAATTATGTTATACAATACAAAACATAAAATGCTATTGCATACTATACTATAAATAGGTGCACTATACAAAAATATATTAAACTCTAAATATAAGTATGATATACTATACACTAAATAGAAGTGCAAAACTCTAAATAAAAGAATACTATACTGTAAATAAATTTATTCTGTACTATATCCACTACATAATTATGTAATTATATTGTACTATCCTGTACTCTAAATGTATGTATGCTATAATAAACAGTTGAATAAGTTTACCATGTTATCATATACAGAACTCTAAATATAATTATACTATAATGTACTCTAAATATATGTATTCTATGCTTTACTCTGAATAAATAAATGTATACTATATTATAATCTAAATATAAGTATATTGCTGTACTCTACATATAAATATACTGTTCTATATTATAAATGTAATTATGCTATACTATACTCTAAATATAAGAATATACCACCATACTCTAAATATAAATATGCCATACTAAATTCTAACTGTAAGTATAATATGCAAACTATAACTATATTTTACTATACTGTACTATACTCCACATTTAAGTTTGTAAAGTATGCTTTAAATAAAATATATTGTACAGTATACTATACGTATAAATAGATTATGCTATGTATATATATATATATATATATATATATATATATATATACTTATGTTTCTATAAAATATTCTAATTACTATACTCTAAATATAAGTATGCTATACTATACTTTAAAAATAAAGTTTACTATATTTTACAATAAATATAAGTATGCTATAAAATACAATACTATAAATATAAGTGCAATGTACCTTTCTGTATTAAACTGTAAATAAAAGTATGATATACTGTACTCCAAATAGAAGAATGCTATACAATATACTTACTTTAAGTATGCTATATGATCCTCTGAATAGCAGTTGCTATACTATACATAAAAGTATATTATATTATATTTAGTATATTTATGCTATACAATTCTTGGAAAAAGTAAATATGTTGCACTATACTATACTATACTCTGAATATATATATGCTATACTATACATAATAGATATCCTCTGCTATAGAGTTCTCTAAATATAAGTATATTAATCTGTACTCTAAATATAGGTATTTTTTGTATGCTTAGTATACCCTAAATACAAATATACTATATTATACTGTATAGTAAATTAGTAAATATAAATGTATTGTTTTATACTACCAATATAATTATGCTATATACTATACTCTAAGTATAAGCATACTATACAATAGTCTAAATATAACTATTCTATACTCGAACAAGAATTATGCTATAATATACTATTTTATTCTCTAAAGATAAGTGTGCCATACAATACAACACTCTAAATATAAGTATATAATACTCTAAATAATAGTATGCTATACTATACTCCATATATTATTATGCTTTACTGTACAGTTGTCAGACACAGGACCCGCTGACCACCTGGTTGGGTACCGGCACTCCAACCTACCTCTGACCACCACTATCCTCTCTCAGCAAGTCCCCGTGGCTTGCTCTGGCGGGCACCATCTTGCCTGTCTGAACTGCGCATGTGCAAAACCAGCCCTTTTCAAAACTTCTTCCATTCACCTGATTGATTGCTTGCCTGTCAGACCCTGTCAATTTAAAGCACCTGTCTCCTTAGCTAAGTGCCAGATCTTCAGGTCTCCTCTCCTATCTAGATGTGTTCCAGTGTGGCTCCTGTTCTCCTGCTACTGCAGAGTACTATTACCAATAACTACCAATATTACCAATATCCTGTGTTTCAGGGTTATCCTGCTGCAGAGTATTATGACCTTTACCTACTCCCAACTCTCCAGTGTGTCAGCACTGTCCTGCTGCAGAGTGTTACCACCAATACTTGTTCTAAGCTCTCCGGTGTTACAGCATCATCCTCCTGCATGGGGTTTCTACCAATCTCCATCTAATGCACATTGGTGTTTCTGTTCACTATCTAGCTGCAGACCATCGCACTTCCTCATGATCCTGACCCTAATGGCCTCCTAACTCCACAGGATCTCTGTGCCTCATCTACCTGCAGAATATATTCCTCATTATTACTCCTATCAGCAACTATCCTGCTCCTGTGACTTGGTTCTCCACCAGGTCTTGCTTGTGACCCTCCTTGAGAACCACAACCTGTGGTAAGGAAGCCGCAAGGTCCAAACTCCCTTGCGGGGATCCCAAGTGAATACCTCCCTCTTTGTTAGACTCCGCACCTCTTGGAGGGTAGCATCAACTCAAGCAGACCATACAGGTTCTTCCGAAATCTAAAGCGTGACAGCAAGATCTGGCCATAAAGAATGGACCCCGACCGAGAACCTTCTGCAAAAGATATGTTGTAACACCTACTAGGATGAGTAAAGCAGCAAGATGCTACACAGATTCAACTTCTCCAGTGCTTACAAGCTTTGGCCACCTGCTTAGAAACTCTGCAAGCAGCACTTCCTAGTCCTCCAGCTGTGGCAGCACCCAAACATTCAGCTCCAGCTGCAGCAGCCATTACTTCTACTCTGCGGCTGCTCTCTCCTCAGAAGTTTGATGGTGACCCTAAACCGGTCGTGGGATTCTCAATTAATGCTCGATTCCGTTTGAGCTGCTCTAGCAAAATTTTCCTATGGCCTGGTCCAAGGTCGCATATATAGTCTCCTTACTCTCTGGAAAAACGTTGGGTTGGGCATCCCCACTCTGGGAGCGGGGTGACCTTATTCTCCGTGATAGTGCTGCCTTCATTTCGGCATTCTGAAAAATCTTTGATGAGCCAAGTCGCATCTCCTCTGAGGCTTCTAGCTTACTCAGACTAAATCAAGGCTCCCGATCCGTTTCCCAGTACGTAATCCAGTTCAGGACTCTCTCCTCCAAACTTCGATGGAACAACGAGGCCCTGGTCGCTGCCTTTTGGCAGAGCCTTTCAGATTAAATTAAGGCTGTCCTGACTTCTCAAAAGCTACCTATGACCCTCGAGGCTTTGATCACTCTCTGCCATCACATCGACACCTGATTTCGGGAGAGGTCTTCATAAAAAAAATCCTCCTGACTATCTTCTTTCAAGGTGGCACCTCGTCTCCAAACTCCTAATTCTCCAGAGGAACCTATGCAACTTGGACGGTTTAGACTCACTCCAGAAAAGCGTCACATAAGAATGACAAATAATTTATATATTTACTGTCCAGAACCTGGGCATCTCCTGGCATCCTGTCCTAGGCGCAAGGGAAACAGCAAACCCTAGCCCGCTCTGGGGAGGTCAGATTGGGGACATCTAATTCCTCTCCAGAATCAAACAAATCTCCTATTTGTTCCATTCCAGTCACCATTCATGGACTTATTGGTCCTTAGACTGTCTCTGCCTTCCTAGACTCTGGTGTAGCTGGGAATTTCGTTTCCTAATCATTGGTGGAACAATTGTCTTTGCGTACGGTCCCTCTATCTCATCCAATTGTCATCACAGCCATAGACGGTAACCGTATTGCTAATGGCACTGTCCAGAGTCGAACTCAGCTGATACATCTCCCAGTAGGAGCCTTGCACTTCGAGGAGGTTTCTGTTTTTATTCTTGGTCCCGCTACCAGCCCAGTCACTTTGGGTCTTCCCTGGCTCCAACTTCATTCTACCCAGATTGACTGGACTCACTCTCAAATACTAGCCTGTGGTAGTACCTGCCAATCCCATTATCTGGCACAAGTCAAACCGTTACAGGCCACATCGTCCTCGGCCAAACAATCTGGTTCATCTGTTCCTCCTCAATATGCATCTTTCACTGACGTGTTTGACAAATATCTCTCTGAGCTTCTGCCTCCACATTGTCCCTGGGATTGTCCTATAGACCATTTTCCTTGTAAGACATCACCTAGGGGACGAGTGTATCCCCTCTCTCTGCCACAAACACAGGCAATGGCAGAATATGGCCGAGAGAACCCCCAACGTGGCTTTCATAAAAATTTACTGTACCTCCAGTCCGCTCAGTGTCTGAATCTGCGACAAGTCCGCTGGTCTCTTTTCTTCTCCCACTTCAAACTGCATGTTACTTTTCTGCCAGCTTCTAAGAAGAAGAAGAAGGCAGATGCCCTCTCCCGGGCATTCACCTACAAACCTGAATCAGGGAAACCAACAAACCATCCCATCTTGGACTCTAACTTCCTGCCCACCACCTCCTTAATGGCAGCGCCGTCTCCATCTTCTGGAAAGAGTGTTGTTCCAGCAAATCTTTGGAAAAGACTCCTTCAGTCGTACCAGTCCTTCCATTTCTCAGGTCATGCTAGGACACTCAAAACCACTGAGATCATGTCCCAGAATTATTGGTGGCCTACTCTACGTGAAGATGTCAATCAATGTGTTGCTGCCTGAAACATCTATGCCCAACATAAAGTCCAGCTGGTCCTCTACTATATTTCCTTTACCAACCGGACCCTGGTCACAAATTTCAATGAACTTCATTACAGATCTTCCACCCAGTAAGAAGTTTAACACTGTGTGCGTGGTTATGGACAGGTTTTTCAAGATGGCACACTTCATCGCTCTCATTGGTCTTCCCTCAGCTCCACTTATGTACCGTCTGTTTGTTAAGGAGATCTTTCGTCTCCACAGGTGCCCTGTTGAGATTGTCTCCGACCTTGGTGTTCAGTTTACTTACAAGTTTTGTTGAGCTTTATGTAAAACTCTTCACTATCAAACTCAACTTCTCTGGCTATCACCCGCAAATTAATGGGCAAATGGTGCTGGTAAATCAGGACTTGATGCTTTTATTTGGATGTATTCCTCTTCTACACAGGACAATTGGGCCGATCTATTACCATGGGCGAAATTTGTTCATAATAATCCCTATCGTCACGAACAACACTCACCTGAGCCTACGTGACTCATGTGTGACACAGGGTTAATCACAAACAACCACCTGGTCTGTCTAAAATGATCAAATTCTTCCCCATCTATGCCACACATTAGCTTTGCCGTGCCAACTATGCCACCACCAAGCTTTTTTATGAAGAGCTGACACTCTTATTTAGGAAGACTTCGATTCTCCCTTTGAACTAATCTAGCACAATATACTTTAATCAGAGTTAACATAAACCACAATGTTCTCCCCTTTTCAATTATGTAGTGTTTTGACCAAACTGTCCACATGAATTTGTAGGAGCACAGATACTTGAAGTTATTAAGTGTAATTTAATATGGAAAATACATCCACAATGCTTAAGATAAAACAGTTAATAAAAGGCATACAAATATAATGCAATTGTTTCTTATAAAATAAAAAGGATAAAACACAGAATTGATAACTCACATATAATCAAGTTTCTGGTGCTGGGAGAAACAGAAAAATGGGACACTTTTCAATATCATATTGACTCCCAAAACTGAACAATTTCTTAGAGCCACGGTGCAGTTTTAAAACAAAGCTGCAGGCCTGTGAGGTCAGAATAAAAAGGTCTGTGAGAATGCAAATTAGGGTTTTATGACTCTGCTGGAGAAACACCTTTTAAGTCAGGTTTTAAATACTCTGTTCTAACTTTTGATCAGTATGGCTTACAAACATGATTTTACCTCCACACAACAGGTCATAAGTTCCCCTTCATCTGCATACCACACATGCATCTAGTAAGTATGATATTGGAGACAATGATATGATATTTTCCTGTGACCCTATTCAGCTTGAATTTGTCATTAACATATAACCCTGTCTCTGCAGCCGGCATGTCTGAGGCTTCCCAGACATGTGTTAGAATTCATTGTCTTGAAAGAGATATTTTCAAAGGTTTTCACGTTTGCAACCTGCCATGAATGATACAAGGTGCTACAATGGATCCAGGCTCCTATCTACCAGCCTCTTCTGGGTAGTTTAACATAAACAAAACACATTGACTTAAACAGCTCCTCTGAGTCATGTCACATTATTTCTAGGAATTAATTCACAAACACATACTTGCAATTTATATGCATAAAAATTAGCTTGCACATGACACCTATCATGACTCAACCTCTTCTACCCCATTCTATATTGTCTATGGCCTACATTCCAATTTGCCTAGACTTGCTGCCCTCCCTCCCACCAAGGTTCCAGCAGTTGATAACCTTCATCAAGACTTCTCCATCTGGTCCCAGGCATTGAGATGTCTCAAGAAAACGTTTATGCGTTATACACGATTAGCTGACAGAAAATGCCAGGCTGTTCCTGCTGCAGAGCGTTACCACCAATACCTGTTCTCAGCTCTCCGGTGTTACAGCATCACCCTGCTGCAGGGGGTTTCTACCAATCTCCATCTCCTGCACATTGGTGCTTCTGTTCGCTATCTAGCTGTAGACCATCGCACTTCCTCATGATCCTGACCCTAGGATCCTCCTAGCTCCACAGGAACCCCTCTGTGCCTCATCTACCTGCAGAATATATTTGTCATTATTACTTCTATCAGCAACTATCTTACTCCTGTGACTCGGTTCTCCTCTCGGTCTCACTTGTGACCCTACCAATATAGTATACTATAATCTAGAAAAAAGGATGATCTATCTGCTATGCTCTAACAATAAGTATGCAATACTATACTATACTCTAAATATATATTCTATACTATACAGTACTTCAAATATATAAGTACTATACTATACTCTAATGAGAAGTATGCTGTACACTTTAAAAATAAGTATTCTATTTTGTAGTATGCTCTAAATATAGGTATGGTTTACCACACTATATTCTAAATCTATTGCTCTAAGTATGCTGTAATCTATTAATTTAAACTCGAAATGTAAGTATTATATACTATACCATACACTGAATAGAAGAATGCAATACCATACCATAAATATAAGTATACTATACTGTACTATATTCTCTATATAATTATGCTATACTATGCTTTAAATGTAAGTATGTTGTACTATGCTATACAGTACACTATATATCGTATATATACTATATTATATTTTAATATAAGTATACTATACTGTAATTGAAATGTAAGTTTACTGTATACTACTATAAATATAAGTATGCTATACTATACTGTAAATAAGTATCATACAATGTATTCTAAATACAAGTATGTTATACAGTCTTCTAAATATAAATGTACTTTTCTATATTCTAAATACAAGTATTTAATACTATGTTGTACTATACTATACTTTACATATAAGTGTGCTATACTTTACTTTAAAAATAAGTATATTCTATTTTACTCTAAATGAAAGTATGCTATACCATACTATACTTTAAATATAAGTAAACTGTACTATTCTATATTAAACTCTAAATATAAGTATGATATACTCTGAAGTATGCTATACAGTATTCCAAAAACAAGTATATTACAATATACTCTAAAAATACAGTAAATATGTGGTACTATATTCTATATATAATTATTCTATACTATTCTAATGTATACTTACATAAATTTAAATATAAATATTCTGTACTATATTATAAATATACTTATGCTACACTATGCTCTAAATATAAGCATTTTATACTATACTCTAAATATAAGTATTCTATTCTATGCTATACTGTACTCTAAAGATAAGTATGTTTTACTTTACTCTAAATATAAATATACTACACTACACTCTATTAATAAGTATTGTATAATACACTCTAAATATAGTATAAGCATAGTGTAAATATAAAAGTATATATTAGACTACATTCTAAATATAAGTATACTGTAATATATACTCTAAATATAAGTATGCTATTCTATATTTTAAATATATGTATGCTATACCGTGCTCTCAAATACAGTATACTATACCGTAAGTATGCTGTACTATACTCTAAACAAAAGTATATATATATATATATATATACATAAGTTAACCCGTGCATGATACTCATGCATTATAGTCAAATCAAGCTACTTAAGGTGTTAAAAAGGTTCTTGTCATGCATTTGGGGCTAGGCCAGGCCTCCTCAGGGGAAGAGCGTTACTTCCCAACGTAAGCGCCCTTTTTTAACGTGGTTTTGTCCACATGTCACCACCTCATCATTCTTTTCCATCACCTCATCCTTCATCTTTATCGCCAGATCCTTAATCTCCATCGTCTTACTGTTCTAAAACCTCTCGATACACAACGTTTCTGCTAAACACCTTATCGCTGTGCTCAATCAGTCTTCCTTGAAGGGCAGTATTCATAACCTGCACTTTCACATCACTGCTTCTCCGTACTCGTGATAATGCGACATACAATTGTCCATGACCAAACACAGGCTCTGGTAAATAAATACCCACACGGTCAAGAGTTTGAGCCCTCAACTGGTAAATTTAGCCTTTACTACCCCTCCCACGGGGGGAAGGGGGGATGATGGAAGTTAACTGACTTCACTATTATCATTTTTTTGTCAAATAATGTCAGTATACCAAATTTCAGGTCAATTGGCTGAGCCCTTTCTGAGAAAATAGTTTTTTCCACACACACACACACACACACTAACACACGCCTCTAGGCTTATATATATTAGATACTGTCAATATATGTATGATATAATATACCATAAACATAAGTATCTTATACTATACTCGATATAAGTATACTATACTGTACTAAATATAAGTAGCCTATACTGATTTATGTTATACTATCCTGTAAATATAAGTGAGAAATGAGTACATGGCATTTTTAGAGACAAATAAGAGAAAATATATTACACAATAAAGAGAGAAAAATAATTTATATAACACAGATAAGGATAATGTTCCATGACCTTTTTATTTCACAATAGCAGTCCAAAAATAAGGACCAAGGACATGTCAATTTAATTTAAAATTAATTTAGATTAATGATGAAAAGGTCTTAAGAGTAAGCATTACGTAAGTCTGGGAGGATCTGGTTTTGGCAATGATAATTAGTGTTTTTGGCAATAGTGAATATAATTTGCCTGTGTGTGATGTGATGTGAAAACAAAATATATGTTGTCAAGTTGGCATTGAGACCCTGGGCGTATATCTGCTTTGTCCAGTAAGAGCTGTATCTATGTATCTTTTAACAAAATAAAGAAATATTATTTTGGAAATCTGCTCATATCAATTATTACTTTAAGAGAAGATTAAAGAATCTTACTCAGTATGCTATAATATACTATAAATTTAAGTATACTATACTCTAAATATATAAGTATTTCAGACTATACTGTACTACATTTTAAATATAAGCTTGCTATATTAAACTATACTCTAAATATAAGCATACTACACTCTAAATGTTACTATGTTATACTTTACACTAAATATAAGTATAATATATATATATATATATATATATATATATATATATTTATATATATATATATATGTGTGTGTTATTCTATACTCTCTATGTAAGGATACTGTCCTATACTCTAATATATAATTATATTCTATATAAATATGCTATACTTTACTTTAAAGATAAGTATATTATATTATATTTTACCCTAAATAAAAGTATGCCATACCATACTTTAATATAAAATAGTACAGCATAAATATATTTAAACTCTAACTATAAATAAGATATACTATATTTTGTTATACTCTAAATATAAGTATATTATAATATATGAAACTCTGAATAGAAGAATGCTATACTGTACCGTAAATAGAAGTATACTGCACTATAATAATTAATAGTATGTTCTACTATTCTATACTCTAACAATAAGTATGCAATACTATACACTATATTTTAGTATGCTATACTGTACTCTAAATATAAGTATATTATAATATACTTTAACGAGAATTATGATGTACTATACTATATTATTCTTTAAGATCAGTATGCTACACTATAAATATAAAAATAAATATACATACTATATGCGATACTATGTTATACTCTGAATATAAGTATACTATACTTTAATGTAAATATAAGTATACAATCATCTAGCTGTAAGTCTAGTACACTAAACTGTAAATGTAAGTATGCTATACTGTACTATATTCTAAACACATGTTTGCTATACTAAACTATACTCAAAATAAATGTATACCATACTCTGAATATCAGTAAGCTATAATTTACTATAAGTATGCTATACTATATTCTATATATAATTATGCTGTACTATGCTCTAAATAAAAGTACTTTACTATAAACATATGCATGCTATACAATACTACACTCTAAATATAAGTATACTATGCTATGCCTTTTCCGTAGAGCTCGTTGCACTCACAGGTACTCGGATGCCCCCAGGTCTTATGCTCAGCATAGTTCAAGTTTATGAATGTAGCGCAGCACAGGATAGTGGGTGATGACAAGTGAAGCGAGGTTAGGGACAGACCGAGGTCTAGGATCCAAAGCAGGTAACATAGTCAGGTACAGGCAAATGGTTAGGGGTGCCAGCAATCAAAGGAAGTCCAGGAAACCAGCAGAGGGTCATACACAGAATCAATCTAAATGTTTTCAGCAAACTGATAGGAGCAGCAAGCAACAGAAACTGGACGTTATAACAGGAAGGGAGGCTAAGCCCTCCCTACTTTATATACTCAGATTGGCCAATCAAGGAAGGGAAACACATAAGCTCTGAGGTTTTTTGCAGATCCCCTGCCTCTACTATCGAGGATGGTGGAGGCAGAATACAATGATAGTTATAGGATAAGTTCACGGCTTACAAGCATCACTAATAACACAGGAGAAAGTAGTAGTGCTGCAACGTAGTGTATTGAATGTTGGTACAACAGGAATAGATATATATATATATATATATATATACTGGCAGAGATGAATACACTGCAATTCGTAGTAATGTAGACACAATTCACATATGCTACTTCATAGTCGGTAACCCTTGGCAACAGCATGAGATGAGATGATATACAGTTCAACGCAGTGATGATAAACAAGAACACTAGGATCCAATAGAGAACCACACAGCAGATGTATTATGAATTACTGGTACAGCATACAGTCCAAACAGAGTAGTATATAGAACTTAAGTGATCCGAGAGTAGAGATGACTCAACATAGCAGGTGGTACTGGAATCGCTGATTCTTATTAAGTAAAGCAGTAAGCGTTAAACATCACCCAAGGACTTGGATGAACACTGACACATGCAGTAGAATGTTGCCTAGAAGTAGCAGAGACGTGAGTAGTATCTGAATCATACGTGGAACTACAGTTATCAGGATTTGTTGTAACTGCAATGGTAAGTTCGCTGTAGTATGGAGCAACTGAACAGAGACACGCAACTTGAGCCCAAGTACTAGCTACCGGCACAACAAGTAGTTCACAATTACAGTCCAGTAATCAGGTAACAGCAGAGTAAGGATAACCTGGTCAGACGTGGAACTACAGGTGACAGGTAACTTGATAGTAGCTCTAACAGCGAGATGCAGCGATCTTAGTCAGCCAGCAGTAAAGTTGAACCAATAGATAAGGTACAGGTTTAGCAACAACTCACGATACTCGTTCAGTGTGCAGATGAATAGCGGAGAGGAGTTCCAGCTTGCAGGTGAACAGCGGTGAGGAGTTTGCAGCTTGTAGATGAACACCAGTAAGGAGTTACAACTTGCAGGTGAACAGCAGTGAGGAGTTTGCAGCTTGCAGATGAACAGCAGTGAGGAGTTTTCAGCTTGCAGGTGAACAGCAGTGAGGAGTTTGCAGCTTGCAGGTGAACAGCAGTGAGGAGTTTGCAGCTTGCAGGTGAACAGCCAGATCCAAATGCAATCAGAGTAACACGAAGAACAGGGAATGAGCCCATAACCTTGGGAGGTTAATATAGTGCTCCAGGACCAATGAGGTTCAGGAGGAGGTCCAGATCACAGTAGCCAGGAACACCTGTGAAAGTAATGTCTCTGAGGCAGAAGCAAGCAGAATCATGGTTCTTAAAGGGAAAGTCACAGCCGGCACCTAACTATGGGACCGGCGTGGGACAAAGCTCTAATCAGCCCCATAAGGCTGTCAATTAATTACTTAATGGTGCGCATGCGCTCGACTGTCAGTTTATCCGGGCTGCGGCAGTGAACGAGAGAAGCGCTCCGGGCTGTTGTCCCAGTGACAGCCTTGAAGTGTAGGAGGAAATGATGTCCCGGTTGTCATGGTGACAGCCGGGATGCAAGACACAGACAGGAGCGAGCCACAGTGAAGCCGCGGCTCGTGACACAGAGGTGCCAAGTTTTCCTGGACCTCCTTGTTATACGTCTGCAGAATATTACACTATCTCTGATCCAGACCCAGAGCTGCCAGCTCACCTGGACCTCCATGTATTCCACCTTTAAACTATTATTCTATCCTTCTAATTTCCCATTTCTCCAGCGTTCACCGCCTCTTCTCTCTTTGAATCTACTTGGAAAACTGCAACCTTCTGGGTGAAAGCGGCAAAGTTCATACTTCCTTGCGGGGGTCACTGGCAAACACCTTCCACCTTGTTAGACTCTATGTTTCCCTGTAGGTAGTGTTAACTCAAGCCGGAATGCAACAGACCCTTTGTATTGTGACATATATTATAATCTAAATGTAAGTATTCCATACTTTACTACAAATATAATTATGCTATACTATTATATCCTCTAAATATAAGCATAGTATACTCTAAAGATAAGATGCAATTATATACTGTAAACAAAGGTATACTATACTATACTCTAAATATAAGTATACTATACTATATATACCATACTCTAAATAGAAGTACAGTACCAGTCAAATGTCTGGATACATTTACTCAAAGGAGGAGTTTATTTTTACTGGTTTACTGGTAAAACATCTCTATTGGGCTTAGGTCTGTTGACTGTGGAGGCCTGGTCATCTAATGCAGCATTACATTTCTCTCCTTCTTTGTCAAATAGTTCTTACACAGACTGGAGATTTATTTTGTGTCATTGTCCTGATGGGGAAAAAAAATCTGCCTCAACTAAGCGCAAACTAGATGGGATGACATGTCATTGCTGTTGTAGCCCAGTTGATTAAATATGCCATCAATACTAAATAAATCTCCAACAGTGTCACCAACAAAGCACCCCAAACCATTACACCTCCTTCCCCATGATTCATGATGGGAACCACAGATCCAGACATCATCCACTCACCATCTATGCATCTTACAAACATAAGCCTATTGTAACCAAAAATCTCAAATTTGGACTCATCAGACCAAAGGGCAGATTTCTAATGGTCTGTTGTTCATTGTCTGTGTTCCTTGGCCCAAGCAAAGTCTCTTCTTTTCATTCAGTAGTGGTTTCTTTGCAGGAATTCTATCATAAAGTGTCAATTCACACATGCTCCTCTGAACAGGAGCTGTCTGCTCCATGAACTCAGTAAAGCGTTTATTTGGCCTCTAATCTAAGGAGCTAATCATAGGCAATTTTTGAGGATGGTAACTCTAATAAACTCCTGAACAGCACAGGTATCTTCAAGCCTACCTTTCCTGTGGTGATCCACATGAAACCGTTCTATCTTAGTGGTTTATGATTTTTGCCACTGCACTTGAATAAACTTTTACATTTGTTGCAATTTTCTAGATTGGCTGACTGTAATTAATGATGGATTGTCATTTATTTGTGCTAATGTTAGCTTTTGTTGCCTTATTATAACCTACTATAACCAAAAAAGATGGTCTTCGACAAATTAAGGCTATCTACCACTCACCTTATCTTTTCATAACACAATTGATAGACATTATTCATGAAGTAATTCCACATTGTAGTTCAACATTCTTAACTTATATGTTTCACTGAAAAGCTAAATGAAAACTACATAGACATAACTTTCACTATTTAAATTTGTCTAAGAAACTATTTTTCAAGCATTTAAGAATAAGCCTATATATCAAAATCATGAGAAACATACTTTCAGGCATACTGTATGTGTCCAAACATTATGCTGGTACTGTATTCTATATTGTACTCTAAATAGAAGTATTATGCTCTAAATCATAGCTGCAACTAGACATTTTAGTGTCCTAGGCGAGAGAGAACACTAACCACCCCCTTCCCAGGCCCGGCGTTTCAATTAGGCAACCTTAGGCAGTTGCCTATGGCACCAGGACCTGCATGATTATAAAATCTAGTCAGCGGTATTTAGGACAGAGTATAGCGGCGGAATGGCGCCTGCTGTTTTGGAGTGGACCAGTGGTTGTTCAATGGATTCCCCAGGCCGCACCGCCCGCTGCACTCACACATGATCACTGACTTCAGTCAGTAATCCTGTGATAATAGCCCTCTTCGGCGGCGTCTCCGTCCAGGTCCAGAAATGTGCTGTCCCCGCACCCCATGTTCTCACACTGTCTGTCACTGACAGACAGTATGAGAAAAGTTATTTCCCAGAGCCCCCTCCCCTTCCAGCATGCACGGCTCTGCTCCATCCCTCGCCTCTGTGTTTTGGAAGCCGAGGAGCGTTTTGGCAGCCATTGGAGAGGACAAAATAAGTGTGAAGAGCTCCATGCATCTGCTGACAAGTCTTCTGGAGAAAAAAAAAAAGTAAATAGAATGCTTTTTTTATTTTCTTCTTCTTATTATTATTTTTTTTTTTTTAAAAAAGGGGTGCACAAACCCAATGCAGGGAGTGGGGAGTTTAAAAAAATAAAAATGGGGAGGCGGGGGGGTGATTATTATTTGGCACCTCATGCTATTTATTTGATTTTAAAACTATGGTGGAGAAAATGATTATTTTATTGGCACCTCATGCACTATAATTGACTTGCAATTGTCAAATATAGAGCATGAGGTGCCAATAAAACAGTAATTATTCGCCCGCATAGTGTGCAAATCAAATATAGAGCGTGAAGTGCCAATAAAATAGTAATTTCTCTACTTCTGCCCGTCGCCTCGGACACCCTCCTTCCTTCCCCTACGGATTATTGCACTCCAGTATGCATTCTCCACTAGACGGCGGCGTGGACAGATTGTTGCTGAAGAAGGGGTGTGTCTGGCAGTTGATCCGAATGAAACCAGGTAAGGCCGCTGTACTAATAATAAATGTAGACTTCTGATTCATTCATTTTCAAAAAGTGCAATCTTAAATTAATAGCGTTTTTTGTTTAACCAGCCCTAAAATTAAATTAATAGCTGTCAAATTTAATATACTTATCTTGCCCACAATGTGGATACAGAGACACACAAATACTAAAGTAGGTTGGCCAAAGAGAGACAGACACACACACACTAGAAGAGACAGAGATGCACACACAAAGACGCACATGGTGAGACACAGGGGGTGAGACTGGCATAGACAGAGGAATGGGAAATAAAATTGCACAGATGATAAGCAAGATTGTCAAAGACAGGAAGGGCAGAGAGACTGGCGTAGGCAGGAAGGGCGGAGAGGCTGATGCAGACAAGGGAAGGGGAGGGATACTGGTGCAGTTGTGGGAAGGGTAAAGAGGCTGGCACATAAGGGGGAAGGGCAGATAGGCTGGTACAGATGGGGGAGAGCATAGGCTGGCTCAGAGGGGTAAAGGCAAAGAAATTGACACAAATAGGAGAAGGGCAGAATGGCTGGTGCAGATGAGGGAAGGGCAGAGGGTCTAGCACAGATGGGGGAAAGGCAGAGTGTCTGTCACAGATGAGGGAAGGGCAGAGTGGCTGGTGCAGATGAGGGAAGGGCCGATAGGCTGGCACAGATGGGGAAGAGCAGAGCCTGACTCCTTCTCCAGATGGAGAGTACCAGAAATATGGGGCTGGAGCCTTAGCTTAACTCAGAAAGCCGCGCAGGTAACAATGTGACTTTATTTTAAACGTCTTTTTTTTTTCAAAATGATCTGCCGGTCAGTTCAGTAAGGCACCCCACTGCTGCACTTGTTGCTGGAAGGCTTTCTATGCAGGGTCTTGGGGTCTTGGTCTTGCCCCCTCGGCATTGCACCTTGGCTATACTCTAAATATAAGTATTGTATACTATACTATATAAATCTCTCTCTCTCTCTATAGATAGATAGATAGATAGATAGATAGATAGTTAGATAGATAGATAGATAGATAGATAGATAGATAGATAGATAGATAGATAGATAGATAGATAGAAAGTAAGTAATTTAGTAACCGTGCCTATTTTAAACTAGATTGTGAATAATCACAGTATTGTGATAAATCTCAATCTTCAATAGTTATAGAGATGTGTGCATCAACAGGCGCCAGAGCTCACAGCAGGTTTGAATAAACAGACTTTACCTTGACAACCTGCTCTGCATTGATTATGACAGAGGTTCTAAAGCTGTTGTCATAGCTTCAAGAAATAAAGGACTAATGCTAAAATGCTGCATTACATAAAGGTGCTAATTGTAATATTTAAAAATACAAATCTATCAAATCTCAGTAACCTCTTACAAATTAAGATATTTGACATGAAGCAGCCATTGAGGTTTAATATTTTGTCATATATACATATAGCAGTCTTCCTGTTTAGGACATGGAAAAAAACCTGCAGTTAGCTTATCTTAGGTCCCTAAAACCTGGGCATTTTGGCCACAGCATTCATAAAGGATATTAGCAGTGTAAGAACTACAGAGGGTATGGCTGCAATGGGACCCAGAGGTGATGGAGGCCCGGCAATGCTGGGGCACCCGCCAGAACCCCTTGCTAGTGGTGCCTCTAGGGGGGTTTCCTGTTGCCCAGAAACTCCTACACACTCCTGGGGGTAAATTTTACAAGCTGGGGGTTTGAGAAAGTGCAGATGTTGCCTATAGCAATCAGATTCGAGTTATCATTTATTTAGTACATTCTACAAAATGACAGCTATAATCTGATTGGTTGCTATAGGAAACATTTCCACTTTTTCAAACCTGCAGCTTGATAAATTTACCCCTAAGGGTTGTTCTGCTTCATTAGGAAAAATTAAAGTGCAGAGAGTTAAATTACCTGTACTCGTTTGTAGTCTCTTGGCTGCTGAGTGTGATGGAAGCACTGAGTAACCATAATACTAATTGTATTTTTCTTTTTGTAACTGGAAGTGAGGGTAGATTAGTATTATTTTTTTTAGAGTTGTATTCATTTACAAAGTATTATATTACTTTGGTAAGATGATCAAGATGGATTCATGTATATGTCAGTTTTTGACATTAGTTTTTGACCTTTAACAGCTTTCTCTATGACTCATTTTGTTATGTAGTATACTTTATTACATTTATATACATTGTTCTTTTCTATTTCTATCATTATTGCATCACTTTTTTTTTTTTTTTTGTTCCAAAGTAAGGCTTTTGGAAACCCTCTTTACAAATCCTGTGTGGGCTTGCTCTGCTCTTGAAAGAGTAGATATTTGGACCTTTATTGAGCATGTACTGGTTTAGCCCATGACAAAGTTGCACCCCTAGGTATAAGTGCTAGTATACTTAGAACTGTGCGTTTACACTGTCTGCTATGCGTAGGCAAATATAGTGCGCAAGTGACAGGTTAATTGGGGCTAAGATATGCGGGCATCAAAGCATCTGTGTGTCACTAGCTTAAGTCTGAAATGTTTGACAGCAGAGAATAATAATTTACAATCAACTCCATAGCAAATATAAGTACTAAATATAAAGAAAGCAATTGGGCACATTTAGTTTTACTAGGAATATCAGGTTGAAAGAATGGAAAAATATATCACATGCTTAGATTTCAATAACTCAGTCATTTATAATACCTTTTGTTTTTTCATCCCTCCCCATTAAGTGTGTTTTATAGCTAAAAAATATAGAGGACCAGAAACATGGAGTTTGTTTGGGGTGTTGTCATGGTGATATGTGACACACTTGCATATGCTTACTAAGCACTGTACACAGGGAGAGAGCAGTCTGGGGGATTTGATGGTTCACCTTTGTGTTTCTGTGCTCAATCAGCTGGGAGCTGCCATTTCACAAGTCAGCTCCCAACAACTCCTTCTGCTTTGTGGTAAACATTTGGCAGAGTATGGAATGGGGATTGTAGGGATGAGAGCCAAACTAGCTACTCTACACTAGCCACTATATTGGGGGTTTGCTCTACACTGGCACTAAACTAGCCACCATATTGGGTAAGGATGAGCGGGCTCGGATTCCGCTAATCCAAGCCCGACGGGATCCGAGCACTGTTCGGGTATTTCCGGCGCCAAAAAAATGAAAGTGAGGCTCTGACATCCAAGTCTCGCGTCAGATCTCGCGAGACTCGGATTGCATAAATTCCCCGCTTGCGGCCACCATCTTCATTTGGGCTGTGATCAGGGAAGAGGGAGGTTGTAGGGTAGTGGTGCTCCTGCTCCTGTGTGATCAGTCCAGTGGTGCTTTATTCTTTTGTCCTGTGCTCTGTCCTGCTGAGTCCAATGGTGCTTTGGCCAGTGCTCTGTCCTGCTGAGTCCAGTGGTGCTTTTGTCCTGTGCTCTGTCCTGCTGAGTCCAGTGGTGCTTTTGTCCTGTGCTCTGTCCTGCTGAGTCCAGTGGTGCTTTGGCCAGTGTCTAACCTGCTGAGTCCAGTGGTGCTTTTGTCCTGTGCTTTGTTCTGATAAATCCATAGTAATTTTATAATTATTAACAAATCATAAAAAAAAAAAAAAAAATATACAAAAAAAAAATTTTTTTTTAAAAAGTATAAAAAAAATTCTAGAGCAATATATTCTTGCAGTCCAGAAATATTAGTACTGCTATATTTACCTACGTTCACTGTTCTTGCAGTCCAGAAATATTAGTACTGCTAAATTAAAATACGTTCACTGTTCTTGCAGTCCAGAAATATTAGTACTGCTATATTTACCTACGTTCACTGTTCTTGCAGTCCAGAAATATTAGTACTGCTAAATTAAAATACGTTCACTGTTCTTGCAGTCCAGAAATATTAGTACTGCTATATTTACCTACGTTCACTGTTCTTGCAGTCCAAAAATATTAGTACTGCTATATTTACCTACGTTCACTGTTCTTGCAGTCAAGAAATATTAGTACTGCTATATTTACCTACGTTCACTGTTCTTGCAGTCCAGAAATATTAGTACTGTTTTATTTACCTACGTTCACTGTTCTTGCAGTCCAGAAATATTAGTACTGCTATATTTACCTACGTTCACTGTTCTTGCAGTCCAGAAATATTAGTACTGCTATATTTACGTACGTTCACTGTTCTTGCAGTCCAGAAATATTAGTACTGCTATATTTACCTACGTTCACTGTTCTTGCAGTCCAGAAATATTAGTACTGCTATATTTACCTACGTTCACTGTTCTTGCAGTCCAGAAATATTAGTACTGCTAAATTAAAATACGTTCACTGTTCTTGTAGTCCAGAAATATTAGTACTGCTAAATTAAAATACGTTCACTGTTCTTGCAGTCCAGAAATATTAGTACTGCTAAATTAAAAGACGTTCACTGTTCTTGCAGTCCAGAAATATTAGTACTGCTATATTTACCTACGTTCACTGTTCTTGCAGTCCAGAAATATTAGTACTGCTAAATTAAAATACGTTCACTGTTCTTGCAGTCCAGAAATATTAGTACTGCTAAATTAAAATACGTTCACTGTTCTTGCAGTCCAGAAATATTAGTACTGCTAAATTAAAAGACGTTCACTGTTCTTGCAGTCCAGAAATATTAGTACTGCTATATTTACCTACGTTCACTGTTCTTGCAGTCCAGAAATATTAGTACTGCTAAATTAAAATATGTTCACTGTTCTTGCAGTCCAGAAATATTAGTACTGCTAAATTAAAATACGTTCACTGTTCTTGCAGTCCAGAAATATTAGTACTGCTAAATTAAAATACGTTCACTGTTCTTGCAGTCCAGAAATATTAGTACTGCTAAATTAAAATACGTTCACTGTTCTTGCAGTCCAGAAATATTAGTACTGCTATATTTACCTACGTTCACTGTTCTTGCAGTCCAAAAATATTAGTACTGCTATATTTACCTACGTTCACTGTTCTTGCAGTCAAGAAATATTAGTACTGCTATATTTACCTACGTTCACTGTTCTTGCAGTCCAGAAATATTAGTACTGTTTTATTTACCTACGTTCACTGTTCTTGCAGTCCAGAAATATTAGTACTGCTATATTTACCTACGTTCACTGTTCTTGCAGTCCAGAAATATTAGTACTGCTATATTTACGTACGTTCACTGTTCTTGCAGTCCAGAAATATTAGTACTGCTATATTTACCTACGTTCACTGTTCTTGCAGTCCAGAAATATTAGTACTGCTATATTTACCTACGTTCACTGTTCTTGCAGTCCAGAAATATTAGTACTGCTAAATTAAAATACGTTCACTGTTCTTGTAGTCCAGAAATATTAGTACTGCTAAATTAAAATACGTTCACTGTTCTTGCAGTCCAGAAATATTAGTACTGCTAAATTAAAATACGTTCACTGTTCTTGCAGTCCAGAAATATTAGTACTGCTAAATTAAAAGACGTTCACTGTTCTTGCAGTCCAGAAATATTAGTACTGCTATATTTACCTACGTTCACTGTTCTTGCAGTCCAGAAATATTAGTACTGCTAAATTAAAATACGTTCACTGTTCTTGCAGTCCAGAAATATTAGTACTGCTAAATTAAAATACGTTCACTGTTCTTGCAGTCCAGAAATATTAGTACTGCTAAATTAAAAGACGTTCACTGTTCTTGCAGTCCAGAAATATTAGTACTGCTATATTTACCTACGTTCACTGTTCTTGCAGTCCAGAAATATTAGTACTGCTAAATTAAAATATGTTCACTGTTCTTGCAGTCCAGAAATATTAGTACTGCTAAATTAAAATACGTTCACTGTTCTTGCAGTCCAGAAATATTAGTACTGCTAAATTAAAATACGTTCACTGTTCTTGCAGTCCAGAAATATTAGTACTGCTAAATTAAAATACGTTCACTGTTCTTGCAGTCCAGAAATATTAGTACTGCTAAATTAAAAGACGTTCACTGTTCTTGCAGTCCAGAAATATTAGTACTGCTAAATTAAAATACGTTCACTGTTCTTGCAGTCCAGAAATATCAGTACTGCTAAATTAAAATACGTTCACTGTTCTTGCAGTCCAGAAATATTAGTACTGCTAAATTTACCAACGTTCACTGTTTCTGCAGTCCCAAAAAGATAGGTACTGCAATCTATATTACTACGTTCACTGTTTCCGCAGTCCCAAAGTGTGTGTGGTTTAGGGGTACGCTCTCTTGTGCTGCATATAATGGAGTACAAAAATTTGGAGGATAAAGTAGGGAAAGATCAAGACCCACTTCCTCCTAATGCTGAAGCTGCTGCCACTAGTCATGACATAGACGATGAAATGCCATCAACGTCGTCTGCCAAAGGCGATGCCCAATCTCCTAGTAGACGGCATGTAAAATCCCAAAAGCCAAAGTTCACTACAATTAGTAAAAAAAGAAAATTGAAATCATCTGAGGAGAAACGTAAACTTGCCAATATGCCATTTACAACATGGAGTGGCAAGGAACGGCTTAGGCTCTGGCCCGTGTTCATGACTAGTGGTTCAGCTTCACCCAAGGATCTAAGCCCTCCTCCTCCCCACCCCTCTAAAAAATTTAAGAGACTTCAGCTGTCATCAACAACACAGCAAACAACTCTGCCTTCTAAAGAGATGGCATCACAAATCCCCAAGGCGAGACCAAGGGTGTTGGTGGTTGCGAAGCCTGACCTTCCCATCACTGTATGGGAAGAGGTGGCTCCTTCCACCATTTGCAGCACGCCCTCTGCATATGCTGGAAGGATCACGCACAGCCCAGTTACAGATTTGGCTAATGAAGGTGTGAATCTTGTACACCGGGAGGAGGATATTGATGTAGCTGGCGCTGAGGAGGAACTTGACGAGGAGGATGCTAATGTGGTTATCTTAAATGAGGCACCAGGGGAGGAAACAGTTGTTGTCCATGGGATGAAAAAGTCCATCGTCATGCCTGGTCAGAAGACCAAAAAATCCACCTCTTCGGTCTGGAGTTATTTTTATCCCAATCCGGACAACAAATATATGGCCATATGTAGCTTATGTAAAGCTCAAATAAGCAGGGGTAAGGATCTTGGCCACCTAGGGACATCCTCCCTTATACGTCACCTGAAGAACCTTCATAATTCAGTGTTTAGTTCAGGAACTGTGGCTAGGACCGTCAGCAGTCCAGGGACACCTAAATCCCTTGGTCCTGTTGTATCCACACCAGCAACACCCTCCTCGTCAACTTCCTCCACGATCTCCATCAGATATAGTCCTGCAGGCCATGTCACCAGCCAGACTGAGTCCTCTTCAATCCGGGATTCATCCGAGGAATCCTGCAGCGCTACGCCTACTACTGCCGCTGCTGCTGTTGCTGCTGGTAGTCGGTCATCTTCCCAGAGGGGAAGTCGCAAGAACGCTACGTCTTTCACCAAACAGTTGACCGTCCAACAGTCGTTTGCCATGAGCACAAAGTACGATAGTATTCACCCTATTGCAAAGCGGATAACTGCGGCCGTAACAGCTATGTTGGTGTTAGATGTGCATCCGGTGTCCGCCTACTGTGCAGTGGAATTTAGACGGTTGATGGAGGTATTGTGTCCTCGGTACCAAATCCCGTCGAGATTCAACTTCAATAGGCAGTCCAGAAATATTAGTATCAGATATTAAACTACGTTCACTGTTCCTGCAGTGCAGAAATATTAGTATCAGATATTAAAGTATGTTCACTGGTCCTGCAGTGCAGAAATATTAGTATCAGATATTAAACTACGTTCACTGTTCCTGCAGTGCAGAAATATTTGTATCAGATATTAAACTACGTTCACTGTTCCTGCAGTGCAGAAATATTAGTATCAGATATTAAACTATGTTCACTGTTCCTGCTACATCAAAAAAGCATGAACCTGCCCTGCCATCAACTAAAACAAGAGGTAGTGACGCGCTTGAACTCCACCCTCTATATGCTGCAGAGGATGGAGGAGCAGCAAAAGCCCATTCAAGCCTACACAGCCACCTACGATGGGCCACGTGTTTTTGCCGCCCACTTATGTCGCTTAGCTTAGACATCCAGCTACCTCGGTGCAACCTTTTGGACTAAAAACAATATTGTGAGGTGTTCAGAATAGACTGGAAATGAGTGGAAATTAATGTTATTGAGGTTAATAATAGTGTAGGAGTGAAAAAAAACCAAAAATATGGATTTTAGCACTTTTTATGCCTTTTTAAAAAAAAAATCAGAACCCAAAACCCAAAATCAGAACCAAAACCTTTTGTGGGGTGTTTTGGCAAAACAAATCAGAACCCAAAACCTCAAGCTAATCAGAACCCAAAACCCCAAAAGTGGCCGGTACACACCCTTAATATTGGGGGGTTTGCTCTACACTAGGAGTCATCTCTACATCCATTTCTGATGAATAGCCTGCTTTGAACATCTTACCTGTATCCCATGGGTGGGACTTGAAGGGAACTAAGGGAAATAGGAATCAGAGCAATCAGAGCCAAAATTAGCTATAGCTAGGGACACCACATTCCTTCTTTTCAGAGCATCAAAAACATCTTACTGATACTGAACTTTTTGCAGAATACATGTTTTATGTGATTTCATATTGTGTGTATAGTGTTTGGTATATTTGGCATTCTACATTGTATGGGTATTACTTGCCATATTCGATGATGCTGTGCTTTTCATATGGCATAATATAATGTATAATGTTATGCATATTACTGAGCATTATTACATCTTGTTGGGAAAATTACTTTTGGCCCATACTGGCATGGACCTGTGTATTGTCAGTACTGAGCTGTTATCCTTGGCATAGAAGTGTATAAGGTAGACATTATTATTTTATGAATAGTACTTACTTTTGCAGTTACCTATTTTTTTAGTGGTTACTTATTCATTGTACTATTCGTAGCACAATAGGTACATCCTTTTATGCTTTTTCACAATTGCAAAATGTTCACTATTTCATAATACAGCGATTAATTTCTGCACAACCTACTAATACTTTTGAGATATGCGAGGACCGCTTTGCTTTGGTTTTGGTTCTAAAACCATCTTCATGTTTTGGTTTTGGATCTGGATTTCATTACAAATGGTCAAAAACAGGTAAAATCATATAAATATTAGCTGTTTTTATAGCTACATTAGTATTTATAAATGTATCATTCATTTATAGTAATTAACAGTCTTTATTTTTTATTATTTTTCTAATAAACAGTTTTTATTTTTTTATTATTTTTCTAATGACCACTTCACAACTGTCAATGTTTTCACCAATATTGGCCAAAGACTGCAGCGAGCAGGCTGGCTAAAAATAGAGACAGAGTAGCAGCACAAACAAATTTTTCTATTTTTAGACAAATCACCACACTCATCAGTTGCTTTCCCTTTATTAGTTACATCAACAGTTGATGTTTTCTTTAAAACTGACAAACATTGTTTAGATTTGGAACCCTCTTTCTTACAGTCTCTTTCCACATAGCGGTTTTTACTAGTAGAGGTTGATAAAGTACTTCTACTGCCAGGACTACTACTGGGATGCTCCTGATCTATAACCTGATTCATGATTAACAACAGGAATAAAGCTATTTGAAGTTGGAGCTACTTGCAGAGGTAAGGAAAGCAGGGACTTAACCTTGCAATTCTTCAGAAACTGCTCCACAATATCATTAAAATTTAAATTGGAGTGGAAGACACAGCATTGTGGGCTAATATGGAAATGAAGGTGGTGTTACTTTCAGGCCAGAAAAGGCAGCCACAGAAGCAAACATGGCAGCTATTTTAATGTTAATTACTATACATAACAGTGCATTAAAAAAAAATATTGTAAGTTATATGAGTGAAAAACAAAGCTTGTTTACAGCAGTTGAGCCTACTAAATATTGAAGACATGCAGTTTTGTTAGCAGACAAGTTAACTTAGTGAGGAATGAACAGATGGTGACAGTACTGTACCAAAAATGTATTCCTCTGCTACAATTCAGGCAACAACTGCACATGGACTAATAGACTTTATTAGGTCCTATAAAATGCCTGGGATACAGGTTTAGAAATATTGTAAAATGTGCCATGTTGCATTATAGAAACATAAGGAAGCTAATTCTAAAACTGGTTGACAAACTAAAATAATGTCAACACCTATAAAAAGTAATTGTTTCATGTCAGTCCCCAAGGAAAACTTAAACAATATAAAGATATCCAGCCTCTCACACACCTGTGTTCAAGCAGGATTATTAACATTTTAATATAGTCGCCAATGGCCAGATTGCTTAAACACCAGGGGGTAAATGTATTAATGTCCGGATTCTTCAACTCTGGCGTGTTCAGCGTCTTCGGCGATTAAATTTAAAGCGGCACTGCATTGTAAAGGGAAGTTTCCCTTTACAATGCAGCGCCGCTTTAAATTTAATCGCCGAAGACGCTGAACACGCCGGAGTTGAAGAATCCGGACATTAATAAATTTACCCCCAGGTTTCACAAGACTTTCAAACTTGCCATTACAATGCAATTTCCAGGGACACTAACATTAAGCAGATGGCTATACCTAGGAAACATTGATGCCATTAGACAACAAAGCCTGAACCATTGTCCCCATAGGTATATTACTCTACAGCTAAGGAACATGATGGTATAATCTGTTACATCATACAGACATAGGACATCTAATTCACCCAACATGACCTGGTCATCAGAAGTTATACAATTCCATCACACTTTAAATAGGTATCAGTTGCTTTAACGAAAACAACATATACAATTATAAGTGATACTGAGATCTAAATGAAGTACATATAAGACCATATTGAATAATAATAAAAACAAGGCAAATGAAGATACATACATTTCCTGAGACTTGTCCTCAGCCCCACCATGGCAGCAGCCAATCAGGCAGTGGACATTTAGAGTATATGGGGTGGATTTCAGGCCGAAACAATGTATGTGCGCTGGATAGAGAAAATGTGCCCTAGCCACCTCTGCAATCACCTCAGCCTGGTAACTGCTGTCTCTACAGGTAACTAATGTCTGTAGAGTTCTGTGATGTAATAAATGTAATTGCCATGATTCCGGGTGACACCACAATCTGCCTCTAGCACGATTTGCATATAAAAACTCCACAGACAATGAACTGATCCCAAGGCTTAAATTGGTTTCTTATTCAGGGTTAAAGGGATTAAGGGTTAAATTACTTTACACGTGAAATACATAGGCAGGTGTGTCCTGAACACAGTGTAATTGAATCCAGCCAAGTCTACAGTGTTTTGATTGTGAAAACTGTCATAAAAAGGGTATTTCCATTTTCAAAATGTGGTACAGTCCTGGGCAATCCACTGTATGAAAGACATAGGAGCTCAGGGTACTATTTTAAATAGCTACCAATTGTGCATACAGGTAAGTAAATATCAGCAATTTTATTGAATTAAAAAAATGAACAAATAAAAATAAATAAAAAAATGTTACATATTGGTTTTTATTCAAATTAATCAAATATTCCAAAACTGACAATTACCAAATCACAGTGAGAACTGCATTTTTTCGATCCACGTTTTCACCAGGTTAGTCATTCCAGCAGGTGTTCTAATCCTTTCTGGTATTCCCATCCTGAGTGTAGGAGATTAGCATGTAAATAAATGGCAGAAAACAATGTGTTAGTTGTATGAGTAGAGCAATCTGCCAGAGAAACCATACAATAACTTACGTTTGGCGCAGTGGTGTAAGAACCACATGAGTTTAATTGATTGCACCCACGACCACGGGCATAAAACTCTGCTTTGAGCTCATGCCACTCTCTCACACTGTGGAAATGTAATAAAATGCATAGTGTGCTTTATAAGAGCATTAAGAACCTGGAACAAAGTGCAAGAAAAGTGGGCTGGAAAGAAAACGCCACAGGACAAAGCCAGCTGAAGTTACCAACACCAAAGAAAAAATGCCAAACGCAGAGCAGCTTGGCTAATCCTGGCACTCTCCAGGTGGACATGTGGTTCCAAGACATCCTTGAAAAGGTCAAAAAGTGAATAGATTGTGCTAGAGGCTTTGCAATAAAGTTTTATCACCTCCTCTTCTGGTTTCCCATCCAGCAATCACCTTGTGCGGTGTAGGTGTTGCTTGGGGGGGGTTCTACACTCTAGCCTGTCCAGTTGTATTTTATTCCTCATGCACAGCAACATCAGCAGTCACTCCCACAGTTGCAGCTCCTTGCATTGTACACTTATTGCTTTTCTCCATGCATACAAACAACAGTATTTCCAACATCATAGTAAAAAAGTATGGGATTTCCTATCTGGAAATTGTTTATCCAGAAAATTTTGAAAACCAAAAATAACAACATAAATAATTGATGCCAGGTGGTGGTGTCATACACACAAACTTAATCACTAAGCTTTTCTTCCCATAGTAACTATTCAATTTCATGAAGAAGGGAATTAAAAGGGTCATTTTTTAAATACAGTGTAAAGTCCCAAGCATTCTCAATGATAGATTCTGTACAAGTATATCTTGATGTACAAACTCCTCCAATGGCTCAATTTTTTTCTCTACTAAACTCATACACAGGGGCAAGCTGGGTTGGGGGGCAGGTGGGCATCTGTCCCCCAGGCCAGTCCTATAATGGGCCACCTGGGCTGGGTCAATGGGCCCCCTGCATTTTTTTTTCCTTTAAAATGTCCCTAATAGGCTGCTAAGTCGAGTCTAGCCCCCCGGCTAAAATTTGCCAGCCCTCCCCTATTTATATAGCATACACCCTTATCCTACCAAAAGTGGAAAGCTCAATGACTACAACAAAAATGGCTACATTTTGCACCTACAATATTTCTTCCTCCCTCTATATTTAAAAAACACAGCAGAGGTCATTCATTTAATATTAAAGCATAGATACAATACCTCATCAAATATTTTAAACTTACTTTATATTTTCACCCTAGGACCATAACTTCTTGTGAAACATTAAGCCTGGTATCATGACACAAAAATGTGCCCTGACACACCGATTGGTAATGTCTTTCTGTAGGGGATTTCTCCAGCAAGACAACTGTTGTGCTTTGCAATATGTCATGTAAGCGCCCTCTACAACACTCAAAATAAAACTGGCTCTGATGGGCATTGACACTCACAGGAGGAGAGTTTGTATATACATAGAAGGATTGGCACAAGTTAATATAAGAAAACATTGAATTTAAAATCTATTTACCACCAGAAAGGATATTGGTTACTTAGGATTATTACACATTCATTTACATACCTGTTACCAATCCACATGCCTGAAAAGCAGCACCCAGCATCAAGAGGAAGAGAATTCTTATTTGGCCAATTATATCACAGCGCATACCAGTGGACCTCACTGAGAAAGTACATAGAAATGTCAGTTGACATTGAAATGTGCTCATGTTGTAAAACTGTGTATTTGTTACTTGGTAGTAATCTGATTTTGCTACACTTCTGGTGGTAAGAAGGGGAATACTATAATGCTGAAGTTTCCACCTCATGCCTCACTGATAATATTTCAGTATTAACTGATGGAATCAAGATTTTATTGTTTTAACTGGTCCTGGGATCCAGTTCTTCTATATGTTTATCCGAAGTGTTGTAGAATAATCATACAAATATAGACAGAAATAAAGTGTAGAGGGCACTACTCACAGTGAGTGGATGGAACATGTGTGTGCCACAGAGCCACACACAGCTATAGGCAAGAGAGAACAATATCTCCCCCACCACAAAAAAATGACAAATGAAGCCACATTATAATGACCTGCAATCTGCCACATCCTGTGTTTATTTGCAATACAAATACAAATATTGGGCACTTTGCTACCCAAGCCAAAGGTTGCATATGATGCATTTTTAGCTCTCACTATCTCACCTTTTTTTGGGAGAAAACAGCTGACCACTGTTGTGTTATCCAGAGACAAAGCATCTTATATCTGCTTGTAACATGCATGGATCCTACAGATCATTGATCCCTGTGACAACACACTTACCTGTTCTTAACTTAGTATATGTTAAGGTCTGATGTTCTGGAAATATGTCATGAAGTAGATCTGGTGGAATTTAATGTGAGTTAAACTGTGAGTGGGCAAGAGTGTAATCATAAGGGTTAATACTCCCTAAAACACCAGCATTTGCAAGTAATTAAAAGATTTTTTGGCTGCAGATAATGCTTTAATGTAAATAGATAATATTGGTACAGCACCATTACAGTATTTGAGGACGGTTTCCAGGCTTTGAGTAGAAAATGCTACAGCCACATTAGCTCTTTGAGTGTAAAAGCGCATGAGGCTAATCTGGAGTGAAATTGTTTTATTCTAGAACAGGAGTCTTGTCTGCAGCTGCTGTCTTAATCTCAATTGATACTTGGCTGGATCCTGTAATGTTGGGGACCTGTTTAGAAAAGAGTTACTATTCGCCTTGTGGAAAGTGTGTTTGAACTAGAGATGGTCACTGACCCCCGTGTTTTGGTTTTGGATTCGGTTTTGGATCTGGACTACCGTCGTGTTTTGGTTTTGGTTTTGGTTTTGCAAAACCGCCATTGCGTGTTTTGGTTTTGGTTTTGATTTTGTTTGGTTTTGTTTTGCTATTTTTTTGCAAAATCCATGTTTTTGGGCCTAAATTAACCCAATTTAGTGCTCCAACTGTTTTAGAGACAAGTAATCTAATTGTTGAGGTAATAAATCATCCAAAAAAACAGTTTAATTCTTCGTTGGTAGGCCTTCATTTATTCTACACATAAAACAGATTGTCTCCCTCTCCATCTATGCATATTGGCAATGCAGCCATCATCTTTGAATGTATATTACACCCTACACTTATAGTTAAATATGTAAAGAAATGGAAAAAGCCAGTTTGGTTTCTGTCTCTCAAGGCCCCCCTCCACTTGTATAAAATACCAAAAAATTCAGCCATTATAGACTGTACAATATTAATTGACATGGAGAAAGCCAGTTTGGTTTCTGTCTCTCTAGGCCCCCCTCCACTTGTATAAAATACCAAAAAATTCAGCCATTATAGACTGTACAATATTAATAGACATGGAGAAAGCCAGTTTGGTTTCTGTCTCTCTAGGCCCCCCTCCACTTGTATAAAATACCAAAAAATTCAGCCATTATAGACTGTACAATATTAATTGACATGGAGAAAGCCAGTTTGGTTTCTGTCTCTCTAGGCCCCCCTCCACTTGTATAAAATACCAAAAAATTCAGCCATTATAGACTGTACAATATTAATTGACATGGAGAAAGCCAGTTTGGTTTCTGTCTCTCTAGGCCCCCCTCCACTTGTATAAAATACCCAAAAATGCAGCCATTATAGACTGTACAATATTATGAAAAATGGACAAAGCCAGTTTAGGGTCACTCTGTCTTTGACACCCTACCCTTAAGGATAAATTGCCCTAACAGCAGCCTTTCAAGATGGTATGTGATATGGAAATGCCACAAGTCCCTATCCTCTTTGGGGGTAGATTGCACCCTACACTTACATAGAAAGTTTTAAAAAGATGTTATCGGCATCATCTTCAGCTTAATGCTCACCCTCATCAGTGTGTACGTCATCATCACAGACTATCAATTCATCGCCGCTTGAATCCGCCATTAGAGAACAGTCAGTGCTTGGATGTCTTGGATGGTGAAGGCCTTCCTTGTGGAAGATGTAGTTCATTTTTATAAACATCATTTTCTCCACATTTTTGGGAAGTAACCTTCTACGGCGATCACTGACTAAGTTCCCTGCTGTGCTGAACACTCGTTCAGAGTACACACTGGAGGGTGGGCAGCTTAGGTATTGCAAAGCAAGTTTGTACATGGGTTTCCAAATGGCCTGCTTTTCTTCCCAGTAAGAAAAGGGACTGTCTGACATTTCCATATCAACGACCTCTTGAAAGTAATCATCCACCATCCTTTGCATGTTTATACTCGTATTGGATGGAGTTATGGGCAAAGTGACACATTTTTTTGAAAAATCCTTCAAACCAGCCCAGATGTTAAATTGTTCTGGTCTGCCCCCTGTGTCTTCCCTGCTTCTTTTTTAGAAATTTATTTTTTTACGAGCAGCAGCTTGAGAAAGTGAAGGAGGACACGTCGTCAAGCCGAGGCCCAGTTCAGCGGCCAACTTGCTGAGCAATAGCTCCTTGCAAAAGTTCACATCTCGCTCATTTACAAGTAAAGACTCAATGTAGGTTTTAAACCTTGGATCAAGCACAGTGGCCAAAACGTACTGATCCGAGTTCAAGATCTTAATAACTCGAGGATCATTGTGAAGCGAATTAAGTACTTGATCGACAAGGCCAACATACTTTGCTGATATCTTGCTTTCAGCTCCTCCTTCATTTTCTCAAGCTGCTTTTCCAATAGTCTAATTAAAGGAATGACTTGGCTCAAACTAGCAGAGTCTGCACTCACCTCACACGTCACAACTTCAAATGGTTTCAGCACCTTGCACAGCACTGAAAGGATTCCCCACTGTGCAAGAGTGAAATACATCCCCCCTCCTTTCCCAATGTCATGGCTTGTGCAATATGCTTGGATGGCTTTGCGCTGTTCCTCCATCCTCTGAAGCATGTACAGGGTGGAATTCCACCGAGTTACCACCTCTTGCTTAAGTTGGCAGGGCAAGTTAAACTGCTCTTGGAGCTGCTGTAATCTCCTACATGCTGTGGCTGAATGCCTGAAATGGCCTGAAATTTTACGGGCCACCGAAAGCATCTCTTGCACCTCACGGTTATTTCGTAGGAAGCTCTGCACCACCAAGTTGATGGTGTGAGCAAAACAGGGAATATGTTGGAAATCACCCAGCTGTAATGCTCGCACTATATTGTTGGCGTTATCTGAAATGACATACCCTGGGGAGAGTCCGAGTGGTATAAGCCATGCATCAATCACATCTCTCAGTTTGCGTAACAAATTGTCAGCCGTATGCCTGTTAGTGAAGCCGGTGATACAAAGAGTGGCCTGCCTGTGACAAATGTTACGTAGTGGTGTACATGCTGCTGCTGTTCCTGCTGGTGAAGGTGAATGACCAACCCAGTGGGCTGTCACAGTCATATAGTCTTTGGTTTGGCCATTTCCACTTGTCCACATATCTGTGGTTAATTGAACAGTGGGCAGAATGGCATTTTTCAGCGCAATCTCTACATTTTTACACACTTTTTGGTATAGTTGTGGAATAGCTTTACGGGAGAAATGGTGTCGCGATGGAATTCTGTAACGCGGACACAAAACCTTAATTAACTGTGAAAAACCAGCTGCGTTTATTGTGGAGATTGGACGCAGATCTAACACTAACATTGCAGCCATGGCGTCTGTGATTCGCTTGGCGACTGGGTGACTGCTGTCATATTTGCTTCCCCTCGCAAATGATTGTTTCACAGTTAATTGCTGAAATGTAGGACTGCTCATTTTATTAACCTGCCTCTGGGATGACGATTCACCCCCAGCAGCAGCAACAGCAGCAGCAGGACTAACGCTTTCTTCAGAGGAATCAATAATAGTGCCGGAGTCATCCAGCCTTAAGTGGGATGCCGGGCTAACTCCGAGCGCTACTGAGGATATTGATGAGGATGGTGTGGTGGGTGTATTTTGTAGCCGTCGGTATGTCGGTGAGCGGAGGGTCTTAGCTTGTATTCTTTTGGGAAGAACTTTCAGCTTTTCCCAACACTTTGCCATGAACTCTCGTTAAATGGCGTAACATAGACGAGGTTCCAAGATGGTTAAGGTCCCTCCCTCGACTGACTGTGGCTTGACATACACTACAAATGGCTATACAATTGTTGTCTGGATTTGGGTAGAAATAATTCCACACATAGGAAGTGGATTTTTTTGTTTTATGCCCAGGCATGACAATGGCCTTTTTCTTGTCACGTGCCAGAACTGCTGCCACTGGTGCAGGACTTACACAAACAACCTCATCCTCATCAACATCCTCATTAGCGCCCTCGTCGCCTACACAAATCTCCCCCTCATCCTCTTCTAATTCCAAAGTGGCATCCTCAATTTGGATATCACCGGCTACACTCGGGCTATTAAGGCACACATCAGCAGAAAGCTCACGATTAGACAGCCCACTGTTGGATGGACTCTCCACAGGGATTGTTGTCATTTGTGAATCAGAGCAAATATTCTCCTGTAATGCCTCACTGTTATCTTGCAGCTCGGCTTTGACGCGTAACAGTAGTTGTGCACCAATTGTAGGCTGGGTAAATTTTTGGGATCTGCCACTAATAGCCAAAGGTGAAGGCCTCATTCTCTCTTTGCCACTGCGTGTGTAGAATGGCATGCTTGCAATTTTTGTTTTATCGTCACCTCACTTTTGCTCAGTTACACTTCTTTTTCGCTTCAATACAGTAAATTTTTTTTTGGTTTTTGTTTTTTGCACTAATTTGAAAACACTCTGTTGTTTGACATCGCCTTGGCCAGATGACGTACTGGGAACACTAACATCAGCATTGGTGACAGAACCTGGTTGCTCATTCAGATCATATGTGGACTGCTTTGAATCCATTCTGAGCGCAAACCACTGGGGAGTGCTAAAAATTATTTGGTAGATACTGCTGACAGATATGACTTTTGACAGCCAGAAATATTAATGCACAATAAGGGAGGACACCCCAAAAGCACTGAGGAGTGCTAAAAATTATTTAGTAGATACTGCTGACAGATATGACTTTTGACAGCCAGAAATATTAATGCACAATTAGGGAGGATACCCCAAAAGCACTGAGGAGTGCTAAAAATTATTTAGTAGATACTGCTGACAGATATGACTTTTGACAGCCTGAAATATTAATGCACAATTAGGGAGGACACCCCAAAAGCACTGAGGAGTGCTAAAAATTATTTAGTAGATACTGCTGACAGATATGACTTTTGACAGCCAGAAATATTAATGCACAATTAGGGAGAACACCCCAAAAGCACTGAGGAGTGCTAAAAATTATTTAGTAGATACTGCTGACAGTTATGACTTTTGACAGCCAGAAATATTAATGCACAATTAGGGAGGACACCCCAAAAGCACTGAGGAGTGCTAAAAATTATTTAGTAGATACTGCTGACAGATATGACTTTTGACAGCCAGAAATATTTATGCACAATTAGCGCTGGGGAGTGCCAAATATTAAGAAAAAATAATAAACCTCTATCCTCCTCTCTGCACTAGCGATTTTGGTTAGAGCAATTGCAAGAACAATATTGTATTCTCTGTCCCTGCTCTAATCAGCCTATGACTACACCCTGCTCTCTCCCTCTGTCAAATGGCGATGGATTGCTGTGGAGGCGTGTATTTATAAAGTTGAAGTATCGCGAGAACCGAGTCCCGAGATCCGACGACGTCACGATGACGTTCGGCCTCGATTTGGATTCGGAACGGGCGGGAGAGTACCGAGCTGCTCAGCTCGGTACTCGGATACCCAAAGTTCGGGTGGGTTCGGTTCTCGGAGAACCGGACCCGCCCATCTCTAGTTTGAACTACAGATGCTCACTGACCCCTGTGAAGTGGTTTTGGTTTTAGATCTAGATTAGCTTTGTGTTTTGGTTTTGGTTTTGGCAAAATCATCCTTGTGTGTTTCGGTTTTGGTTTTGAATCTGTATTTTTTTAAAAAAATTGCTAAAATATGCTAAAATCACATAAGTTTACTCTTTTTTTTTTATCCTACTTTATGATTACCCTCAATAACACTAATTTAAAGTAATTTGCAGTAAATTTTGACCACCTCACAGGTCACAATATTATTTTCATACACTTTTGGACAACTACTGCAGCGACCTGGCTGGATGGTAAGCGACAGAGCAATGACTCAAACACATGGCAGTTCATAGCGCATCTAGGACACATTGGCACACAGCAGTGGCAGAAAAGAAAAGTGGGGCAAGATGGAAATGTCCTTGGATCATTAAACCAGTTATGGTTCATTTGATCGCTCCACCTGTTTCTTGGATAAGTGAGGTAATTCTACCGCTAATACATGGCAACGAGCACTGACCCCCCGGGACGCGTGCTTTTATCAGACACACACCAATCCAGGGTGCCAGACAATGCTCTAAAAAGAGCCATTGTAATTCCCAGCAAAAAGCCAGTTCATCAGTGAGCTTTGAATCAGCCCCAATTCCCACAAAATTATAATCTAGTTAGGTACCTTTAATGTAAAGTGCAGATTACAAACACTTGATGAAATAGCAGAAAAGTAGAAGATAATACATATACACGTCTATTTAGACATCCAGGCTTACAATATTTCTGCAAGCAACGTTGTTCTTTTTAATAAAACAGTTGTCTTTATACCGTTCAATTTTTTTTTAAAATAATCCTCCACCATTCTTTGGATGATGATAGTTGATAGTAGGATCAGGTGGAGTTACAGCACAGGTGTCACTAATTCTGGTCAATAGTTTTACAGTAGACAAGACCAGATGTCAAAATGTTGTGCTGAGTCATCTGCATCATCAATGGGTGTCTTTTTTTGCTAAGCACACAACAATATATAGCACATGTAGGTAACATTGGCACACAGCGGTAGCTGAAAGGATAAATGGTGCAAGATGGAATTGTCCTTGGGACCTCCCACCCACCCTTATGTTGGATCTTAAATAGAAAATGCACAGTTTAAAAAAACAAGCACTTCAGACACAAAAGTGCCACTCCTTGTGGCTGCAGTGCTTGGTTTGCTTGCGCCCCTACAAAACAAGGTAACAATGTCTTTAGGCCACCTAAGGTAACAGTGGTGTTAATGAACTCTACTGTGGCAAGATGTTCTTGCCTTGTCATCATCCTCAGCCTCACCCTCACCCTCATCAGTGTGTACATCATCCTCACACATTATTAATTCATCACCGCTGGCATCCACCGTTACAGAAGTTTCAGTATTTTGATGTAATTGGCGGGAAAGGCTTTCCTCATGGAACTTGAAGTTCATTTTTATGAACATCATCTTTCCACATTTTGAGGAAGTAGCCTCCTACGCCGATCACTGACAAGGTTCCAGCTGTGCTAAGAACTCTTTCCGAGTACACACTGGAGGGTGGGCAGCTCAGGCAGTGCAAAGCGAGTTGGTTTATGGGTCTCCAAATTCCCTTTTTTTCCTCCAAGTATGTAAAGGGACTGTCTGATGTGTCTGATTTCTATGCTGTTGTGAAAATAATCCTCCATCATCCTTTGGATGTTGATAGTAGGATCAGGTGGAGTTACGGCAGAGGTGTCACGTTTTTCGGTCAATTCTTTTAGACCAGACCAGATCTCATCATTTGGTGCAGAGTCATCTACATCATCCCTGTGTCTCTTGGGAAAGCTAAATTTTTTCCTAGCAGCAGTTGAGTGAGAAACTGAAGGAGGAGACGCCGTCCTGTCACATAAAACTTGAGCTGTCATCTTGCTCACCAGAAGCTCCTTGAATCTCTTCAGATCTGGGTCAGTTGAAAACAAAGAGAAATCATAGGTCTTAAACTGAAGATCAAGTACAGTTGCCCAAATATAGTGACCCGATTTCAAGATTTTGATAACTCTTGGATCCTGGCGAAGCGAATAAAGTACTTGATCCACAGGTCCGACATAGTTAGCGGAATTGCTTTGTTTAATCTCCTCCTTCAGTTTCTCAAGCTGCTTTTCTAAAAGTCTAATTACGGGAATAACTTGACTCAAGCTAGCAGTGTCTGAACTCACTTCACAGTGAGTTCAGACACTGACTACTTAAAATGGTTTCAGCACCTTGCACAACACTGAAAGTATTCACTGACTAAAATACATCCCCCCTCCTTTCCCAATGTCATGGCTTGTGGATTGCTTTTTGCTGTTCCTCCATATGCAGAAGCATATACAGGGTGGAATTCCACCTTGTCATCACCTCTTGCTTCAGTTGGTGGCAAGGCAAATTAAATTGCTCTTGCAGCTGCTGCAATCTCCTACACGCTGTTGCCGAATGCCGGAAATGTCCAGATATTTTACAGGAAATAGACAGCATCTCCTGCACATCCTTGTCATTTTTTTTAAAAAGCTCTGCACCACCAAGTTTATTGTGTGAGCAAAACAGGGAATGTGATGGAATTCACCCAGCTAATGCTCTAACAATATTGGTGGTGTTATCAAAAATTACATATCCTGAGGAGAGTCCAAGCGGGATAAGCCATGTTGCAATGATATCCCTTAGTTTTTTTAACAGATTGTCAGCTGTATGCCTCTTAGTGAAGCTGGTGATACACAGAGTAGCCTGCCTCTGACAAATGTGACGTACTTGGGTACATGCTGCTGCTGTTCCTGCTGGCGAAGGCGAATCACCAACCCAGCGGGCTGTCACAGTCATATAATCTTTATTTTGCCCAGTTCCGCTTGTCCACATATCTGTGGTTAAGTGTGCAGTGGGTTGAATGGCAGTTTGCAGCCCAATTATTACATTTTTACGAACCTTCTGGTAGAGGTGAATGGTGTTGTGATGGAATTTGGGACACAAGACCTCAAGTAACTATTTAAAACCAGCTGCATTAATAGTGCATATTGGATGCAGATCTAATATGAGCATAGTTGCCATGGCGTCTGTGATCTGCTTTGCCACTGGGTGACAGCTTTCATACATGCTTCCTCTTGCAAACGTTTGTTTAACAGTCAATTGTTGTAAACTATTAGTAGTCTTCTTCTTGGTCTGCTTCTGGGATGAAAGTTTAACCCCCAGCAGCAGCAACAGCAGCAGCAGTGGGACTAACACTCAAGAATTCTTCTGAGGAATCCAGGATAGTGGAGGAGTCATCTAGCCTTAGCAACTTGGATGCAGGACTAACTCCGATCGCTAATGAGGATATTGATGAGGATGGCGTTGTGGGTGTAGATTGCAGGCATCGGGATGTAGGTGAGAGAAGGGTCCTAGCTGATGATGGACTGCTTGTTGTTATTTTTTTACCATAACTTTCTGATTTTCCCAACACCCTGCCATGAACTTGCGTCAAATGGCGTAACATGGATGAGGTTCCTAGATGGTTAAGGTCCCTTCCTCGACTGACTGTGGCTTTACATACACTACAAATGGCTAGACAACTGTTGGCAGGATTTGGCTAGAAATAAGTCCACACATAAGAAGTGGCTTTTTTGGTCTTATGTTCAGGCATGACAATGGCCTTCTTCCTATCACGTGCAAGAACTGCTTCCACTGGTGCAGGACTTACACAAACAACATCATCCTCATCAATATCCTCATTAGCACCCTCTTTGGCTACACAAATATCCCTGTCATCCTGTTTCTATTCCAAAGTGGCATCCTCAATTGGTGTATCACTGGCTACACTCGGACTGTTCACACACACTTCAGCAGAACTACTGAAAGGGGCCTTCTTTATGGGTACACTATCTGAATGGTTACGATTACACAAAGCATTTGTGGATGGACTCCACTCAGGGATTGGTGTCATTTCTGAATCTAAGCGTATATTTTCATCTAATGCCTTACTGTTCTCTTTCAGCTCGGCATTTACACGTAAAAGTATTTGGGCACCACTTTTGGAGTCCAAATTACTTGGTCACGAGTGACCTTACAAGAAGATGCCTCAGTAACAAGTTTAGCTCTCGCACTCATAGAGAAAGGCATAGGTCACATTCTTTCTTTGCCGCTACGTGTGTAGAATGGCATGTTTTTGCAGGGTTACAGCTCTTTTTTTCTTCACCATGGTAAAAGGTGTTTTTTTTATGTTTTTTTCCCTGACTATGTAATTTTACATAGGATTTACCAGATGACGTACAGGGATTACTATTATCAGGACTGGTGGCAGCAGCTGCTTGCTGCTCCTGCTCTTCTGTGTACTGCTGTGAATCCATTTGGATAACACCTTACACTTTTTGGTGCAAATTCACAAGAAAAGCCTGCAAGGACTAGTATATTTGTATTTCAGCAATGACAATTAGCAATGGAGCTTTTGTCTTTGGGTGTATATAACACCCTACACTTTTTGGTGCAAATTCACAAGAAAAGCCTGCAAGGACTAGTATATTTGTATTTCAGCAATGACAATTAGCAATGGAGCTTTTGTCTTTGGGTGTATATAACACCTTACACTTTTTGATGCAAATTCAGAAGAAAAGCCTGCAAGAACTAGTATATTTTTTATTTCAGCAATGACAATTAGCAATGGAGCTTTTGTCTTTGGGTGTATATAACACCCTACACTTTTTGGTGCAAATTCACAAGAAAAGCCTGCAAGAACTAGTATATTTGTATTTCAGCAATGACAATTAGCAATGGAGCTTTTGTCTTTGGGTGTATATAACACCCTACACTTTTTGGTGCAAATTCACAAGAAAAGCCTGCAAGGACTAGTATATTTGTATTTCAGCAATGACAATTAGCAATGGAGCTTTTGTCTTTGGGTGTATATAACACCCTACACTTTTTGGTGCAAATTCACAAGAAAAGCCTGCAAGAACTAGTATATTTGTATTTCAGCAATGACAATTAGCAATGGAGCTTTTGTCTTTGGGTGTATATAACACCCTACACTTTTTGGTGCAAATTCAGAAGAAAAATCTGCAAGGACTAGAGCTTTCTTTAACACTGTAAACACCCTCCTCTTTCAATTTTCGAAGTTTGCCTTCCCAACTGCTCTACACTCTATCCTACCCCTTCAGTATGCCTCTCTCAAATGGCGCTAGATCGCCGTGGAGGGCGGTATTTATAGATTCCAAAACTCGCGAGATCCGACGACATCATGATGGCGTTTTGCCTCGTTCTGGAATCCGAAAGCGCGAAAGTGCCACTCGGATCCCCTAAGTTCGGGTGTGTTCGGTTTCCGAGGAACCAAGCCTGAGTATCTATAGTTAGGACTGCATAGAAAAGCCTTGTGACCCTGGTTGTGGGAAATGTTTTACATGTCAGCATCCAAGTGAGAGCTCTGAAAAAGTTAGAGGGTAAGATCCCGCTGAGGTCTGCAGTGTAAGGAGCCTGTATGTGAAAGAGACAGCGTAAAGTGTGCCTGTAAACATTGAACAAGGAGAGGCTGAACTATAAGTAGCTGTGGAACTACTGTGACCCGTAGAACCTAGCATGTAATGTAACATTGATGCTATGCACTTCATCTGTTTACTTTGTGACTGTAACTTCACCAGAAGTCTAAGAGAGGTGCATAAGGGATAGGAGGTATGAACTGTTTTATTTGCATTTTCACATGCTTAAGAACTGTGCTGGAGGAGTAAGGAGATGTATGCTCTAACCATATACTGTGTTAACCATTCAAGACCTGTACGGGAGGAGGAACAAGCTGTACATATTTACTCTATTATTTGCAACGCAGTCATTAGACTGGAGTGGAGGAGGCGTGTAAAAAATGAGTTATATGTTATGATAGAGATATTCTGGCTCCCAACTTAATGTTATTTCTATTACACTGCTCCATCACGCTACAAGACCTGTGTCCACACTTAGCAGCCATTGTCATAAGACCTTTGTGCGGAGCCCTCTGGCCATGTATACAAACAAACAAAAGCTAACCATGGCATAAGAAGAGCAGCGCAGGCGATGAGGCGCATTACTTGCCCATGGATCCCACAACCACACACAGCGACAAGGGATTAGACTTATTTCCCCTTATCAACCCCAAAAATAGATTAACAGCATTCACATTTAACAAAAAGGCCTATTGCCCCCACCAGCCTTGAGATTAAATTAATAGCATTCAATTTTAATAAATACAACTATTTTCCCCAACCAGTCCTGACATTAAATTAACATCATTCACATTTAATAAATAGGCCCCCCACACTAAATGAATAGGCCTCATTGTTCCCAACAAGCCCAACATGCAATAACCATTCAGCACTAAATAAATGTTCTGTCACCACACCTTAAAATAGCAAGCAACACATTTAAAAAGGCCACAAAACACTAAATGTATAGTCCCTACCATCACCCCAGTAATAAATAGCCCCTACCAATATCCCAGCAAGGAATATCTCCTACCTTCACAGACTTATTACATTAATAGCTCAACACTTACAAATGAATAGTCTGCATTCCCCAAGAAACATCTTCTTTTATCTTGAGATGCTCAGTGTAGAACTCCTCTATCAGCTCCCTTGCTGTTCTAGTTCAAGAATTAGCAGGTACATATATACAGAGATACCTGAGGCTATCAGCTCCCTGTAATTTCAGAGGTGGAGGAAGTAGGAGGCAGCCATTGGATAGGTTTGGAGGAGAGGAAACAGCCAACAAGGAGGAGGGAGGAGGCAGCCATCAAGCTCATTATTAATCCAGCCCTGACTAATGTAAAGTATATATCATGATTATCCTTTGGTTAACTTCTTATACCCTGAAGCTACTCTCCTACCATCCATAAATATTATCTCCACTTTTGCCTTTTATTCACCAAGAGGTAATATTCTCGGTCTCTTTAGGAAGCTCATATGATGATGTGACCTGTTTACCATTTATCTCCCCTTCCACTTACAACTATCCAGTGATGTCAATAGTGGTACTTCCTACAACACAATCTTAATACCATGTATTTTCCTAGAGCCTAAGCTCCTGACTCTCTCTGTTGCCATCCAATCATTAACATTATATTCTATGTCCCAACCACCAATGTCTTCTCTTTTATCTGGCTTATAACCCTCTGCATGCACTCCCCTGTGAGCCATTCATACCTTCTGCTCACGGCTTTCACTATATACCATTTGACACTATGCAAATTAGATTCAGCATTCCATTACTGCTCTCTTGTTTGTTCTAAAGAATTTTTTTTTTTCTCTCCGTCTCATCTCTCTTGACTTTTTGATCCTCCAGGTAGTGTTCACTTTTACAGCAACCCATGTTTTCAATCTGTCCTAATTAACCCCAGGATTGCAATCATGACAAACTACAGGTAAATTTATCTTTTCTCGCCATATCCTATGTCACTTAAAGCAATTTTCCTCAATATTAATGGTTTAGACTCATAAAAAGTGCTTCATTGCTTTACTGCAGGAAACCCATGTAACAGCCACACGCTACCCTTTAAGCTAAATATTACTCCAATACTTAGGACACTAAGCATAAAGTGGTGACCATTTTATTCTATAAACCCCGTCCTACTCATACTCTGACCTAGATATGAGAGATAATAATTTTTGGTTCCCTGGGCCAAGTAACATTTATGTTTGTTTCCTGTAATACTCCAAATACAGAACAAATCCCATTCTTTACAACCTCTTCTGATCCATTGAGGAACATGCTAGGGGCCATAATAATATATATATATATATATATATATATATATATGTATATATATATATATATATATTGTGGCAAGAGCCTGCTACTGCAGAAGCACACGCGAACAATTTCTTCCTTTTTATGTAGTTTTATTGTCAGGATGGTAAATGTTTTGACACCGTACAGATTTCACAGCATTTCTTGGAGACCCTTAATGCTAGCTAGACATAGCTCAGCTCTCTCAAGACCAGCCAGCTTGCCCAGCGTTGATCTCCCTGAACAAATGGCACAAATGGCACAAACAAGCTTTTATACATGTTACTCCTCCCCCAGCCTTAGCTTGATGGACAGGTGACACACCCACCTTCTCTTTAAAAGAAAACACCCATCAGTGGCTCTATTTGCACAGACACACCCTGTTTGCTGAGAGAAAATCATGTAAGTTAACAAACTTTAAACTACAAAAAAGTTTTTACCTGGTTTAATCTCAACCTAGGTGCATAACTGTGCCAATGTTTTATTCTGTTTGTATACTTTCTCTGCCTCTTCTCAGAAAAATGCCTCCCTTTGTTACACATCCCTCCCCCTAGCGTCTCCAAGTAGGGGGACGCGGACTTCGCGAGGAGTGCATATTTTCGTGACAATGCATCTGCATTCTTGTGCAGAATCCCAGGTCTATGTTCTACTGAGAACTTGAAAGGTTGCAGTGCCAAGAACCAGCGGGTTACCTTGGCATTTACCTCCCGGTTGTTCTGCATCCATGTTAATGGTGCATGGTCTGTTATTAAGGTGAACTCTGCCTAGGAGATAATAGTGCAGAGCTTCTGTAGCCCATTTAATGGCGAGACATTCTTTCTCCACAGTGGCATATTTTTGTTCCCTTGGAAGCAACTTCTGACTTAGGTACAGGACAGGGTTTTCTACTCCATTCTTCTCCTGTGACAAGACTGCACCTAAGCCAACACGAGAAGCATCAGTTTGGAGGAAGAACCCCTGGGTAAAATCTGGTGCTTGTAGAACTGGAGAGGAACAAAGAGCTAACCGAAGATCAGACCAGGCGGTTTCTGCAGAGTCAGACCAGGTTAATTTATCTGGACAACTTTTTTTTAACATGTCCGTAAGTGGAGCAGCTCTAGTGGCGAAGTGGCTTACAAACCGTCTGTAGTAACCTACTAAGCCTAAAAAGGTTCTTAACTGCGACTTTTTTTCTGCTCTTGCCCAATTTTTGACTGCCTCCACTTTGTCTAGCTGGGGTTTTACATGCCCTCAACCAACAATATACCCCAAATATTTGGCTTCTCTCATGGCTATGGCACATTTCTCTGGGTTAGCTGTTAATCCTGCTGACCTTAATGAAGCTAAGACCGCCTCAACTTTGGCTAAATGTGATCCCCAGTCTGGGGTATAAATCACTATATCGTTCAGGTAAGCGGCTGCATAAGCTGTGTGAGGTCGTAGCAATTTATTCATGGCCCTTTGGAAGGTGGCAGGTGCCCCATGCAACCCAAAGGGTAGGACTTTATATTGATAGAGACCATCAGGGGTGGAAAATGCAGTCTTTGGCTTGGCCGTGGAAGTCAGAGGAACTTGCCAATAACCCTTTGTTAGATCAAGGGTTGTTAAATAATTGCTACCAGCAAGATTTTCCACTAGTTCATCCACACGTGGCATCGGATAGGCATCAAACTGCGACATACTGTTTAGGCGCCTAAAGTCATTGCAGAACCTATATGTCCCATTGGGTTTCGGGACAAGCACAATGGGACTATTCCATTCACTAGTGAACTCTTCAATTACATCTAACTGGAGCATCTTCTCGACCTCCTTCCTCACGTTCACCCGTCTGGCTTCTGGAATATGATAAGGCTTCTGCTTTACAATGACTCCTGGCGCAGTGACAATGTCGTGTTCGATTAAGGTAGTGCGCCCAGGAATGGAAGAGAAGACATCCCTGTTCCGACGAACCATTTCTTCAGTCTGTTGTCTCTGCTGAATGGACAAAGCTGGCTCTATGGGCACTTCAGACTTTTCAATGGCAGTACTCACTACCTGAGGAGAGGTTTCCTCATCATGCCAAGGTTTAAGGAGGTTGACATGATATATTTGCTCCTCCCTTCTCCTACCTAATTGGCGGACTCTGTAATTGACAGGGCCGACAGCCTCTAGAACTTCATATGGACCCTGCCAATGTTTTATTCTGTTTGTATACTTTATTCTGTTTGTATACTTACTCTGCCTCTTGTCAGAAAAATGCCTCCCTTTGTTACAATATATGTACATTTAATTACACATATCCTTTAATTGTTAGGACTTTGTTACAAAATATGAAAGGCGTAAAGTTATCCTTTCACCCTTCCTCTCATTATTCTCTGCAACATGGCTATCGCTATTGAATATCCGCTCTATAAAAGTCTAAATTTGTTCTAACCGTTCCTTCATAATGAGAACTGATGACAAATTTTTAAAGTGTCCTCTTTTTATATATATTTTATCTCTCTCTCTCTCTCTCTCTATATATATATATATATGTTTAATTATATACATCCATGTATCCATCTGTTCTGCTTGAATCAAACTCACCTACATCATATGACTAATTATGCTGTACGGCTTTATCTTGTTTTGTTCTTTGTTTAATATGTTTTATTTCATTATACTAAGTCTTTTGTCTAAACTCTACAATAAAAGTGACTTGATTTAAAAAAAATAAAATCGCAAATTAGACAAATCATATGCCAAGGGATGCATTGCATGAGAATATGCCGTTAGAGTGGAGAAAAATGTTCCTGTCTACATAAGAACACTCCCTTATTTTAAGCCACATAGTATTATTAGCACTTTACCTATCTTTACTATTAGATTTAAGAATAATATTCTATGACTATTTTCTGTAATTTAAAAACATTAAAGAGGTACCAGTTTATCATATACACCTAGACAAAATACAAGTTAATTAGTATAAATACAGGCTTAAAGAAATGTATAACTTACAAATTTGCGAACCTTTGGATTGGCAACATAGTTGTTACAATTAAGGTTGTTTTTTGTTTAATATCATACATGTGTCAAACTTCCTAGTACTATTTATGCAGTCACAATATATTTACAAATACATTAGTTGAGTCTAGGAAATATCTTTGAGAAAGGGGACCTTTATTATTTTAGACTAAAACATTTGCAAAACACTGTAAAAGTGTGTAAATACTGATTAAAAAGATGCATAAAAATTATAAAACACACTAATGAAAGGGTAAATAATTTAATCTTATACAAGTTTAAATGATAAGTTATTAAACTATAAATTATATATATCAGCATTCAACAATTAATTTCCTATGGTAGTCAGCAAGCATGATCATATATCTAAAGAAATCTATAAGCAATCATTGCTTGTGTCTTGATATCATATATTCCACAATAATTAATGAGTGAGCTATATTGAAAGACATGAAAAACAGAATACAATTTGGTATGATATCTTATTCCCCATTGTATGAATAGCATAAAAAAAACCTCAGTCTATTAAGTATTGTTTGCTTTCCCGTGAAGACAGAGACTATACTCATATAATGAAAGAGAAATGTGTGGGATAAGTGCTTACCTGCAACTAATAGAATCCTCCACAAATGTATAGTCTTTCTGCGGAATGTGGATAGAACCGCCCCAAGTCACACTGCAGCCTTTCTATTATTTGTCAGTAGACACGGGGGCATAAAAACTTTGCAATACGCTCTATACTGACAAATATGCAAATACACTCCCTGTGTGGTGAATTTATGGGTATATGATTCTACCATCCATTTTGTGTATGTTAAAGATATACTTATTATCTATGTAAATTGATGCCATACCTTCACTTTTCCTACTACATTGATTGTAAAACTATCAAATTCCATTCACTTACATTTTCCATATTGCTACCTCTAAATTTCAACTTCGACTACTGGTTATGACTAGAACGTGTGTGGTTCCTGTATGACTCTGTAACTATATAAACTTGGGTGTAGCTCTGTGTTGCCAGAATATATCTGAACCAACTATACTCTATTGTAATAAACAAACCAATCTGAATCTGGACCAATCTGAACCAACTATTGTCATTAACAAGCTTAAAGGATACCTGTTCTGAATACATTGAAGATTTTTTCAACACTGCTAAATGTTTCAAATACACTTAAATGTTTTACTCACTAAAATTTGTTAACCAAACTGCAAACAGATATTTTGGCTTTGGCAACAGACCCTGGAAAATCAATCTGCACTAACTTTTGCAGGATTTTTGTTTGGAAGAGTGCATTGTGGAGAGAGTTCATACACTTTAGAATCACTCCCTTCATTAATTTTAAGTTTTTATATTTTTCCTAAACTACTCCCTGTTTTACCCTTATTTATGTTAAAGGGTGCAACGGGACTCTCTTTAGGACATGCATCACTACTGTACATTTAAATGTTTTTAGTACTTAGGCCGCAAAGCAGCAAGAACTGCGGTTGCCTGTATGACGTGCTCCTGGAAAGTGAAAAAGATGTCCCAATGAATGTATAGGTGTGAACACATGTGAACTCACCTGGGTACAAATTGCGCAGGCAAAGGATTAGGCACAAATATAAAAGTGCAGTTTATTTACATAAATACACATGGAACAACATAAAAATAATAGCAATACAATAATATTAGCAAATTACAGCCACTCGCTAGCTAAGCCTTTTTGGTAGGTGCCCTGTGTGGGGCTTAGCCTCCAGGCTGGAACTCTCTGCTGCTCTCGTCCATGTCCTATTGTGAGTTAACTTCGTCAGCAGTAGTGTGTCTCCCGACCTGGGATACCAACTCACACACTGCCTGTGCCGAGGACTCTCCTTATTGATGAATCTGCAGATCCTGCTCAGTGCTTGTGATACAGATGTCCCACTCTATCTCAGCCATTCTCCATCATGTTTTATACCGTAGTCACACTGTTGACCACATAGAGAGGGCCATAAAGTCTGATGAGAGGCAGAGATGAGATGTCTAGATCCCTGCAAATAATCGGGTGTTCAATCAGCAAACCCATGGAATATTATCTGGTGGTAAAAGGCTTTCTCTACTGCCCTACAAAGAAATTATTACACCCCTGCCTCCCTAGGAGATGAACACTCTGAATTGATTAGTCTGGGAATGTGTCTGTCAAAAAACACTGTATGGATAATCTATTTACCTGTACAATTGCACAATTAGTATTATTAATCTTTATTTATATGGCACCACATGAGGTCCAAATTGCCATACAGAGGGAAAACAATAAGGCATTACATGGTATAAGAGTTTAATACAATAAACAAATAACAGTACAACTCTCAACACAGCTACTGGGATGCAAGGAGTATATTCAAGACTGACACCCAGGCAGTGGAGTTGGGGAACAGAGGATATAGTGATGTTGTCAACAGTGATAGAGAGGTCCGGAGGAGAGGAGACTCTGGCAACTGGACAACTGGGAGAGGAGGGAAGGGGAGAGATCAGGAAATAAGAGTTGAGTGCAGTTGGCATAGAGTTGATAATGGACGCCGAAGGAGCTAATGTGTTCACCCAGGGATGATGTGTACAGAGGAAAGCAGAGGGCGAAGAACAGAACCCCGTGGGGCTCCTATTGGAAGGATGGATAGCGGGGTAGGGCAGAGGTAGAAACAGAGAATGAGCGGTTGGCAAGGTTGGAGGTGAACCATGAAAGAACTGTGTCAAAGAGGCCAAGTGTGTGAAGGGTGTGGCGTAGGAGAGGGTGATCCACTGTGTCAAAAGCTGCAGAGAGGTCCAGGAAAATAAGCATGGAGAAGTGGCCACTGGATTTAGTCGAGAGAAGATCAATGGTAACTGTGGTCAAGGCAGTTTCTGTGGAAGCCAGCTTGGAGAGGATGGACGGAGTTCTGAGCCTGGTGTGAAACTCATTGGACAATCAGGAGAATTAGCATATTGGTGGGCACCTGCATCTTACATTGGAGCATACACATCGGAAATAATAAGGATCGAGGAGACAAACTGGGACCTGTTTTAACACCGCCGGTGGTAAGGGAGACCATAAGTGCGAATCCAGTTTGCTAATTCTCCTGATTGTGCAACGAGTTTCACACCAGTCTCAGAACTCCGTCCATTGTGGCACACATTTGGCTCCTTCATTAAATCGATGCCTGTTTGCAAACAGAATAGGGCCATTACTATTGGCACAGTTTTGAATATCAATTTGGACATTTGAAGATCATTTATTATGTTGATTAACAGAATTATACTGCAGTTCCGATAAAAACTATGCTATTTTAGTGGGTTTCCACTTGTTATTTTATATGTTCTACATGGTAGATATATATATATATATCCTACATAGAGTTTTTTCCAGTGTTTTATGTGTTTCTTATGAATAAATTGTTATTTTTATTATTAACTTTGATACTCATTTATTGTTCAATTGACATCAGTTGATATACACTTTTTTGTAATCTCCCTTCAGCGCTGTATGTTCTTTGTATAGGGGGACATTTTGTGCCAATTTTGGAAGTAAAAAAAGGAAGTAAAGTCAGTGGCAGAAAGGGAGGAGGGGAGCAAAGGAGTGTGTTGAAAGTGGCAAAAAGGTGGCAGGGATTGAAGAACTGTGAAGAGACGATAGACTTGAAGAACGATTGTTTAGCGAGGGAGAGGACAGAACTGTAGGATGAGAGGATGAACTTGAAACGAAGGAAGTCTGCCAATGAACAACATTTCCCCCAGTGGAGTTCAGTGGTATGTGTGCATTTTTAATCAGCCAGGTAAATTTAGAGTGGTGAAGGTGGACAGAAGTGTCTGGGGCATCAGAGTCAAGAATTGTGTTTAGGGTGTGGTTGTAGAGGGGGGGGGCACTTGGTTGGGGCAGGTCATGGTGGATATAGGGGAGAAGAGAGTTTCAAGCAAAGAGGTGAAAATAACAGGCTCAAGAGCATCAAGATTGTGTCTAGAAAGGGTAGATTTGGGTGTGGGGACGGGTGCAGGAGATGTGGAAAGAGTGAAGGAGAGGAGATGGTGGTCAGAGAGTGGGAAGAGAGATTTGGAGAGACAGTTGGTGGGGGAAAAGGTCTATTGTGATCATTTTGAGAGGCCAAAGGAGGAAAAAAGAGCAAGAAGTTTAATGGACACTGGGTCTGTGGGGTTGTTGATGGGGATGCTAAAGTCACCCAGGATTATGGAGGAGAAGTAGTGGGGAAGCCAGGAGGCAAAATTATCAAGAAATTGTTAAGGTGTTAGATGACTGAGACACAGAGATGAATGGCGGAGAAGAGACATATAGATTGGACTTCAAAGGAGGACAATGAAAGGGAGGGCTCAGGGCAGATTACATGAAAGGTACAATTGGGGAATAGCAAGATGTCAGTACATTGGGTTTGTAGTGTCACCATACCTTTCTGACTGTAATTTTACTATATGTGAATGCTGCAGTGCTTCCACTAAATAATACATTAAATATATTTGCCCCTTTTGACTGGGCATTAACTGCAACATATATTTCTACCATAATAAAGACTGTGATGAGGGGACCAGGGAAAAAAAGTATTGTAACTCAACCCCGATTAATGTGAGAAATGAGGTACAGTTTGTCTGCCTGATAACCTCTTGTTTCATCACAATAGGTCAACACCTGGTTCCCCATCATGGCCATCTTAACAACATTATGGGCCCCCAGGCAAAGCAGTGCACCGTGGCCCCTAGATATAGATATAGATATATAGATGTATACAGATACAGATATAGATATAGATATATAAAGATAGAGATAGACAGATGTACTTGCTCAGTGACCCTTGAAGGTTTTTTTTGCAGTTTTTTTTCTTTTGCAGGATTATTTATTCTCATTAAGAGCCGTGCCTATGGGGCCCATTGCCCGTGGGGCCCCCGGGCAGCTGCCCATCGTGCCCAATGGAAAAGATGGCTCTGTTCCCCATCACTGAACATATTTCAGGGAGAAACATTCTCTACTGCGCCTATAAATGCAGTTTCTTCATCTATCAATTTCTTTTTCACCCTGCATAACAAATTCTTGTTTCTGCATGTAGGTACATAATTAGGTGCATGTTCTGTACAAATTATAGTTCAGGATACTATTTCTTGTTCAAAAGGCATTCCCTCCATTATAAGGAATTCTACAGCTTAATCTCCCTTACAATAAAGAGCCCCTTCAAATAACCTTTTTTCCTCAAATTGCAACATAGGAACCATAATCCTCTGCATGGTCCTTGGTAAAAAATGTTACATAGAAAAATCTTTGCATATTCCTTGAGGATATTTCTGCACAATAATTAGTTAACTTCTAACACACTTATTTCAAAGTAAACAAACCTAGTTTTTCTAACTTCTCTTGATAATTTAACCCTGCCATTCCCTTTATTAATTAGGCTGCACATCTTCTATGTTTACAGCTGCTACCTGGCCCAGTGTGCTGCTACTCTGCTTTACTTTAGCAAATGTTCCTTGTCTTTTTTCTCAGTTTCCAAAAACTGTAATTAATTTAATGTGTAAGTAATACATTTACTGCCACTGCCTAGTACATAACCATACATTTTCCTACATTAAATGTCATCTGTCATTTCACAGCACAAATCTTTCTGTAGCACTAGCAATTTGGAGCGAGTGCATACACTTTAGGATCATCCCTTCATTAATTTAACTTTTCAGTTCCTGCTCTATGTCATTAAACCTACATATCTTAATGGTATCAGCCAATACCTTACATTTTTAGGACACCTACAAGGTCATAAGTAAAAATGAGAGGGTCCAATACTGATCCCTGTGCTACGCAACCTTAGCCCAGTCTATGTTTGTTCTATTTAGAACTACCCTTTGTTTTCTCTCCTTCAGCTAATTGTACATCATTTTTAACCCAGTCCTAGTATTCAGCTCTTTTTACCCAGATAATATGAAGAAAAACATCAAATATCCCAAAAGCCAAATATATCACATCAATTGCACCACAAAAATGCAGTCTGATACTTGCCTCCTTATAGAAACTAACACAACAGAATCCCTCCAAATAACTTACCCATAACTAAAGTCAATAGTATTAGTATCCTAACTCGAAATAAAAGCATTTTTTTTAAACAAATGTAAATTATATTTGAGTATATTTTGGTGTACCGGACAATTTAAAAAGTAATTTCAGTCAAATATCAAAAACATATATTTAAACTATGTAGAAATTAGTTTTAATGTAACATTTTCAAAATAACTTTTCCCATCCTGTTTTATTTGAACCAATCAGACCCAACGGTAGAACAGCAAATTTTAAATTGAGTATCAGGAGAGAAGCTAATGTCCCCATGCAATGAAGTATGTCTTTGCAAGATGATACCTCCCAGCCTCCCTTGTGGCTGATTTACCTGAAGAGGAGTGCAAAGCTGTGGAGGAAAGCAGAATGTATATGTGTAATGTATAATGTTTTTTACAAAGGGTTTCACATTATAGAGCCAGCGGGTCTTCACATTGCCCCCTTAATACTAGCAATGTAACTGTTGCCATTTAAAGTGACGTCAATCTGAGTGCTGGCCTGTTCTCCAGTTGCTGTTCCGAGCAGGGTTGCCGGAATTGTCCTCTTTCACTTTTTCAGTAAATCGCTATTTCCAAAGTGCCTAAATTACTGCAATCAGAATTATTTTGTAGCACTCACTTTTGTCAGATATTTACTCATCACTATTGAGTACCCCACCAGCTAAAACACAAGTAAAAGGCCTACATAAGAACTACCAAACTTAAATTCAAAGGGTAGGTCCACTTTGAGAGTGTTTTAGATAGAACCCATGCCATAGTCGATGAGCTTGCCACCCTTGCTAAATGGATAGGTGGCACTTTATTGACTTCCAGTTTACTGTGTGCCTAATCCATGGACTTTTCAGTATTTATGTTAAATTAGTCAGGTAATGCTAAGCATGTAATGGGAAATTCTTAATAATTTCTAATGGATCATCTAATGGCTCATTAGCTATTTAACAAACAGGAAGTACCATATAGTGAAGGCAATGCAGGGAGCTACACAAAAACAGGCTCAACTATTTATCTGTATATCTATCAATCATATATCCTCCATATCACACTATCCTGCAAAAAGTTGTAAGTGTAAGATTTTGGCACAACTTATTTCCCTTCCTACCTGTGCTTTCCTATGCTTGTGTGGACAGCAGTAAATATAATAAACCCCATCCACCAGTATCTATGATTGAATGATCAGTGGGTCATCCTCATTCTTTGGAACAGCTCCCATGTTTAAATGATGTGTATAAATTAGTCTCTGTACATTGCTTAAATTGGATTTATTATACATTCTACTGTCTATTAATAAGTGCCGTTTTATTAGATGTTCTTTTTCTTAATAAGATCCTGGTTTAATTTATCTTTGATTTGAAGATGTTAACATTCCTGTAGAGAACTCATTTAGCAGTTTTAATTTAGCTGTTTCATATTTTTATATTGAATAATTAATAATGAATACACTGTATCATAACATTAATATACATATATAAATAATAATAATATATTTTGTCTTCCTCTCAATTCTTGTTCCCACAATGAAAATCTTTATGTACACAATAAACATGTGTAGATGTATTCAACCTACTAATATGTCTCAAGTAACACAAATTAATTGGTTTTTTTATGTATAAATGAGACATTTTGCAGCTTATTTTTTTAAAATGCTGGTAAAGTTACCTTTTCTTAAAAGTACAAGAAGTGAATGTGATCCACATCCAAATATTGATACTTGTCAAGGAAACTGACTGGCTGGTTGTGGATTCACTCCTGCAACTGCCAATGCAAATACACGCTGATGATGATGATGATGACGAATGACAACATTTTTACTCAGCATGATATACATAACTATAATGTAGAACAGAGAACAGGAACTTCCCAACATGCATAGTCAATGAACTCACTTCCCGCTAGGCTCAAGCAGGCCATACATTTACATCCTTCCCTTCAAGATACAAATAATAAAGTTAGCCCTAAAGTGACAGTGGTGTTGAATCACGTGGCACACTAATGGGAGAAAAGGGCCATGTAAGAATTGCTACTAAGTTACATAGTCCTGGAATTTTGGTACTCTTGGACATCTGACCAGACCTCATGACAATAGGAAACATTACTGGTTAATGATTTTCCAACAGCCCATGTGCATTCAGGCAGGTCAAATGATAGTCTTGAGTCTGAAGGTATCGTAATTTAGCAATCAGATCTTGACTTCTGTGAAGTGTGAATGAATTCTGGGTCAACCATAGTTGGAATGGATACTAGAGGAACTTCCTCAGGCATGCTCAGCAGGTGGCGACAGTTATGCTTATAGGTGGCACCCTAAGCTTGTACCAAGTAACTTTTGGAATGAGAAGAATCTCGGAGGATAGTGGCAGCTCTGTCATATCCACAAGCAGTTTGCATTTGGACAGCTCGACATGGATCAAGATGTGGAAGATGTGCTGTTCTGTCATAATTTGTTTTTGTTTGACAGCCGCTTTGAGGTAAGTACTGTTTGCACTTCTGCTTGTACATGCTATTGCAGTTGTTGCTTTGTAACAGGGATGAGAGTTCTAGTATGACATGACAATAACTGCTGGGCAGGTGATGGTAAACCATCCTGTGGTGTGTTTTTTAAGTTAAGCAATGCTGCAAAGATATCACGTATGCAGGTGTTTGGCTGAGAGGACAGCTCTTTCTGCTAGCACATTCAATTGATGATAGCAGGGGCTGCTGGTAGTGTGTTTAAAGTCCCAGTATTTTCAAACTCTTTGAACTCTCTACTAATGAATTTCAATATCCCTGATGAGTTGTTGTGGGATGCCATGTGTAGCAAAGTGTGAGCCCATCTTGTAAGACTGGGGTAACCCTTGTAATATGTATTGAAACAGTCATTGGCACAGATCTTCTACCAAGGATTCACACTGTAGCCCTTCCAGTCGGCTGGAGGAGAGTATTTGCACAGACATGATGTCATATTCATCCTCAACTTGTCGGCACTCAGTGTGAGGTAAGTAGGCCTGGGAGAGGGCATCAGCCACAAATAAGTCTTTGCCACGGTTGTATACAAAATTCAGATGGTATCTCTGTAACTTGAGCATCAATATTTGTATGCGGGCAGAAGCATTATGCAGAGGATTCCTCAGTATGGTGATGAGTGACTGATGGGCTGTCTCAACAGTGACAGGAAGCCCATATATAAAGTCATGGAACTTGTGACAGGCAAATAATAATGCCAAAAGTTCTTGTTTAATCTGTGGATATCGTGATTCAGTCTCAGTCAGTGCTCTGGAGGAGAAGGCTATGGGCCTGTTATTTTGGAGGCAAACAGCACCCAGTCCTTGTTGTGAGGCATCTGCAGAGAACCACCGGTATATGCACATTAAATACTTAAGTATTGGATGGCTTGTTAACATATGATTTAATTTTGTAACTGTATCTTAGTGTAGGAGCTGTCACTACAGTTGTCTCACTGTAGTTAGGAAGAACTTTCGGCAGTTAGTTTGTCATTCCCAGGAATCGCTGAAGATTGAGTTTGTACTCTGACAACAGCAATTGCTGAATGGCTGCCGTTTTTTCAGGGTCTGGCTCAACACTCTTGTTAGTGAGGAGGTGACCCAGGTATAGAACTTCCGACACCTGAAACTTCCATTTGCCTTTGTTGAGCTTTAAGTTTATGGCACGGATCCTTTCCAACACTTGACGGAGGCGCTCATCATGTTCTTGCATGTTGCACCCCAAGATGTGCATGTCATTGACAATGATTTCACACCGGTATCCTGCAAACAGCTGTTCCATGCATCTTTGGAAAACTTCACTGCCGGTGCCATACGACATATGCAAAAAAAGCATATCATCCAGCGGGTGTCATGAACTTGGTGAGTCTGGACTACTCTTTGTCCAGAGGTATCTTCCAAAATCCTCATTTAGCATTCAGGGTGCTGAAGATTTTTGCCTCTGATGTGAAACTGTAATGGCGCACACGGTACTATAGTGTGGCCATGCACATAGTTTTAATGATTTGTCTTCCATATGCCACAAGCTTTACTGAATCTGTCTGGTAAATTAGTACCTGTGGATTTTTCTGTGCAGGAGATTCTTAAACATGACATTGCACTTGGCACCAGTGTCAATTTTTATTTTCAGTATGTTTCCGTTGTGTTTGACACAGAATCTAGTAAATATTTCTCCCTTTTCAGCGACCAGATCTACATTTTCATAATGGTCACACTGGCAGGTTCTGTTACAGACTCAGCCTCCATGCTATTGACTCTATGTGACTGCCTTTCACTCAGTGTTTCACGTGGCATGCTGGTTGCCACTGTATATTTGGATCAGCAGCAAATTTGTAAAGTGGTTCAATTTATTACATGAGTCACAACATTTATTAAAAGCCAGGCATTTTTGCTGCTCAGGTGGATGGGGCCCACCACAATTTTGTATTTGCATGTATCGGGGTGTTGTATGCTGTATACCACATACTTCTGCATCCTTCCTTAATTCCCTTGTACTCCTCTCAGATTGTTCATTAAGTATGCAAAAGTGAATGCCAGTTTCTAAAGTCAAATTATTTTCTCTGCGTACACTGTATACTGTGTGCGTGCAGTATGATAATGAATACCACAAACAATTCTGTCTCTGATAAGTTCATTATCTGCTAGTTTACTCATAAATCCCAATGCTTGCCAAATTATTTCTCTTTCTCTCCTTTCATGGCATTATCTTTAGGACTATATCATCCCTCACCCATCTTGCAACACACACCTCTGTCCACATTGCCCCCTTCATTACTTCAGTCACTTCTACTTAACACTCATAAACTCTTGTCCTATTTAAATTCAATAACTTTAACAGCCTCAACCTGCTGCCAGAAACGAAAAGGACACACATCTTACAATCACCTTTCCTACCTTTCTTCCTCCCTGCTTCTATTAGCTGGTGATATATCTCCTAATCCAGGTCCCCCTCACTTCTCCCACACACGTATATCTGAACGCTACAGAAATCCAGCAAACCTCAAACGCACCAAATGTCTCCCCTGTCCTCCAAATTCCTTTAAATGTGCCCTTTGGTATGCACTCTCTGTTTGTAACAAACTTACCTCCGTACACGATCTCTTCCTCTCAAACCACCTAAACCTTCTAACAATAACAGAAACACGGCTCACGCAATCAGACACTGTCTAACCTGCAGCCCTTTCACATGGTGGTCTCCATTTCACCCACACCTCCAGACAAGGAGGCAGAAAAGGAGGGTGGGTTGGACTACTTCTCTCCCCACAGTGCACATTCACAGTTCTACCAAATGTCCCATCACTCGCATTCACATTTTTTGAAGTACATACTGTTAGGATTTTTAACCCATTCTCTATGCGTGTTGCTGTCATATATCGCCCCCCTGGACCACACCAACAGATTCTTGAACGCTTTTTTGCGTGGCTCCCCCACTTCTTATCCTCTGACATCCCCACCATCATCATGGGTGATGTCAACATCCCTATTTCTAATCCACATTCCAATGCTGCTTCCAAACTACTCTCCATAACATCCTCACTTGACCTCTCCCAGTGGATTGAATCTGCTACTCATCTGGATGACCACTGTCTTGATCTTATTTTCTCTAGACTATGCTCAGTTTCTGATTTCCTTAACACTCCTTAACACTCCTTTCCCCCTCTTGGGTCATCACCTTTTAGCTACTGCCTCACCCCCATTTCTTTACCCTCCCCAGTGTGAAACTCTTCCAAGCATCCTCACAACCACAGGAATATTAACTCTATTGATCTTCAACTGGTTTTCACCTCTCTTCAACATCTTCTCTCCCCAATTTCTACATTCTCCTCCCCTGATAGGGCAGTACCCCATTTTCACCAAACCCTAACAACTGCCCTTGGTCAAGTGGCTCCAGCGACTCTCCATACTCCGCGTAGACTTTGATGCCAACCATGGCACACTAAAGTAACACGAACTCGTACATGAAACTTTCTCGTAAAGCAGAACGCCACTGGCGTAAATCTTGTACCAATAATGATTTCATCACATATTCTGGTATGTACCACTCTTATAGAAATTATCTGGACACTGCAAAACAAACAGACTTTCAACCTCTCATCTATGCTCAGGTTTCTAACCCCGAACGCCTTTTTAACACATTTAAATTTCTTTTCAATCTTCCTACCACAAATCCTCCAACTACCATCAGTGCCCAGGATCTTGCTACCTATTTCAAGAGCAAAATAGATAAGATCAGACTTGAAATTATATCATCTCCCACGACAAGCAAAAAGCTCAATTCCTTTGTAGCACCCTCTGACACTCTTTCTTAATTTTATACCGCAAATGAAGAGGATGTTTCTACTCTCTCCTCATCTTCCTACTCTACCTCCTGTCCGCTTGATCCCATACCCTCACAACTTGGTAGGTCCCAGGGGAAGACTGTAAAATTTTAGCCTGGGGGCAAGACACGACTCAGCAGCCTATTAGGAACATTTTAAAGGATAAAAAATCACGGTGGCCCAGTGACCCAGCTCATGGTAGCCCACTATGGGACTGGCCCGGGGGTGCATATGCCCCCTGCCCCACAGCCCAGCCTGCCCCTGTCTCCTGTGCTCATTACACCTCTAACTAAAATCTGTAATCTCTCTCTACTGGTATTTTTCCATCACTATTCAAGCATGTAGTGATTACACCTATTTTGAAAAAACTAAATTCTGGCACAAACTCTCTCTCAAATTACCGCCCCATCTCTCAGATCCCATGTCCCTCCAAGCCTCTCGAGAGAGTAGCTTACACTCGTTTCACACACTTTCTTACAGCAAACAACCTACTGAATTCTCTTCAGTTAGGCTTTCACTCTTAACACTCCACAGAGACTGCGCTGACCAAGATTGTCAATGATCTGATTACAGCTTAAACTAAAGGTGATTATTCTCTTCTAATTCTCCTGGATCTCTCTGCTGCATTTGACACTGTTGACCACTCTCTCTCCTCATACAAACGCTACAATTCCTAGGTCTTGAAGGCACTGTCCTATCCTGGTTCTCATCCTACCTATCTAATCGCTCTTTCAGAGCTAATTTCTCTGGATCCACCACCTCCTTTATCAGTTTGAGTACCACAAGGCTCAGTCCTAGGTCCTCTGCCATTCTCTATCTACACCACTTCACTTGGAAAACTAATAAGCTCCTTTGGATTTCAGTATCATCTCTATGCGGATGACACACAAATCTATCTATTCTCTCCTGATTTTTCACCATCTGTGTTGTCTCGCGTTCCTAACTGTCTTTCTGCCACTTAATTTTGGATGTCTTCTCGCCAACTCAAACTCAATCTTTCAAAAACTGAAATAATATTACTCTCACCCAAAAACAGAAGCTTCCTGCCTGACATTTCTATTTCTGCTGATAGCATAACCATAAATCCCACCCCACAAGCTCGCTGCCTATGTGTAATCCTTGACTCACAACTATTGTTTATTCCCCACATCAACTCTATATTTAAATCATGTTGCATACATCGAAAGAACATTTCCAGAATACTCACATATCTCAGACAGGACACTGCAAAAACTTTAATTCATGCACTCATCATCACTCGCATCAACTATTGCCTACCTACTGGTCTTCCCAAAATCAGATCTGAACCCCTACAATCTATTTTGCAGGCAGCGGCTAGATTGATTATCCTTGCAAACCGTTCTTCCACTGCTGAGCCACGCTGTCAGTCTTTACATTGGTTGTCTGGTTTTTTTTCAATGAATCCAAAATAAAATTCTTCTACTAACATACAAGGCCATCAACAAAATTGCACCAACATGCATCTCCTCACTTGTCTCAAAATATCTCCCAACTCGACACCTCCGTTCTTCCATTCTCATCTCATCCTCCCATTCCCGGTTACAGGACTTTTTTCGGGCTGCACCCATTTTGTGGAATTTCCTCCATCGCACATTAAGACTTTCCTCTAGTCTTCAAACCTCCAAGCATTCTCTGAAAACACACTTCTTCAGACAAGCTTATAATATTCCTCAACAAAAAAACCCAAAACGTACTAAGTGCGGCGCTGCGGATACATTGTGGCGCGTAACAAATAAATGATAATAATAATAATAATAATAACCAGCACCTTAATCTCCCTAGGTTACCCTATTACCAACCTCTGCACAGCTAACACAAGACAACAACCCTCTGACCAACATTGCTGTGTGACTGATCACACAGCCCACTCAATACTTTTTAATCTTTGCATTCTAGCTGGTCCAAAGTGCAATATGATGTAGCAAAAGCCCTTGAGTTTCAAACTCCCATTGTCCCATAGATTGTAAGCTTGCGAGCAGGGCCCTCTTACCTCTCTGTCTGTATGTATTACCCAGTATTGTTTTAATAATGTTTGTTCCCAATTGAAAAGCGCTACGGAATTTGCTGGCGCTATATAAACAAATGTTGATGATAATGATTGGTGATGGTGCCAAAATCAAATTTTTTTGCTAGTAGCTTTAATCTTGCACATATAATAGCACATTTTCATCACACTTTTCATTTGTGGTATTAAATATTTGTCTGTCCATTATTACATTCTTTATGGGTAAACATATCTCCTCAAACATTTTTAGAAGCACTTTGCGGTCCTCATTATCCTCCCCTTCCTCATAGACAAATGTGTCTGCTTTATCTAATGCCTCTGCACCAGCCAGATTTAGCAAAGTATATGCTGGTGCCTATATTGGCTTCTCAGATAGCCCAGCAATGCTGTACACTTACCATTTCTTCCAGAACTGGAGCCAGTTATCACCAATGTTTTCATCACAGATGAGAAGATTAATTAGTGGAGACCTTGAGCCATGTCTGACAACTTCTGACACCATCTAGATGTGAGTGTAGAAAGACTGGAGTGACAACTCTCAGGAGTGAAACATATCTGTTTATGTCTTTCTCTTGGTTTCACATTTCATATACGCAAGTACCGCATATAACGATTGGTATAAAAAAGTGATTCCAGTTTCTTAATGTCAATATAAATCATGAACAGAAAAAATTGCATGCATAGGGAAATATGTTAAATTTGTTATAATAATAATATTCCTTTCATTCCACTCATATTTTAGTGAAAATAAAAAAATCATATCTGTATGTGTCTTGCTTGATAAAATCCTCAGCTTCCTCATATAACGATTGGTCTGCACTATACTCGCTGAAAGGTTTAAAATTCCCCAGTTAGTAAAGGAAAATAACCATCCAATCACCATCCTGCTTATTTACAACCAATCCTAAGATGTGTCCCAAAAAGAACTGTTTTTATATTCAAAAATACATATGCAGTAATCATATACAATACTTTAAATTTATAACCCTCCAACCCGAGCATTTCCCTTAAATATAATGTATATAATCTTACATATATCTCTATAAATGACACTTTGACAGTGATTGGATTAGCAACAGATAAAAAGCAGGTCTGCCTGGATTCCTGACTTCATTTTGAAAAAAGCACAAGCTGAAATGTGGTGATGTGTCAGGAGGAGCGAAGAAGAATCTACTCAGTACACATTGCACTTCTTTTGCTTCTCGGGAATTTTAACATCTTTGTGTAATAGGAGACTTGCTACACTCCTGGCAATTATTTTAATTGTTTTTGCATGTGTTTATGAATGTTTATAATGTGAGTAGGAATGATAGCCAATATTAAAAATTGGTGTTTTTAAGTATAATGCACAGTTTTGTTTTTTTTCCTTTTCCGATTCTGGGGAATTATAAACCATTCAATGAGTATACTGCAGATCAATCGTTGTTTGAGGAAGCTGGTCTTCATAAATGAGATGTGAAACAAGAAAAGACACATACCGATATGTTATTCTTTTTTCAGCCGCGAGCTGAAATCCAGCTAATTATTACCGTATCAACGGTAATAGTTTTACCGCGGCGCGGAAAAAAAAGAATTGAATATGCCCCTTTGTGTCACGAGTATTCACAAACTAGAATTTGTAGAAAGGAAGGACATTGTTCATTGATGCTCCAGTGAACATTCAGATGGGCTATATATACAAACTGAAATATTGTTTAATGGACACAGAATTGAACTGTTATTAGTTATTACTATTAGATTGCATTCTTATGGTGATTGTTTGCATGCTAGAGCTCCGATCACCTATATGTTATATGTTGTTGAAGCTTCTGCTTAGCAAACCAATGGTTCTAAAACAGGTTTCAAACCAGAAGTTTACCCTAACTAACTAGCCCCACAATCATGAAATTATCTTATACTATTACCTTCATACTCAGCCCTGCTTGTCAGCCAAAACCTTAAAGGCAGGGGTTAATCGTAATATTTTTTTCTATTTAAAAGGACAAAAAAAAAAATCTGATTTACTGTTCAAAATACTCACAAGTATTTAAGTCTATTTGTTTGGACTTAATTACTCCAAAAATTAAAAATCAATCGTTATATATGTCTTTTTAAATTTGGCTAAATGTAAAGAGGACTAAACATTTAGGAGTGAAATAGTTGGACCTAGAATATATTTACAGGTGCACTGCTGTAAAAAAAAGAAATGTTCCCGGACTTGAAATGGCTTCTGTAATAAGATGCTGCTGTGATTTATAGACATTGTTACAGCTTATCAGTATGCAGTGCAAAATGGAAGCAGGAACCTCACATCACATAAAACCTGTAAGATTAAAAGCAGTGGACGAGTTTCAGACTTACTATGGAACTATACTCCTTACTTTAGTAGCTTCCAGGAATATGAAGTATTCAGTACCATCACAATTCATCTTATGTTGCCATTTATAAATAACTGAAAACAGATCAACAAAAAAAAGGTAAAATATTAATGAGCATTTTAACTTTGTTTTATGCCCTTTCCAGGAAATGATGATATCAGTATGAAAGGAACAAATCCAATTTGAATATTTGACTTGGATCTCTATCTTTTTAAGTTAGATAGCTATATCATGACTGCATTATATGCAATAGGAACTGCACTGAAGTACTGTTATGCTAGTGGAAATTCATAGAAAAAACCCTCAATCTGGCCACCTCACATTCACTTGTTGGCATAACACAATGTCATGCCATTAATACACGTTTACTAAACTATCATCTCCAGCATCTTCTATGTGTCATGCAAGGACAAGATACAATTGCGCAAGCTGTAGAAGTGTAATCAAACATCTTATACATGTAAAATTGGATTGTTATTGTTTTGTAATGCAAACATACTATATATATATATATATATATATATATATATATATATATATATATATATATATATATATATATCTATCTACAGTCATGGCTAAAAGTTTTCAGAATGACACAAATATTATTTTTCAAAAAGTCTACTGCCTCAGTTTTTATGATGGCAATTTGTATATACTCCAGAATGTCATAAAGAATGATCAGATGAATTGCAATTAATTTCAAAGTCCTTCTTTGTCAGGACAATGAACTTTGTCCCAAAAACAACATTTTCACAGCATTTCAGCCCTGGCACAAAAGGACCAGCTGACAACAGGTCAGTGATTCTCTCGTAAACACAGGTGTGAGTGTTGACGAGGACAAAGCTGAAGATCACTCTGTCATGCTGATTGAATAGAATAACAGACTGGAAGCTTTTAAAGGAGTGTGGTGCTTGAAATCATTGTTCTTCCTCTGTTAACCATGGTTATCTGCAAAGAAACACGTGCAGTCATTTTTGCTTTGCACAAAAAGGGCTTCACAGGCAAGAATATTGCAGTTAGTAAGATTTCACCTAAATCAACCATTTACCGGATCATCAAGAACTTCAATGAGAGAGGTTCAATAGTTGTGAAGAAGGTTTCAGTGCACTCATGAGCATTCAGCAAGCGACAGGACCACCTCCTAAAGTTGATTCAGCTGCGGGATCAGGGCACCAGCAGTGCAGAACTTGCTCAGGAATGGCAGCAGGCAGATGTGAGTACATCTGCACGTACAGTGAGGCAAAGACTTTTGGAGGATGGCCTGGTGTCAAGATGGCCAGCAAAGAAGCCACTTCTCTCCAGGAGAAACTTCAGGGACAGACTGATATTCTGCAAAAGTTACAGGGATTGGACTTCTGAGGACTGGGGTAAAGTCATTTTTTCTGATGAATTCCTTTTCAGATTGTTTGGGGCATCTGGAACAACGCTTGTCTGAAGAAGGAAAGGTGAGCACTACCATCAGTTCTGTGTCATGCCAACAGTAAAGGATGCTGAGACCCTTCATGTGTGGGGTAGCTTTTCAGCCAAGGGAGTGGGCTCACTCACAATTTTGCCTAAGAACACAGCCATGAATAAAGAATGGTACCTAAACATCTTCCAAGAGCTTCTCCCAACCATCCAAGAACAGTTTGGTGACGAACAATGCATTTTCCAGCATGATGGAGCACAAGTGATAACTAAGTGCCTCGGGGATCAAAACATTGAAATTTTGGGTCCTTTGCCAGGAAACTCCCCAGACCTTAATCCCAGAGAACTTGTGGTCATTCCTCAAGAGGTGGGTGGACAAACAATAACCCACAAAATCTGACAAACTCCAAGCATTGATTAGGCAAGAATGGGTGGCCATCAGTCAGTATGTGGTCCAGAAGTTGATTGACAGCATGCCAGGGCGAATTGAAGAGGTCTTCAAAAAAAAAAAAAAAAAAGGATCAACACTGCAAATATTGACTATTTGCATAAACTTAATGTAATTGGCAATAAAACACTTATGAAATGCTTGTAATTTTACTTCAGTAAACCATAGCAACATCTGACAAAAAGGTCTAAAATCACTGAAGCAGCAAATTTTGTGAAAACCAATACTTGTGTCATTCTCAAAAATTATTCTGGCCACTTTATCCCTGGATAAATATAAGTTTTAATGCTTATAAATTTCTCTTATACCACTTTCACACTGCCGCCCTGGCAAATTCCTGGGTTGGCCATGTTCACACTGAATACGGGTCTTCCAGAGTCTCCATGGCAACATCACAAGAGGAGCTTTGATTAGCTCCTCTTGTGATGTTTTTATATTACTTTTCAATTAGTTTAGGTGAGACTCAGGTTGGAAAACCTCGGTCTCACCGTTCAGACTCTAGTTACCCGGGTCGGACCCGGGAATAACCTCCAAAAGACCCAGGTCTAATTCCCGGTTCATGCCCCTGGACCCATTCACACTGAACACCGTCCCGGGTTGCCGGGGCTCCCTCCGGCAATAACCAAGTTTTTTGAGGCAGTGTGAATGGGGTATTAGATACAGATTTTAGATCTATGTTCAACGAAAGCACTTAAAGTTGCACTAACAGCTATGTAAATATTTTCCTATGGTGCCTCCCCCAAAGCCCCAAGAATTGCTACATGGTGTTATATTTCCCAGGGCTCTGCCAGTTCTGTAATACAGCTTGTGGGGACATGTCTTAGCTATCTGAGAGAATAGATGAGTGTGAGAGATCTTTCTACAAAAAGCCTAAATCTGACAGAGATTTCTCAAATTTAAAACAAAAATAATCCTTACCACTTAACGTAGACCAGGCCTGTCCAACCTGCGGCCCTCCAGATGTTATGAAACTACAAGTCCCAGCATGCCCTTCCAGCTATCAACAGGTTGTCTACTGGCAAAGCATGCTGGGGCTTGTAGTTTCACAACATCTGGAGGGCCGCAGGTTGGACAGGCCTGATGTAGACGATCTAAAGATCAAAAATGTAATCAACCACCAGGTTGGCCCTCTTAAACAAATCACATCCATCCCGCATAGTTTAAACTCAGCTGCTACCGCTACGCAAAACATAATTGTAAAGGAAAACAGTGATGTACTGTTATGATTAACTGGGTGAATGGAATGATTTGTTGAAGAACCAGTAGTAGATGAAAGATAATTTCATTTCTATAAAAACATACAGTTGCAAGGAAAAAGGGGGGCTCTCACACTGAAGATGGAACACAGCATAAATAAAAACAGTGTCAACTCCAGGATAAATTCTTAGATAGCAGAATGCAAAAACACAATCAGGGTATTGCATGATAGATATGAATCACAGTTTCTGAAAAACACACGCAATAAGCAGGCCACATTACCGGAGAAGCTAAACACTTACAATACAGGGGATATGTAGACACAGAAATATTAAAACCACAAAGTGAAATAATAATTGAACCAATAAATCATATACTGTTAAAACTAGCAACTGAATGCTAGACTGTGCCTGTGTCCAACTTGTTTCAATTAATAAATGTCTCGCTGGTTTATTTGAGGTTATCTGGTATTTATTGTGAACCTCTCAAATACCAGTCACTTGCGTCCCTTTTGCCCTCACAGTGCCCCAGTGCACATATTCTTTCTCTCCTGACCCGTTTTTTGGAACAAAATAAATAGCGTAGTAAATTTTCTCTTCAAACCTAGGTAAGAAGTTTTACTGGTTATTATAAAATGTTGACCCTTGTACTTCAAACTGGGAAATTCAAGCCAAGAGGAAGTGATGTCACACTTACGCCTACTCTCTTAAGTCCTCCCTACTTTTCTTCCATTGGAATTTTCAAATCAACCTAGCAACACAACTTTAACTGTTTCTTTAAATAATACCCTCCCATGCACAAGAATCCTAACACAACCTTGGTGTTTAAACGCCGTCAGGATTATACATCCTTCTGTGATCTTTCGCTACACCTTGTTAAAACTACAACACCACATCGCAAGTATGCTATGGTATATCTTATAAATAACTAAAGGAGGGCACAGTAAAAATGGGTTAATTGTGCACTAAATAACTAGATATAAGGTGGTATTTATGTCTTCTTACATGGGTTTATGGAGTAGAAGTAAAGGAAGTGGAATATTAGCAAATCCCCAATATATATAATAAGTGGAATAACATGTTTTATCACAATGAAATATATGGCAAATATGGTAAAATACACACACAAGACACAGACTTGCACTTAGTCACAATGATTATAGCTCTTTTTTGTAAAAATGTATCATTCCCAGCATTCGGATTAAAGCCACAATAAAAATAATAAGAAGCCTGAATCTTACCCTAGAATTCCCTAGTCCAACCATCCTGGGCCTCGTTCTTCCATCCTGCAGTGCTTAAACGATAATCTTAGCTAGTTAAAGTTGGCGTCTTACCGTGTTTGGAACGCAGACTACGATGACTGTCAAGTGGAAAACACGTTTCATCCGTACAACGGACTGTCAAGGATGGGGCTCTATGTTCAAGTTGTCCTCCAATTCTGATTGGACATAATTAACTTTATTCCTAATAAGACTAAAATAAAAGCTGAAAAAGCCTGCAAAACAAAAATAGGTATGCAAGTCAATCATATCGTATAGGATTTATACAATGAAAACTTTGATGTCACATGGTCTTTATATTGATTTTTGACCTGTGCTTATTTTTGGTATTGTAATTCAGGATTCAGAATAACCATTACTTATGTGGAAGATTGCTACAAGTCTGATGATACCTGGCACCCAGTTATATTTACATACATAAAGGATCAACCTTTACATATTTTTATATATACTTTGTGTCTAACTTGACCTTTATATATGTTTATTTTATAAATTATGAGCATCATTTTTTATATATTTTTTATACATTTTATGACTGGTTTATATGATTCGTTTTTACAATTGTAGCTATTTTTATTAAGGCAGAGGATAGCACAGTTTCTTATTTAATGCACTGGCAGTTTTTCATTGAAATGGAAATCTACTCAGCAACAGCACTTTAACAAAGCACTATTTTTCTTATATCCCTTTTTAAATTTGTTAAGTATATGATATGATTGACTCGCATACCAATTTTGGTTTGCATAATTTTTCAGCTTTTATTTTAGTCTTATTACGACTAAAGTTCATTCTGTCCAATCAGTGGTCAAGGACATGTATTTACAGCCCCACTTGAACAAAGAGACCTATCTGTCAGGGATAAGCCCCTCTAGCTACTCCCTGATTAGATATCTTATCATATATTCCAAACGTCATACAATATATCACCTCTATTTTGTCAGGAAACCGCTCCTGAACCCCTTTATCTGTCACAAACCGCCCTCTGCGCACTTGTGACTTGGAAGGTTACTGTAAGGGAACACACAGGATTCCAGCCTAAACCTCAAACTCACTGCTCTTTCAGGCTACAGATTTCGCTGGTCCCTTTCCCAACACATGCGCACGCTTCACACCTCTCAACAACTGCCACCAGCTATGTATAAGGCCCGTAACAAACCTATGACTTAATCACCCAATTGCGCACACTCTGTGCTCTGGTAGCTAAACAGTTAACCCTTCACACACTAGCTTCTAAAGATTTAATCCAGCCAAGCAATCTGTCTCTTCTAAACAGGCATTTCATTCATTTTAGAGCAATAAGGACAGAACTATTAAATTGTTAGATTTAATATACAAAAAGTACAATGCTGACAGTGAATGAAAAAAACTGTTAGATAAAGATTTGACATACAAGTAAAAAATTGCAAACAGTTATAAAAACAAATGGGATGAAAGTACAGAGCATAACTTACTTAACATAATCTGTTTGCCTGTCTGTAGGCAGAAAAGATGGACAGTTCTTCAATTAGATTGATCCCCAAGAAGCTGACAACTTGCCCCTTCCCAACACAGGTTTTTTAAGCAAAATTAAATGGGACGTTTTTCACAGGAGCGTGTTAATGCTAATAGGGGGGCAGGTATGTCCCCTGGGTGTCACTATAGTTTTCTCACAAATATTCCCAAAGTTTTGACCTTTGGTAATTCTTCACAGATATATCCCAGAGACATAACAACCCTTTCAATAAACCGGTCATAATCTCCTGTACATTTAAATATCAAACATGATGGAATTATGACAATGTGACATATCTTTTCAAAAGATATGTGATTAAAACTGTTCCCGGATACCGCCAGTACCTGTCATTCACAACCCTGGTGTGATTTCTGCTCTTTGGTATGGAGTGCCACCCAGATTTCCCAAAATATGAACTATGAAGACATTTTCCTTTGAAACCCATATTTCTATATACCTGTATAGGCTTTCAAATGTGGCCTTTGTCTTCAAGATTTTCACCTAGGCATATGGCTTTCTCATTTACATTTAGTGGTTGTTTGTGTTTACACTACCTATTGAATAGATATCAATTAGGAAGTGGGATACATGATCAAAACAATGGATGTCTGATCTGCATATTGTAAGCAGGTCTCCTCAACCTACTTACCTCCTACTGGGCTAATTGTTTCATTTTTAAAAACATTTGGTCAAACATTTAGTTGAAAATCAGGTTCACTTCTATGTATCAATGCAATATTTTATTTGGGCTTTGACATTTAATATTCTATGTCATATTTATGCTCTCATCCTGACACTATCCTTGATAAAGTCCGTAGTATGCATTCCACTTGTCACTTCTGCATTGCTAACACGGTAAGGCGCCGACTTTAACTAGCGAGGATTATCGTCTAAACACAAAGGGATGGAAGAACTAGGCCCAGGAGAGTTGGACTAAGGAATTATAGGGTAAGATTCAAGCTTCTTCTTTTTTTGTGACTTTAATCTGAATGCTGGGAACAACGCTACATTTTCACAAAGAAGAGCTATAATCATTGTGCCTAAGTGCAAGTCTGTGTCTTGTGTGTGCTTTTTTACCATATCTGTATTAAAGTAATTTCATCGTTTTCCAATAATTATTATCTATGTGATTTGTGTGGTTCCAAAGCACAAACAATTTATTTAGCAAAAGAAAAAGTTTAGCAGTTCAATAAATAAGTACAGTACAGCCGATACATACGCTGCGATCCGTTGGATCCAGCTACAGTCCTTCAGTCCTGAAGACTGTGGTCAGAGTGACTGACTAGCTGATTCCAGGGAGCAGTATATATACATTTGGTGTTACAGTAAATACAGTACAGGTGACTTGGCAAATTTCCATAGGTTCAGACTTCAGGAGGGTCCAGTGTAATACAGTCCATAGGGCAGTTCAAACAATCCCCTCCAAGGGTGGGGCTCAGCTTTCCAAGTGTGGGGGTCAGCTCTCCAGATGATGAATACTAATGTTCCTGCCAAGAACTAGTTTAAACTGGTCTATTACCATTACACAGACAATATCATTCTGATCATTTATTCCCTATCATCCATAACTAGTGCACACAATGTGCGATCATTTCGGCAAATTAAACGGACAACTGCTGATAGAGGATTAGAATGATACCAAACATGACATGCTTCCCGTGACCTGAACTTTAAATATCACCAAAGTGTACATATAACCTTATAATATATAACTATAAACCAAATGACATCTACTCATAAATGACTGTGGAGTGGAACCATTATAAATAGGAAATATATATATATATATGTGAATGTGTAAGTGTGAGTGTATGAGTGCGTGCTTTATTGTGCGATTGCGTCATGACACGTGGCGCACTGATCGGAATTGCACGGTAACATTTGATTAAGCAATTGTTTATTTATTAATTGGTTTGGATTCTGTTTTGTTTTTTCTATGAGATAGCGCTTTATTCCACCATTGTTACTAATAAATGTTTTATTGAATATTTTTCAAGTTTATTGTTCTGACGTATGTAACATTTGTGATTTACGCAGGTACACAGCGCTCTTTGTTTCTGCATTCTATAATGTCTTAACCTAAATTCAAAATCCATAACTGTTCTGAAGCCATAATTAAAAGGTTATAATTTGCAATTTGTTTATTTTTATCCTTATGGATGGGAATTCTCAATGACAATATTAGTAAGTGTCATTTTTCACTATTGTGGTTCAAACCATTCATAAAAATAATGTCCATTTGCATTAAAAAAACAATAAAAATATACATTACAAAACAGAACTAAATGCAATTCTAATCCACAAATAAAATGTAAATTTGTAATAAGGGTGTAATCATCATCATCATCATCATTATCAACATTTATTTATATAGCACCAGCAAATTCCGTAGCACTTCACAATTGGGAACAAACATTCATAAAACAATACTGGGTAATGCATACAGAGAGAGAGGTAAGAGAGCCCTGCTCACAAGTTTACAATCTATGGGGGTGTAATGAATATCTGTGCAAACTTTAATTACTTCCAGGTTTAAATTTGAAGCTTAATTTAGAAATCAAATGAATATTCAATCATTAAACTGAGGGCACTATTGCATTATAATCTTATTAAAATACTTGTGGTATCAATGGTAATGACATATTTCTCACAGATTATTTTCTCGTTGAGGTGTGTGTATACTGGGAATTTGTATCAAAATGTGTTGCTTTTAAAAGCAGTATAATTATAGGTTAAAAAGTTTATTTTTATAATTCCAACCAGCAGTCACTTTATGTCATAATTTTTTCATCATGATAAAATGGAAATCACATCTTCAAATAATTTTATCTCAAGCAATCTGATCTTGTATTCTAGATTCATAATTAGAAACTGTAATGGTACTCTCCCTTGGGGGTCATGAATGTTACGACAATATAATTGCAAGTCAGTGCCTAATAAAATTATGGGTTTTGTTGAGGACCCATTCAGATCTACAAGTCTTCTAACATTAGTCACTAAACCAACTTCTGATTAGGAGATTTCACTAGCAAGAGGAAAAATTCTATTGAACATTTTAATTTACTGTAAGCATATTTAAAGGAACATAGACACCTACTTGATATATACTATACAATGAAAATATAAAATATGCAAGAAGATACTATTTAATATGCACCAATCAACCTCAACATTAAAACCACTGACAAGTGAAGCAGGAAAAATTGGCAAGCGTAAGGATCTGAGTGACTTTAACAAGGGTCAAATTGTGATGGCTAGATAACGGAGTCAGAGTATCTCCAAAACGGCAGGTCTTGTGGAGTGTTCCCAAAATGCAAAGGTTAGTACCTACCAAAAGTGGTTCAGGAAAGACAATTGGTGAACTGGCGACAGGATCATGGGAGTCCAAGGCTCATTGATGTGCGTGAATCCTGTTTTCTTTTACATCACATGGACGGCCGGGTGCGTGTGCATTGTTTATCTGGGGAAAAAATGGCACCAGTATTAACTATGCAAAGTGTCAGGCGCCATCCCCGCAGTAATGCTGCTGCCAGAGACAGACGCCTGACTCCTTTCGGCCGCAATCGTTCTGTGGCCTTTTTAGCAGGATAATGTGCCCTGCCATACTGCAAAAATTGTTCAGGAATGGTTTGAGGAACATGGCAAAGAGTTCAAAATGTTGACTTGGCCTCCAAATTCCCCAGATCTCAATGTGATTGAGAATATGTGGGATGTGCTGGAAAAAGAAGTCCAAGCCATGGAGGCGCAACCTTGCATCTTACAGGACTTAAGGGATCTGTTGCTAATGTCTTGATGCCATTTACCACTGGACACCTTCAGAGGTCTTGTGGAGTATATGTCTCAATGGGTCAGAGCTGTTTTTGCATTACGAGGAGGACCTACACAATATTAGCAGGTAATTTAATTCTGTGGCTGATTGTGTATATTCATAACACTATACCATATATTTTTACATACATGCGCAACTCAGTAGAGGACTCCGTTCTTCTCTTTTCACCTCCAGGCCCCATGGCAGCAGCACCCCCTGCACCCATGGTAATGTTGCCACTGGTACTAAATCAAATCACAGCAGATTTGCTTGTTTTTACTTAGAAGCTTTACTTAAAATGGTTTTCAAATATTTAAAGAAAATGTACTTTTTTGCCTGAAATGATGCAATAAGGGTCTGATTGATTAAGAAACATAAAAGCCGAAAAGTACTGTATTTTGCCTAAAATCGTTCTGCGGATGCCCGGAACCAGACCATACATCAGTGAATGCAGCAACACCCAATTAATCTTCGAGTGCAAAGAACCCTTACTACAGCCTACGATATTATGGGCAGAACGGTAAGGGGAATGGGTGTATGCACGTAGTCAATGTACAGTAAGGTTTTGCCAAACTCGAGCGAACAGAGCAATGTCTGATTCAAGCTTTGGGCATCTCAAAGGAAAGTGTCCTTCTATTGTATGACTTGCAGCAGCTACAGGTCGGATGTAAGTGCCAATTACTAGTGATGACGGTTGAGTGTGTATGCTAGAACATGTGTTTGCAATCAGGAGCAACTGCAAAAATATATTTTATGTACGGTAGACATTGCTAACATCCTAATAAATGTATTTTATGTACGGTAGACATTGCTAACATCCTAATAAATGTATTTTATGTGACAAAATGAAAAAATAAAACTTTTTTTTAAATGTTTTAATGATTATATTGTTAACAGGTGACATGAATTGATTATTTTTTTCTTGTGCATTCTTTAGGGATTTTATATTTCAAATATGTTTTGAACATATCCTGCAGTGTATTGTCTGTTAGAGTAGAGCGCACCTAGACCCGTATTCAACAACAGACTCATCTTCAGATCCGCTCCTAGTTGAATACGGACGTGGTTATGCCCAATCTACATGAGTTTTGCGCGCCTTAACGAATCAGGCCCTAAATGTTTTGGCAACATTTTGCATGAATTATAGTAGGTTTGTTCTCAATTACAGGTAACAATATTTGTCAATAGGTTTTATTAATCAATGCAGAAGAATCCCTTAGATTGCACGCTCCCTTGAGCAGGGCCATCTCTCCTCCTGTTTCCTGCACCTTTTACTCTGCTCTCCAGCTACCTTTCCCCCCACCCCTCTGGGGGTCTCCCCGTCATCCGCGCCCTTCCTCTTGGGCTCCGGCGCCTGCCGGTCTTCCCTCCCCCCTCTCTCTAGCTGTGCTCTGAGCTTACTGAGTTACTGTGCTTTTTGTTTACTGTATTTTGCCGTCCCACCTTGTACTGTACTTGTTTGTCCCTGTACGGCGCTACGGACACTGAGTGGCGCCTTATAAATAAAAATTAATAATAATAATAATTTAAGATTCACAGATAAATACATTTATTACTAGTTATTATAAACATGATTCTGGTGAGAATCAACATAAAATGTAAAAGGCTTTAGGTTATTGTTGAAAATAATGGGGCAGGTGTTTGGTAATTGTGAAGCAAAGTGGAAAAAGCAGCTTAGTTTTTGTACAAAGAAAATAATAAATAGTTGACAGCGCTGATATGTAATATTAATACAAATTTTAATTAGGTTAAACTACATTAAAAAAGTAACACTCCAAACCCTAATAGATATTAACACTCTTAAATAGATCATTTAATAGTAACACTGACAGTAAATAACAATTGCCACTAAACATTTACTATCTGGAAATGTTCATCTAATTATTTAAAGATTGTCAGTCATAAGGTGCACCAAAATATAATCCATTGCAAATGATACCCTTATAGATCCAAGATACTGATAATAGGTTCCATAATCAGAGAAAATATAATTAATCTTTTCATGTGTATCTTATATGGGCAAAAAATTGTATAATATGCGTGTTAGAAATTTTCACAGGCTTCCCAATTCGGATTTGGATAAAAAGAGTCACATATAATTAGCTTTTGAGGCCCCTTCAACTCTATAAACAGGCATACACTGCTAACATGAACCCGCAGTTGGTCTCCCTTTCAATAATATTCGAGAGCTTGACTACAAATTATTATCCAGAAAGCCAGTTGCAGACTTTAATGTGAGCAACCAGAAGACTGAAAGCCTGGAGTGGTATGGATGAAAAAATACCCCCGATAAGCAACTAATTAAAACACTGATCCATTGTGTCAGCATGTCTGTCTGTTTAGGGTATTGGCATTTTACACTTTAAACCCATTTCTCCACCCACTAATCTGTGACTATTATTATTATTATTAATAATATAATTATTATTATCATTACTATTGTAAGGCACCACTGTGCTCTGCAGCACCATACAGTAGGTAAACAAACAGGAACATACAAGGCAGACAAAATAAATGCAGACCTTAAAACAAAAGGTATGGAGGACACTGCTCATTAGAGAACTTAAATTCTAAGTCAAAGAGGGCACAAATGAAATAGAGGAGCAAATGTGGCTTAGAGTGGAGATTGGGACATCTATGAGGGTTTTTTTAGTGTGAATAGTATTATTGGGGATAAGGTAAGCTCTAAAAATAGATGGGTTTTCAGAGAGCGTCAAAGATTTGAAGGCTGTGGAAAAGTCTGATTGAGATTGAGCATGGTAGGGAATTCCATAAGTGGGGAGCAGCATGGGAGAAGTCTTGTAGTCGGGAGTGGGAGGTGGTTACCAGAGACGAGACAAGGTGCAGGGCAGAGGTAGATTTAAGAGAGCAGGAGGAAGAGTATTTTCATCTGAGATTTAAGATGTATGAAGAGGTAGTCTTGTTGAGGGCTTTGTAGTTAAGGGTGAGTAATTTGAATTGGATTCTGGAGGACACAGGAATCCAGTGTAGAGATTTGCAAAGTGGTGCAGTAGATGTGTTGCAATGAGAGAGGAAGATCAGTGTTGCAGCAACATTTAGGATGAATTGAAGTGTGATATATGGGTTTCAGGAATGCCAGATAGCAGAAGGTTGCAGTAGTCAAGACAGGAGATAATGAGAGAATGTATAAGAATTTTGGTAGCCTGTTGTGTAAGAAAAGGGTGTATTCTTGCAATATTATTAAAGTGGATTCAACAGAACTGGGAGAGAGTCTAGATGTGAGAAATAAAGTAGATGGCAGAGTCAAGTGTGACACCACAGTAGCGGACTTGGGAGACTGAGGAAATTGTAATGTTATTGGCAGTAATGGAGACTTTAGGGGAGGAGGTGATTCTGCCAGGAGGGAAGTAATAAGCTCTGTTTTAGATGTTGAGCTTTAGGCAGTGTTGGGACATCCATGTGGAGATAGCTGAAAGTTTGTTACACAAAATAGTACAGAAGGGGGAGGTCAGGGAAGAGATATAGATTTAGATGTCATCAGCATAGAAGTGGTACTGGAGGCTGAATGAGCGAATTAGTCCCAAGCGAAGAGATACAATGAAAGTAAAGGGCCAAGAACAGAGCCTTGTGGGACCCTAACAGTTAGTGGGAGTGAAGGGGAGGATGTGCCACAGGTAGAAACACTAAAAGAGCTGGTAGATAGATAGGAAGTGAACCAGGAAAGAACTGTGTCATGAAGGTCAATGGAGTGAACAACAGTGTCAAAACCAGCAGAAAAGTCCAGGAGAATGGGCATGGAGAAATTACCTTTATACTTTGCAGTAAGAAGATCATCAATCTCTTCTGTGAGAGCAGTTCCAGTGAAATGTTGGGGACAGGTCTGACTGCAGAGAATCAAGAATGGAGTGAGGAGAGAAAAGGAGATGGGCTTTTTACACTAATCGCTCATGTAGTTTGGAGGCAAAGGGGAGGAGAGAAATAGGGTGGTATTTGGAGAAAGTGGCTGTATTGAGCAATGGTTTCCTTATAATTGGCGAGATGAGGGCATGTTTAAGGGAGGATGGAAATGTGCCAGTGGAGAGACAGCTTGAAGAGGTGAGCTAGAGGTGTACATCTAGTGGAAGAGGTTGGAGGTTTCATGAGAGGAAATGCTGTCCAACCATTATTGGCACTATTTAACTTTCCCTGGCTGGTCATGTGGTCATGACCTGGCCAATCCATGAATAACTTTGTTACTAAGGTTCCTATGCTTCATCCATGAAAAGAATAATAGAAGAATTGATAGTTTATATATGTCTTATGAATCACACAATTTTATGTAAACATGATTATTAGAGTCATGGAGAAACCCAGGGCATGAATAATAGTGCTTGTTGATGGCAGACACACATTTTTAAAAGTTTGTGTTCCTAAATACTCGTAAAACCTAGTTAAATAAAACATAAAGACCTGTGGATAGTAGTTTTATTCACCATGATCAGGGGGACTGCTATGGATCATATAGTAGATGTAAGCAGTAATAGTTTACTAACTGCACTAAAAGTTTTAAAACAAAATGGTGCTTTAGTGATTTTGTTGCATTAATCTTTGCTGGCCAGTAGGGGCAATAGCATGCCTAAATCAGTTATTTTTAGAGACAGAGCATCAGTAGTGGATATACAGATCCGCTATCCAGCAAAAAGTGGTTATGTACAAAATTTCTAAAGCTTTTAAGTGTTTAAATAGGTTCTTAAGGAAGAAATTGCCATCACCAATATATTAAATGGGTAAATCTCTAAACATCCTGTGTCCTTGGAGATATAAATAGGTAAGATGACATTATGTGACATAGATGTATTATGTATATTCACATTTCTTTCTGTCTCCACAGGTTACTAAGAACAGGATTCCTTTGTTTCTCCTTCCCAACTGATACATAGATCATTGGAAATGAGAAAAAGGGGGATAATGGTAATGCCAAGAAGGGTATAAAACTTTGAAATTTTCCCAGGTACATGGAAAATTTGAAGGAATTTTTATGGTAATGTAATAAGATAAGGCAGTCTACAGTTCCTGACGCCACCTAGTGGTCGAAATTATATGAAGTTTGGTCCATAATACTTGCAAAGGACAGCAACACATGTTTTTTCCAATTCCATAATGATAGTAACACCTGAAATGAAATTTGTAAGCCATCAGAGATGACGGGATGGGATACTAACCATGCTCGGAAAGGGAGAATTCCCAGAAGAGTATTTTGCTTTTCTTCCCATATTAGGAGCCAAGAAGTGGACAACTGCAGAGGATATCAGAATGCTACAAGTGGACTGGACGCAGAAAACAAAAGATGGGTAGGAAAAAGTAAAAATTTCAAAACAGCTGATATTTTTTTTCCTCCTACAAGATGGATGAGAATTAAGGCGGTGCTTACCTGTAGCAGATGATATCCCTGACAGACAACACAAGATCCTGAGACAGTCGCTAAGGACACATAATGGCAGGACTTGGGCACAGATGAGATCCACACCAGATGTCAAACATGACTGTACCCCACAAGACCCCCCAACGTACTTTGCGAAGATGATAACATCATGAAGAGACACCAAAGAAGGAACGACCTTCAGATCTTAGATTTAATTGTTGAGGGATAATTTATTGGGGCATACCTTGACACGTGTTGAATTTTTTTCCTACTGTCAGTAAATAACAAACGTTTTTTTCATCAGACATGCCAACGTAAGAGATCCATTAGCTTTTCACTCCTTTCTTACTTAATATTTTGTATTAAAAATTGCCTTACCATAATTAATTCCAAACTCAAATATATATATATATATATATATATATATATATATATATATATATATATATATATATATATCCCTATTAATCACCTGTTCCCACACACTCATACATGTTGCATACAATCACTAGGAAAACTAGGAACACTGATTAAAGATGAGAAAATATATCTGTCAGTCTAACTGTAATGACAGACAACTGACATCAGGGGGAATGAAGAGTACATAAATAATCTATTATTTATGTTTTACTTTATAGCATGTATCAGAATTTAGCCACAATTGAATTAGCACACTGGCTTTACACAAAGCTCTTCCTCCCCCCCACTGGGAAACATGAAGCTTGTAAATATTTGATAAACAGGTTTGGAGCAATTGGTCAGTAATTAACATATGAAAGACTGTAGCCTGGTTCCTGTGAAAGGTAGTCTCCGCCCACAAGAGGAGGTTTACACATTTACATAAGGAAAAAGCTCTTTCTATTCATGCTTGATCCCCAGACTGAGGGGCCATGTTGCCATTGCTCCTAGGTGGACATGCAGGGAAGTGAGTAAACTCATAGCCTACAAAGGCCCTAACTAGTAGAAATGATGGAGTTTGAATAGAATGAATGAAAGGTGAGTGTGCTGTAATGAGTAGTTGAATGGAAGACGCATATGAGTAGATTATATGAGAATGAATGATCTCTTATACAGTTGGTAAGTGTGATCGAAATTGCCTAAGTTTAGTGCAAGAGTTATTTCGAGATTGTGTTGGTTTTAAAAGTTAGACCTTGGTTTGGTATTTATAATGTTACATAACTGCATGCCTTGTAATAATGTTGCAATGTTGTGTAGATATAACATAGGTATGATGTTAGTCTGATTTGTATGTGATTGTGTAGTCTAATAAGACTGCATTGGCAGTAAATTAGGCCTTTTGAGCACATGTATTAAGATGGCTGCACAATTCTTGGAATTCCTGTTGTGTTTGGGATAGATTGTTGGATTAAATGGAAGCATTTGTGTTATATATAGTCCTGTGTGGTTCTGTGTTGGTTTAATGCTGTAATGGAATTTTGTTTGGAAATAGTTATAGTAATTGTATGGAAATGGTTGTGTATAGTTTGTTTGTTAAATAGAATGGTGGTGTCCCAAAAACATTTCGTGGGATAGTGTAGAAACCGTGTAGATGGTATTGGAAAGTCTGCTATGCTGCTGAGGATTTAGATGCATAGTAAGTGATTGGATTGGTTTTTTAGACTGTTGGTTTGAAGGGTAGTTTGTTGCTATGAATCTCTGAAATAGTGTGGTTTATGGCTGGAAGTGTTGGTGTGGTTGATATTGCAGCGGAGTGGAGTGCCATGTGTTCAGAGCAGGCCGAGTTTCAAACAGTGGATAAAATGAATCTAGTATCTGGCAAGCCTGTAATATCGCTGCCATCTAGAAACTCATGTGAAGGGAATGTGGATAGTAGATGATGTGGTTGAAATACCATGTGTTAAAATGGCTGTTTGACTTTGAAAGAGATATGTGAGATGAATGGTGTGTGTCTGTGTGGTGTTTCCCCTCTCCTCCTGCACATACACAATGCATTCACATAGGTATAGCTTAAAACATATACACACACACGCCTTTAGACAATAGTCAAAACACATACACAATTACTTATATATTTATATTACAGGCAATCAATGTAATATATGGCACCGCAATCTATAATTTGTGTAAAATATTGTTACACTGTTTACTGTTTTATAATATAGTATAACACACTTTAAATTAAGTTATATCTTGCTGTGGTTATTCTTGAAGATATGAGCATAAGCTAATGTACGAATATTGGTTATGTGGATTTAAGGGAATATAAGAATTATATTTCTTAGGTTAATTTACAAGTACCTTTGCGAGGAGTTGGTTGACGGTAATAGTCATATATAACGGTATTAAATGGTCATACATACATTTGCCAGAATATTAAGAAGATTAAAACCCATCAAAGGTGGAAACCCTTTTACACTATGTAACTTTGAAATCAAGTCTGAAAAGTTAAACAACTTCTGTAAACTTATTTTAGAGTGATACAGAGTATTGTTAAACTTGTACATACTGTATATACTAGAATACAAAGACTATTTGATTAAATAATAGCACACTATACAGATAACTGTTTGAATGGCAATGGACTCCACATATTTATAACTTATTGATTTAAAACTGGGCTAAGGCAAAAAATTAAGATGACAACTTCAGCTGTAGTAAAAGAAAATATGAATTATGAAAGAAAAATTTAAAACATTCCATCATCATCAACACTTATGTTTATAGCGCCAGCAAATTCCGTAATGCTTTACAATGGGGAACAAACATTAATACAATTATACTGGGTAATAAATACAAAGAGAGAGGTAAGAGGGTCCTGCTCACAAGCTTACAATCTATAACATTTTTATTTAATAAAAGAGAATGAGATTAAAGGTTCCATTATGTATTTGTGATCCCCTCTGTGACCCCCTGGCTTTATTTAGTCTTTGGCAAGACATTTTAATTATGAAGGATTACAATTATGCAAGGTTTCAAAATTTGATAATAAATCATTTAAGAGTTTATTAGCCAGTCTCATTCTAGAATGTATTTAATACTATTGTCATTTGGATTTAAAACGTACAAGATTGAATCGCACAGATAAAGATCAGAGTTGGTAAGTATTGTGACAAAGTCACTGATTGGTGCAGAATGACAGAGATGTTGGTCCCAGGCATTCTGCCTTGTGTGCACTGGCATCAGGGAGAATGTTTTGGTGTGTGAGAAAAGCTTCCCAGTGCAGGTTTCAGAGCAGTATAATTAGGAGTTGCACCTGTGGGCTGCAGCTCTGAGCATTGGCTTTCTCAATTTCTGGGGAGCAGGTCAGATGTCCCCTGAAAGAAACTGCATTTTGGCCTGTGAGTTCCACTTGCTTGGTTTAAGTGAGGGACACTTGGCCTCTCACTCTAGAGTGGATATCCTACTGTATTAGTTAGTAGCCAGATGGCTAGGATTTTAGTTTATGCTTTTGCAAGCTGGTGAATAAAACTGGCTGAGGCTATTAACCTGAAACACTGGATTTGTGTCATTTTCTGGCTGAAGTGCAACCGTCCACCCCAGAGGACGGCATCCCTGATATGATTTTATTACATATGGTGGATAATGCAAGGATTGTACTTTAATTTCATCCAAAATAGACTGTGTGAAAGTTAAAGTGACAGGCACTGTGGAGAAAGACTTGTACTTAAATATCTGTGCATTTAACTTGTTATGTGGATAAAAGCAACTAAAAATTGGAGCTTGTGTGCACAGCAACAGTGAATAACAGAAGATAACCACGTGGATGTGAGTGACAAATCATGCTGTGAAATAATGTTTAAACAGACTTGCTGAATTTATGAAGATTTAAGAGAAGTTAAACTTTGTCATTGTAAAGTGGCTATTTTTGTGTTGGAACAACAGAAGTGAGCAAATGTATGTGCAAAAACCATTGAGCCACAGATTAAATGCAAAGAAGTCAAGTGTTTTCATTGACTGAGTTTTGTTAATTGCTGTAGAACAGGTGTGTTCATTGAGACTGAAAAGAAAACCAAGGTATATGTTGCTGAAGTCTAGGAAATGTGTGAGTCTGCAAAGCACAAGTTGGGCGTGGCCAGGTTCTGTGCAAAACCAAGGAGCAAGAGTTTTAAAAGAAAAAAGTCTATTGTAACAAATGATGGTTATTGTAGAACCACACCTTGGGGCATATTCAATTGACGGCGGGATCGCCGAAAATCCCGCGCTCCAAAAATATTACCGTTAATACGGTAATATCTCGCTGGATTTCAGCTCGCAGCTCCCTGAAATCCAGCGAGTAAATTACCGTATTAACGGTTTTCCCGCGCAGGATTACCGTAATAAAGGTAATATTTTTTGAGCGCGGGATTTTCGGCGATCCCGCCATCAATTGAATATGCCCCTTTAAGTCAAGTAAAATGGTGTTTCTCTAAAGAAAGTGCTTTGTCTATATGATGATAAAATTGGCTGCTTTTCAAGTTACATTAGGCAAGAAAAAACAGAAGGTTGTGTATGATTTTAAAACCAGAAAGATTTATATTAGTATATCAGAGTCTCAAGGTGGACAGAATAATTTAAAGGGCCAGGTACTCATTTATCTTGCGGTTTGGGAAAAGACTGTTATATTGCCCTAGCATGGAGGATTTGGTCAAGGCTTTTCAGCAGTTAGCTATTGTTATTATTATTACCATTTATTTATATAGCACCACTAATTCTGCAACACTGTACATTGAGGACTCCTGAAGGCCACAGCAACGAGACCATGAAACCGTCCGTAAAATAGTGAGCACTCAATGTCCCTTTTAGTGAGAAAGGAAAGTCTCTGGAGAAAATCATAGAAATGCCCATATGTGCTGAAACAAGATTTGAAGCTCCACTAGTGGAATGTTTAAGATACCAGCGGTGTATAGATCACATAGGAAGAGGAACGAGCTACAAGATAGTTTGAATACAGAGCGTGTAAAAGTTCTTGTAATTGCAAAGACAGTGGCCCAACATAAAGAGATACTAGATCATGACCAACAGAAACTTCAGGCTAAGATACACAAACTTAAAGCAAATATATTACCATTGCAGGAAGCTAACTCTGAACTCGGTAAGAAAAGTGAGATTTTGCTGGCGGAAAAGAAGTTGCTTGAGGAAGATGTAAAAGTTGGAGGGCCACAACACAACAGCTCTCTGAAGAGATTGAAAAGCTGAAAACTGATATTGCAAAGGTAAATTCTGCCCAAAATACAAGTCAAAGTCAGTATCAGAGTGCAAAAGAAGAAGCAATAAAACTGAGGAATGAAAAGGAAAATCTGCAGAAAGAACTTGATGCCAAAGTCACAGATATACAAGAGAAAATTCAGACAAAACTCAGTATGACGAGTTAAAGGTTCAGCATGATAAGCTGGTTGCCGAGACCTTCTGTCACACACCGGACCCACAAGCGGGTACTGGCGGTCTTACCTTCTCCAGGCGGGCAGAAACTTCGGCACCGTTGCCGCGTCCTTCTGATGGCAGGTGCCATCTTGCTTTCTATGCAGACCCGGTCTTCTTTTTTTTTTTTAACTTCAATAGTATTTTTATTATTAATTTTTTAAAAATTATGGGGTACAGAAAGAAGAAAGGGATGGGGGGTAAGGAAAGGACACAAAATAAAAAGGGGAAGGATTGAAGGGGTACATAGTGGGGGGAACACATTAAACAATTCTGCTGTTAAACCATATTGAACACATGAGGGAGGGAACCTAATAGGATCCCTATCAATTCGTGAAAGTTACACTGGTCGAATGGTCACCATGGAACTACTAATAGGGACATTGGGGAACTTCGCTAAGTGTAGGAGATGCAGGTAGTAAATCAGAGTCTATTCGGTCTGGACGCGCTCCCTCTCCGTCCGTAACATACACATGCCAGCTGAACCACTTCATTATCGGGGACGAGGTGGCAGTGGAGTAGGGCATCCCCTCTGTCTGCATTTCAAAGCTGAATTGCACCTTGGCCACTACTTTCGATATCAAGGGTATCTGTGGTGACTTCCAACCTTGAGCTAAGGAGGCTCTTGCGGAAATCAGAATATGACTAAAGACATATTTAGCATATGATGGAAACTGGGGGGGTAATGCTGCAGTAACGCAACCTCCGAGGTAGGAGAGAGATTTTGTCTAGTAACCTTATTGGCTAGCTGGAAGATTTGTACCCAGAATGACTGTATATGGGGACAATTCCAGAATATATGCATCAAATCCCCCGGTATATTGCATTGCCGCCAGCAAAGTTTTGACTGGGAAGGCCACATTTTATGAAGTCTAGTTGGGGTAAGATACAATCTATTAATTAATTTTATCATCATTTCTGTGTGATTTATACATTTGGACATTCGGAACGAGTTTGTGAAAATGGCTTCCCAATCTTCACTTTCCAACTCTAGTTGAAGGTCAGATTCCCACTGCAATTGTATTTTGGTTTTATTTTCTGATGTAGAGGGGAGGGTATAGCGGTACCAGAAGGTAATGCTGGCTCTATTATCTCCTTTTGTTAATTTAGTGAACAACAAGGGCGGTGGTGATGTAATGGGTAGACCTAGTCTGGGAAGAGAGTTAAACCAATGTCTGATCTGCAGTGCAGGTATTTATCGGTCTTCTTTTTAATACCTCCTCACTCACCTCCCATTGGGATATTTAAAGCACCTGACTGTCAGGTGCCTGTTCTTTGTGCTCACTTCTCTGAAGTGTTAGGACCTGTCTCTCTCTCTCTCTCTCTGCTTCTGGATACCTGTTGTATTGGACTTCCACACTGATCCAGTGACTCCATTATTTTATTCTCTGTGTCACCTCCTTGTATACAGCTACAGTTCGGTGCTACCTGTCCGCAGACTATTGTGTTGGATGTTCACGCTGTTCGAGTGACTCCATTATTTACTTCTCTGTGTCACCTCCTCGTGTACAGCTACAGTTCGGTGCTACCTGTCCACAGACTATTGCATTGGACTTCCAAGCTGTTCCAGTGTCACTGTTACCCACTACTCTGTGTCTCCTCCTTGTGTATAACCTACTCTTCAGTCCTACTCATTCGTACACTTTCTGTATTTGTCTTCACGCAGTTCCAGTCTCTCCTACGGTTCCTGTTGCCGTTAGCTACCATCCGTCTGTTTACTACTCTCCTAAGCGGTTCCGTCTGTTACAAACAAAGTCTATAGATGAAAAAGAAAATGAACTTAATTCTCAACAGGAACAAACCTCACAAGTTCAGTCACAGCTGTGGAGTGCTTTCCCTGCTCATAAAGTGAAGGACAAAGAGATTAGGAAACTAGTGCACGAAGAGGAAAGAGCGACAACAGATCTGAGCCAGAGAGAATGTAAATCTGCTCATAAGCAAGCCATTGATCCTGTCCTCGACTTGTTAAAAAAGGAGGAGTCTGCAATAGACCAGAAAACGATTAACTCGAGTAAGAGCATGGTGGAATTGCTCAGTACACTGACATTATTGCAACCTGCTGTGTGGAGAGATCTGCCTATAGCAGAAAGCACCCAGAAGGTAGGACTGGATGTCATTCAACTGGAGAGGAAGGTTCTGCAGTCAGAAACAAGTTTGTGGCACAAGAAAGGTGCTGCTAAGGTTGCCAAGCCGGCCTCTGAACCTCTAGGCACTACAACAGCACAGATAGCTTCTCACACTTCGCCTGCAGTATGCTGCAGACCACAGGTAGCATAACCAGTTAGTAATGTTCTCCAAAAGGGGGCGCAGACTGTGGATGTTACCAACCTGTTGCTGAAGCAGTTGAAGGGGCTGAAAAGTCAGCCACATTAGGAAGCCGAGTTCCTGTAGACAAAGTGTGTGGCTGCAGAGAAACTGATGAGTACACCCCACCAGCCCCTAGTTTGGAAATGGTGATCTCAAGTGGATACTGGTAAGACTGTTCCAGGGGAAAACAGTGCTGGGAGGTGGAATGAACTGAAATGTAAAGAGATTGTAGGCTTCCAGTCTCATATGAGATGTGATAGAAATGTAATTACCTGTTTTAGATGTGGTGGCTTAGGCCGTATTACTGTTAATTGTTCACATACCTTTGAATCTGTGCAATGTGATAATGCTCACGTAAATCGCAGAATGTCTTTATGTGCCCAGCTAGCCTGTACTGAAGACCGACAGGCTGAGCCAGACATACTAATTTGTGAAATTGCTGTTGAAGGTAAAAGGACAAAGGCTTTGCTAGATTCTGGCAGTATGGTTTCTCTTGTAAAAGCAGAGTTGGTGAGCCCCTTAAAGTGTCATGGGAAATCAGTTGGAGTAACCTGCATACATGGGGATACTCTGCATTATGATACTGCTGAAGTACATATAGAAACACAGTGTGGTCACATGGTAGTCACTATGGGATTGGTGCCTGGTTTGATGTAATATTGGGGAGAAATTGCTCCCACTTCTGGAAGCTATGGGAAACCTAGTTAGTTCCAAAAATAAGTAGACAAAACCCACATGATAATGTCACTGATGCAGTGGTAGTGGGAGTGTTCCCCAAATCCAAATTGTTCCTTTTTTCAAACCTGATTTGAAAATGTTAGCTGTGTGTCCGTGGTCAAAGTAAACAAAGATGTTTTTGTCTTAGAGCAGTTAAAAGACCCCTTCCTAATAAAAGCAAGAGAAAGGGTGAAAATTATTAATAAGAAGCCAGTAAAACCTGGTGACTGTCTGTCGTACCTTTGCATGGCTATAAACTACAGGTTGATGTATCATATGTTTTAAAAGGGAAAAGACATTCTGGAACAGTTGAGTTATGTGAGAACAGCCCTAGTGCTGTCAGGGGGGCCTGCATTTTTTTGAGGACCCCAGGTCCCTAGGGAATCCAGCTCTGTGTTGTGTGTCATTATGGCAGGTGGACCTCCTGCTGCAGGTTCCCCTGCTATAGTGCCACCAGCCCCTGGCTGGCATAGCCTAGGGTTGGTTGGAGGAGAACTGAGGCTTGTTTATTTAGCCGGTTTTCCTCCGACCAGCACTGGACTGGCAGCACTCGGGTTGACTGGGGAGGGGCACGCTTTTTGTATGTGTTTATTTTTAACACTGTTTACTACCAGCCTCTTCAGTGGTTAGCCCCCTGGAATTGCTGATTTAATGTCGGCATTGTGAATGTCGGAAATCTCAATGTCAAAAATATGGCTACTAGCGCCCCAAATGACAACACTGCATACTATACTTGCCTAATTTGTCAATTTAATTCCCGGGAGGTCCAGGGTCATTTAGACGTATGGGGGCGGGACTCAGAGAATCACATCACTAAATCCCGTCCCCTAAGCTCTCATCACCATTTTGCCCTATACCAGCAGGCGGCAGATGACGTGTGAATTGCATCACTAAGCCCACCCCTCCATTTAACTTATCAAACTGTCCGGGATCCGGGTGATTGCCCTGTTCCCCCGAGAGTCCGGGAGGACTCAGAGAAATTCAGGAATACCGGACATTACCGGAGAGTAGACAACTATGATGTATACTGATAGAACCCTTCTGGAACATGGAAGGCTGTTTTTTCTTTTGCACTGTCAGTCAATAGTACTTGTCAATGACCTTTTTTTCAGATCCAGTGTGGTGAGATATCTGGCATATGCTTCAAACTTGGACACAGAAATCGTTACAGAAGCGCACAATTCCCTCTGGTTTTGGGAATAAAAATATGGAGCTGGACCACTCACTGTTAGATTTTTATATAACACAGAGTTCAAGTTGACCTTGACCTTTGATTCTGTGATAAAGTCATGCTTTATTATGACCGATCAGCTGGGTATCTCTGAAATATATCCCTATTTCTTATGAGGAACACTTTAGCCTCGTTCTTTTGAGCAGCTGACAATGTCTCTGACACTTTTACTTCTGGAACTAAAGGAAGTTGGGTTAATGGTGTTACAGGTTCAGCTGACAGGGTTAACCTTTCTTTCCAGGGTTTTATTAGGTTAATATGGTAAATTTGATAAGGCTTCTTTTTTCAGGTTGGTACACCTTATAGTTAACCTTATTCACTTCCCCCCTGATGGCAAAGTTACCCTGCCATTTAGTCAAAACCTTGTTTTTGTGGATACCAAAATAAGAACCCTATGCCCCAGGGCAAACATACATACCTGGGTGTTCCGACTATATACCCTCTGTTGAACTTGTTGGGTGTGTTCCATGTGCTCCTTGACAATTTGCACCGCGGCAACAATCCTGGCCTGCATCTGAGACACGTGTTCAATAACACTTTTATAAGGCGTGGGTTGCCCTTCCAACATTTCTTTTGCTAATCCTAGCAGCCCTCTGGGGTGTCTCCCATACAACAAATTATTATTATTATTATTAATTTTTATTTATAGGGCGCCACTAGGTATCCGTACCGCCGTACATGGACAAACAAAATTACAATACAAAGGTGAGACAGCACAATACAGTAAACAAAACGCACACTAACTCAGTGAGCTCAAAGCACAGCTAGAGGAGCGGGGGAGGGGAGAGGGGAAGGTCCCGCATACGGCGGAGCCCAAGAGGGAGGGCACAGATGACAGGGAAACCCCCAGAGTGGAGAGGAGGGAGCAAGAGGGAACGGGGAGAAGAAGGTTCTAGAGGAGGAGGGCAAGGTAGTTGGAGAGCAGAGTTAAAGTGGTGAAGACAGGAGGAGAGAGGACCCTGCTCAAAGGAGCGTACAATCTAAGGTTGAAAATCAAAACAAGTAAACCCTGTAGAGGACTGAGAACTTCTCTAATGACCATTAATAAATATGGCAATAAATAATCCAAGTTTTTCCCACCTTCATCTACAACCTTTTTTTATCATGTTTATTAAGGTTTTGTTGAACCTTTCTGTCAATTCATCGGTCTGGGGATGGTAAACAATTAACGCTAGTGACGTACTAATCTGCAGGAGAATTTTGAAGGTGTCATGTTTCCTTAGTGTACCATGGCTGAAATGGTGGTCGACGCTGAGAGGAAAGAGTTGCTAGACTCATTTAATGTTGCAAGGGCTTGATTAAGATGTGTGACTGCCAGATCAGAACAGGAGAAAGTAGAAACTGGGGAGAGAAGTTTTTGCAGAGAGGAGGAGAGTTGTTGAAAAAGAATAGAGTTGAAATTTCTGTGGGCATGTGAGTGCTTGGTAGAGTTAGAAGATACAGATATTAAGATGGTGGAGGACCGTTTAAAGGTGATAAGCTGATAGTCAGAGAGAGGGAATGTAGAGTTAAAGATATAATACACTGAGCAAAGTCCAGAGAATACAAGATCAAGACTGGCCATCACAATCAGTAGAAGAATCAGTCCACTGAGAGAGGTCAAGAGAGGAGGTTTTAGAGAGTATTTTGTACGCATAAGACAAATATGGATAATAGGGATGTAGAAATAACCCATAATGATAGAGTGGTTGTCAGAGGATAAGAAATAAGAGAGCCAGGCAGAGAAATGTTCAATGAATTTTTGATGTGGTCCAGGGGGTAATAGATCACAGTAACATGAAGAGATAAGGTGTTGAAAATCCGTATAGCATATTGTTCAAATATAGAAACATAAGAACATAAAAACTTTTGAAGAAGAAAAAATTCAATAATACTTAGAATTTATCTAGAAAAGAAAGATTGGCATTAAAAACTCTCCAAAATGATAAAAAAAAAAATTGTAATTAAACCTGCGGACAAGGGGGTAGGGATAGTTATATTAAATCATGAAATGTATATAGATGAGGTAAAGCGACAGTTAAGAGATGAGAAAACTTATCAAAAATTAAGAATGTTCCAACTCTATTAAATTAAGATTCAACACTTTAATTAATAAGTATGAAAGAAGCAAAACTATAGATAAAGAGGTTATAGAATATATGAAAATTTTAGTACCAACTACCCCTTATCTATATATTTTACCAAAGATACATAAGAGCTTAATAAACCCCCCTGGATGTCCGATTATATCAGGTGTTAATTTCATATCCTCCAATCTATCAGCCTTTAAGACAATCACCTTCAGCCTTTAGTGAAAACCACACTGTCATACCTGAAAGATATGGGTGACATTTTATGTAAATTGGATGGTATAATATGGGAGGAGGATTATTTGCTAAATACGGCGGATGTCGCCTGCATTTTTACTATTTTTCACATCAAAGAGATCTTCAATCTGTTGAGTTTTTTTTTAATTCATCGAATTACGATCTGAATTTAAAACAATTAATTCTTGAAGGAATTCATTTTATTCTTCACAACAATTATTTTTATTTTGAGGGAAATTATTATCTTCAGAAGGTAGGCACGGCCATGGGCACCAGGTTTGCTCCGAGCTATGCCATCCAATTTATGGCTCATTGGGAATCCACCCATATGGGTCATGCTGGCGAGCTTGGGTTGGGCCTGGTGTTCTGGTTTAGATACATAGATGATGTCATTTTTATGTGCGTGGTGACGAAGATTCTTTAGATAAATTCTGCTCTTATTTCAATAATAATAATTGGAATGTATCCCTGTCATTTGATATAAGTAAAGCTAATGTCAATTTTCTTGATATACAAATTTATGTAGAAAATGGGGTTGTACAAACCAAGAGATGAAAGAAACCTATGGATAGTAACTCATATATCCTTAAGAATAGCGAACATCATGAAACATGGCTCAATGGTATTCCATAAATCCAGTTTCTAAGACTCAGACGTAATTACACTGAATTAAGTGTTTTAGGTAATAAAATGGAAGATATGAAAAAAGCATTTAAGGATAGGGAATATAGTGAGTTACATTTCGAAAATCGAAGAATAGAGCATTAAAGGTTGAAAGACATAATCTATTGTTCCAAGAAAAAAATAAGGAAAAATTTTTTGAAAAAATGTTAGAACAAAAACGACATAAAATTAAAAAAAGATTATGAAATGTCTTTCATTACCAGATATAGCAGTTATCATAAAAGTATGGAAAGATTGGTACATAAGCACTGGCATATTTTACATAAAGATGACATCCTTACGCAAATACTAGATACGATAAAACCAACTTTTATCTATAAGAGAGCATTAAATATTATAGATAAATTAGTAAGAGATACCAATGAAAAATAAAAAATAAATGGTCATATCAGGAATAAAGGCATTTTTAGATGTGGAATATGTCAAGGATGTAGAACAGTGAAAAGTAAAAACAGTAAAAGTGGTAAATTTGTAATAAAGGAACAAGAATATTCTATAAAACATTTCTGCACCTGTAATTCAAAGAATGTGGTGTATATACTGGGATGTAAATGCGGTCTTATATATGTAGGAAGAACATCTAGACCACTTAAGACACGTATTAGTGAACATTTGAGAAATATTAGAAAAGGATTAATAACCCACTCAGTGTCTTCACATTTTAAAGATATACATAACTGTTTGATCTCTGATCTAACATATTTTATGGCCATAGATTCAGTACAAAGTAATTGGAAAGTCAGGGATGTAGAGAATAGACTTGCAAGAACAGAGATTGCATGGATCTACAGGTTAAATACTCTTATCCCGAAGGCATTAAATAAAGTTTTCGAACTGAAATGTTTTTTTGACATAAATGTATAAAACTGGTGCCTCTGATAAAGAAAATGATCTTTATTGATGTTATTTGGTTCTCTTATTTGTTTTTCCTTGTCCCCTTTTTTTGAAGTGCTCCCATAATTGGAAATCAAGAATGAAAACATCAAAGAAAGAAAAAGTTTGGGATTCATTAGAATTTGATGGAATTTGTCATCTATTGATTATTAATGCACTGTAAGCCTTGCAAGGGTTAATTTTTATATTTTGTATTATGTATATATTGTGGCAAGTGCCCGCTACTACAGAAGCACACGCGTACAACTTCTTCCTTTTTATGGTTCTTTATTGTCAGGATGGTAATAATGTTTTGACACCATATACACCATCTCTTCCGTTGAATGGGGATTTTTTTGGCTCTCTACAATCCCATAGATTGTAAGCTTGCGAGCAGGGCCTTCTCACCTCTTTGTCTGTTTTACCCAGTTTGTTTATTAGTTTATTACATTTGTCCCCAATTGTAAAGCGCTACGGAATATGTTGGCGCTATATAAATAAATGATGATGATGATGATATACTTGCACAGCAATTATGGAGACCCTCAACACTTACTATACATAGTCCAGCTCTCTGTCCAAATCAGCCAGCTAGCCCAGCGTTGATCTCCCTGAACAATGAAACAAGCAGGGTTTTATACCTGACACTCCTCCCACAGGCCTAGCTTGACGGACAAGTGACACACCCACCTTCTCTTTAAAAGGAAACGCCTATCCCTGGCTCTGTTTGGACTATCAGACCCACCCTGTCTGTTTGCTGAGAGGAAGCAGCTTTTAAATCATGTAAGTTAACCAATTTTAAACTACACATATGTTTTTACATGTTTAATCTCCACCTAGGTACATAACTGTGCCAATGTTTTACTCTACTTCCCTGCTTTCTCTGCATATTGCCAGCTAAATGTCTCCTTTTGTTACAATATGTATTGTATTATGTATGTATATTTTGGAGATTTTTTTTTACCCATATGAATTGTAATTCAGACAACACTGTATTATACAGAACTTGCAGATCGAGTTCTGTATTTTCCTATTATATAAGGTTGATGTGGTTAAATCCAGCAATCCAAATAACAGAATCCATATCGAGGCCTGGATCGCAATACCAGAAGTGATGTCATACCTTCCGAAAACCGGAAGTAACATTGTATTTACCATGCGTTCCACTGGAGAGTTGATGGAAGCAGTTCTGAGAAAGTATACACAGTGATATAGGACTGAATTAAATTTTGTGGAGATTGTTATATTTTGGTTTTAAATAAGTTAATCTTGCGATGTTTGTATTTGAATATGTAGAGATTTATGAGTATATGTATATCTCAAATGGGGAAATAGAGGAGTGTTTTGATTGGCTGTGCTTGGTATAAAAAGCTCACTTGGACCAATCAGCTGGCATGCACCTTGATAAAGACAGTGTTTGTCGAAACATGTTGGAATATGCAAGCTGATTTTAATTTTATTGTTGAATGTAGTCTGCATCTCTTCCGTTGAATGGGGATTTTTTTGGCTCTCTACAATTGGATATCCCAGACTCTATGTGGAGAAATTACCAAATGCCTATTATTCTCATTTATCTGGTAGGAGTGAATGACCTTTTTCCTTTTGGATTTTATTGTCTATTATTTTTTATAATGTGAGTGTATCCAATTTGTGTGAATAAATACATTTATATTTACCAAACGTTATCACACTAGATGCACTTTATTTTTTTCCTTTTATGATACGATGATGAGCACCTCATGATGTATGGAGGACGAATATAAAGAAAAGGAGAAAAGGAAAGAAAATGATATTGATGTGTCTATTTTCGATAGACTTCTAGTGAGTAGCCCAACACTAGGGGGTGATAAGCTGAAAAGAAAGTGTGGGATTTAAAGCATCAAAAAAAACATGGGATTTTGTTACATATGTTTATATGTTCAAACTATATTGCACTATTGTGATTTCTCTTTTTTCATGCAAATGATATATGAGAAAGGTATCATTAAGAATCAAGGACTTTGAGAACATCATCATAAACAAAAATAAGTATATTTCTCTATAATTCTGTAAAGAGATTATAACCGCGCCTTAAGGGTTTTCATATTGTCAGTATTTGTTGCTATTTGTGTTTTTTTTTGGATTAGTGTATATTTTTATTGCGACTTATCAGGCAGCAGTTAGAAATTGAGCGCTGTTGGATATTATAATAATTTTTCTATAAGTGATGGAACAGTTGGTAGCACTCTAAATGTGCAGTGAGGGGAAAGGAGTAGTCCAACCCCATTTCATTGTCTGCTTCTAGGACTGGAGGTGTAAGTAAAGTTGAGGCTTCTATGTGAAAGGGCTGCAGGTGAGATAGTGTCTAATTGTGTAAGTCATGTTTCTGTTATTGCAAGAAGGTTGAGGTTGTTTGAGAGGAAGAGGTTATTGGTGGAGGTTAGTTTGTTACAGAGTGCCATTAATAGGGCACATTTAAAGGATTTTGAAAGTGTTAGGAGACAGGTGATGTGTTTTAGATTTGCTGGATTTCTATAGTGTTCTGAATCAAAATGAAATTTATGGTAGATGTAGGGGATCCTGGATTTGGTGATATATTACTAGCTAATAGATTAAGAAGGAAAAATAGATAAAAAAAAGATGCTATTAGGGTGTCTGGTCCCTGGAGGAAGGCCATCCACTAGGAAGAACCCAAATGCCAGGGACAACACCTTATATGGCGAAGGGGAGCCAACTGACACCACACCCTCACCCACACCTTTCACTCCCCCATTCGGCACCCACTTCCTGTTCCTTTTCACAGGTCCCACACACCATGAAAGTAGCAGTCCATTGTCTCTGCTCTCTCACTATACTAGGGCCCATTGAGAAATTCTCCAGCGTCCGAGTGGGCCAGTCCAAGCCTGATAGCAATATTATTACTTATGCACTGTGTTTATTCTAATAAAAAATAAAATTCAAGACAAACAACTGCATAATAAAACTAAATATAGTGCTGATACGGAAATAAACACATTCCAAAGACTAGTAGTACTGATGTAATTGCTTGTATTTTTTGCACAGTAGGATGTGAATACAATGCACTAGAATTCTATAAAGATATGGATTGGTTAATCACTGTCAGTCAAGGGAAGCATTCCAGAATTCCACTGCAATGAGTTCAAATATGTATTTTGTGGGTAATGGTTTGGGTGAATTGTTTATCAAAAATCTGTTATATATTTTTGTTCAGCAGCTAATCATAATCACTGTTCACTTCCCACCATAGATTTCAAGCAATTTTGCTATAAAATGTATTTTATAAAATGTATTGCAGCCCAAAGCACAGCAGGGTCCAGTCACACCCCCACAAATTACTCTCTGTTCCAAATCCTTGTTATATTTCGCTGTCTCTTTGTCTCTCTCCCTTATACACATGCACATTAAAAGCTTTCCAATTATGCCTTTTCAATACAGACTGAAAAGAGAAACATTCTGATTGTAGATGAACTGCTGTTCAAATTGGTAGGTGCAACAATTCATAGAAAAAATGTTTTTAAATGGATGTATATCTTTTAGCAAGATTTACCATTGTAAATGAAAGTGCGTTTATTAAAATAACACTGGTGCTTAGGAAGTAGCAATCAAAAACACAAAGAGGCAAGGTGACACCATAGGGTACAGCCAATTTATTAAAACACCACAGGACAATACAACTGCAATTCCAATTAGCACTCCATCAAATATAAAAAAAATGTATCATGCAGAAAGCTAGGATAGCAACATTTCTACCTACTGAAAGATGTTTCCATTTATTTGAGAATGTTTAAATTGAAACAGGACACTGTGGCACAAGAAGTATGAAAAATCTTTTATGCAGCCTCCCAATTTGTGCCATGAATGTAAGTAGTAAAAGATGCATGCCTTAAAAAGTGTGTTTACATGTATATGTTTAGTCTAATGCATATCAGAATATGCACCAGATTTACATTAGGAGACAAGTGTGAATACTTACGACCAAAATAGCATAGAGAAAGTGTAGGGATAGCATAAAGTATTAGTAGTGTTAGTAATAAAAAGTAGATAAAGTTACAAAGTTGTATTCATAAATGTGAAAGTTGCATTTTCCATAGAAAATATAATTAAAGGAAAACATGTATCCAAAAGTTGAATTAATTGTTGTTAGTAATCTGTTGTTTTTAACTTTAAAAATCAAATAGGAATCTTCTTCTTTCCTGCTACAGTCCAAATAGAAATATTAATTATTTAAAATAAACTCTTGTGACTTTATAGTATAGCAGCCGCACTGATGAAAGAAGCAAGTCAGTTGGGGTTCAGACAGATGCAATCAGCCAATTAGAAGCAGCTAGAAAGTGTTGCTGATCTTCATCATCAACATTGCTTTTCATTGCAGCTGCCCACCAGCATCTGCAAGAGATATGTCTCCTAACTGGTGTATATGCATATATGTCCAGTAGGAACTCACAGAATATGGTACTTCCCCTAGGCTTGCCCGCCCCATCCCCTTGCTGCCTCTTCAGGAGCACGGCCTAGTATTTGTGAAATGCGGCAATATCTGCATATAGATTTATGCATATGAATTTTTGGTGCGCATGCACCCAACTCTACAGGAGCCCCATTGCTTATGTGACAGAACTGTCACATACGTAATACTCCTCTATAGCCACTCTCTGAACTCTGGCAGAAGCAGCTCCCTCCTCTACAACTGCCTCTTCTGACAGTGCTCTTCTCTATGGTTTGTTCTCTTTCTCCAATGGCCTTCTCATCTCTGGCCGCACTTCCTTCCTTCCTTCCTTGAAGTCAATCAGTGGCGCATGCAGGGGGGGGTTTCTGAGTCTCCAGAAACCCCCCCTGCGCTAACTAAGTGGCCACCATAGCGGCACTGTCCTATACAGCAGCCGCGGCGCTGTCAAAGAAGCGCGCGCGGCGGTGCTGTATTGTATACAGCACCGCCGCGGACGCTTCTTTGACAGCGCCGCGGCTGCTGTATAGGACAGCGCTGCCGAAACTGAGCTGCTGCCCCCCCCCCCCCCTGACAATACCTGCGTGCGCCCCTGTCAATGTCATGCTTCTGCATGCTATTCCTACCAGATTCTACATCTACCTCTTGGCACTGCTTCAAAAACATTTTGACAATCAAATTTACAAAGAACATGGAATCTGAATGTTGCTTCTAGGCCACAGTACTGTATCATTGTTAATCACTGTTATCTGAATTAAACTGCCCCACTTTTAATGTTCAGGAGTTAAGCAATTTCCTCAGATCACTTCCTTTTAAAAAACTACAGTATATATACTTTAAGCCATGGTTTCTGCACAAGCTTTAAGACCCTGGGTTGGCATGAGAGGTTTGGTAAACAAAAAAAGTAAAAATCTTTAAGCAAGTTAGAAATGCAATCACTTTATGCTGAAGTAAGCAGAAAAGAATTCCCTGTTAAATAGCACTAATGTTTATAATTATTAAATCACTTAAAACAAGATTAATTCTCAACTAAAAAAAATGCTGAGAACAATAATGTTGGGATAGCCACAGTCTGAACTGAGACCAGTGTCAGTTTGGTACAGGTTAGATTTATTAGTTTATTCAGTTTCAGTGGCCTGAGAGGGGGGGGTACAAAGTACCAGGGCCTGTGCTTGCATGGGGAAGGGGGGGCTGGGTCTCCACTGGAAGCAGCAAGGTGTGCATTGAATTTTTTTTTGAGGTTATTTTTTTTAAATTAATTTTTTTTTTCCATCAGATGGCAGTGGGTGGTTAGGGGAAGGGAGCTGGCCGTTACTCCCAGTCCCCGGTCAGTGTGTAACAAAACACAGTCAGACACAGCTTGGCTATTTCTAATGGCTGCAGAATGAGTCAAGGAGCTCTAAGTCCCACAAGATTATGCAATCTCGTGAGGCTAAGAGCTTCCCTGCTCATTATGCAGGAAGTATCTATCCTGATGGACGTCAGCAGCACCAGTACAGCATAAGTATGTATAGACAGTGGGCTGGGATGTCATAATGTGTCTGTCAGGCCGATGGCCTATATAGGACTACAGAGAGCAGGACACTAACCGATATTAGCACTACTGAACCAGCAGGTGCGGAGTCTAACGTATTCGTATCCTACTAGCCAGTTACCAGTGTAGCGTAGAATTGTCAGACGGTCCGGGTCGAGCCAATCGGGAATGCAAGGTACCAAGGAGAATCCAGAGGAATAGTCAACAAGCCGAGGTCGCGGCAACAATATGGGTCAAACAGATGCAGGAATGGTCGCCAAGCCCGGTCACAACGGGAGAGCAAACAACTGGAATCACCAACAGGAAACTAGGAGCAGGAGAACCAGGAACACTAGGTAGAAACTTGTTACTCTGGCACCCTAATGGCGCCAGAGCCAGGTTTAAATAGAGGCAGGAAGCAGCTGATAGAAAGAACCAGGGGGCAGAAGCATAGAAACAGAATAGCGTCCTGTTGTTAGGCAACGGGACGGCGGCAGGGGGCATGCGCCCGACAAAGTAGCTGGCCGGTAGCCGCAGCATGTCTGTTGCCTAGCAACAGAGCGCTACGGCGCAGGAGGGCAGGCGTCCGTCCCTGACTGACAGGGGATCAGCGGGGACGGCGCGTGACAGTGTCTGAGAGTTGTAATGATGTGTCTGGGGGTGTCATGATGTGTCTCAGAGGTGTCTGGGAGGGTGTCATGATTATTTATGGAAAGGGTCTCAAGAAGTTGCTGTACTGGGGCCCTAAATTCCTCTGCTAGGCCTGATTATGATATATACTCATTTTTGTTGCACAGAATTTATATTAGAGATGTGCACTGATCCCCGTGTTTTGGTTTTGGTTCTGGTTTTGCCCAAAAATCCCAAAGGTTTTGATTTTGAATCTTGATTTAATTACAAATTGTTAAAATAGGTAAAATTATATGATTATGAGCTATTTTTGCCCCAACATTACTATTTATAGCTTTGGCATTTATTTACAGCCATTTACAGTCTATTATCTAATGATCTCTTCACAATTGTCCAAATTTTCACAAATTTTTGCAGATATTGGTGCCGACTCAGCCATCCCAAACTCAGATCTGTCAGATTAGCTATAATTTAGGACATGGACATAATTTTAAGAGCCAGTGTGATGAATCTAGCAGCTTTATGGCGTCACAGATGTTTTCACAGGAGCACAATAACTTGGAAGATCACACTAACTCTCCCTTTGGAGTAAAACATGCAGCAAATGATCATTTGCATAATTTTACCATCCCTAAGATAAAAAGCGATACAGAAAAAAACTGTTTTGTTCATTGTATGCCAAACTGATGAGAATTCAGTTACATCCTGGATACATTCAATAGGGAAATACTAAATATGGGCTGTGAGCTGATGTCATTGTGATTTTTTTAGAAATGAAACTTGTTATCAATAAGAGTTTAGAGCAAAACTTTTTAGGAAAGAGAACAGAGATAAAAGAACTCGGAAGACATGGAAGAAAGCTAGAGGAAAAGTTGAGCTTTCTGGTGGTACAAAACCAAATTGCAACAGATATTTCTAACTTTGGTTTAACTGCGGGAAATATGGCAACAATCGTGCTGGGCAATCCAGAAATGGGAGTTTATTTGTTCCAACATATTGATGTTGCACTGAATTTTGTTCATCAGAGAAATAGGGTTTTCAAACGTACTGGTCGCTATTAAAGTGCTGTGTGGCAAAGTTTAAAAAATCATCATAAGTTCTACAATGAAAGTAGCCTTGGATCCAGCCCCAAATTTTGACAGTCTTATATCAAAAAAGGCACCATTATGGAATGATCTGTTTTATGAGCAGGTAAATAAAAAAGACAGAGATGCAAATATCCAATCTTTGAAAAAGTTATGTAATGAGGAAAAGGCAGGACTTTCTAGAAAGTTGTGAACATATGGCAAATACTACAGAATGTTTGCAAATCAAATAGAAATGACAAAAGATGGAAAGCAGGCTAACAATCTCCTGATTAAAGTCTACCAACTTGTCCTCAAGTGACTGTTGCTGAGCCTGTCCTTATGGCAGGCTGCACTAGTAAAGGCAATGAAAATGGTTACCTTCAAAACAAAAGCCAGTTGATGTCTTTATGGAGTGATAAGTGGACAAAATGAAGGTAGTCATGATTTGTTGGTCCTCCTGCTCTCCAGCCCAGCCAGCCCATGTTTAATCTCGATGAACATCTATGTTTTTAACATCCGCAAAGCCACCATCTCCTTGGCTTGGTCCAGTGGGTAGGATAATGTTCCAGTGCAGCCATGTAGACAGTGAATGGAAATTAATCATCATTCTCTTCTCATCATTATTTATATAGCGCCACCAATTCCGCAGCACTGTACAGAAAATATTTTTTGTTCTTTCACATCAGTCCCTGCCCAGCTGGAGCTTACAATCTAAAGTCCCTAATACACATAGACTATAGCTAATTTTGTCAGCAGCCAATCACCCTACTAGTTTGTTTTTGGAGTTTAGGAGAAAACCAAAGCACACGGAGGAAACCCACACAAATACATGGACAACATACAAACGCCACACAGATAAGGCCTTGGTCAGGAATCAAACAATGCTTTGGTATTCCCACCAGGAACTTGATTTGTTAAGCTAGCTGACCCAGCTTCAGTCAGAGAAAACTTAAGCTGCTTAGTGTCAATACTCCACATTTGAGACAAGAATTCATGGGGCTGCGTGAAGTGTTACACTGTGCTCTTTCACCATAGGCTGCTGCCATGCCACTCCACTTCACACGTGTTACACGGTGCTCTTTCACCATAGGCTGCTGCCATGCATCTCCACTTCACACGTGTTACACGGTGCTCTTTCACCATAGGCTGCTGCCATGCCACTCCACTTCACACGTGTTACACGGTGCTCTTTCACCATAGGCTGCTGCCATGCCACTCCACTTCACACGTGTTACACGGTGCTCTTTCACCATAGGCTGCTGCCATGCCACTCCACTTCACACGTGTTACACGGTGCTCTTTCACCATAGGCTGCTGCCATGCATCTCCACTTCACACATGTTACACGGTGCTCTTTCACTATGGGCTGCTGCCATGCCACTCCACTTCACACGTAAATGACAGACTTACAGCAGCTGTGTTCCTTCACAGAAGGATTTTTGGCCATGGCGGCTGTTCTCTGCGAGGTGTACTTGATTATGGCTACATTTTTCAGATCTGATGTAGTACTGGCATACTAGATTAATTACATAGTCCACCAAAGCCTTGGTTTTTAAAACAATAGTAATCTGTCAGCTAGCGCAACCTAGGATGGGAAAAGGGATTGGTTGCTGTCACAGACCTTTCTTAGAGTCTCAAACAGCAACAGAACACAATTTTAGATTTTAAAAGATCAGGCACATAAGGGAAGGGATTTAAACATTAGGGGGACATATTCACACCTTCAATATTAATACTCAAATTAGCTTGTTGGACAGTCAGTCAATACAATTGATGTCTCCTATACTTTATATCTCTATGCAGCCAGATATAATACATAAGACCTCACAGATTGTATTGCACAATTACGAATATCAAATGGCACATTAACAATGCAATAAGATGTTAACTTGCACTAGAGTCAATACAAACAATACAGATAAATCCTCAAACTTTACACATATAATGTCATTATAATGCCAGATGATATATAAAAGGGAGAAAAAAAGGAGGACAGAATAGTGTAATGCCGTTTTGATAATTTATTAGAGTCGGTTAAAAACAATCAAACTCACATTTTAAAAGAACGAATCAATCACTGAGAGGATTCTTTTGGTCATCCCTTTCCGAGAAGTTTACTGAAAAAGTATACAGCGGTGCAGGCAAATAGCTTACAGCGTGACTGAGTCGCTGTGTCTCTCATCTGCATTCAGGAGCTCTGTAACATCAGGAAGGGTTGCTAAGATACCGTTCTGTTTGCTGATTGGACCAACACGTTTCATCACTCCTTGTGACTTCATCAGTGGCTCGGTCACGCTCCCAGGGACCCCATAAGAAATTATGTCTTGCCAAAGGAGAACCCAAAGTTTTTCTTGTTGTACTAAAGTGTCCTGATGAGATCCCATTGTGTCATACTACCATTTTACATTGTCTAAGTAATAACATTTGAAAGTTTCAGCATGGTTACTATTGTTACTGGAACAGGCTGATGTAGTGACAGCAGGATAATGTTTTTTTTTCTAAATTACTCCTTAGAAACTGTAATTGTCCTTTTTAGGAATGATAAAATATTATATATGTACATTTACATGTACTGTAGTTTATGTTATGCATGTCTAGTTGCTATGCAATAATGATTGTCCACTTCCAGAGATGTGGTTCCAAAGCACAATGTGATTTAATAGCTAAAAGAAGTCTGTGGTCAAGGTGACTGACTACTGATTCCAGAACTCCTGCTTATATGCAGTCAGTGAATACAGTGAAACAATACAGATGATATGGCTTGCTTCCAAAGGTTCAGGCTTCAGGAGAGTCCAGTGTAATGCAAGTCATTGGCCAGTTCAAACGATGCCATCTAGGGGTGGGCTTGACTTCTCCAGAAGATGCATACCTAGTTTTCCCACCAAGAACTGGTTCAAACTAGTCTTTTAGCATTACACAGACAATATCATTCTAATCATTTTTTCCCTATCATCTATAACTTGCATACGCAATGTGCGATTAATTCGGACGACTGCGGATAAATAGGGGATTAGAATGATACCAAACATGATATGTTTTCCTGTAACCTGAACCTTAGGTCTCACTAACATGTATATAACATTATAATATTTCAACAGAAACTCTGCTACATTTCAGTACAAATAACTATGTGTTGCTAATACTATTATTGTGAGCTAATTACAAGTATGTATGTTCGTGTAAATGTGTGTAAAAGTGTTTGCCACGTGTTGCAGCTGATTACCCTCCTCCACGCCTTACCGTACTATACGCAAAATTTCAAAGACAATCAAGTTATTAGATATTAATTGAAATGACCATATCCAATTATCTGACCTTGACATTTAAAATGCTTTCTCAAGTAGCATAAGGCTCCCAGGTGTCCTAAGTTTTACCATTGAAAATAACTTACCTGGCCCACATAAATTCAGGCATAGGGTGGCAGAATTGTGGTGTAGGGTGTCAAGCTGCCCCTTGTGTTATGTCTTATAGATGATGATTTATTATTGCTGGTATAGTACATTTATTTGTTTTATATAAATACTAGGCAGATCTTTCTAATTAATAGGATGCATTTGGAAGGGGTGGAGGGGAACAAAAATCAATTCCTGACTCATATGTACTTAGGAATGTTTATTTCTTCATTTTTAGACTCCTAGTGCACCATCAAAAGCAGTTTTGAGCAGCCACAATAAACCAGTTAAGTTTAGTTATCTTAAAACTTCCTGTCGCATAAGAACTCCAGTTTTGAAATTCAAGGGAATTACTAATCATAATACTAGCGTGTATTTTAGTTGTCCTTTATATTGCATAACTGTATAATGCAAATTAAAATACGGAAAAAAATATGAATCAATAGATTACATAATATATTTAAGAAAGTGATAAAGCTTTGTCAAGAATAAGACCCATCTTGTACCTGGTTAGATGAACCTGTAGGTAAAGAATAAACCAGTTTTAATTACATCTGCACACTAACTAAGAAACAACCAATGATTCTGCATAACATTTTCTAAAAGAAAAATAAACAAATAATAAAAAGTAGTTTGCATGTATCCTACCATGCTTTTAATTGCAATTGAGAGAGCAATAGAGTAAATCTTTTTTAACTCTCACATCTCTGCATAAAGAGAACTACCATTAATGGGGCAATGATTAAATGTGTTTATTTTTTTTCATGAGAATTCATTAAAACAATAAACAAAAGCTATCCATAAGCTGAATTTATTTTACACGCCCCCTTCTCCATTAGTTATATTAACACAGTTAACTGCTCAGCCCCACAGATATCATAACAAATTCATGAAGCTTAAAATATAACTTGTAGGTATTTTAATAAGATGCAAAGAAAATACTGTATACTTGTAGTGAAGCAGTATAATCTACAAGTCACTCTTTGGGGAGTCTTATAATTAGAGTAATTTTTTGTGTTAAATATCTAGCTTTCTCTCTTCTATCATAAATACTGTAACAAATATACAAGCATAAAAACAGAAATGTTCATCAATTTTCATTTGCAATATCCAATTTGCTTTATGTAAACTCATTGTAAGCATTAATACTGTTAACACTGACTAGTAAATTATTACATTTATACAAACTAACTAAACAATTGGAGATGGGCTAATCGGCTTGGCCAAATTTGCGAATTGATCCAGGTTCACTCAAAATTTGCAAAATAATTTATGTGCCCTCTAGAATCGGACCATTTGTTTGACACAGGGATACCTGGGACTGCCTCCCAACTTAGATGTATTAGAAGCAATTAGTTTTTTTTACAGTTTTATTTCCAAGACACACAACAAATCAGGAAGTGAGAATTTCAGCCTAGATTTTCATTACATGCAACTCAAGATGTTTCTGATCACCAGCTCTCAAGCAAAGTGTTTTATCCAGCAAAGTGTATTATGTACTTCAAACATTATACTTCCTTCTGCAGAATTGCAAATATCTACAGTGATAGTAGTTCAACCTCATGTGATAGTGTCACATTTATAATGCACCTTACACAAATAACTTGTGGTTTTACTGCTTTGCGACATTTCATGGAGCAACTGTTCAGTGGTTGATCTCTACTGCAGAAATGTACTAGTCCTTAGACATGTAGAGCCTGAGGCATTAAGGAGAGTAAGGCAAAAAACGGAATACATTTGATTCTGGACAAACCATGGTAGAATACAAAGGTTGCTAATTAATGTATTATTTTGCACATAAGTAAAATACGGCTATATTTTCACATAGTACACAAATACTTGATAGCTTTATTTTTACACTGAAATGTAAAGTTGATCTAGAACATGCCCCACCCCAACTACAAATCTGTCCCCACATTTTAAATTTACCTCCCCCTCCAATGCAACATGGTTTTGCCAAGGTGTAAAAGTCACTCCTTCTTTTTGCTTGCACTCCTTAATGACTCAGGCCTGTAAATTCTACTTTTCTATCTGTAAGTAACTTTTTACAAATACTGAATTAAGGATATTTCATTTGATTACATTTAAAATGACATCACAATTATTAATCAATGTAACAAAAATGGTCTTTATCTGCTATATATTCCCCAGGATTCTATCTCAAAGTAGAAAGCAATTTTAATAATCAAAAAATCACATGTATATTATGCCTGAGAACAATTTGAAAAATAAACTAGAGATATAGCATTTAACAGACATAATTAAGACACATAACACAATTAGAACATATAAACACAGCAGTATGCCATCAGCAATCATTAAAATCTGCATTACTTTAACCTTTATGCATACTTGCCAACTTCGGGAGACTCCCACATTTTGCGTGAGTCTCACAGACTCCCGGGAGAGCGTGGTAATCTCCCACATCTGCCCACTTCCTAGTGAAGTGGGCAGAATTAGGTCCAAAATGCCGCAATTCACCGTGAATCGTGGCGGGTCCAAAATGATGCGAATTAAGGAGCCCCACCCCCCATCACGCCCACCTCCCCAGGTAGGCTCCCGGAAGCCAACTTCAGAAAGTTGGCAAGTATGCCTTTATGTTATCAACCTTAGAGAGGCAGAACTAGCGAGCTGTGGGCCCCGGAGCAGGGAGGCAGGGAGGAGGGAACCGAGGACCCGACCCTCTGCATCTGCCATACAGCGGGCCCCATTATCTCCATGGCCCGCGGTGCACGGCACCTGCTGCACCAATCGTAGTTCCCCACTGTAATCATGTTATCAGATATAAAGTACAATGTTCGTGCTGAATCAGAGCACATACTCCACCTTTACTAACCAACAAAAAATCCCATCTATTTTCCACTGTTATATATTCTAATGGTAGGGCCTATTTATAAAGTATTTTGTTGTCAAAACATTTTTTTAAAAGTATCTTTTTCATGCCTAGATTGTCTCCATATGAGTCAAAAACTATGCCAAACACTCATTTAGCTTAACTAATCAAAGCCCTTATATTAAAATGTCATGTTTCTCCTTGAAGTAAATAATTAGAATGCCGTATTACAGATAGCACATAACTCAAATAGCCACTTCTTGGCAAATCTTGCAAGAGCCACATAAAAGAATTCCTTCCACATACATAAGAATAAAAGAATAAAGAAATACCAATATTCGGCATTAAATCACATGTACTTTTCCTGTATGTCTTAATCCTTTCCTAGTTAGCAAACATTTACTCTACAGAAATCAATATCCATGATCTTTTATCCTATGTGCATTGCTACAATTAGTAAGCTCTGTTCCCTTCATAGTTTTCAAATACCTGTAAATTCCTACAACAGCACCTTCTCTGCTGTATTCATCATCATATGAAACTGTTACCATAGAAACCCTCCTACCGTATGAACAGAAACATGGACACACCGAACATTGTAACAATAGCTAAACTGTCAGTATTGTTTAGTCATTTTAAGAGAATCATTATCAAAACCGTATAACATTACAAGTAGGAAACATCCACTGACAACATCAACATTAGTATATACTAAAGCATCAGTTTTCCCAACATATCCATACATCTGTCTCAGTCATCATTTTTGGAACCTTGTAAGTCTTCCAGTTGCTGATACATCTTGCCTGATGTTTCGTTTGTCCTCTAGAAGAGTTGATACATGTTCAATTGATGTTCCGAAATCAAAATCTTGATCAACCCATTTTTAGTTTGGTGTTCCAAAAAAGATGAATACCATGTACCAGAGAAATACGTTGTACAAAATTTGTAGAAACACTCAAGAGCTACCAGAAATTGATGCCTGATAGTGATTTTGCAACCTATGCTGTAAAAACAAATGACAGCATCAATTCTCATAATAAAAAAACACATTGGTTAATATGCAGTTTTTCTTTTTATTAAACTAATGTAATAATTAACACTAACAAAATAATATAACCTACAGTGAAGACAAACTAACTCTCTCAATTATCATACAATAATCATGTATGCTAATCCACACAATATATAATTTACCCTATGAATAGGTACCATAATCACATTCAAAAAATTTGAAGGAATCAAATATTTTCACTCTATTACTAGTTAAAACCCATTTAGAAAACATAACATGTTATATTATCAAAGCAACTCTTTTAAACCTTATTTTACCATTCACAAGTTTCGATATAACCAATTTATCAATTACCATCTGTAATTTTACTGAAGGAAACATTTTTTTCTCTTTTTAAATTAATTTGAAGACACAGATCTTGAATTTCAACACAGCTTACTCAAATGTAGAATGTATATTTTATAACATATATACCTGTATATGACTCATAATCACATAACAAAACTTAAGTATATTTTTTTCTATTATTTCGATGAGATTAAAACATTTCTGTTGCCTCAACCTTAATTTCCCTACAATACTTAGATATCAATTACACGCAATCACAGCTAGTCTATTTGGCTATATGTAAACACCTACCTATAATATCAGAATGTTTTGCACCTCAATCATGGTACATTGTATTTCAAATCAACTACTATTTTTACATAAAATATCACTACCAACATTTATTTAAACTTTTTTAGCATGCAGTAAGAAAATAGAATACAAAAAAAATTGAGATTGTTACCCTCAATTTATCTATCCCCCAGAGTCTAAAAAGACATTCACAGGGTGACTCTTAATCACTGGTGAGGCTGTTCCAAAACCTGCAACCCTTTTAGTCTCAACATTATATGGTATATGTTGAGACAGATTGTCGTTCTTCAATATTTTCCCAATATTTACCATTATGTACTCTTAAATGTATTTGCTTTTAACAGTGCATTTATATAAACCATTGTGTTATTTTTTCCTCTTTCTCTGCACAGAAAAATAAAATTATAGCATAGTTCAATCTTCCTTTCAAATCTAAGAGATTTACATTCTGTGAAAATGTCACAGCTGCAAAAACTTCTCACTGCAAAACCAAAAGTGACAGCCCATACAGCTACATTATCCCCTACCTTTATCAAACTCACTAACTGTTTGGTGAAAATGTCACTACTTTTCTGTGATTCTGATCATCGTAATGGCTTAAAAGACAAAATTCATAAACATTTGGGTACTATCTTAAACAAAGTTCCGTCACGAGCCACAGCAATACCCCAAGCCGCTACGGCTTGTTGTTTACTTCTCGGCCACGTCCTCACCATCACCATGATGACAAGGATGTTACTTCTGTTGCCCCAGAGACGACTGAGACGCTCTCTGCGTCTGCGCCATGTCCTAGCATGAGGGCAGTCGGGCATATGCAAAAGTGTAGTATCAATTAAGCCTCCTGTGCCTAATTGTAGAGGCTTGCGCTAGTAAGTGCTGATTGGCTGTTGTCATTATTTAAGGCAGAGAGGACTTAGTCTTCCTGCCGGTTATAGCTTCGGTTCACACACTAGCTGACCTACTCCCTATCTCTGGGGATACTTTTCCTGTAATCTGACTGATACCTGTTGTGACCTTGGTTTGTTCTTGACCCTGTTTGTTGATTGCCCCTGATCTCTGTCTTTTTACTGGATTCTCCGTGTTTGCAGCGTGCCCTGACCTTTGGCCTGTCCATGTTTATTCTGATTGCTTCGGATCCATGTCCCTGTGAGCATGTCCCTGGAAAGGCGACTGCTAAAGACCTCTACCATCTGTTCTGGGAGTTTATGTCAGTACTGTCAGTCATAACACTTTCTAATATAATGTATGACAGGCGCCGTCTCTGCATGCATGTTAGGTGCAAGGAACGGCTGCCTTCTGTTTCTCCCCTGGCACCCTCCATTGCTAGGCAGTGTCGGCGCATGCGCAGAATATCGTGTCTCTGTTTGCCAGGCACCGGAGATGCTAGAAGCCTCTTCCTATCAGCGGTCAGTTGTTCTGATTTCCGATTCCACTGCCACCAATGAGAGAGCTTCTTTCTCTATTTATATCTGGCTCTGGCGCTAGGGAATAAAGCTCAGAATGTCAGCCCTAATTCAAGATATGGAAATGCTTCATATTCTTTTTTGGGCGAAACATATAAGTCCTGAAAAAACCCGAAGGCAGTGCCAAAATTCAAAAATAACAAAATATGTGTCACGGGCACTAGGAGTCTTTACCCAGGGATCACCAGATGGTAGGCTTACCAGAGCAATGTAGATGGTAATAGGGTACTCTGGTAGCTGGGTGATCACGGAACATGAAATGATGACCGATGAGATGCTCAGGAAAGTCTATGACTAGCAACACTGGTAATACTGAGGTAATGATACACAAGGAACCGGATGGACAAGGACACGTGAAGGTAGTCAGTGGTCTGCGATAGCAAGTTGTACCACTGCTATAGTGAGGAGGAATGTCCAACAGAAACAAGGAGGTGATGAGAGTCAGCGGTCTGCGGGTAGCAAGTTGTACCGCTGTCTGAGTGAAGGAATGGAATCCAAGTGGAGGTATCCAGGTAGTCAGTGGTCTGCGGTAGCAAGTTGTACCACTGCTATGTGAGAGGATAATGGAACAGGTGATACCGGAAACAGGGATCAGTGGTCTGACATCAGCAAGTTGTACCACTGCATATATATGTGAGGAGGTGCACGGGGGAAGACTGCAACACAGGATATACACAGGCACCTTATACACGATCCACAGTAATATGCACAATATAGGTATATATAAATGTAAATGACTGATCAGGTCTGCAATCTAGAAAGTCTCTTGAAGTAGTCCAGCACAATGATAACACAGTCAATGATGGCAATAGACTCAGCGGATAGCAGACTCCAGAGAGAACCAAACACAGTCCAGCAAGATATGCAATACACAGCACAGTCAATGAGAAGTATGCATACCGAGGTTCAGCAGTAGCAGTCAGATGGGATTGCAGCGGTACCTGAGCGGCTGGAGGCCGACTGGATAGGAAGTCCCTGGATAGGAGAAGCAGCGGTGTAGCAGGTGCAGCGCACAGATGAGTAGACCGACAGGGACACGAATCCACAGGAGTCAACAACACGTGGAACTGGACTCATAGGAAACCCAGGAGAATGGAGATGATCCAGCAGAGGGTAGTAGAAGAGATACAAATCCAATGCTGACAGGAGGGTAGAGGCCAGTGGAACACGTGAAGGCGTGGAGAGTGGATCAACAGGAGATGGACGATAGCGCTGACCACAGCGGCAGGACTCAGCGGCACACGGAGGTAACCAGTAGTAACCACAGGAACCAACAGCGATGGGAAACAGGAGTGCAGCGCAGGGCAGGAGCCGTTGATCACGAAGTGTAGCAGATGGTAATGAAAGCGGCAGTCTCGAGGAAGTCACAGCAAAGATGAGATGAGACTATAGTGCATGGAGGCAGCGGATAGTAATCAGCTGGCAGTCACGATGTTGAACACAGGCGAGTTGCAAGCAGGAGACTGTAGTGCACAGAGGCAGCGGATAGTAGTCAGCTGGCCGTCACGATGTTGAACACAGGCGAGTTGCAAGCAGGAGACTGTAGTGCACAGAGGCAGCGGATACTAGTCAGCTGGCAGTCACGATGTTAAACACAGGCGAGTTGCAAGCAGGAGACTGTAGTGCACGGAGGCAGCGGATAGGAATCAGCAAACAGACTTGATGAGAAGCAGGTGAGTGAGGTAAAAGCTGGAGTGCACGAAGGCAGCGGATAGCAATGAGCAAACAGTCACATTGATATAAAATAACGTTGAAGTGGTTTAGAAGACTGTAGTGCACGGAGGCAGCGGATAGGAATCAGCAACAGTCCCAAAGATATACAATAGCGATGAAGTGGTATAGAAGACTGTAGTGCACGGAGGCAGCGGATAGGAATCAGCAAACAGTCATGATGATACAGTTGATGGTAGAAGTGGTATGGAACCACAGTAGTAGAAGTGGTTTGGAAACCACAGGAATCAGCAGCGCTGAATACACGAGTAATACAGGAACACCTTCAGAGACTCATGAGGAATGAGACTCCAAGATCAGGCCACGTGGTAGTGACCACAGGTGCTTAATATAGGGAGGTTGCCTGATCTGCCAATTAAGTTAAAGGGGTATACACTGAAGTATAGAAAAGGGCTGCGCATGCGCAGACCCTCAGGATGGTGGACGGCCACGGTTCCTAAATGTCCGGGAAGAGGCACTCACGGTCCGGTGAGTGACAGTACCCCCCCTTTTAAAGGCGGGCACAGAACGCCTGGAACCGGGCTTGTCCGGATTTTTGGAGTAAAACTTCTTCAAAAGGGCAGGAGCATTAAGATCTTCAGCTTTGATCCAAGAGCGCTCCTCAGGACCAAAGCCCTTCCAATGAACGAGGAAGTGGAGGACTCCTCGCGAAATTTTTGCATCTAGTACCTCGGTAATCTCAAAATCCTCCTCCTGATGAACTTGAACTGGCTGCGGAGCTGAGGGAGGAGTTGAAAAACGGTTGATAATAAGAGGTTTGAGCAAAGATACATGGAAGGCATTAGAAATCCGAAGACTCTTAGGAAGAAGGAGTTTCACACATACTGGATTGATAACTTGAATGATCCTATATGGACCAATAAAACGAGGGGCGAATTTCATGGATGGAACCTTCAAACGAATATTTTTTGTGGATAACCAGACACGATCTCCAATTTTTAGTGGTGGAATAGCCCGCCTCTTCTTATCAGCGAAAGATTTATATTTGACAGATGTCTTCTTTAAACAGGTTTTGACCTGAGACCAGATATTTTTAAAGGTCTGACAAACAGTTTCCACCGCAGGAACTTGGGTGGGCAGGAAATTCCGGAAAAGACGGATGGTGACCGTGAACCACCAGCACTTGACTTTTTGAAGATGACTCCTGAGATCCATCTTCAACGTCCGATGACGTCATGAACGCCCGATGAGGAGGAAGGCGTTCAGACTGAACTTTATCACACAGATCCGTAGATGAAGGATCTTGTGGAGGAGGACCTGGTGGAATAGACGAATGCTGTCTTTTGAATGAAACCACTTGGGAGAGACAACGATGATGACATTCAGTTCCCCAAGATGTAACTCGAGGAGTGCGCCAGTCAATCTGGGGAGAGTGACACTGAAGCCATGGAAGGCCTAAGACAATCGGACTTGTCGTAACAGGAAGGATCAAAAACGATATTTCTTCATGATGCAGGGCACCAATCTGAAGGGTTACTGGAGACGTACTCTGGGTGATGAGACCGTTGATGAGACGTGATCCATCTATAGCCGTCACAGTAATGGGTGTTTTTAAGGTAATCACTGGTAGAGACCATTGATTTACTAATGATTTGGAAATAAAATTTCCTGCTGCTCCGGAATCAATCAATGCCTGTGACTCAAAGGTTTTGGTAGCAAAGGAAATAGTCACATCAAAAGCGCAGACTTTAGATTTCATAGATGATGGAGAGGACTGCAGGAACCCTAACCTTATCTCCCCAGTATTGGTTAGAGCCCGGCATCTCCTGGGACAAGAATTGAGCATATGCGTAGAATCGGCACAATAGATACAAAGTCTATTCTTTATTCTTCGGTCCCTCTCCTCTAAAGTTAATTTGGAGCGACCTATCTCCATGGGTATCACCGGAGATGAAGCTGGGTGAAATTGAGGATTTGAGAGAGGAGGTGTTTTAACCGAAGTTGTTTTCTCAGGTTCTCTTTCACGAAACCTCAGGTCTACCCGATGGCAAAGAGAGATCAAATCTTCTAAAGAGGAGGGTAGTTCTTGTGAAGTCAGTGCGTTTTTAATTTTATCGGAAAGCCCCTGCCAGAAGGCGGCAACTAGTGCTTCAGTGTTCCACTGAAGTTCAGAGGCTAAGATCCTAAATCGAATGACGTACTGAGCCACAGTGCGAGATCCTTGGCGAAGACGGAGAATGCTGGATGCAGCGGAAATGACACGACCTGGTTCATCGAATACACTTCGGAACGTGGAAATAAACTCGGCACTATCCTGTAACAATGGATCGTTTCTTTCCCACAGAGGGGAAGCCCATGCGAGAGCTTGTCCAGAAAACAATGAAATAAGATAGGCCACTCTGGAACGATGGGTAGAAAAATTTTGAGGTTGGAGCTCAAAATGAACTGAGCATTGAATAAGAAAACCCCTACAAGTTTTGGGGTCTCCATCGTATTTTGACGGAGTAGGCAGGTGAAGCGTGGAAGCTGTAGACACCTGGGATGGCAATGGGGAAACAGAGGAAAGCACAGGAGCTTCAGTAGTAGCTGTCACAGTCTGTCCAGATGTTCCTTGGGAGGTTAATGACTGATAACACTGAAGTAACAGCTGTTGGCGGGCATCCTGTTGCTCCACACGGCTAACCAGATGTTGCAGCATCTCTTTGGCGGTAGGTTCCACATCTGGGTCTGTCATGGCCTGATCTTACTGTCACGGGCACTAGGAGTCTTTACCCAGGGATCACCAGATGGTAGGCTTACCAGAGCAATGTAGATGGTAATAGGGTACTCTGGTAGCTGGGTGATCACGGAACATGAAATGATGACCGATGAGATGCTCAGGAAAGTCTATGACTAGCAACACTGGTAATACTGAGGTAATGATACACAAGGAACCGGATGGACAAGGACACGTGAAGGTAGTCAGTGGTCTGCGATAGCAAGTTGTACCACTGCTATAGTGAGGAGGAATGTCCAACAGAAACAAGGAGGTGATGAGAGTCAGCGGTCTGCGGGTAGCAAGTTGTACCGCTGTCTGAGTGAAGGAATGGAATCCAAGTGGAGGTATCCAGGTAGTCAGTGGTCTGCGGTAGCAAGTTGTACCACTGCTATGTGAGAGGATAATGGAACAGGTGATACCGGAAACAGGGATCAGTGGTCTGACATCAGCAAGTTGTACCACTGCATATATATGTGAGGAGGTGCACGGGGGAAGACTGCAACACAGGATATACACAGGCACCTTATACACGATCCACAGTAATATGCACAATATAGGTATATATAAATGTAAATGACTGATCAGGTCTGCAATCTAGAAAGTCTCTTGAAGTAGTCCAGCACAATGATAACACAGTCAATGATGGCAATAGACTCAGCGGATAGCAGACTCCAGAGAGAACCAAACACAGTCCAGCAAGATATGCAATACACAGCACAGTCAATGAGAAGTATGCATACCGAGGTTCAGCAGTAGCAGTCAGATGGGATTGCAGCGGTACCTGAGCGGCTGGAGGCCGACTGGATAGGAAGTCCCTGGATAGGAGAAGCAGCGGTGTAGCAGGTGCAGCGCACAGATGAGTAGACCGACAGGGACACGAATCCACAGGAGTCAACAACACGTGGAACTGGACTCATAGGAAACCCAGGAGAATGGAGATGATCCAGCAGAGGGTAGTAGAAGAGATACAAATCCAATGCTGACAGGAGGGTAGAGGCCAGTGGAACACGTGAAGGCGTGGAGAGTGGATCAACAGGAGATGGACGATAGCGCTGACCACAGCGGCAGGACTCAGCGGCACACGGAGGTAACCAGTAGTAACCACAGGAACCAACAGCGATGGGAAACAGGAGTGCAGCGCAGGGCAGGAGCCGTTGATCACGAAGTGTAGCAGATGGTAATGAAAGCGGCAGTCTCGAGGAAGTCACAGCAAAGATGAGATGAGACTATAGTGCATGGAGGCAGCGGATAGTAATCAGCTGGCAGTCACGATGTTGAACACAGGCGAGTTGCAAGCAGGAGACTGTAGTGCACAGAGGCAGCGGATAGTAGTCAGCTGGCCGTCACGATGTTGAACACAGGCGAGTTGCAAGCAGGAGACTGTAGTGCACAGAGGCAGCGGATACTAGTCAGCTGGCAGTCACGATGTTAAACACAGGCGAGTTGCAAGCAGGAGACTGTAGTGCACGGAGGCAGCGGATAGGAATCAGCAAACAGACTTGATGAGAAGCAGGTGAGTGAGGTAAAAGCTGGAGTGCACGAAGGCAGCGGATAGCAATGAGCAAACAGTCACATTGATATAAAATAACGTTGAAGTGGTTTAGAAGACTGTAGTGCACGGAGGCAGCGGATAGGAATCAGCAACAGTCCCAAAGATATACAATAGCGATGAAGTGGTATAGAAGACTGTAGTGCACGGAGGCAGCGGATAGGAATCAGCAAACAGTCATGATGATACAGTTGATGGTAGAAGTGGTATGGAACCACAGTAGTAGAAGTGGTTTGGAAACCACAGGAATCAGCAGCGCTGAATACACGAGTAATACAGGAACACCTTCAGAGACTCATGAGGAATGAGACTCCAAGATCAGGCCACGTGGTAGTGACCACAGGTGCTTAATATAGGGAGGTTGCCTGATCTGCCAATTAAGTTAAAGGGGTATACACTGAAGTATAGAAAAGGGCTGCGCATGCGCAGACCCTCAGGATGGTGGACGGCCACGGTTCCTAAATGTCCGGGAAGAGGCACTCACGGTCCGGTGAGTGACAATATGTAGGTATATATTCATTCTTTTTTTGTATATTGTTGCTTACATCTCCTTTCGCCTGAAGAGGTGAGTGGGCAACTAGGTCAAGAACAATTAAGGGAGTGTTCATGTTACACAATTAGATGTGGACACGTCAGACAATTTGTCACATTTGATTGGCTGATTGAGTATTGACGCCTCCATCTGATACTTAAATCATTAGCATTGCAACTATATTATATAACTGCATGTCTCTACAGTGAACCCTAAACCTCCTTGTCGGGGTCCCTGGCAAAGACCAGAGGTGTGTTAGGCTCCGCGCCTCCTAGCTTAGCAGCGCTTATACCAGCAGGTAAGACCTTCAGAGCAAGCATATTCTTGACAGTATACTCTGGCAATGTCCTCTGAAGGCCCTTGTGAACCATAGGCTGGAGATTTGTTGCTACACCTGGCCCACAAGGTTTAACATCATGATGCCGAGCAGGCCCATTTATTCCAATGTACTCAGGGAATAGCCTCCCATCTGGACTCACTCCAAGCCTCCTTGCCTGCTTCCCAGCCTGTGGCCATCACCTCCTCCCGAGCTAGTCCATCCACTTCAGCTCCTGCGGCAGTCTCAACTTCCTCATTGCAACCCTAAAAAATGCCGGGGGTTTTTGGGTTTTTGAACCAATGTTCAATTCACTTTGAATGTAACTCCAGATCTTTTACTTCTGATCGCTCTAAGGTTGCTTTCATCATCTCCTCACTGTCCGGACAAGCCCTGGCCTGGGCCTCTCCCTTATGGGAGTGAGATGATCCTCTATTTCAAAATGTCTCATTTTTCACCGAAGCATTTCAAAAGATATTTGATGGATAGGGAAGGGTTTCATCTGTCGTCTCCACTTTCCTATCCCTGCGTCAAGGTACCCAAGCTGTCGGACAATATGCGATCCAGTTCCGCACCTTGGCATCCGAGCTCAAATGGAACAATGAGGCACTTGTGGCAACATTCTGGCAAGGACTTACAGATCACATGAAGGACAAATTGGTGTCCCGCGAACTTCCTGCGGACTTAGACACTCTAATTTCTCTATGTGACAGAATTGATCTTCGTTTCCGCGAACGGACCGACAAAAGATCCTCCACCAGACACATTGTTTCCCGTCCTGCTCCTTGCATTCAGAACCTGAATCCGGTTCCTTTGGATGAACCCATGCAAATTGGACAATCGCGGTTGTCCCCTGAAGAAAGGGAGAGACGTTTTAAACAGAATCTCTGTCTATATTGTGGAGAGCCTGGTCATCTTTTAGCCACCTTTCCTAAAAGGCTGGGAATCGCCCCGTTCTAGCTAGTGATAGGGAGGCCATTCTAGGAGTCAGACTTTCCACTCCCTATTCCACCTCAAAACCAGATTTTCTGATGTTGATGTCTCTGAACACTCCTAGTGGCCACCTAGTGACCTCTGCCTTTGTGGATTACGGCACTGACGGAAATTTCAGCTCTGCCACACTGGCATCGCAACTCCAAATACCTAATTGAGATTTGCCTCAGCCGTTGTTTCTTACGGCCGTGGATGGTAATTGTGCTGGCAACGGTTCCAATACCAAGGTCACTTCTTCTGTTTGGCTGACGGTAGAGGTCTTGCATTCGGAATGGATTGAATTCTTGGTATTATCCCAGACCATCAATTCCGTCATCCTGGGTCTCCCATGGCTCAGATTACATGCGCTTCAGTTTGATTGGAGTTCAGCACAGGTCACTTCCTGGGGTCCCTGGTGTTTCGAGAAATGTCTCCTCGCTGTAAAACCTAACAAGCGGAATATATCCACTATTTCTTGTCAGGTGCTCTCTCCACAAATGGAGCTTCCAGGTCCCTATGCCTCCTTTTCAGACATTTTCTGCAAAAGCAGCCTCCGAAATTCTTCCCCCTCATCGTCCTTGGGACTGTCCAATTGACTTGTTACCCGGTACACCCATTCCCAGGGGTAGGATTTATCCTCTCTCTCTCGCTGAAAACCAGGCTATGTCCCAGTACATCTCTGAATATCTACAGCGTGGGTTCATCAGAGAATCCTCATCACCTGCTGGCACAGGATTCTTTTTCGTAAAAAAAAAAAAGATGGTACACTACGCCCCTGCATCGATTATCGACAGTTAAACGCCATTACTGTTAAAACAGGTATCCTCTCCCCCTAATTACTGAACTGTTTGATCGGATCAATGGTACAAAACTTTCTCGAAATTAGACCTACGGGGAGCTTATAATTTGTCCTTTTTTTTTAATTTTTATTTATTGGTAATGTTGTTTTTTAATACTTGAAGGTATAAGGAGGATTATTCTATTACTGGTAAACCTATTATCTATTACATAGAAAACATCTATACCAATGCTGGGATACCGAGACTGTATAGGATAGTATAGTGGGTGAGACGAATGGAAGACTGCCTTTAGCTCTCATGCTGGGCACTATGAATACCTTGTCATGCCCTTCGGGCTCTGTAATGTCCCAGCAGTGTGTCAATCTTTTGTTAACACAATCTTTCAATACCTTCTCTACAAATCGATGGTAGTATATCTGGATAGTATATTAATTTTCTCTTCTGATCTCATTTCCCACCGTTCTCATGCGAAGAAAGTCCTGTCTTTGTCAGAACAAACTCTTTTGCAAACTTGAGAAATGTATTTTTGAGGTGCCTCAAATTCCATTCATAGGATAGCTATTCTCTGGTTCAGGATTGCAGATGGATCGAGAGAAGGTTTCCGCTATTACCAATTGGCCACGACCCCTGGGCCTGAGGGCTGTACAACTTTTTATTGGGTTCACTAATTACTATAGACAATGAATCAATTTTCCACATTGATTGCCGTGGCCGTCCACCATCTTGATGGTGCTTCTGCGCATGTGCAGACCAAGTGGGACTTCTATAACCTTTCCTTACTTGGTATTGGCTATCCATTAGCCTTTCCTTATTTAAAGCACCTTTGACCTCTCTCCAATTGTCTGTTCGTGATTCTCACTTCCCTGTGACAACCGTGGTCTACGTTCCCGTGGTTCCTGTTGTTCTCTGGGTTTCAGCGTCTCCAGACTGATACTCCCCAGCCACGTCCGTGGTAAACCTGCCTCTCGTTGAGCTCTGTGGTGCCGCTGTCTCTCACCTGTTGGTCGGATACTCCTCAGCCACGTCTGTCGTAAACCAGCCTCCCGCTGAGCTCCATAGTGGCTGCCGTATCTCACCTGTGAACCCGGATACTCTACAGCCACGTCCGTGGTAACCTGCTTCCCGCAGTGCATCATATCACCTGCTTTACTTACCTGTTAGCTGGATACTTCTCATCCACATCTGTGGTAAATCTATTTCTGACTGATCACCATAGCCTCCGCTATACCTCATCTGTTGGCCAGAAACGTTATAGCCACATGCGTGGTAAAGCTACTTCTGGAAGATCACCATAGCCTCCGCTGTACCTCATCTGTTGGCCAGACACATTATAGCCACATCCGTGGTAAAGCTACTTCTGGCAGATCACCATAGCCTCGGCTATACCTTATCTGTTGGCCAGAAACGTTATAGCCACATCCGTGGTAAAGCTACTTCTGGCTGATCACCATAGCCTCCGCTGTACCTCATCTGTTGGCCAGACACATTATAGCCACATCCGTGGTAAAGCTACTTCTGGAAGATCACCATAGCCTCCACTATACCTCATCTGTTGGCCAGACACGTTATAGCCACATCCGTGGTAAAGCTACTTCTGGCAGATCACCATAGCCTCCACTATACCTCATCTGTTGGCCAGACACGTTATAGCCACATCCGTGGTAAAGCTACTTCTGGCAGATCACCATAGCCTCTGCTGTACCTCATCTGTTGGCCAGACACATTATAGCCACATCTGTGGTAAAGCTACTTCTGGCTGATCACCATAGCCTCCGCTGTACCTCATCTGTTGGCCAGACACGTTATAGCCACATCCGTGGTAAAGCTACTTCTGGCAGATCACCATAGCCTCCGCTGTACCTCATCTGTTGGCCAGACACGTTATAGCCACATCCGTGGTAAAGCTACTTCTGGCTGATCATCCTAGCCTCCGTTATACCTCATCTGTTTGCCAGACACGTTATAGCCACATCCGTGGTAAATCTGCCTCTGGCTGATGGCTGATCATCCTAAGCATCTGTTACATCTTACCTGCTGGCTGGACATCTCATAGCCTCATCCGTGGGATACACCTGTTCTCCTATGAACTTTCGCATATCTCCTATTGCCTAACCTTATTCTTAGTATTGTGGTGTCTACCAGCTGCCTGCCATCTGCATCTCTCTATCATCTTTAAGATTGTCTCCTGGATCACCACATCACCCTCTATTTGTTTGGATTGCCAAGCCTCCTATATCTTAGCTGTATTCCGTTGCTCTGCCGCACTCTCTTGAGGCCCGCGACCTGCGCCGCACAAACCCCAACCCTCTTGCGGGGGTCCCTGGAGAAGACCAGCCGCTGCATTAGACTCCACGACTCGAGTGTAGTGATAACTACTGGCAGAACTCTGGGTCGAGAATTCTAGTGACCGTGACAGTAACTACAGCATCGGTGACAAAGAATTACTTGTTATTAAGTCAGCTTTAGAAGAACAGCACCACCTCTTTGAGGGAGCCCTTCACTCGATCACGGTCTTTACTGACCAGAAGAATTTAATCTATCTCCAGGATCCTGGCTGCCTGAATCCCTGACAGGTCCATGCTACTAAACTTGCCGGTCACGTTGGGTTTAAAAAATCCTTCTCTTTGTTGTCCCAACGCTGTTGGTGGCCCACTCTCCAGACAGGTCTTAAAGAGTTTGTGGCTTCTGGTGAAATATGTGCTCAAAACAAGATTCCTCTATATATACTGATCTCAGTATCCAAGAATCTATACCGATTCTGCGATACTGAGACTGTGTAGGATAGTATAGTGTGTGAGACTGTTATCTCCTTGTTTCCATATTCAAACAAAGCCACATATGCAGTAATTTGGGGACACTATATATTATATTCATTGCAATAATATCCTGCTATGAGGATCCTGACCGGACACTTAATTGATCACACCAGCTCATTGAGATCTTAATACATAATAGGTGCAGTTGTATTTACAAACTAACAAACAAATTAACATATTGGGGTTAATGCTCAATTTGCATAGTGTAAAATAGGCGTGTCATATTCATGCCACAAAAAATACATACTCCTATGCCTATATGCAGATTTGGTATATGCACTTCCTTGGAGAGGCAGATGGGGGAGAGAAGGAGCAGTCTAATGTAGGGTAAGAAAAGTAAGGAGATGTTCACCTAATTGCAAACTGAGGCAAAACATCACAGAGAAGCGTATCCACCTGTTACTAGTCGTATCTCTTACTTCTGCTGGAAGGCAAGTGCAAATACACACTAATGATTATGAGGATCAGTAACAGCACTTATAATTGGATGATTACTCATGATTGGATGATTGTGGATTTATCTCTCCTGCTCATAGTGACTATTTTATTGCATGTGCCTATATAATTTCTGTTTGTTAGTGTGAGTTTTATAGCAATTTGTGATCATACCATCACAGCACTGGAGTTTTATAATGGTATGTTGTAGATATGTATTTTTTTAGATTACACTGAATAGCAAATGTGTAAATGTGTATACTGCTCACAAAAGAAACATAAACATATATTTCTGCTTATGCACTTGTGTTTAGTTAGTGTACTGCAATTGATACTTCTAAATGTAGTACTGAAAACACATTTCTCTATCTTGCATTATTTCCGTTTACTGCCATGTAATATTTAACATCTATCATATGTGTTTTAGGGATGACAGACATATGTAAAAAAGATTTAAGATTTAGCTAGCAATAAACAGAGGTGATATGCCAGTTAAGGCTCCCATCGCAAGTCATCATGGAAACTCTGCATTTAAAAATATTTATAATAGCAATATAATAGTTTTTTTAAAAAAAAATCTGTAAAAAATCTTCCCAAATAAATATTACATTTTTATTCAAATCTTGTTTTTTCATTATCCATACATTGTATGGTTTTATTCAAATAAAGTGAATACATTAATAGTGTGTTTAATGTTAGATATTAGTGTTGCAGTACACTGTTGTCTCTGCTGTATTAGCTAGGATATTCAAGTATAAATGATGCTTCATAGCAATTGCTTTTGTAACATAGAAAATACAAAGCTTTTGTAGACGTGGGCGTAAGTGTATGAGGGATGTATCTGTTGTTAAGTAGATGCATCTGCTACTCATTCATAGCTGGACACATCTTCAACTCTGAATATGCTATACACACTCATACACTTGTGGGCAACTATTTCAATCCAATTTAGGCTTATGCTTGCATTCCACTCTGAATCAGGCCCTTTAACTGCAGAAGGCTGAACCACAGACTTTAACCCAGACGCCATCATCACATACATTATAGTAAAGGTAGGACACCTTAGTATGAGATTATAATCCGGTACCATCATAAAAAACAACAAAGTATTTAACATTTCAAAATGGTCCCTACAGGTACATATGTACAGTAACAGATCATCAGTCATTCAGCTATTGGTGAATATAACACCAATTAGAACATTAAAGCCATTGGTGTGCCTATGATGAGACAGATTAAAGCAGCTATTACAGACAACAGGTTTAGGGGCAGCAACATATATAGAACTATTTACAAATAGTTCAGAGATTGTTTCTAAACAGTGCACGTTAGTGGTTTCTGTTGTTTTTGTAAATCTCATTAGGTTTCAAAAGACAATGAATGAAAATTGCAGAATTTCAGTTCCCACCTGATGCAAAATGGAGAGTCAGGGACATAACTAAACCCATTACAAACCATTTAATTACTTTAGGGACCTGCGGAAACCGGACCCAGCAAAACATGAAAACATGTCTGTAAAGACCCCTTTACAGTGGCAGTGGCGCCCCCTGACAATCCTGCGTGCGCCCCTGAGTGGCACTGCTATTTCTAATCTAAAAGGAGCTCTACTTTATGTTTAACAGAGTCACTCTCTTTATTTTGTTATTTCCCCAGTGCATTTGTGTACTGCATGCGCTCATGTGAACCTGAACATATTATTACTTCATTTCTGTGTGTGTTCTGTTTTGATTACATACGTCACCCGATGTGCTACTTAATTTGAGCATATTGATTGGTCAAATGTTTAACTTCTGAGCACAATCAGATATATCTCTGTGTAGGTCAAAATAGGACAAATTAGACACTTTATATGGGTATGTACAGTGGTCGAAATGGGCCATTATACGGTAGAACGCTGTAACACTTCTCCTGCTTTGATTATAAAACTATTACATTTCATTCACTTACATCTTCCATACCTCCACTTCCAAATTTCCACTTTGACCACTGGGTATATATTTATGATTAGTATAGGTTATTGAATTTCCCAATAAATAAATATTATAAGAATTGTGATATCACAGAGCAATACAGTCCAATACAGTTAGTCTATTTTGTCACATTCAGAAAGACAAACTGATGAGGTGTATGCTATTACAGTATAGGACATAGTATAGCAAATGGTGAACTTGACAACATTTCAGCTCCCTAAGGTTTACTTTCCATCTCACTGAAAGCTACCATAATGCATAGGAAGTCCATATCACTTACATCGCAGACTTGAGAGTGTACTAAATAATCTGCATGAGTATCAGCAGCAATGCAGTTTACCAAAAACATTGCTTCCTGTTAACAAATATACCAATCAGAGCAAAGTGATTATTTTAAAAGTATTTAATTACAGAAAGCTGTAATCAAAAAAGATATATTGTTAAAGCAGTGCTGTAGGTTGGGTGAAAAGTTGATGAAGCAGAAGTGTGTTATTTACTGAGACTGCAAATTGATTTTAAGATCTGACAGTTTATAGTACAGTTTCCCCTTAGTTGCTTTCTAGTCGATCAATGAGAAAGAATAAAGAAGGTTCTTCCATTTAAGTGCATTTCAGTGTTCATGTATGGAGTATGCTAATGGTCTTGCTGTCTACCAATTTGATGAAGTATCTGTTTATTCACTAGCATGCAATGCATAAATGATGCTAATGTATGTATAAATTCCTGCTCCGCCAGTCCCAACATTAGTTGCATGAATCCAATATAAAATACTTTTGCAAACATACAAAGTTATTAAATAAACTGCACCAACATACATCTCATCACTTGTCTCAATATGTATCCAAATTCTATCCCTTCTGTATGCCACAGATTTAGGCTGCTCATCCGTACTCATTAATTTTTTTGAACTGCACTCACTGAACAATTCCTTACCCCATACAAAAAGACTGACCCTAGCCTCTAAATCAGGGGTGTCCAACCTTTTAGCTTCCCTGGGCCACATTGGAAGACGACGAGTTGGTTTGGGCCGCACATAAGATACACTAACAATAACAATAGCTGATCATCCAAAAAACCATAGAAAACATAGTTAACATATATATATGAGGAAAAAAGTGATTTTATATATATATATATATATATATATATATATATATATATATATATATATCTATATCACTTTTTTTTCAAATCCCCCTATACTTACCTTTCAATAGCCCTGTTCAAAAAATCCTCTCTAGTTATTATACTATAATCATTTTTTGTATTGTTTCAATGCAATATCAATAAAGTGCATTTAAGCCAGGCATTGTATATCAGGGTGCCCTGACCAGGCCTGCGGTACCTGACATATACATCACTGTGACCCCAAATTGTGACCTGTTTTGCTAATTACAACACTATGTTAGTTAAGGGATAACAACTTATAATGGGCCAAAGAGAATAATATATAATGCCCCGTTAGTATTACAAGTAGAAGTATGTAGCAGGGAGATAAGGTCCATGATGCTCCAGGACCAGGTGACTTTTATTCACTGGTCAGCGTCCCTTGAAATAATAACAAAAATCCCCCTTAACTTACCTTGTTCTCCTGTCCTCTTCTCTTCTTTTCTCCAATTCTGTGCTGCTGATTGTTCTTCTCGCGCGGGTGACTCCTCTGTGCTGCGCTCCACAATGGATGTTGGGCGTGATGACATCACGCCCGACATTCACTGCGAGCACCACACGGAGGAGAAGACAAGGGAGGGAGCCGGAGTACCAGCTGACGTGACCGCGTGACCGCAAGGTAAGTATTTTCTTTTCTTTTTGTTGCAGGATTTTTTTTTTCCATTAACAGTGCTGCCCCCTTGCCACAACCAAAACTCCTTCTGGGCCACATTTACAGGTGTGCTGGGCCGCATGTGGCCCGCGGGCCACGGGTTGGACAACCCTGCTCTAAATCTTCAAGTGTTCCCTGAGAATTCACCTCTTTCTGCAAGTTTATTAAATTCCTAAACCACCCTTTTAACCTCCCTGGGCTATTATACCAAATTATCACCTCTCATTACAGTCACCATATAAACTTTCATTCATTCTGTTTCTATGCTCAAACAACCTACTGGAATATGGTATAATAGGTTCTAGGATGCATGAAAATGTATAATGGCAGGTATGTTACAGATAAATAAACTTTAATGTGATAGGTATCACTGTGACATCATAAATAAAAATTCTGCCCTGAATATCATACAGAGTTATGACATGCATAAGCAGCAATGTATTGAGATGCTAGTAATACTGCAGGTTGTGGGCTGCGAGTAATGGATTTAAGCAGTTCAAGAAAAAAGTAGGTCCGTCCAGTGGATGATGCAAAGTATATGAAGATAATTGAGAATGGTTCAATAATGTATAGTTCCATACGTAGACTGTTAAAGTCAAACTTGTCCAGATGTGGGAAATATTCCCAATAACTCACGTTTGTGAAAAGATGTTGCTTGTAGAGTAGTGACGTTCCTCTCCTATAGTCCGGGCACTCCTTCCCTCCCCGAATGCGGGTGGTGCTGCTCGCTCGTGGGTCCCGTCGGAGACGACTAATTTCCAAGGCTGCGCATGCGCAGTCTGACCTCTGTGTTTGCCGGCTGGTGATGAAGCCGTGTTGTGGTTGCAGCGTGCGTGTATGCTGGCAATGTTTGAATGATTGTGACAGCTCCTGGTGTTGAGTATGGAATACTACCAAAGTTGGTGTTGAAAGTTGAAAAATATAACATTAATCCAATCGGTTTCGCCCCTCAAAAGAGTATGAAATATGGGATATGTGCAAACAAACTGACTTCTTGTCCTAGCCATTGTTTACAGTCTATGGGCCTGATTCATTAAGGATCTTAACTTGAGAAACTTCTTATTTCAGTCTCCTGGACAAAACCAAGTTACAATGCAAGGGGTGCTAATTAGTATTCTGTTTTGCACCTAGTCATCATGGATTTCTTTAACTTGTATAAATAATGTGCTTTCATATGGCTTCAATCTCCTTGGTAACTTCTAATATCCACACAATTTACAGTAAGGAGTATATTATGTCATATATGCTGTAACTATTTGTTTTTGTTTGATCATTAGAAATTTGCTTTCATGATTTCACTTAAACTAGACAAATAAAAGCTAAATGCTGATTACATATGAAGACACTCTCTAAAACATACTTTCCCCCCAAACCTTACAGGTCATCTTTAAAGGGCTGAAGAGAAAGTTCCAACCTGAACACAATTTGTAGTATTCAGGTGTTCAAAATCTACACTTAGTATGAAATAATAATAATAATAATAATAATAATAATAATAATAATAATAATAATATTAAAAATATACCGTAATATATGTCATGAAAACATTATGTCATATTTAATGTAGTAGACTTAGCCCATTGACAGTGCAGAAAGTGGTTTATGCCCTTGAAATAGTGGTGCATAAGCTTATATAATATTAAAATTACTATATGGTGCGCTGTACACACCAACGTAATAAGACTTTCAGAGTACAGCATTTGTTACTGCACTCATCCCCAACTAGCACAGGGCAGCATAGTGAACCTCTACACAAATGATACCATCAAAAAACATTAATTTATGAGCTAGAACCCGGGCCGCCAAGAGGAATTTGGGCTATTTCAATCTGCTTGTTTCCTTGAACATAGATTAGATAAATTGAAACAAATGAATTATTAAACAGTGTAATTAGTAGGAGTTGTTTGTGGTACAGTCTCAGTACACAATACATAGATAATAAAGTGGTAATAGTTAAGGTAAAAAGGGTTTATATATATAATGGTGATGTTGCAGTGCACAAGACATATGCACTGTTGATGTAGGATTACTGTATTTATAGAGAATGTGGTGTAAAGGGTCCTTTTTTGATTGTGAGTATTCTTAATTCAGAAACGCTACATATGCTGCACTCTACATTCTCAAATATTCTGGGTGGAATTTAGTGTAAGTATATCTGATGTACATCTGATGTAAATCTGGCACATATGCTACTAGTGCAGAATTTGAGACATGTCAGATTGAGTATATGCAAGTAAATATAATTTTATGTGCTTCTTTTTTTTAGTGTATTTTTGGATGCTCATGCATTCAACACTGCATCAGCCCCAAGTTTATCTCAAATCCAATAAAGGCCATGTGGGTATCAAGAAAATACTAACCAGATATCGGCCTCTTTTACTAATGGATTCATTACAGACCTTCAACGTATATATATATATATATATATATATATAAAATATATATATATACATATATGTATATCAAGTAGTTTGTTTATGTGTTTGTTTGTTTGTTGGCGAATATCTTCCACAGCTATCAAGGTAAAGCTGCCGAATCTTACATAGTTATTTAGTATCCAAACAGTAACGTATTAGACCACATAGCAACAACGCAACAATGCAACAAAGCGACAGGGCGACAAATATTGAAAACATAATTTTTTGGTTGAAAACAATTGTTTGAATGCTGCAAGGAAACCTCGCGACAACACAACATAATGACAACACGACAAAGCAATAAATCTTATTTTCTAAATAGCATTTTTGGTCTATTTGCCAAATAATTTGCTAGTATCTAAAAATTGTTACACATTACAAATCGGACCCACTCAACGCTGGGTGACACTGCTATTATCTGATAAGCCCAAACTCAGTTTTTGTAAAACCAAGATTTTTAAAAGAATATACTCACTTTGAGCCTGATTCATTAATGGAAGTACTCATTATTACTACTTACGTTTTCTCCTGGACAAAACCATGTTACAATGCAAGGGGTGCATATTAGTTTATTATTTTGCACATAAGGAAATTACTGGCTTTTTTTCCTTGATCAACTTTAAATTTCAGTGTACAAATAATCTATCAAATATTTGTGTGCTACATGAAAAAACAGCCAGTATTTTAATTATGTGTAAAATAATAACTAATTTGCACCCCTTACATTGCAAAATATTTTTTTCCAGAAAACTTAAGTAAGAAAACTCAATTTCTTGCTTAACTTTCCTTAATGAACCAGGCCCTTTATACTTAAAGTTAGAATTTTTTTGAATGTTTCACTCTAAATCTAAAGGTTTGATTTTGTTTATATACAAAAAATAAATAAAGAAAACACCCTTTTGTGACCCATTAGGCACATAAGATAAGGGTCACACTCACATTTGAAGACTGGCCTTTGATACATCAAAAATTTCCTAAACACAGGCCCAGCGCTCCCATTAGGCAAGGTTAGGCACTTGCCTAGGGCGCCGGGCTCTGGAGGGCGCCACAGTATTCTAAAATACTTTAAAACAGTGCGGCGACCGCTGACCATACCTGTCACGGCCGCCGCACAGCATCAGATGGACGGGGAGGGGGGGAAGAGGCTATTTTGTCACCACCGCCGCCTCTCTGCTCCGTCTCCCCCCCTCCACTTACTAGTGTCAGTGAGTGGAGGGGAGGAGACGGAGCAGAGAGGCCGCTTTTTTAAAAATGCCTAGGGCGCCGTGGACCCTAGCACCGGCCCTGCCTAAACATTACCTAAAACTTCAGTATGCAAGTTAAGTTATACTATAGATGGTACCTTGTTCCCTCCGGTGACGAGCCTCTGCTATCCTGAGATGGCGAAAGTAATAGGAGAACTGTGGCAATACTAGTACCACCACTGTACGTTTTAAATAGTCTTTCCCATGCTTTGCATGTGGAAGTTTTGCCAGAGGCCTCTGATGAATGTTGTTGCAGGCAATACCCAGGCGTCTATATAACAAAGGGAGTAAAACTCTAAAGTTAGTGTTTCTTCCTAGAGAAGCCCTAAATTTATGGTATTTCTCCCTTTGTTAAATAGATTCCTAAATTGCAAAGCTAATTTATCAATTATCTTTAAGCATTTCTATCTGATATCCAGTATATAGCGAAAAATACAGATATCAAGAATGATGATACTTAAACATGTAAACAGCAGAAGAAGAAGCCATTCAATCATCTTCAAAACACTTCTTATCTTACCATCAGAGTAACAGACAGGCCCTAAGCTTTCTGGCTTTTGATATTTTCTTTAAACATATCTGTGGCAGTAATTCAAATGTAAAACAACATTAGATTTACAAGATGCAAAGCAGACATCCATAAGGTATCAATTAACATTTGGATCAATCACCATTATTAAAATAAATGTTATGTTTTTGCCTGAAAATGTATTTATTTATTTCTCTCTGCATTTATTTGTATAAGATTTGTACCTTTATATTTATTTTGCACATATATAATTATATAGTTTTAACTGTATATTTACTTATTTATTTTTATAAGTACAATTATAACATTTAAAAACATTTAAAATGTCACCTTCTTGTCTAACTACAGGTTGCCTGCAATGAGCTATTAGTTCCTGGATGCCTCCCCATGGTTACCACTTTATATGTCATGCTACATTTGTAGTTCATATAGCTCAGTGCTGATGTTTGTCTTCTGGGAGTTCTCTCAGAGATGCACATCAGTGCTTACCTGATTTACCAGTGATTTCTGTAATGAGCTCAAAGTCTTAAATGCTTGTCCATGGTTACCATCTTATATGTTACATTATGTTTGTAATAAATGTAACTTCAGCACAGATGTTTGTATTCCATGATTTTCCACCAGCGCTGACTTGATTTGCTAGTTGTACTATCTACTCTCACTAAACTACATCTTGCTCGATCCTCTCTTGAAGAAGCAACATTTTAGTGCAACATCAGTCAGGAAATACTGCAATTATACATACTAACATATTTTCCTTTACAACTGTACTCCAGTTGATTCAGAGTTTTCTGGCTATTAACTTTGCTGCTCCTGTTTTTTTTTGTTTTGCATACATACTGTATAGAAGATCATTTAGAGATGAAACCAAATGTACTTTTAGCATACATTATGTAGAAAAAGACTCATACCAGAAAAAGCACACTTGTGTCTGTATGTAGCTGAACACATCTTGTGATGCAAAGTCAAAAACAGTAGTACACAAGTATGTGTATGTACACTTGACGGGAGTGTAGGACATGCAATCGTTAAGCTTATGTATAGTAATTAAGTAGTACCTGTTATATAATATCTGTGTGCTTCTTTTTACAAACTATAAATTCTACGAAATGTGATAATTAGCACATTACTTGGTATTACTGTTATTGGGTATATCACTGGCACATTTACAGTAATTATACCCAATAATATATATATATATATATATATATATATATATATATACATATATATATATATATATATATATATATATATATATATATATATATATATATTATTGGGTATAATTACTGTTGTCATATTACTTGCATATTTACTGCTGGCAGTTATTAGACATACACACTGCTGGCTTCTTACTAAGCATATCTGCTGTTGTTCATATTACTGGTCATATCTATTGATTTACTTATTATTGAGCATATCTACTACTGATATAGATAGTGTGCATATTTGTTGCTGGTCCATTACTGGGAATATTTATTGCTCATTTATAACTGAATATTACTACTGTATTGTGTTCTAATGTATATACTGATGGTTATTACCATTACTGTCTTACAGTGCTTAAAGTTTATATTGTGTAGCGCTGGCCTTTGACAGGCAGCTCATGCAAAAGAAAACACAGGGGGACTGCTTAGAATCTGTATCCCCCAGATTGCTTTGGGGCAGGTCAGAGTTCAGAGAGGCACTCAGAAGCTGACAGGGGTGAAAAAAAATTAGAGATGAGCGGGCTCGGATTTCGGTAATCCGAGCCCACCCGAACAGTGTAGATCCGACGGGATCCGAGCACTGTTCGGGTACTTCCGGCCGCCCAAAGAATGCAAAACGAGGCTATGACATCCAAGTCTCGCGTCAGATCTCGCGAGACTCGGATCTCATAAATGCCCCGCTCGCGGCCGCCATCTTCATTCGCCCTGTGGTTACTGAAGAGGAAGGTTGATCTGCTCTGTCCTGCTGATTACTTTAGTCAAGTGGTGCTTTGTCCTGCTGAGTCCATTAGTACTTTGTCCAGTGCTCTGTCCTGCTGATTAATTTAATCAAGTGATGCTTTGTCCTGCTGAGTCCAGTAGTACTTTTTCCAGTGCTCTGTCCTGCTGATTCCATTGGTGCTTTGGCCAGTGTCTGTGCTGCTGAGTCCAGTGGTGCTTTTGTCCTGTATTTGCTTCTGATAAGTCCATAGCAATTTGTTAATTAGCCAAAAATCTTTAAAAAATTTAAAAAAAAATACAAAAAAAATACCCATTTTTTTTTTAAAAAAAATATAAAAAAATAATTGAAAAAGTATAAAAAATATTATAGAGCAATATATTTTTGCAGTCCCAAAAAAGAGGAACTGCCATTTCTATTACTACATTCATTGTTTGTGCAGTCCCAAAAAGAGGAACTGCCATTTCTATTACTACGTTCATTGTTTCTGTAGTTCCAAAAAAGCGGAACTGCCATTTCTATTACTACGTTCATTGTTTCTGTAGTCCCAAAAAAGAGGAACTGCCATTTCTATTACTACGTTCATTGTTTGTGCAGTCCCAAGTTACTTGAGTTGTCCCCCCTCCAGTGTTTACTCCGAAAGAGTTTTTAGTGCAGCGGGGAACCTGGTCAGTGAGCAGCGAAGGAGGTTGCTTCCGCAGAACGTTGAAAAAATGATGTTCATAAAAATGAATTATCAATTCCTCAATCAAGTACAGCACTGGCCTCCAGATACTACAGAGGGACCTGTGGTTGTGGAGTCCAGCGGGGACGAATTGATAATGTGTGAGGATGAGGAAGTACACACTGAAGGGGGAGAGGAATCAGAGGATGAGGATGAGGATGACATCTTGCCTCAGTAGAACCAGTTTAGTTTGTACAGGGAGAGATGAATAGCTTTTTTGGTGTGGGGGCCCAAACAAACCAATCATTTCAGCCACAGTTGTTTGGTAGGCCCTGTCGCTGAAATGATTGGTTTGTTAAAGTGTGCATGTCCTATTTCAACAACATAAGGGTGGGTGGGAGGGCCCAAGGACAATTCCATCTTGCACCTCTTTTATTGGCATTATGTGACCGTCCAACAGTCGTTTGCCATGAGCACAAAGTACGACAGTAGTCATCCTATGGCAAAGTGGATAACTGTGGCCTTAACAGCTATGTTGGTGTTAGACGTGCATCCGGTGTCCGCCATCTGTGCAGTGGAATTCAGACCAGTTGGAGGAGGTAGGAGCAGCCATCTGTGCAGTGGAATTTAGACCAGTTGGAGGAGGTAGGAGCAGACATCTGTGCAGTGGAATTCAGACCAATTGGAGGAGGTATTGTGGCCCCGGTACCAAATTGGGTACCGGGGCCACTCCACTACGCAGTCCAGATAGATGTGAGGTGTTCAGAATAGACTGGAAATTAGTGGAAATGATTCTTATTGAATGTTATTGAGGTTAATAATAGCGTAGGAGTGAAAAAAAAAACAAAAAAAAAACTGGATTTTAGCACTTTTTATGCTTTTTTAAAAATAAATCAGAAACCAAAACCCTAAATCAGAACTAAAACCTTTTGTCGGGTGTTTTGGCAAAACAAATCAGAACCCAAAACCTCAAGCTAATCAGAACCCAAAACACAAGACACTAAAAGTGGCCGGTGCACACCTCTAAAAAAAATGTGTGTGAAGCAATGAAAGCAGATGGAGGAGGAACTAGAGAGCTGAGAGGAGGTTTTTTGAGGGAAGCTGGGAGCCAGAAACACAAGCTAGTGAGAGAGGAGAATTGGAGAAAGCAGTGAAACCAGGAATCAGGTTCATTATTCAGAGGCACAGGCAAGAAAAGGAAGGGACTAGAGGAGAGTTTCAAAAGTGTGAGGAAACGATTGGAGATGAGTGGGTCAGACTGACAGACACCATTTCTGAGAAGAACTGTGTTGAGAGAGACAGTTGGAGAACTGTGGGATAATTACTGGCTATTTATTGATCTCTATATTTGGTAGACTGAGTTTTCTGGCTACAGTTTAGTTAGACAGAGAATATGTGGGGAGACCTGAAGACATTGATTGAAAACCCTTTTGCAGGACTGTGTTTTAGTTTCAAATGTAATAGTGCAGGGAGAGACAGCCAGGGATTCTGGGACTGTGATATCTAGAATAAAATAGCTTGTATAGCAAATAGGAGGGAGCAGCCACCATTTATTTTGCATCAATTTCTACAACCATTTTAAGAAATAATATCTGGAGCAAATATTCTGAAAGTTGTTTATTATTACTGCTAGGTTTTATGCTCTGCCAAGCCCTGTGATTCAGCTGTGAGCTGTGTTATTTCTTTATTTATCTGAATTGTATACATATTCCAAAAGTCTGGGATCAAGTCAACAAGGATCTGTTCCTTTTATGCTACAGGATATGAAAGATTTGGACATTTATTACTACATTGCTATCTCATTGCATTATTTTATATTTTTTTGTTTGAACGAGTATATTTTTTTGGGGTTTTTGTTTTTTGCACAGATTTGGAAACACTCTGTTGTTTGACATCTCCTTGGCCAGATGACGTACTGGGAACACTAACATCAGGACTGGTGACAGAACCTGGTTGCTCATTCTGATCATATGTGGATTCCTTGGAATCCATTCTGAACGCAAAGCACTTGTAGTGGTAAAAATTATTTGGTAGATACTGCTGACAGATATGACTTTTGACAGCCAGAATTATTTATGCACAATTATGGGGGACACCCCAAAAGCACTGAGCAGTGCTAAAAATTATTTGGTAGATACTGCTGACAGATATGACTTTTGACAGCCAGAAATATTTATGCACAATTAGGGGGGACACCCCAAAAGCACTGAGGAGTGCTAAAAATTATTTGGTAGATACTGCTGACAGATATGACTTTTGACAGCCAGAAATATTTATGCACAATTATGGGGGACACCCCAAAAGCACTGAGGAGTGCTAAAAAATATTTGGTAAGATGCTGCTGACAGATCTGACTTTTGACAGCCAGAAATATTTATGCACAATTATGGGGGACAACCCAAAAGCACTGGGGAGTGCCAAATATTAAAACAAAATTATAAACCTCTATCCTCCTCTCTTCTCTAGCGATTTTTGTTAGAGCAATTGCAAGAAGAATATTGTATTCTCTGTCCCTGCTCTAATCAGCCTGTGACTACACCCTGCTCTCTCCCACTGTCAAATGGCGATGGATTGCTGTGGAGGCGTGTATTTATAATCTTCAAGTATTGCGAGAACGAGCCTCGAGATCCGACGACATCACAATGACGTTTGGCCTCGATTTCGATTCGCAGCAGGCGGGAGAGTACCGAGCTCCTCAGCTCGGTACTCGGATAGCCAAAGTTCACGTGGGTTAGGTTCTCGGGGAACCCGGACCCGCCCATCTCTAATAATATTACACTGAAAATCCTGTTTGATATGCTATTTCATTTGACCCTTTTATGTACTTATTGCAAAGCCACCTTCTTTTGAAATGTACAGTATATTTTTGATATAAAAGTTAAAACATTTAGTGGTCTCCAAGCTTTAGAAATAAATGTGCCAGTGTAACTTCTAAAGACAAGCTTGAAGCATCACTATTTTGATTTGTTTTTCTGTGGACATAGATCGGAGGTGGGCCGAGAGTTCCCTTAGTATCCCTCTGGTGTTGCAGGTTTCCTGGACATTACCCAATGAAGACGCCACATGATTCTGAATAATCTGAGAGCGTGTTACATTTTCATATGACTTTTACAGTCTTTTACAGAAATAAATCAAGATTTACTCTATTCACAATGATATCTGCTCTTGCCAGACTCACCTTCCCCCACCCATTCTATCTATTACTCACTCTGCCACCCTTGGCTCCTACCCTCCTTTAACTGTGTCTGAGATACTCACTTCTCTCCTACTTTTCTTCTATAAGGTGTCCTCTTGACCCTGTCCCATCCATGTTCCTCCGCTCCCTCTCTGCATCTCATCATCTTGCTCACCTCTTTAACCTCTCACTCTCAAATGGTATCTTTCCCTCAGCCTTCAAGAATGCTTTCATCTACACTGTTCTCAAGAAACCCTCCCTTGACTCAACCTCTCTCTCCAACTATTGCCCTGTATCTCTGCTTCCCTTTGTTTCTAAAATTGTAGAACTAGTTGTCTTCAATCATCTGACTCACTTTCTCTACTACCACTCTCTTCTTGACCCTCTTCAGTCTGGCTTCTGTCCCCTTCTCTCAACTGAAGCTACCCTCTTGACCCTGTCCCATCCATGTTCCTCCGCTCCCTCTCTCCCAATGCCTGTCATCATCATGTCAACAAACAAATTACTCTCAGCTAAGTGCAAAGGTCACTTCTCCCTTCTCATACTCCTCAACCTCTCCGCTGCTTTTGACACTGTTGTTCATTCTCTTCTCCTCGCCACCCTTTGCTACCTAGGTCTTCGAAAAACTGCTCTGTCCTTGTTTGCCTTCCACCTCTTTGGCCACTCTTTTAGCTTCTCTGTTTCTGACTCTTCCTCCCCATCTCTTCATCTTTCTATTGGAGTCCCTCAAAGCTCTGTCCTTGGCCCTCAGCTCTTCTATCTATAGATCACCTCTCTCTGTGAACTTATTCAATCAATTGGCCTCCAATAACACCTTCATGCTGATGACACGCAAATCTATCCTTCCTTCCCTGACTTTTCTCCCACCTTTCAAACCCAAGTATCTAGCTGTCTCTCGGTTGTAACTACCTGGATTTCACAGCACTTCCTCAAACTCAACATCTCCAAATCTGAGCTCATCATCTTTCCACCCACCGATGTTGCTGTACCTTCCAATATCTTCCTCTTGGTTAGCAACATAACTCTCTCTCCTGTCAACCAAACCCGCTGCCTTGGAGTCACCCTTGACTCTGCCCTCAGCTATACCCCTCATATCCAGCCCTTAGCCGAATCCTGCTACTTCTTCCTCAGTAATATCACGAAAATCCATCCCTTCCTAACTCGAAAAGCAACCAAAATCCTGTTCCATTCACTCCTCATCATCAGCTATTTATATAGCACCACCAATTCTGAAGCGCTCAACAGAAAACTCACTCACATCAGTCCCTGCCCCATTGGAGCTTACAGTCAAAATTCCCTAACATACACACACACAGACCGAGAGAGACTAAGGTCAATTTAATAGCAGCCAATTAATCTACCAGTATGTTTTTGGAGTGTGGGAGGAAATCGGAGCACATGAAGGAAACCCACGAAAACATGAGAAGAACATACAAACTCCACACAGATAAGTCCATGGTCAGGAATCGAACTCATGACCCCAGTGTTGTGAGACAGAAGTGCTAATCATTAAACCACCAAGCTGCCTGTACTCATCATTTCTCGTTTTGACTATTGCAACCTCCTTCTGACTGGCCTTCCTACCTCTAACTTTTCTGAACTTCAATCCATACGGAATGCTGCTGCTAGGGAAATTGACCTTCTGGCCATTCTTATTTTGTAGATAATGGCAAGCAATGAAAGTAGACTGGTGCATCCTTCTGTGCTGCTATGACTGAAATAATTTATGTATGGTCTCTGTCTATAGCAGGTGTGAGGATCATGCCTGTTTAGTAGGTATCCCCGCCCATGCCAACAACCATGAACCAGATTTTCTGACTAAGCATAAAGTGAAGTATGGATATTGTCATGCTTATCCTGCAGGAGACATGGCTGCCATGTTATAATGAGTTTATCCCTCTAAATTACTTCCCATAATAATATATTGATGTAAGGATGAGAAGGTATGTTGCTCTACAATTGGAAAATTACTGGAACTTGCCCCAATGCTAAACATTGTCAGCTCCTTTCAGAAGAAGCACTATTGCAAAAAAATGAAATTAAGGCAATTTTTTAATGAAATAGATGGCAATGTACGATCATATTTATTTAAAACGTATGTTTTCATAATCCTTTTGATTAACATATATTTCCCTCCATTCCAGCAACAGACATTTATTAACCTTTTGGAAAAAGTATGAATGATCTACTTTAAAATATAATCTCAGAAGTGAGAGTGTGTTGTACTTTACTGTGACTTTTACAGACCTCTTATAGCAAATAATTAAGCAAGAGGTACTATAGATAAGCTAAAGGAAATTATCATTAGACATGGAATAAAACATGACGAAAACCTGTTATTGTCTGCTTGGCTGATTTCATGCTAAACATTAAAAGGAGAGCAACATTAATTGAAAAATCCTATTGTTCTGTGATAAAGCACTATATAAACCATAAACAATCTACATAGCTTTAATGATAAACTATAAGTAGCAATAGTTAAATGATGCTTGTTAATAATTAATAACAGCTGAGGAAACTTGTCTGTAAGTAATTACAGTTACTGCTTCATTGGAATTATGTTTCCTCTAATAACATCAATGTTTAAGAAGTTGCTAAGCATCAGAAAACAACCCTGTACTGCCTTTATTTGCAATTACACTGACCGGATATTGTTAGGGGCACTTTTCCAAATTATAGTTCAACCAAGTCAATAGGATGTTGAAATGAAACCTTTTCACGGGTAACAGATTTTCCTTGTGGCGGTTTCATGCCACATAGATAGAAGTCTTTCTTCAGCTATAATTATTTTTGAACTGGCAATTTTGTATTCAGAGATCTTAAATCTTGATTACATTTTGGCTGGGTCAGCTGAAAAGTAATAAAAAAAGACACAGACAATAAAAAGGTGTACTAGATCATTGCCAATGAAATATTTGTTGTTGTGGAAAGAAGTTCCACTGGAACTGTATGTAATGTAAAAATAGAATCAGTATAAAAACAGATGGAGTATTTTTCTTTAGCATACTCAATGTAATCTGTTGCTTGATACAAAGTCTATCATACATGTAACTTTACTCCGTTGTGCTATGTTCATAAGGAGGATCATTTAGAGGTAGATTCATGTTCGCCGTTGGCGCAAGTAGGAAAAGGCATATGCCAGAAAAAGCCTAATGTCAACCATATGTAGAGTTGAGCGCGTCTTGCAATGTGAACAATGACAATAGAGTAGTACTTACACCAGCAAATGCCACCAGTGTGTGTGTATGTACTCCTGTTTGAAAAGTAGTATATGCAAGCATTAAGTGTATGTGTTAGTACTCAATATACCCCATTGCTCTGATTGGTTCTATTGATTGGGACGTGTTATTGATTTCCAATTTTATAACATACAATAATTTTTAGAAACTTGCTTTCACAAATGAATATCACACCTACACTATTGTTTCTATGCTGAGTCGCCATGGGTTAGCTGGCATTAAAAATGAAGCCACCACACTCCCAGGTTTTCCCCTTATAATTATACTCAGCATGAGCTGGTACATAATTAGTAGGGTATAGGATCCCAACCAATACAAGAATAAATATGGCCTTGTGGCTAACCAAGCTTTTATTTGGGTTTAACTGGAATTTGTTATTTTTAAAGCTGAGTATAATAGTTCAGTTAGCAGTTCCAGTCTGAAGCCAATGGGTTGTTGTCATTGTTAAAAATATATTAAAAATTGGGCTCTCAAAGTAAGAAGCACCTGTAAGTATACACTTAGACACCTTTTATAAGTTTTGCTTCCTGACCTGGATGCTATTGTCCTTTTTCTGTACCTGACTATTGCTTTGTTCCTGATTCTGTGTAGCTTCTGGCCATTTGTGTATGGCTCGCAGGGCCGTCTTTCCCATAGGGCACAATGGGCAGGTGCCCGGGGGGCCCTTCGGAGGAAGCCAAAAAAAAAAACCTGGAAAAAGTACAGAAGAAAATACTTACCGTGCTGTCAGCTGGCGATCCGGCTCCCTCCCTGGTCTCCTCCTCCGTCGCGCTTGCAGTGCATGTCGGGCGTGACGTCATCACGCCTGCCCGACATCCATTGCGGAGCGCGACGGAGGTAAGTATTTTCTTATTTTCTTTTTCCAGGTTTTTTTTTTTTGGCTTCCTCCGACGGGCCCATATATATAATTTTTTTTTTGTATATATAGGGGCCCCTGTGCACTGCTGTGCCCGGGGGCCCAAGATGGTCTTAAGAGGGCCCTGATGACTCGGTCTAGATGACTGCAACACTTGTTGGCCACCAGTTGCAGTCATATTGAGTATCAGTGAACACATTAAGCACTATGCAAATGGGGATTGCTAAATCTGATGACCATGATTAGTTTGGCCATTATATTCAGTTACATTAAAGATATACAATGAAGCTTTGATACCATACGTAGTCAGAAGATAAAATTTTAAATATGTTTAACTGGGGTTTGAGCCAGGGCCAGCGGCACATGGTAAACCCGTTAAGAGGGCAGGAGAGTGCCGCTTCTACCAGGGGACCCCACCAGATAAAAATGGATAAAAACATCACAACACTAAAGTTCCATGAACCTATGGAACTACTAGCTGTTCTACCTTTCTCCCTTTTATAGTAGCCATTCGGAACAACAAACAATTTTTGACAATATATAATGATATACAGCCTGCCGAGTTGATAGATTTTGCCATAACACCAATATTATTAGCGACTTTAAAGTTATGTTTTGAAATCATATCACTCTTCCAGTCTAATGCAAAGTTCATGAAATGCAACATTTCTGGATAATTAGATCAGTCTATAAACTCACCAACAGGCAGGGCGGGCACTTCCAATGCGGATTGCGACTGCACAGGTTTCTGTGAATGGTGACGCTTTTGTGGCATGTCCGGCCGGACTTCCTCACAGAGAAACTCTTTAATGAGTGGGAAATCTCGACCCAGAATAAGTGGATATGGCACCTTCACGGTTTGACCTTTATGTCTAATTTACAGAGGAGTCATTTGCAAACTCTTTGCTGCCCCATGTGTGCAGCACACCTTAATTCTGGACAGCCGCAAGACATTGGTTCCAGGCAGAATAGAGCTGGAGACCAGTGTAGGTTCACTCCCAGAGTCCACGCCTGCATAGACAACCTTGTTGTTTAACCACACGGTCCCTTTACTGGATGCGAACCTCTAGGAACAGCAACTTTGAAAGACAGGTGCAGCTTGGGCAAGTGAACTGTCCATATGTATTTGGGGTCTAGTGCACTTGGCTTTATAGTGTCAAAGTTCTCCACACTTGCAACCCCTATTGTTAGGTACCCTTACAGCTGGATCTCAACTACTAATACCACTGTAAAGCATCTCTGACCAAGCAGCACTTTAAGGCACCACTGATCAAACAGCATTACAAGGGACTACTGACTGAACAGTGTTGGGAGACACTTTGGGCTGAAGAGTACTGGGAGACACCTCGGGCTGAACACTGGTGGAAGACAACTCTGGCTGAACAGTACTGGGATACACCACCTAACAGACTGGGACTTCAGGTTTACACAATCTGATGCTCTCATCCTTAGTGTTTACTCGGCCCCTCAGAGGCGATGCCAAGGTCAGAGCTTGGTCACGTTCCTCGGCATACTTAAGAGAAAGAGTCTTTTCTTCATGGAGCAATCATTCTAACTTTTCATGCTTTTCAGCCAGATGAAGTCTCTCTAACTTATACTCCACACATTATTTTACAGATCCTCTTAAGGTGTGCACCGCTTGCTGAACCATGACCAGCTTTTGTTTTAAAACCGAAATTTCTTAATCTGTCTCTGCTGCTATCTCTTTAAAAGCTCTGCTTTTTCTCTTTCTTCATACATGTCACGGTTCTTACGAGGAGACTTGGTAGATGCAGCGAATCCTAGAGGTTCGTACAGCTTGGCACTACTCCAGCAGGGCGCGGAGTCTAATGAGGAGATAGTGTTCACCAGGAACCGCCGCAAAGTGGTATGGGCTTAGCCGCGTCTACCTCGCAGGTTGCGGTCCCTACTAAGAGCACTGTACAGAAGCCCTTGGGAAGGCTACAGAAAATAGTACCTTAGGAGGAGAGGTCAATGCTGTAAGTAATGGCAGCGTAGATGCCGGAGATAGGCGTCAGCTCTGCAGACCACTATGTGGCAGATGAGGCAGGAGATGAGCGTCAGCTCTGCAGACAGAAGTAGAGTAGATTTCCGGAGATGAGCGTTAGCTCTGCAGAACACTGTGTGGCAGGTGAAGTAGATTCAGGAAGGTGAGCGTCAGCTCTGCAGACCACTATGTGGTGTAGATTTCAGGAGAGTGAGCGTCAGCTCTGTCGACAAAAGTAGAGTAGATTTCCGGAGATGAGCGTTAGCTCTGGAGGCCACTGTGCGGCAGATGAAGTAGATACAGGAAGGTGAGCGTCAGCTCTGCAGACCACTATGTGGTGTAGATTTCAGGAGAGTGAGCGTCAGCTCTGCAGTCGAGTATAGTTAGCAAATGCAGTAAGATACCAGGGAAGCCACTTCTATCACCAGGAGGTGGCTCAAAGAACAGGCACCGAAGACAGAGAGGAGGTGCCTTTTAAACTTGCCGCCAAGGAGAAGGACCAATGAGCAGGAGGCAGAGGAATTAATGCAGCCGCCGGATCTGCACTTGCGCAGACCCGGATCCAAGATGGCGGCGCCCAGCGGGAAGTGGAGCGCCGAGGAGAGGTAAGTCTGCCGGGTGTCGGGTGCGCTGCCCGAACACCCGGCGCGTGATAATACAATTGCTGCAACTATTTCAACTCCTCTTTTAAGGATTCAAGGACCACATTTTCTTGCTCTCTCTGCTGCAATCTCTCTGCAGTTTCTTTAAGATCCTCTACTGGTTTTCATCTTTCCTCATATAATTTTTTAACTCATAAAACTATTGATTTGAGTTCCACAACTCTCTTTCAAGTCAGGCGTTTTCTTCTCTAAAAGTTTTCTCCATGCAACCAAACTCTGCCCTACCCACATCTGCTTTAGGTGATAACACCAGGTTTGTGCAGAGAGCAAGAGATTTCCCAATGTCATCTCCTCCCTGAAAATGCCAGTGCTGGTTTTCCAATTCACCATGCTGGGACTGAATTTCAGACACACCTGTTTGTAATCTTTCTTTTTGCCATATTTTAATATTTCTCTTGCCAATCTTAAATGAAGTAAAGAAAGTGTGTACTGGCAGCAATTACTGTTTGATCTTTACATATATCTAGCACTTTCCACATGCAATAAGCAAAACAAACAGGTGCATTAGCATTTCACACAGGCAGACTTCTGTGCACAGGATTTTTCTATGAGCCACAACCAATTCCCAGCTCAGTGAATAACCAAGGTCTGGCACTACAATGCCCAGCAATTTTTAAAACGTTTGCTTTCTTTGAAATAAAATAACAGGTGCTGAAGTGTTCACAGTAATATTGCACCTTTCTGTCTCTTCGCAGACAATATTTGCTTTCTTTGCAGTTCAGCAATCTCCCCACTGGCACTGAAAACTTTATAAACAGTTTGGTGTGTGATTGTACAGTGTACATTTTACTTACCACCATTGTATATGGTTGGCTGGGTGGACAGCTGTGCATTGGGTGTCCTTTACAAATCCCATCAATCACAAACAGCTTCTTACTTGAAATCAACTATGCTTTATTTTCACATCACAATAAACAGCAAACTCTCATCAGGATGACACCAGTAAGTAGCAACACATTGCCAACACCTCCTTGTGACCGTAGTGCTAGCTAACATAGTGCAGCTCTCTAGGCACTAGCCAACTTGTTCAGCATCAGTCACACTACATAGCAGCACAGTACATGTTTAAATACCATAACCCCTCCCTTCATTCTAATTACCTCATGAGATTATCTGTGTGATATATTTACTGCATATATAAATTGAATAACAAACACACCATATCATATACAGTATGTTAATTGTATTGTGTGATTAGTTTCTGGTATTTTTAAAATTTAGGGGAGAGATCTTTTGAGAGCTAGAGTGAGGCTGAGCAAGTTGGACTTGGTAAAGGTTTAGGAATAAAATTTAGGATGAAGTTTTAAAAAGGTTTAAAGAAGAACTCAAGGTGGTGGGGTATTTTCCATAAGTCTTCTTCTCCACAAATAAAAGAATCATGGAGGCTCCTCTTCTGTGACCCCCACCATGGAAATTTTTTTAACCTCCACAGATGTCTGTTATCAGTATTTCTCAAGCTATGGCTCATCTAATTTGTAGTCATTGACAGCCAGGCTTGAGCAAATTTATAATCCATAATTTTCCAATGTAGCCTGTGGAAGCCTCAGAAGATTTAGCAGGGGCATAAAAAGAAGAGTAAAATGCAAACAATGGAGAACATAAGGAAAAAAACACTTTGCATCTGTTGTTCGAGATAAGTAGGGCTTAAATTAAGATATTATATTTGCTGCTATGCTCCAATAAAACTTGCACTAACACTAGCACTACTTTGTTTTTCCCTGCTCACTTTCTTTCTTCTGTACCTACTGATCTACAAGCTCATATTAAGGCTTTAAGATAAAATTGAGAGAAATTTCCCAAAGTGTTCCTTGGAATATTCGCTTCATTCCACAATTCAGTGCAGAACTTTGCACTTTTCTCCAGTGCAACTTGGCCTTATGTGTTTCGTGTGGAATTCTCCCCATCATTTTAGTTGTGAAAATTTGCCTATAATTTTACTACACCACAGAGAAGAGTGTATTGCCATTGTTATTATTATGAATATTTATAATTGTATGCATAACAATAAGTATTAATTGAATTGAATTATCATAAATAATTGTTACCCATCTTATTAATCTCTTTATGATTCTACAAATTAAGTATTTAACAGAAACTCTGTTTGGAACTCTTACCCTATTGATCTTTAACAGTTACTCTAGCTGTTTTTAATTAATTATGCACTTGCTACTGTTAATTAGATACATGCATCACCAGTTCGAAATGCCCATATGTTAAAATGCATACAAGTAATGAGCTTTACTAGTTCGGTTTGTCTGCTTGAAATATAATTATTATTTATTCAACATTTTTATTAGCAAACCATGAGAATGTATAGATTTTATTTAAATAGAAAAGAGTAGATGCATCCTGAAATAACTCACGATTATTATATCTCAACCACAGCACAGTGCAGATTAAATTGAGACCATCCTAGTCCCAGTTCTACAGAACAGAACTCAAATATTGTATTTCCAGAACTTTACACCTCAGTAATATGGCCTGTTCCACCACAAACTTAAATTTATTCTGCCACAACTTCGATCATCTCTACTGATTACCTGATTGCCTTAACACACAGCTCCAAATGCTGCTTACAGTTGGAATGGAAGATGATATATTTATTATTTTTTAAAGCATTGCCAATGCCACCTGACCTCATTTTGATCCTATAATTTAAGACATCCTAAAGATTGCCCGGTCCCTCTCAGAGCCACTGTATGCAATCTAACATTCCTGAAAAACTTACAAATGTTTGGTGTAGATTAGCTTAAATGACTTTTATTCCAAAAAACAATAATGAGAAATAATGTTCTGTCATTCGTATTGAAATATGTTAGAAACTGTATAAAATGGTTGTCGGACATGTTGTTTTTTTTTTACCAGTAAAGGTACAGTAGTATCACTTGAGGTGAGAAAGAGGAAACAGGGAATAAAAAGCAGGTCAATCAGGGACATCTGTCACCTGCAGATGCAGCTTCCTCCAGTAAGAAAACAAGGCACAGACATGCAGTTGCCTGATTCATTAAGGAACATAAACGCTGTATTTTGCACAAAATTGGTCTGCACATGCTCAGAACCAGACTATAAACCTGTGAATGCAAGTGCATGTGATACCCAGAAACTGTTGGGCACTAAGACCCAGTGAAACAGGACTGTAGCACAGCAGGAAACTGGAGAGACTTTAAGACGCAGTGATGTCCAGTCTCTGAGGACTACTGGAAGTTTATGTGTTTTGTGCATACTTGCCAACTCTCCCGGAAAGTCCGGGAGACTCCCGAAATTCGGGCCAGTCTCCCGGGCTCTTAGGCGAGCTGGCATTTCTCCCGCATCCCGATCTCATTTGACGCGATTCTCGGGGAATCACACCATTTTGGAGGGCGGGAGGGGGCGGGGAGAGGCCAATCGCGTCATTTTGGCCCCGCCCCCCACAACAAAATTATGTTTTTGTGGGGGGCGGGGCCAAAATGACGCGATTGGCCTCGTCCCACCCTCCAGTCACGCCCCCTCTCCCGGTTGGTAAGTATGGTTTTGTGTGACAGGAAAAATGATGAGACTGGGGAGACAGTGATTCAAGAAAGCAGAGCAACAGATAGAGGGCTGAGGAGCCTTGTGAAAAAAGAATATAGAGGAAAACAGATAAAACAGACAGCTGATGAACTGGAGTGACAGAGCAGTGATCAGGACAACTGATAGAGTGACAGAGGAGCAGCAGTGGAGAGACTCAGTGAGAAAAGAAATCTGAGACAGACATTAAAAAGTGTGAGAAAGATAACATTATAAAGAGAAACTGATAAAGAGATAGAAAGAGATAACAGAAGAGGATGATACAGTGATATATATTTACCTATTTGCAAGTGAAAATTTCTCTGACAGGAAAACAACAAATAGTTTCACATATTTATCAGAAAATCAGTATTTATTCCTCCCAATTTATAAGAAATATTTATTTATTTGATATGCTATGTGTAGAAATGTAAAAAAAAAAATGTTTAAATCTGCTGTGCAATTTAAATAACTGTTGCCAAAACACACAAAGGCTGTAAGAATTAGATTAGTAATAAAATATTTGTGAATAGCATTATTTATATATAGAAAATTGTAATTTTAGGATATTTATTGCTAATCATTATTTCCCTCCAAAACAAACATGTTAGTAATATATTGTTCCTCAATAATAAATTTGACATTACTTCATTTCTGGTGTCCTAATTGTATTGGGGACCTGAGGGTTCTCTGTCCCACTGCCGTGTCGTGTACCAAAGAAGAACATCCAGAGACCAGGTACGATCCGCACTACACTCAACAACACTTACCTATAGGAGTGTTATACATTCAATTAATCTTTGAATTCAAAGATCACTTCCGATAGCCTACGATTTCAGAGGTGGAACTGGGAAGGGAAGGAGCGTATCCCCATAGGCAATGTACAGTAAGTCTGATCCCCGTAGGCAATGTACAGTAAGTCTGATTCAAGCGCTACATGATTTTTAGCTGTATCACATGCAAGCTGCAAGGCAGCTGTAAGTGCTAATTGTGTAATTGATAGCGATAATGGTTGTGAATTACTGCTTGAACATGTGTTTGCAATGAAGAGCAACTGTAAAAATGCATTTTATGTACAGAAAGCATCAACATTATATGTATTCTATGGGGGGATGGGGAAAAAAACCTTTAAAAAAGCATTTTTATTAATGACTGTAAGTCGCCTAGCACTGTTACCTAAATGCGCTAGGCAAGTGTTCTGTTATCTAATAGATAAAGACACATCAGACTCATTTGGTGAAGAAAATTATTGAAACTAAATAAATTAATTAAAGTGTTGGCAAATAAAAGCAGGACCAATCAGCTACAAGCTATTACTCTGCCAAATTATGACAACCAATCAAAACATACTCAGACACTTCTAGGCAGTGGAGACCTACTCTCCCTCATTCAGTAGCTGGGACCCTCCCGTAAAAAATTGTGCCCCCTAACTCCCCGAGGGGGAGTGCTACTAACATGCAGGGCCACTGAGAGGGGGGGCGGGTACTATTTACCCAGGCCCGAATCTGCCTGCAGTCTTTTGCATATGTATTATCTGCAGTGCCTTTGTTCAACAGAGGTGCTGCTATTGTGCCTTTCATTTCATCACTAGGGGTTAACTTGTGTCACCAATTATCTCTTGCACCTGGGTGTCTCTCTACTTATACCTGTCACGCCCAGTATGGCTTGCTGGTTATTGTTGTTGCTGTTGTATGTTGCTGTGCTGTACCCTGCTGTGTTCCTGGTTCATCTGTTCCCTGGGATTTCTTCATATTACCTGTTCTCCAGCATCAGCTGTGTTCCTGGTATTTGCATTCTGCATTTCCCTGCAATCTTTATTCTATGTCTACACCATCCAGTTTGTACTATACTGCAATAAACATTGTGTGTTTCATCATGTTCCGGGCTCCTTAGCTGTGATTTCTGCATTGAAGTGTGACAAAGAGGCTCACTCCAATTAACCACAGACTGCTGCAATGGATTAGCAGCCACAACTTGAGGACCAGGGGTAACAGAGGGAGCAGAGACTGAATGATCAATTCAAGTCAGACCATTCCCAGGCATATGTGTAACCATACGAGAGGCCTCAGAACAAATGGGGACTGAAGGTGGGCCACTATCTCCAGCCTTGAATCTGTGTCTGGGGAAAAGGGGTCATACAAGTCACCTGAAACATGGTCATCTGGGTGGATGCAAAGGCCATTCCACGAAGCACACCCGAGGGGGCGGGAGCTACCGACTGGAACCGATGGAGTGGGCTGGGGAGAGTGAGCATGCAGGGCATAGGAGGAGGAAAGCAGGGGCATTGGCAACATAATATGGGCAAGCAATAACAGGCATGGCTGGAGAGGGCAGCTGCAGTTCAAAAAATCAGCTTAAGGAAAAGACTGGAGCAGCAACCGTGCAGGAGTCATTGAGAATGTGACCAGGATATGGGGAGGGCTGAGAAAATGGGCGGAAACCAAGACTGGAGGCGGCAGAACCAGACTGCATGGGAAACATCCAGCCGCTGGAAACCGTGTGGGGGAAACACAGGAATATTTTAATCAGTGAAATAAAAACCAGGAGAACAGGGACCAGGCTGCAGGGGAAGGGCCAAGGAGGCAGATGAGATAAGGTGAACAGGCAAGGGCCTGGCCAAAGGATCAGAGATGGGAAGTGGCTCTGTCAGGAAAAGGGGCAACTGGGATGGAATGGGAGGACACGTTGGATGGGGCCCTGGGGGGGTCGGTTTGAGACAAGGAGAAAAACATGGAAGGGAGCAAAGGGAGAGATGCCAAAGCTGGGTCCCCGTGGGGCAGGAGGAGAACCCAGTGCAGGGACAGAGAAAAGAGGGATCAAAAGAGCCTGCTGCATGAAGATAGAGGAAGCCTGATGTAGGGGGCAGGGCAGCTGACCCCCTGCAGGGCAGCAGGCTCTATTGTAGCAGGGAGTAGAGGCAGTATGTCCCCAGCGATAGAGCTGCTGATCCCAGCAGGCATTACTTGGGGAAGCACTCTGGACCGGGGGCAGAGAGGCTGGAGTCGCTGGCTGGAGCTCCGTCAAAGTAGACAGTAACTGGCGATGAGGGGGAAAGGATGCCACAAGATGAGCTGGGCCTTGTAGCCACACTTGCTACCAGAAGTACAGGGGAGGGAGGGCGGAGGCAGAGCCGTTGACACAGCCTTGAAAATGCACAGCAGGATAGGAGGATGGGAGGAATCCTCGATGCGGCAGTGGGGGGGATGCGGCGAGGCTTCTGATGAAGCATGGTGATGTGACAAGGGGAGAAAAACCTCCTCAGCTCAAGCCATCACCGAAAATCTTTTTTGATTGGCTAACAATTCTAAATAACAAAACCTTGCATTATTAACCATTGCAGGGCACCCAGCTTAATATGTTATTTTACCACAACCTGGGTACTTATATGCCTTCGGGCCAATTACCTGCCCTCTGTTATCCTATTATTAACAGGTGTTAATGTCCTTAATATTATTTTTTTATATTGGTGCGATGTGATGGGACTTCTTCCTAAACATATGAATTGTGCGAATCCTGCAGTGCGTCCATCTGCATAGTGCCGTATAGGCAGAGCATACATAGCTCCGTATTCAACTACAAGCGTTTCTTCAGACCGCTTGAATTTAAATACGGGTACACCTGCTTGCTGTTTCTGTCCTATTTAAAAAAACACAAACTGCATTCACTTTGCGTTCCTTTATGTATCAGTCCCCAAGTGTCAGAACCCTAATTAAATAACAGCTTAACAGCACTCTAAAGCCTTTCAGTGGTAATGAAATACATTGAACACAAATGGTTGGAAATAACGAGCTGCAAACAATATTATCACTATAAAAACAATTTATTCAAACACAATACTGTACATTTAAAAATAGATGTTTCCAATTAGAAATACAATAAAGCAGGCATATATAGATGGCATATGAATAACGCACTTGGAACAAGAGGGTGAAAAGATTGTCACCGCTTAATGGGTTTATATATCGGACTTCAAAATGATTCAATTCGCTATCAGGGTAATGGATCTGTTGTTAAAGGAAAGATTTAAATCTCCAAGCAAACGGTCTTAACTTCAGGGGCAAAATGTATCTAGCTGTGATTTGCCTTTTTTAGTGATTTTCTTGGGCGAGTTTGAACCCACCAGAGTGAAAGTGGGAGTTGATAGTATATAGGTGCATGCTGCCACTTGTAGTTCAACAAATTTCAAACTTAAACAACAAAGTTCAAACTTAAAGGGTGTCACATGCAGGTAATATTAAGTGTTGCCAAGTCAGAAAAAAAATTAGTATTGCCCCACTGGTAATCAACTAATATGCCCTAATAATATATTAGAATAAAATTGCTTACCCTTACATATAACCATACATGAAATGTGGGCCACTAATTTAGTAATAAAATAATTTTGCCCACGTAATATAACACTGGTAAACACTCATTTTATTACCAATAATAATAGAGTGATTTTGGGGAAATTTGTGGTGCTGATTCCGAATATGATATCAGTTTTGCTAGATTGGATCTAATTTTCGAGATAATTGGTATTCCATTGAAAAACATAAAAATGCAAAAAATGTAATAGTCAGCCAGAGCCTGCTTACAAATTGCATTCAAACTGTCTCAAATCATACAAAAGTAACCACATGAAATGCATAATGGGTTTTTATTCGGTATAAAATCAGATAAACTGATTCAGATATGCTGTTTGTGCGGTTTTCTTTTATGTGGGCTTATTAGGACAATTACGTTGGAGGCTCAAGCAATAGTCAGCCATCATGTGTCTGTCCCATCTGCATTGATACCTTTCCTTCATCACCTTTATATCTTGATGAAAACTCTCCCCTTGTTACTCACTAAAATCATTATATCCAAGGGGAAATGGGAAAAGCAGGAAAAAAGCTCTGCACCTCACTTTTAATGCTTATTAATTACTATTTGTGTGAGGGAGTGCTTAAATAAACATAAGTATCACATAGTAAATAGAAAGAGAAAACAGAAAGTGACAGAAAAAAGCACTCCAGATGTAAATGGGTAATCACAAAATATTAAAATAAAAACATTTCTATTAAGTACTATTAAAAAATAAGTAGTCGACCAGGAAAAAATGAGCGAATTGATTCAAAAATAAAGTGTTGAAATAAGAAGAGAGTAATTAAAATAATATAATAGACCCTGTGGTGGGACTGATCATAGGTATTTAGTACCCCATATCGTGGACCTGTTGATAATATGCCTTAAATAACATGTGGACAGATCTATGTCCTATTTATGTTCATCAAGGGCAGAGATTTATGGATCCTACAATGCCTTGCATAGCATGTGGACAAATCTATGTCCTGTTTATATTCATCTAAGGCAGAGATTTGTAGGTCCTGCAATTGTGTTTATTACATACATACTTTGGATGGCAACTATGTTGCACTGATTCATCTAAGGCAGAAATATGTAGGTCCTGCAATTGTATTTATTGCATACAGACTTTAGAAGGCAACAATGTTGCACTGGTTGAATTTTTAAGTTATTCAATTACGTATGTCCTTCATTAATATGATATATACATTCCCAACCAAGAGCAGAATTATTGTCTGTATTTATTAGCTATGTAGTCCAATAGTAGTAGGTGATATGCAGGTATTTAATTCCTTTTTATAGCTTATGATAGAGCTTTTCATATGTAAGCAGTGCGATGATATTCAAAGTGTCTGCTTATAAGTAGTGAGAGACATGCAGCTTAATCTAGATGGCGATCTGCACATTAATAATTCTTTGGTACTAAAAAAAGGTTAATAACGTATTAAACTGGATCACATAGCTAAGCAAGGTATCTAGCGGCCAAACGCTGCAAGCAGTCCCACCCACTTCCAGGTCTGTCATCACCTAGCGTGACATCGGTCCAATGTACGTATTGCCCAGAGAGGCTTAATCATGGGAATTACTGAGCTGCTATTGGAGGGTCAGTTTTATATCGTGTGTGGCCAATCAGTATGCTTTGAGTTAATTTGGCATGTATTTCAGTCAATCGCTAATAAAGTCTATATAGAACTACATGGTAGGAATATCATATAGCTGAGATTAAGATTGTATATAGATTTATTATGTATAGTCCTAGTGAGCATGTTATAATACTGTATCAATCAATATGTTAATGTTTCATCATTATATCGTGATCTGTCCTAGATGTCACCGTATTAATATCCTATTTTTCCTTATTGTTATAATTTTATCAATTATTACATTTGGTGAGTATTTTTATTGTTTAACAGAAAATATTGAATGGTTCAATAATTAAATTGTATTAATATCTATTATATATTTATATTTCCTTATATGAATTTTTATTGTTGTTAAATATTATTTTTTATTTTTTGTTTCTTATTTTTCATTATTTATAATTAGATTTATATTATTTATTTTTCATTTTTTATTTTTTATTTTTCGTTTTTAAATTTATAAATTTTTAAATTTATAAATTTGATATGCTTTGATAATTTGATATGCTTTTATATATTTTATTATTATTTTATTATATGGAATTGTCATATCAATTATTATATCAATTGTATCAGGCTAAAGTGTTAATAAAGGTAAGTGAAAAGGTTAAAGTGTACTTTAACATCATGAACTTTGAATAAAGTGTTCTAATAAATATAATGTGTGGCATGTGCTAATTTTCTTAAAGAATATACAATATAATATATAAATAAGTAATTAACAATAAAAATTATGTACTAATGGAACTAAAGTGAGTGAAAATTAAGTGATATATGAACTAATAAAACTAGAAAAAGTGAAAAATAAGTGATAGCGAGTAAAAAAGTGTGAAAATATGTGCCTATTAGTGCCTTTAGGCAAAAATAGGTACTTATATCACGTCCATGATTTGGGATACTAAATACCTATGACGAGTCCCACCACAGGGTCTATTATATTATTTTAATTACTCTTTTCTTATTTCAACACTTTATTTTTTAATCAATTAGCTAATTTTTTCCTTGTCGACTACCTATATTTTAATAGTACCTGATAATTTTTTTTCGATTTTAATATTTTGTGATTACCCATTTACACCTGGAGTGCTTTTCTCTGTCAACTTCTGTTTTTCCTTTCTATTTACTATGTGATACTCATTAAAATCACCAAGATTATCGTGAAATCTGTGTAAGTGGCTATGGAGAAAGTATACCTTTATGAGTACACACATTTTTAAAGTTTGTGACCATGTTTTACACCAGATCTTCATAATGGTCTGCTTTGTAGTTACCCACGAAGTTTTTGACAACTGAGACATAACTGCACCAGGCAGAATCTTCAACACCCTTCATAAAGTTTGTGAAATTAGAATCCTTGATAAATTTATAAATTTGAGGGCCCTCTGAGAAGCCTTCCCTACCGATCTGCAGTGATTTAAAATTGATGGAAAAATCACACTTTTATTTTCCCACAGGAATCAATTAAACTTCCATATACAGGTAATGAACACCAGATACTAATTACCTACTTAATGGGATTTTCATGTATAAATCCTTGTCAAGTTCCTTGATAAAGCAAGTATATAGACTGTGATGCCAAAAAGTAGAGATAAGTCTCACATGGAGAAAATAAAAAACACATATTAATTACCCATAGGACCCCTGATCACAGAAACTTCTGTTCGGATACTCTAAATAGCAGTATCAGGTGGTCACGTGCTAGACATATATATATATATATATATATATATATATATATATATATATATATAAGTATCACCCTCCTTCGCCCCTTTTTTTGACGAGTTTCATTCACGGAGAAGTTTATTTTGATCCGCTTCTCCAAAATTGCAAAGAACAGTCCAGAGCTGGTACGTGTGTTAGAGGTACACTATGTGTTCCCAGCTCCAGCCCGCTGTCCCCCCACTACACTTGGCGCCACCCTTTCTCACCTAGTATGGAGTGGGTGCAAGACGGCATCTTCTATTCTTGGGCTGTGATATCATAGCCAAGTTATCACACGCTAGGTCCGCATTCAGATTCCGGCCCACTTACCTGCTCCACACATGGGTCCCTATCGGCGCTGAGCACCGCATCTGTCAGACAGAAGTGGCCATCTTGGATTTGGGTCTGAGCATGTGCAGACCTGATCTTCTTTTAAAACTTAATTTTTTGTTATTATTGGTGCCTTTCTCATTAACAGGGTATTTAAGGCACTGGAACCTGCAGTTAGGTGCCTTTTTTTGTGTGTCAAACCCTGACAGTGCACAGACGTAGCTCCCTTTTCTCCTGCTGCTTCAGCTCGCTGTTCCAATAATTTCCTGGTTGCTGTTCAGTCCGTCTCATCCACATCCATTACCTCCTCATGTTCAGCTCGCTGTTCCAGTGATTTCCTGGTTGCTGTTCAGTACTACTCATCTTCAGATATCACTTCCTCGTGTTCTGCCCGCTGTTACAGTGATTCCTCAGTTGCTGTTCAGTGCTACTCATCCAGAGCTATCTCCTTCTCAAGTCTGTTCCCCTCTCTGCGGTTTCCTCCCTCCAGAGTTTCTTCTACTCCTGTGTTTTCCATACGGGTCTCCTGTAACACTCTGCCTGAGGGCTGCGACCTGCGGGGCAGGGGCTACAAAGCCCATACCTCCTTGTTGGAGTTCCTGGTGAAGACAACCTGTCCCGTTAGACTTCGTGCCTCTTGGTAGAGTAGTGCCAAGTAAGACAAACCTGGGGATATTATATTTCAGTTTCAAATCATGACACAAGTGCTCCACCCACACTACATCTTCACAGGTAAGAATCTGCCAGCTGCTGCCCCACCATGTAAGCGGCTGGTGCACAGTGTGGGGGCGGTGTGGTAAATATGAAGATGCTGAATGAGTGACAGTGTTTTAGATGTCCCCTACACCCTAGTGCTCTAAGCAACCTTCTAGGTTTTCCTACTGGTAGCACCAGCCTTGCACCAGCTAATGATAGCTATAGATCCCCAACCAAATGGCAAAATGAAATGATTCCATGCTGCTCAGAAGAAGTGACATACAGCATAGTCAGTTAATTGAAACATCTAAAATATATGCAATAATGGCAGAAGTAAGGGAATAACATAAACCGCAGTTAGCCCTCGGTGTAGGATATGTTGTCCTAAAAATTATTTCAGTGAAAGAACATTATCTGGGATTCAGTGAAATAAAAGACTAGGTCACTGAATCAATATAACCCTGTCAATGGTTTAAGCCATCTTCCATGCATAGGCCAAACATACAGTATGATGACGCATCGATTATGAGTGGCATAAGTGGTGGTGTTAAAGCTAAATTTGTAAACTAGGACTTAAAAGCTATTTATGTCCATTGCTACTTAATCTAGCGCATGGTTGTCCAACCCGCGGCCCAGCATGCCTGTAAATGTGGCCCAGCAGGAGTTTTGGTTGTGGCAAGGGGTCAGCACTGTTAATGGAAAAAAAAATCCTGCAAAAAAAAAATTACTTATCTTGCGGTCACGTCAGCTGGTGCTCCGGCTCCCTCCCTGGTCTCCTCCTTCGTGTGGCGCTCGCAGTGAATGTCGGGGGTGACATCATCACACCCGACATCCATTGCATAGCGCAGCACAGAGGAGTCACCCGTGCGAACTATCAGCAGCAGTGAAAGATTATCCAGTATCTTATTGTTACTCTGAATTTGGACTTTCTGCACCATGCAATTATGAACTAGCTGTGTTCTCTGTATGTATCTAATATAAATATTAAGAGATAATTGTATTTTTAATATTTTAAACCATTTTAAATGTGCAGTGCTCAGTAGGGTGAAAATATCACCCACTGTTACCCTCATCGGAGGCTGCTCCATGAGCCATTTTTCCCGCCACCCTATCTTTAAATATCTGTAGATTTCTATTAGTCCTCCTGATGCTACCTATATCGGTGACCATTTCAAACTGGTCAATAAAAAAAATGATTCATGGGTGCAGAAAGAGAGGAAAAAAAAGTTTTTGCCATTTAATTCCCCGAACCCCACTAAGGAGCAGATGCAGGTAAGTTAAATTGTAGCTGGTAATGGGACTACTGCTTTAATCATAATTCTGCAACAGGTTTCCTAACTCTTACTAACTTCATTTCCAAGTAAGTTTAATATGTTAACTATGTTTTCTATGTTTTTTTGGGATGATCAGCTATCGTTAGTGTTAGTGTATTTTATGTGCAGCCCAAACCAACTCGTCGTCTTCCAATGTTGCCCACGGAAGCTAAAAGGTTGGACACCCCTGATCTAGTGGTTTGTCACACATGTAAGTCAATCAATCAAACAAGCTACTGATTTTTAGTACTTTGGAAACTATATATTTTCGTCTGTTTTACTAATAAATCAAGATTTGTCAGTGTACAAGCTAAACTTGTATTAAACCAAAGTGAAGTAATATAGCTCTCAGATACACACTAGTCTTTCCTTATATTCTGTGAATGCATTGATAATAAAGTTCAGAGCATTTCAGAAATAACATTACCAATAGCTACTGGCCTGCTTAGCAAATTGCCTATAGTGGACTACCTGTTTATATGCCATTCTCTCCTCAGCACAACAGTGGGATCCTATTAGCTGCTACAAAAAGAAAACTTTTTTGGCAAAAGCAGGTGATTTTATAGAAGCTTTAAGTAGCACTTCGAAGAAACTGAGAACAAATGAAAAAGCAAAAGAAAAATGTGAAAAAGCAGCGGATAACAGCATTGATGTCCAGGTAAAAGCAGTGAGAAAAAAAAAATCGAAAATTGATGAATGATTTTATGGTTGCAGTGCAAGTGGAATATGTAGGGATGTCAGCACACCAAATTATTCTATCCATATTTAGGTCAGATGCTCAGTTCCCCAGCATCAAAGGAGAACTAACGATGGGATTTCAACATACAGGCCACTCTCACAACACGCTTCCTCTGTGAAAGTCTTAACTGCACTTGCTAAATGCTACAAAAAGAGGACAAAAAGCCTGAAGAAGTACTCATTGCTATAAAATTATTTAACTCATAAACAACAGGGTGCAAAAATCTCACCATTGTGAAGTTTATAGACCCTCTCCTGCTTCCAATCTTACAGGCACTTGTTGCACTTACTTTTAAAGTGAGTTGATACAGATATGAAAGACCATTCAGTGTTGCAAGACAGCTACACACCTGGTTGACCAGCTCAATGGGACAAACTAGTCTATACAACCCTACAGTGCTTTATATTGAGAAAAGTCTCTTGTTGGCCCTGGTAGAATATGAGATAAAGAGATGTTTGGTAGAGATGCAGTTACGCTGTACCTTCTCTGATGCACATTGTTGTGAGCAGGAATTTAAATAATAGCTTAAAGGTGTCAGGGCATTACTGAATTCCCTGCTGTCTGACAGGTCTAAATTACAAGTATTAGTTAAGTAATCACCTCAGTACAGGGCATTAGCTGACCATTAAAGCTTTCGTCGCCTAAAGGCCTGAGAATAACGCTATATGGAGACATATAGGGAATGGCAACTATTGACAAGTTTTAACCCAAACCCTCGACATGATAGACAATCGGCGTAGTCTCTTGTCCTTTTTGGCAATCTTCCTCTAAAAATAACAAATACAATACCTGAAATAGTCACTTACAGACAGAATCACAGTCATGCCTGCTACTGAGTTGTTTTAATTCATACTACTGTTATTCAGTTTTGCTCATGCTTGTAAACAACCAATCCAATAGTCTATGGTCGTAGCCCATTTTATATCTTTGAATGTGCTGTTCTTACTATTGTAAAACTTTCTTAGTGCTCTCTCTTTTGTTTGTCATTCAAGTTCTGCAAAAGGCCACAGAATGACTAGATCCTTTTATTTAAATATATTTTTTACAAGTACATTAATATATCAAGAAATAAATACATTGTAGCATTATATTACAGTCTATTTCCAATGGCTATGACCTTAGTTCCCATAAGCCTTCATAACATAACTCTTTTCATATAATTTATAAATGTTTAATGGAAAGAAGTAATATGTAACCTTCTTTCTCATTGTAAATAGGGTTGTTTTTTCTCTTCCATTGCTTTTAAATCTGTGGTATAACCTTCACTAACCACAGGAATATTTTCTGAACATAATGTATTTATTCTTTCATATGTCCGCTTTTATAATCACCACCTGTGCTGTAACCATGGGTTTGGCCTTTGTTTCAAACTGGCTTTGTAAAGAGGGAGTATTGTTAGAAAGAGTTGTATAACACACGGGACTCATCGTGTTTTTCAGGTGAACAAAGCTGCTGGAGCAAATCTTAAACAGTTGTTACAATCAGGATTTGATCTTTAATAAATGTAGCAGGGCATTCGATCAATCTCCCCCTTCATATTCATGCTGCTACAATATAATAAGATTGCACCAATATTTATTACTCTAAGGGGCATATTCAATTGTTGGCGTTATAGCCAAAAATCTTGTGGCGCAGGCACTATTACAGTTATTACGGTAATAGTGCTCATAAATACCGTTATTGCGGTAGTTTTCTCACTGGATTTCAGCTTGCGGCTCAGGGAGCTGCGAGCTGAAATCCAGCTTACTATTATCATAATAACGGTAATAGTTTTAACGCCGTGGGGATTCTAAACAATTGGATATGCCCCTAAGACTTGCAAATCTCATTAAATTACCATAATGAAAATGAAATGATGGTGTAATGGGGAGTTGACCCGACAGAAAGCCTCAATGCGCTCAGCCATCATTATGTAGGCTTGACTTCTACGGCTGGTGAAAAAGGTGGTCTAGGAAAGGGACCCATTATATCGGTAGGGGAGGGGGATTTACTGTCAAAATAACATCATCCAGCTGAAAAAATCCAAAGAAAAAACAATTGCAAAATGGAGAATGGGAACCCACTAACCTCAAACACATATGGAAATGTAAAACTAAAAGGATAATCATTTTTATTTAGTGCATCAAGTATGTGAAGTCTCCAAGGGAATTTCTCACAAGAGGAACTAAAAAGAGCATTGCTACTATATAACATTTCACAGAACATTTCTATATGCTCTCCGATATATTATAATGTGAATGCATATTTATGATAAATAAATGAAGGAGACTTCAGAGAAACTGACATATTTCCCAGCACATGCATAATGCATATACAATTAATCTATTCTTGCTACTTTGGAAAATTCCCTTGCATCGTTAAGCAGAAGAGCCTTGACTGAGAGGGTAGTATGCTAGCTTGAAAATAGCAGACTACACCTTAGCAGAACAAAACATCCATTATAGTCACATTAAAGGTAATTTACAAACACAGTATAATGCAAGACTGCAGTGCAGAAGTCATGTCTTCTTCTTTTGTGATGTCTTGTGCCCAGAAGCATAACGTGGATCCCTGAATCCATGGGGAGGGGGTGTGTCCAGCAAGCGGGGACAAGTTGAAGTGAAAAATAATCCAACAGGGCCAGAATCGGACTGGAGTTTGAAGGGCCCTCTGGAGGAATACAGTGGTAGAGACCCATATAATACTGTGTGTTCCGCAGTGAAGTGGTGGTAGCTATAATTAGCCATTGATTGAAGGTCCACCTACAATGCAGCCTTTATCCCGGACTGCCTACTTCATCTCTGTAGCTTCTCCAAAGCAGAGAAGGGGGAAGCTTGCATAAAAAGATGTTATGTATTTGCAAGTCTAATATTAAAGGTCTCTCAGTATACTAAAAAAAGACACAAGAACTAAATGAAAAATATTATTTAATGGAAAAAATGTTTTAACATTTAAAAATAGATAACATTTATTTAAAGAAACAAAATTAAAAATGTTTAAATATTTATGCATAATAAAAAATATTTAGTCAAGAAATAAATTATTTGTTCAAATGATTAAATGATTTTTAACAAAGTAGATTTTGCTGCGGTACAAGGGCAACCATAATATTAGTGCAGTTCACATGGGAACACATTTGGTGGTGATAGCCGACGAAACTTACTGCTGTTAGTGTTATACCCGGTGATAGCAAGGTTATAGGGTAAAATTATTAAAAGCAGAAGATTGTGCTTACTTGCCATCCTCAGGTTCATCCAAGTGGCTTGTGAATGGCAGCCAATAGGACTCTATGGACTTCAGCAGAAGAGCAGGCGGAAGGTCAGGGGTGAAGAGGGCAGAAGTGGACAAGTAGGAGGTGAAAGAGACATACAATGTGGGGGGGTTGTAAACAGCTAAGACAAAGAGGAAAGAACGGGATGAGCAGAGGTGTTCAGGAATCTAATTGAGGAGCAGGCATCAGAGGACGTGCATGAGCAATGTGCAGGTAAAGGTTGTGCCCCCTATGCTAACTGAGGGGCTGCATTCTACCACTACATGGCATTGTGCACAGGAGGGGTGATGGAAGCACTGTGCCCCCATCATGCTTAATATGCAGATAACGTGGGCGCGTCATTTCTTCTCCTTCCAGATTACCAACACTTTTAAAAAAAATTATATACAACCGGCCCTGCCGGTGGCCCCTTTCTCTCGAGCCGCCAGTACCTAGAGCCCCCATTGCCACTTGCGCCACCTACGCTATGCTCATGAATGTGACTATTTTATACCTGTGTTCAGAATAACAGCAATGGGTTGGCAAGTAAAATTGACATCTCTTTAAGGGGAGCAACATTTTGCTCTTTCTGATGGTAGGACCTGGCTAGATAAGGAAAGATTAGGGCATTGCATGGAGAATGTCGCCTAATTGTGTTCCCATTTTAGCAAATATTCATGTTTCATTATGTGTTCTTTGCTCCATATAGGTACAATTTATACCAGGCAGCACATTCATTACTGTACAGAAAGCAATATAAACAAAACCAACAAAATGTCCATTTGTGACATTTGACTTAAAGGCAACCCCGATGCCTCACACAATTTGTTTTTATTAATATATTATAATTATATATATATATATATATATATATATATATATATATATATATTTATATTTATATACATATATATATATATATACATACACATATATATTGCATGTCATGTGCGCCACTGGCTTCAAAGATGAGATATGTGAGTGGCATTTAGACTAGTGTTGGTCATTAGACTGTCTGGGGCCATATTTCCCTTTTGGTCAACTTTGTTTTGGCTGTAATATTAATGTACCATAAATGTTCATGTAAGCGTCCAGCCTCTGGCTTCCTTGTTTCTCTGTCATATTTGTACTTCACTGTCAGGCTCTACAGAATCTGTGGCGCCATATAAATAAATGATAACAATACATAATAATTTATTATGCTAATCCTGCATTAATGTGCAGTTAATTGTGTTAAGTAGAGATGAGCCAAACCAATAAAGATTTGTTTTTTCATCAAATGGATATAATATAATGGATGGTCAAACAGGGCCAGCGGTCAGCATCAAAATAGATAGTCAGCCAGGGCAAAGACCAGTACCAATATGTCAATAGATACAATAACAAGGGTTAATGGACAAGACAAATATAGGACTTGGAGGGGAGAAAAACTTGACATCCAAACCATTTGGGGATCACCAAATTCTCAGCCTGTGCTTGAGGCTATGGTAACTGCCTTTTCCCTTAGAATGATTCCTTTGGCTACTCAGATGGTCAGATGGGATGTAGTTGGAAAGTAACTGACAGTGAAAATGTTGAAATTCAGAATGTTGACACCATAATGTCGACAGTCAGAATGTCAACACAGTTAAAAGGTTGTCATTTAGAATGTCAATATTTTAATAAGGTTGTCAGTATTAAAATGTTGACATTAAATTTAAATCGGCAATGCCGCCATCGGCGGTACCGCTGGCAATACAGTGGAAAAAAAAAAGAAACAACAGAACAATATGCAAAAAAACCAATGCCCTCCCCCCTTCCCCAGGATTTTAGTATTACCAGCACTAGACTTTGCCAGCTAGGGCAGGGAAACTTGCAACCCTGGTAGCCATGCGTATGCTGGTGCTTGTAGTAATAAAAGTACCAGCATGCCCAGACACTTAAAGGTATCCTGGCCATGTTGGGACCTCTAGTGCGCCAAGAAAAAAATGTTTTTTTTCCTTAAAACTATTATCATAACCCCACACCCACTGCCCTAGGGGTTTGGGAAGAGTCCTAGTGCTTTCAGCATTGGGTTGGGTGCACCTGGGGGGCTGTCTGCATTAAGGACTACATTTTACCCTTGATAGCAAGAATAAAAAAATTCCACCACATGCCACTCAGACCTGAAACTTACTTCAAGACAGCACCACATGCTCTCAAAAACCCATTTGTCACAAAATGCCCTGATATGCCCTCAGATCCCATATTTACTCCTAAACTCCCCCACATGTTCCCCATGCCACTGAGACCTCTCCACATGCCACTCAGACCTCTCTGCATGCCCCTCACATGCCACTCAGATATCCCCACTTGAAAATCACATGCCACATGGACAAGCGCCAGATAAATCACTGTTTTCCAAAAGAAAATTAGTAAATTTACCCCTGAGATTTTTCTTCAAATACAAAGTGCAGCTTCTTTAAATAATCAGCATACATATACAACTTGTTTTGTAGGAACTCAGTTCAGTAGAATTGTTCTGCAAATTTATGCAGTTATGGCAATAATTCATCAACAAGCCACAATACTGCATGATTGGTCTGTAAATCCGCCCAAGCGTCTCTGCCTCTAATATGATTGAAGTCATTGCAGCTTTCCCGTTCACACTGAGCACCAATACACTTCTTCTCTGTTCCTAGCCACACTTAGTAACTAATAATTGCAGTATTATTGCTCACAGGCGTCTCCTAGAGTGAATACCCAAACTCACACCTTGTAACTCCCTGAGAGGTAAAATCAAAATCACAATGCACTATGGTCTCATCTGAGCTCAATCCCTGAGTGAGCAGCTACTGATGTGTCTTTACCTTTCTATCCTCTCAGCCCAAAATAAAGTAGATGAAGTGGAATGAGATGAAGTGCTCCAAAAATAATAATGTCCACTTCCCTATAAAACAAAGCATAGTTAAATCCAAAAGTTCTCAATAAAACCTTTCCCCTTCTGCTTCTGGAGCAGTCCGAAGAGCAGTCTTTAATTAAAGGACACCTGGAATTGCAAAGCTCCAGATACCCAGCTACAGAGTTCTCCTTACCATACCTGGGAGTTTATCTATTGCCTGCCCAGTACCCCATCTTGTACTGATCTTGTTTCCACTACAGCTGGGGAAGGACTTCCTACAATTCCTCCTCCTCTACTCCCCACATGCTGCAAATCTCCATAAACATTATGAGCACATTTTTCTTTTTTTTTTCTTTACAGATCAGCTCATCGAAACCCATCAAGTTATTTAACCCTGGACTTTTTTTTTTAACAGTCTCAGAATTTCCAGTTAGAGCCTTCTCCACACTCTGGGAACTCTATAAACCATCTTCTCCTCCCTCCATCAGCTCCCTTTCACAGAAACGGTGAGAGCCCTCCTTTCCTGCCAGGTTATCTGTACATCCCCTTATTCTGCCTTAAGCCTAAAACCCTGCTGTGGGATCCTCATTGCATTGCAATGTACAGTCCCCATTGGTACAATTTTGTACCCCCCAGCTTGCCTACTGGGTGGATTAGATACATTTTTCACTAACGACTACCAGTGTAGAACCCAAGATTATGTCACCTGGTACTGGTTTATTAAACTTATTTACAGGTCCCCATGAGGAAGTAAGCAAAGGGGTGTCTGTGCATGCAGTTTTGGTAACAACACAGGTCTGGTATTACAGACACAGCAAGGGTTGCGGTGTACAATTTGAAGTAATAATATGTGCTTACTCATACTCCATGACAAGTCAGGTCAGCATCATCATGCACTGCGGTCTTGCTCCCTGAATCTCTTTCAGAAGCTTCTCCCCTCAGTTATGTACTAGCCAGTTTACTCTATCACAGTTATAGTTGGCTAGACACTCACCCCGAATGGTTTTGAAAGTTAAGACCAATTTTTCAGCATTTGGGTCTTGTCATCTGCTCCAAACCACGCCTCACTAGTAAAAATAAATTGCCGATCTAGGGATTCTTTATCCATTTTTACATGGTACACAGAGTATACTTAACACCAGCCAAGATGCATACAATGGGACTGCGCACCTCTTCGGAGTGCCCCGGGTGCGTTATCATTGAGGGCACTTTTTGTCATCTTTTATGGTCATGGCCAGTTGTCCAGTCCTTCTGGAGCCAAATATGGGACTGCATTTCCTCCAAACTACCTATGACCCCTTTGTTATGCCCTAAGATCTGTCTGATTGGCACTACACTAAAAGAAAATTTAAGTAACCCACTCTTCAAATATATATTTACCTTAGCCTCCCTAGCTAAGTTTATTATAGCTAGGGGATGGATAGTGACTTAACCACCTAGTGTACCTAATGGATCAATCTAGTTACTGAAGTATGGAGGCATGAACGGTTCATGTGTGAAAGTAGAAATTCCATACATAAATCCCATAAGATATGGCACTGGTATAAATCAAGTAATGTTTTCCACTCTCATCAGGATGGTATGATGGACTTTGGGAATCACCAGATGAATGGTTAGCTCTCAGCCCTATGCAGCTTCAATAAATTTAACCTGGAGTGCAATAAAAATGCTATGATGGTATCATCGGCCTAAAAGTTCACAAGATATCACTGTATAATGTTTATAGCGACATAGGCAGAGATAGATGTTTCTTTAAATTGCATGCTATATATGTTATTTGCATGTTATAACTAAAAAATCTCAATAAAATACTTTATTTAAAATGTCATTGCAGTTTTTGAATCTCTTAATAAAGATGTCATACATTAGAAGTATATAAATAAAAATATTATATCACAAAATATAATATCGTAAATATTCATTTTTACAGATATTTCCACAGTGATTTCACTACATAAAAATGCAAACTTTAATAAACAATAAAACCTAACCTGTCTGCAAAAATATGTAAATCTTAACTTATCTAATTCAGGGTGCATAGGATTGAGTAGTTACATTATGAAAATGGTTGATGCTGCATTTGCATGTCTATAAAATGTGTCTTGTTTAATAAAATGTTCAACAAGCCATTACAGCAATCACAGGACTTTTGATTGCACAATGCACCATGAATAAAATATTTGTTGTGGATAGAAGACTCAATATCATTGTGTTTAATAACTGGAATACTATCATGTAGTTGATTTATTGTCATACACAATTATTTATGTCACAAAATGCAATTCATGTAACCTATGGTAAATCCAATGACAAATAAATATCCTTTTTTCTCTTTTTGCTTTACTGTTTTTGCATTAAATGTTGAAAAATCGTCTCTATAAGCAAGTAAATCTGTAAAGTTTCATATACAAAGTATAGTGTAGTTTTACCCTCACTTTTCCCTGCAGCTATTTTATATGATGACTTGCACTTTGAGATGTTCCTCATTTTCTAAAGATCTGGAATCCATAGTCAGGCTCTTATTCCACACAGCCATAAAACCCCTTGTTTGGAATCCCTTAATCTGAATATTACCTCTCCCAGGTGGACGTAACAGTTAAGGATGTAAAAGATACGTTGCATACACATTTACCTATTGCTGTTGGCTGATTGCTCATAGAATGATTGCATGAGCCAGAGAAATGAGAGGTGATCATCCAATCACTCACAGTAATTGTACAACACTGTAGTATGATCACACTATATAAATAAAAGTATGATAATAATAATATACAGATATAAATGTTGATAAATACATATTGTTATATTAATTAGCTTACATACATAGGTCAGGAGGGGTTTCTCTATATAACAGTAAGTGGTTTAACTATTCTTTAAATGCATTTGTTGTAACTGTATTGTCACTGCTTTAGAGGCAATGGATGAATCAGAGTTTATTATATAACATATAAAGGTACAGTCATGGCCAAAAGTTTTGAGAATGATACAAATATTATTTTTCACAAAGTCTGCTGCCTCACATTCTATGATGGCAATTTGCATATACTCCAGAAAGTCATGAAGAGTGATCAGATGAATTGCAATTCATTTCAAAGTCCCTCTTTGCCATGACAATGAACTTTATCCCAAAAACAACATTTCCACTGCATTTCAGCCCTGCCACAAAAGGACCAGCTGACATCAGGTCAGTGATTCTCTCGTTAACACAGGTAAGAGTGTTGATGAGGACAAGGCTAGAGATCACTCTGTCATGCTGATTGAGTTAGAATAACAGACTGGAAGCTTTAAAAGGAGGGTGGTGCTTGAAATCATTGTTCTTCCTCTGTTAACTATGGTTAACTGCAAGGGAACATGTGCAGTCATCATTGCTTTGCACAAAAAAGGCTTCACAGGCAAGGATATTGCTGCTAGTAAGATTGAACCTGAATCAACAATTTATCGAATTATGCTTGATCAGAGCATGCTCAGGAATTGCAGCAGGCAGTTGTGAGCGCATCTGCATGCACAGTGAGGCGAAGACTTTTGGAGGATGGCCTGGTGACAAGAAGGCCAGCAAAGAAGCCACTTCTCTCCAGGAAAAATGTCAGGGACAGACTTATATTCTGCAAAAAGTACAGGGATTGGACTACATTGGACTGTTGAGGACTGAGGGAAAGTATTATTCTCTGATGAATCCCTTTCAGATTGTTTGGGGCAACTGGAAAAACACTTGTCCAGAGAGGAGGAAAGGTGAGCGCTACCATCAGTCCTGTGTCATGCCAACAGTAAAGCATCCTGAGACCATTCATGTATGGCGTTGATTTTCACTCACAATTTTGCCTAAAAACACAGCCATGAATAAAGAATAGTAGCAAAATATCCTCCAAGAGCATCTTCTCCCAACCATCCAAGAACAGTTTGGTGACGAACAATGCCTTTTCCAGCGTGGTCAATCCTCAAGAGGCAGGTGGACAAACAAAAACCCACAAATTCTGACAAACTCCAAGCATTGGTTAGGCAAGAATGGGCGGCAGTCAGTATGTGGCCTAGAAGTTGATTGACAGCATGCCAAGGAGAATTGCAGAGGTCTTCAAAAACAAGGGTCAACACTGCAAATATTGCATAAACTTAATGTAATTGTCAATAAAAGCCTCTGACGCTTATGAAATGCTTGTAATGTTACTTCAGTATAGCATAGCAAAATCTGACAAAAAGTTCTAAAAACAATGAAGCAGCAAACTTTGTGAAAACCAATACTTGTGTCATTCTCAAAACTTTTGGCTATGACTGTACATTACAACATATTCCACATTCCATGCATGATTCTGGCATTTCTTCTGAGCACACAATTTGGATCTTAGTAAAGAAAAGTTTAAGCCAAGCTAATTAAGATATAAATATTTAATGGAATCAAGTTATCTGTGGATTTTAGAATGTACATTGTGCTTTTGCTTCCTACATGGGAAATACTAACGTAAACACAATAGACTTATTTATGCAAAATAATTATAAATATTTTCCTGAAGCTTTGCCTGCATTGCTTTTATCCATAGAATTGAAAGAACCTGTTGCTATTTAACCAGAGATTGACTTATTCATTCTCCGCTCCCTATTCTTCATAAATCATGTTGCTACATGTAGAACATTTCGATCTGCTGATGCTGTTAATCTTCGAACTCACCTTATCATAAGTAAACAATGAAGAAATAGATTCTTCTCACCTTCCATTAACTGTTTGTTGGGTACCGGTGAAAAAATCAGGTTCTCGCCACCTGCACAAAATTATAAGAAATAATAGGTGATAATTCAATGCAAAATACTTTTAATCCTAAATAACAATGTTTCAAGATCTCATGGACCTCTTACTCTACAGTTAGAAGTATTTTGCACTAGAAGACCAGTGTGTGTGAGAATTACTTTTTGCTATTCAACACTTTTTGGTCTATACAAAGAAAGTAATAAATCCAAAGCTATCTGAGATGGTTAAAGGTCATATCTATTTATATATTTATATTTGTATCTTTAGTTATCATTTGTGCTATGATTAAAGTGATGCTATTGTTTTTGTTTTTTAAATGAATTGTACTTATGGTGCAAAATCATTTTTTTCTTTTCCATTTGTTTTATTTTTATTATTAGTATTTGTTATATTATTTATGTATTTAACTTTTTGGTGACAGACCCATAGTGAACTGACCCCCACACACACCTACAGAAGCGTCACAGCAGTAGATTTTGATGAGCAGCATATGGGCAAAGCAAACTGTAGTGAGATTATGGCGCCACTACAACCTGCCTCCCATTTCTGCCGAGATCCTCTGTTCCTAATCTCAATAAATATTGTGGCTGCTCCCCATCTTTGAGAACCATCCATAATACTCTAGCTGCTACATAGCCTTGAGATGCTTTACAGGTGCCATTGGGGAAAAAGTTTATTGGGAGGCAAAGAGGGTTTCACAAAGCTGGAGATTGGCAGAGTACCTAAATAACTTGCTGGTTTCCAGTTGGAGAGCCTTGGGTTATCTAATACAATGCTTAACTAGGAAATCTGTGGTTCTTCAGCTGGAGCTGTAATTACAATTCCCAGCATTCTGAGACTTATAATTCCACAATAGCAAGAGACCCACAAGTTGCTAACTGTTACTATACTATGCTATAATATAATTGCTACTGTTGGCTTTTTAACATTATCATTTATTTATATAGCACATATTATGTAGTTCATTGCAGAGAACATTTAGTCATATATATCAGACATAGTGCAGGCTCAGTATACTGTCATAAATACCCTCAGCTCTGTCCTACATTCACTGGCTCACCTCTAGATTTATCTGTCACTCCCACTCTGCTGCATCTCTTCCCCCTTGCATCCTGCTTCTGCAATCTTTCCTAGTCTCCCTCCTTTTCTTGTCCCCCTTTTATCACTTCACCCGTCACTTTGCCCCTCCCCCCCGGGTTTATCATTTTGCCCTTGTTCCCAGTACCTTCCCTTCAAAAAAAGAAGACATGTCCTGTGGCGTTAGTCTGCCCCCCCCACTGCTCATTTCACACGCTTTTTGCATCCCATTCCTGCTGTGGGAGCCATCTTTTGGGTAACCTGTACTTGCCTACTTTTCAAACATCTCCTCGGGGACAACCTGGAGCCGCTGGGCACATCTCACCAAATTTAGTTTAACGCACTATTGCAGCTTTCTTTGTGGTTATTGATCCGTCGTACTGTGGAACTCACTCAGTTGGTCTGGGGTGGCTACAGTCGAGGCTGGCATTTCCATTGCTGCATTTAAGTCCCTGAGCAGCTGGAAGTTGGAAGAAACTGCTTCGATCTAAGACAGATCAAGTTGGGAAAAGCTGTTGCATAAACTTACCTGCACACAGGGACTCCAGTGTAAGTTCAGTAGATCTGTATTTCCAATGTGCAGGGGTTCGACCCTGGGGAAGGGAAGCCACGGTTGGTACATGCCAATGGATTCTTCCTCACCAAACTTCAATTCAACACTCTATTCAAACAATCCTTAAAATACCGGGCCTGGACCCGGTCCTTTAGGATACCCATTCTTTTAGGATTGGGGCGGTTACTGCCATGGTTGAGGTGGAAGCTTTCATCTCAGACATTAAACACCTGTTTAGATGGAAGTCAAATAACTATAAAACCTACATACGATTTAGGTGATGCAAGATTTCTTTCTCACAATTTCAAAACCCCTCCCACAACCCTCCCCTTCCTTTGGTAACCCAGGGCTTGGCTGCTTGTTGCTTGTAGCGAGGGCATGAAGGAATGTTTTACATTTTCTCCTCAGATCAAGTCCTGATTAGTGTTGAGCCTCCGGGGGTTTTATGGGTTTTTGCCTTCACATGGGTTACTGCATCCCTTTTCTGACTATTTATATTGTACAGTTTCACCCCTGTAACAGGGGCGGTCAGTGTATGGTCAGATCTGGCCGGTTTCTGACAACAGATTACTTTGCTCGTCTCTAGGTGATAGTGTTGATAAGATTCGTATATGGGTGGTTGGACATTCATATGTGCATTGGGCCGTCAGGCAGCCTGCCAGAAACAACTGGTCCTTTTTCTGTAACTGTACGAAGGCTTGGTAGGAGGGGTTTAAGATGGTTGGCCCTCATGGCTTTATTGTCTGAGATAGAAAAGGATAGCCCCCTTACACATTGGTTCTACATTCAGGGGCAATGAACTGGAAAAAGGCAAATCACTTAACTTAATTTTTGCCATTAGAGAGGACTTGTGGTCCCTAAAATCCCGTTGGCCAGCAATAACTTTATGCTTGTCAGACATGATCCCTAGACTCTCTTGGAGATGTCCGATCTCGGCCCCTGTAATATGAGGTGTGCTAAAGAAATTGAACAAGTCCACAGGGCAGAAAGTCTGAGCTTTAAAAGGTGTTTGCATTAATCATCCCTTAATCACAACTGATCAAGGCTTAGACAGGGTCCACCTCACAGAAGATGGGTTATTTTATTTTATTGAACAGATATATTGGGAATTGGGAATGGTAGTTTGGTGGCGGGCTGTAGGCAATTAAAGGTCTCCAGCTATGGCAGAAAGACATTTGTGAGTCGGCGACCAGTTCATACGGTGCTATTGCTGATTGACCGCAGATCACTACCCTCTACGAAATACTTTGGCTCTTGGTCCCTTTACCTGCCTTTTATGGGCACGTCATTGTGAAGCCAGAGGAGGCCTAGTCACTCTAACACCAGATTTAGCATTGGCCAATCGTAAAGGACTTAGGACCACTGGTTAATGTTGGATGGCCATACACTGTTGGCTATTGCTATTGGTTGGTGCAGCCTCGCAATTTGCCTTCTCCTCCACCATTTATCTTTAATAAACTGTGACCTATAATTTTGCCAACAAACTCCAGTGTTGTATCTTTATTTTTAGTATAAATATTTAGGACTTAAGGTGTATTTGGGGTTTATAGCAGCAAAAGTGACACATTTTCAATCTGCAGTTTAACCAATACTTCAGTTCAGATGAAAAGTATAATTGTATTACACTTTACAAAGTAAACCATTTATTCCTTTAGTATTACTTGTTTAAATATCGGTTTTTAGCTTAATCAGAATTATCTTAAGTATTTAAAGGGAGGTGAACCCACACATTGTAATCCAACTATAAAAAACAAACAAAAGAAAGATGACAAGTGTGTATCAATAAAGCACTCTGTGGTTACATTTTCATAAACTATAATGTTAAACTTTATTGGTATACTTTCTTTTTTTTTTTGTAAAGTTCAGATTAAGGATCAGAAATAATGAGGTAATGTTTGAGTCTATATCAGGCAGTAAAAATGACACACCTAGACACCTCGGGGTTTAACATGCCATAAGAGTGGTTGGGCATAGCCCTGCAACACCCTAGTTAGGAAACCATAGCATAGCCACAGCTATGTTAAGATCAAAGCTAGTAGCATTATCTGGATGCTGCATTGATAATACATGGCCCCTGCACATCCAAATTTAGCAGAGCATTTTAGAGCTGCCAGGTGTTAATATTAAATAGGACATCTCAGAGCATTGACTGGCAGTTCCAAAAACGGATGCAATGTGTGTTTCCATGCTTAGGACATTGATTAGTTCAGTCTTTGGACATTGAAGAGTATTAAAGTAACATGCAAATCACACAGGGGCATAACAAGTAATCACTGGGCCCCATTGCAAAATTATCCCACATGGAGGCCCCTGCTTTAATATTTTCTTGTGTGTTATCTGGCTTTTTTGATCATACTTCAACAATAACTGAATAAATAATGCGTCTCATACTACAACATGGATCTGGGGATTATCTCAAATAATTTTTTTCTATTGGTTATATTAGTTCTTGACAGGTGCACTGCCAGGTTCCTGTGCATTGTGTTCAGCAATTCAATCAGGGAGTAAATGATGTGCTAAGGTACAGAGGATCAGGATGTGCATTATGCCTAATTTATGCTACTGTGAAAACAGTTGACAATTACTCCTGTTTGGCAGTAAGACCAGGGAATGGTCTTTACTTTGAGAAGTTACAACATCTAGAAATGTTATTAAACAACGCACACCCTGAAGCCGGCTCCTAATTTCACAGGGCCAGTAATGCTTCAAGTAAAATAAATATATAGTTAAAATGTCTACATATTTACTGAAAGCCATTTGGCGAACAAGCACATTTTCTGGAGCAGTCGCCACCTGGAACAAAACACTTCCCATACATAGTACACTATGTAAAAAAAAACTAATTAAATCCCTCCAATCCTCAGCTAGTTTTGCCTGTGTTCTATGAGAAATCTGGACAAGTCTTTTTGTATAGAGTGTGTTTTATCTTCTAAAGATTCTATTGTCTCAGAAGATTCAAGAAAGAAAGGTCAAAATGTTCATTTTATTTGAGCTTAAAGCATTTTCGTACTTAAGAGACCTTTATGTAGGTCTTAATATAGAAGAAAAGGTTTTTGCCACTTGAATAATGCGTAGAACTATAACATGCTTTTATCTTCATATACACTAGATCACTATCCTGTCATCTACAGAACAGATTTATAGCAATTATTGGTGCACAAGTGACACAAATGTTCATCTATTCTGTTCTTACCTCTTTGACTCTATTAAGCATTCCTACGATTTACAAAGAAATGACTGAAACTAATTATAGCGAGCAATAATATAAAACAATATTCTTAAAGTGTGCATGCATTCTCAATATTGTGATGGCAATAGCATGACAAAAATCACATAGGGTACATTTATCAAAATGATGCACAGTTAATCTGTTGATAAACTAGGGCAAAAACAGTTGCAAACTACTTATATTATTAACAAATTTGTAATTTAAGTGCATATTTTTTTCTCTATTGTTTTGAAATTCTTGGGACTGATTCATTAAGGAACTGAGGCAAAAATATAAGTTGTCTTACTTAAGTTTTCTGGACAAAACCATGTTACAATGCAAGGGGTGTAAATTAGTTTATTATTTTGCACATAAGTTAAATACTGGCTGTTTTTTCAAGTAGCACACAAATACCAAATACTTGATAATAGAGATGCTCACTGACCCCCCTGTTTTGGTTTTGGATCTGTATTTTTTTGAAAAATTGCTAAAGTATGATAAAATCACATAATTTTTCTCTTTTTTTTGTTCCTACATTATTATTAACCTAAATAACACTAATTTCCAGTCAATTTTGACCACCTCACAGGTCACAATATTATTTTCATACACTTTCGGCCAAAGACTGCAGCGAGCTGGCTGGATGCTAAGCGACAGAGCATCGACACAAACACACGGCAGTTCATAGCACATCTAGGAAACAAAGAACAGTGGTGCAAGATGGAATTGTCCTATGGCCCTCCCACCCTTATGTAAGATATTGAAAAACACATGTACAGTTTAGCAAACCAAGCACTCCAGCGACAAGAAGTGACACTTTTGTGGCTGAAGTGCTTGGTTTGTTTGGGCCCCCACAAAATAAGCTACCAATAGCTTAGCTGCCGTAAGGCCAACAGTGCTGTCAATGAACTCTACATTATTAAACCATGTCTGCTTCTGCAACATCTTTAATCTCCTTCTCCTCTGTGGATGCCTCCCTCTCCTCCCTGAAGAACTACCAAACTTATGAAGATGCAGGAGTGGATATTACAACTGGAGTGGCATTAGAACTGCTTCAGACAGACTGTGACACGGAACATGTGGGGAGCATGGAATCCGTCATGTTGGAATACGCTGAATTGAACAGAGATTTAGACCAATATATAGATGCAGTTGAGGAGACCATACTTAAGTTAAAACGTGACCCATCGGATGAGATCACAGCTTTAAGAGAGCTTGTACACGAGAGATACACTGCACTTCAGAAGAATAATACAGATGAGGCCCTGAGACAGGACAATAAATATCTCCAGTTTAAAGAGCAGCTAAGACACCTAAGAAAACAAATGGGTGTGTCGCCGGAACCTGCAGACTAAGCATTGGAAGATGAAGACGAGGACATCACAGTCACCCAGAGCACTCCTATAGTTGGGGATGTGAACCAAGTGAAAAACAAAGTATGTTGTCACACGTACGAGAGAGAACCAGGCTGAGAAACTGAAGCTGTCAACTAACTCACCAGGAGCTCATTGCATCTCTTGTGATCTGGTACAGTTGGAATTAAAGAGAAGACATAGCTCTTCAACCTAGCATCAAGCATAGTCGCCAAAATGTAGTGATCCGATTTCAAGATGTTGATAACCCTTGGATTCTGGAGAAGCAAATAAAGTTCTTGAGCTACAAGTCCAACATATTTAGTGTAATTGCTTTGTTTCATCTTCTCCTTCAAAATCTCTAGCTTTTTTCCAAAAGTCTAATTAAGGGAATCACTTTGCTCAAGCCTGCAGTGTCTGAACTTACTTCACAGGTGACTACTTTGAATGGTTTCAGCACATGGAACAACACGGAAAGTATTCTCCACTGCACTGGACTAGAATACATTCCCCCTCCTTTCCCAATGTCATGGCTTGCTGAGTAAGCATGGATGGCTTTTTGCTGTTCCTCAGTCCTCACAAGCATATAAAGTGTGGAATTCCACCTTGTTACTGTGGAATTCTACCTTGTTACCACCTCTTGCTTCAGTTGGTAGAAGCGCAAAATTAATTGTTCTTGCAGCTGCTGCAATGCTGTTGCAGAATGCTGGAAATATCAATAAATTTATCGGGCCACAGACAGCATCTCCTGCACGTCCCTGTCATTTTCCAAAAAGCTCTGTACCACCAAATTGATTGTGTGAGCAAAAAAGGGAATGTGATGGAATTCACTCAGCTGTAATGCTCTCACAATATTAGTGGCGTTATCAAAGATGACATATCCTGAAGAGAGTCCAAACAGGATAAGCCATGTTGCAATGACATTCCTTAGTTTTTCTAGCAGGTTGTCAGTGGTATGCCTCTTAGTGAAGCAGGTGATGCACAGAGTAGCCTTTGAACAGTCTGGCATTGTTGGGTACATGTTGCTGCTGTTCCTGCTGCTGAAGGCAATTTACCAACGCAGTGGACTGTCACAGTCATATAATCTTTAGTTTGCCCAGTTACGCTTGTCCACATACCGGTTGTTAAGTGTAGAGTGGGTAGAATGGCATTTTGTAACCCAATAATTAAATTTTTTCGAACCTTCTGGTAGAGGTGAGCAATTGTTTTTCTAGTAAAATCGTGTTGTGATAGAATTTGGTAACGGGGAGACAGGACCTCAATTACCTGTCTAAAACCAACTGCATTAATTGTGGATATCGGACGCAGATCTAATACTAGCATAGTCGCCATGATGCCTGTGATCCGTTTTGCAACTGGGTGACAGCTTTCATACTTGCTACCTCTGGCAAAGGATTGTTTAACAGTCAATTGTTGTAAACTACAAGTAGTATTCTTCTTGGTCTGCTTCTGAGAAGAAGATCCACCCCCAGCAGCAGCAGCAGCGTGCCTAATGGTCAAGGAGTTATTCTGGATAGGAGTGAAGTCGTCTAGCCTTAGCAACTTGGATGCTGGACAAACTATACTACTTAGTGAGGTTATTGATGAGGAAGTTGTTGTCGGTATAGATTGTAGGTACCGGGATCTAGCTGAGAGAAGGGAGCTAGTGTATAGAGATGAAAAAAACCATCCGCGCTAAATAGGATAGCTGCCGCTAATTATACTAATGATAGAATCCACCTAATTTCTATAATATAACATATAGCAAAGTAAAGTATGACATACGGCGCTAAACTTTTGCTCTTACAAATATATACAATATAATAGAGTCCAGAGTTATCTAGAGTCCATACCATAAATTAATCCAGGAATTGATCAAATAATCCACCTAGATATATATCCACTGAATTCTCAAGTTCTTCTCCCATATACTGAGAATAACTACCAGAACTTGTAGGGATAAAGTCCTGTTGGTATTGTTATCCTCAAAACTTTATCAAGCCTTGATAAAGACCATTCGGGTGAGGTCGAGTTATCAACATCTTGAAATCAGATCACTACATATTGGCAACTGTGCTCTATCCTAGGCTTAAAAGCTATGTCTTCTGTCACGGTTGGCTTTATAGGAAATTGATCCCTAGGCTCTGCTGGACATTGCTTAGCCCACCCACAGGCGCGGAGTCTAACAGGTCGGTGGTTTTCGCCAGGAACCCCCACAAGAAGGTATGGACTTTGCGGCACCAAACCTGCAGGTCACGGTCCTGTGAGTGGGTGTATAGCAGAATGGTGTGGAGGAGCCAGGTGACATGGGCAGCTACAGATGAGGCACAAGGAGAGTAGAGGTCATGTGGTGCAACCAGGAGAAACAGAGGCTGTCACAAGGGTGATAGGTAGAGGTACTGGAACAACTGGAGGACAGCACCAGAATTGTGCAGACCACACGAGGAAGTGGAGATAACTGGGAGTTCAGGCGATGAGTCCCCGAGGCAGTTGTGGTCCACAGTGGTACCGGTCAGAGAACTGGGCTGTCATGATGAAGTACATGAGAGGTGGTATAATAGTACTGGAGCAGCAATAGTTCAATACAGCAGGAGACTGAGAGCAACTGAAGTGGCCGAGTTAACTCCGTAGCAACAATAGATGAGATACAGTAGTAGCGGCTCTGAGTGATAGCGGTGAGAGAACGGAAGCTGTCGCAATGTAGTACAGTTGAGATGGTAAATAGCAGTACTGGAACAGCAGGAGTTCAATACACCCAGAGACTGAGAGCAGACTGCAACAGCAGAGGTAACTCGTGGTAACAGCTGATGAGTCACAATAGTAGTAGCGGCTATGAGTGATAGCGATGAGAGAACTGGAACTGTCACAATGAAGTACACTGAAGATGTTAATAGTAGTACTGGAGCAGCGTTAGTTCAACTCAGGCAGAGACTGAGAACAGACTGAAGTAGCGGAGGTAACCCGTGGAAACAGCTGATGAGTCACAATAGTAGTAGCGGCTCTGAGTGGTAGCGATGAGAGAACTGGAACTGTCACGATGAAGTACACTGAAGATGGTAGTAGTAGTACTGGAGCAGCGTTAGTTCAACTCAGGCAGAGACTGAGAGCAGACTGAAGTAGCGGAGGTAACCCATGGTAACAGCTGATGAGTCACAATAGTAGTAGCGGCTCTGAGTGGTAGCGATGAGAGAACTGGAACTGTCACGATGAAGTACACTGAAGATGGTAGTAGTAGTACTGGAGCAGAGAATAGTTCAACTCAGGCAGAGACTGAGAGCAGACTGAAGTAGCGGAGGTAACCCGTGGTAACAGCTGAGGAGTCACAGGTGTAATAGCGGCTCTGAGTGTAGCGATGAGAGAACCGGAGCTGTCACGATGAAGTACACTGAAGATGGTTAGAAGGGTACTGGAGCAGCGATGGTTCAACACAGGCCATGAACTGAGAGCAGGCTGGAATAGTGGAGGCAACTCGTGGGAGCAGCTGAGGAGTCACAGGTGTAATAGCGGCTCTGAGCGGCCATCCCTCCTCTTTCTGTTTTAGCAATGACGATGGCCAACTGCACTGTAGACTGACAAGAACACTGCTACCCATTATGTGTCTGTCTGTGAAATGGCTTCAGATCTCCACAGAGGCCGGTACTTATGGAATTCAAAAGTCACAAGATCTGATGACGTAACAGTGACATTTTGCCTCGTTTTCAGTTCTGGCGGGGCGCACAATTACAGAGCCAGAACGTTAATATATATTTATAGTGTTACACACTGTATTCATACAGTATGAATCTTGATCTAGCAGATATTCACAAAGAAGCCACACAAATACAATACTATTCAAGTATGAGGTCTATTGTATTAGCACAATCAAACTCCTAAGGTACTACTAATTTCAAACTTTTAAACTGCATTACTTCTTAAGAACACTAACATTTCTCACAAACCAGAGAATGTCCTAAATAACAAAATCTGCCAAAGTATTTACAATAACACAGCTACAAACATTTCTAGAAAATAAATAATATAATTTCAAATATCACATCATTAGTAACCAATGTGATCTGGTCACAAATCAGATATAAACATTCCATGCTGATCCATGTATTTCAACTAAACTACTTAAACTACTAACAATATACAGTACAGATTTTACTTATATTAAAGTATCTTTCTTCATGTTCAAAACATTACCAACGCCCGAAAGGGTCATATGTAGCAAAATTCTTGTGTCTTTCTGTTTTAAAAAAAGGGGAGACAAATCACCTATGTGTCTCTGTGTAAGCAGTCTGATCCAAAAAGACTGCCTTGGTCTCCGAGAGCTGATTACAAAACTTCTGTACTTGTGTACCTAATTGAAGGCTGATTGTTTTGATATGTAAATATACCTAGCCTCACAGTTCTCCTCAGTCAAAAGCCAGTACCAAGAGAGAAGCCATGATTGTCTTAGCAATAGTTTTTAAAGAAGGAAAATGGTGTGTTTATAATATATATATATATATATATATATATATATATATATATATATATATATATATATATCCCCAGGCTCTTTGTATTCTGTGGCAGATACAAGAATGCTTTCTGTGTTGTACGGAGGTCACTAGGATGCTCTCTGTATTGTAAGGAGGTCACTAGGATGCTGCTCTCTGTATTGTAAGAAGGCAGGGGAGGGCTGGCAAAGTTCAGCCTGGCAGGCAAGACTCAAATCAACAGCCTATTTTAAAGGACGAAGAATGTTAGTGGCCCATTGACCCATCCCAAGATAGCCCTCTATGGGAGCGGCCCAGGGGGCAGATGGCCCCCTGCCCCACAGCCCAGTCTGCCCCTGTAAGGAGGTCACTTGGATGCTCACTGTATTTAAGGAGATCACTAGTATGCTTTCTGTATTGTATGACAGTCACCAAAATGCTCTCTGCATTGTATGATGGTCACTAGTATGCTCTCTGTATTGTATGGTGGTCACTAGAATGCTCTTTGTATTGTATATGTATAATCCATGGGGCATTTTCGTTTAATTCTAAAAAAATCACTTTTTGAATTGTTCATGTTAGTGTATTTACTAGTAATCGCAGTTATATTTAAAGGTATGTGCTGTTCTTTTATCTTTGAAAGCCACCATTTGCCCCAAGAAGAGATACAGAGATCATTGGGAGGTATAGAAGGAATTAGCAGGGTGGAACCTCTCTTGGGAGTAAGGGCACACACACCACCATGGCTGGGACACCCTAAAGTTTTGTATACAGGTAGGCAGAGATAATGTGTATTTTTTATTTTAACTGGTAGGGAGACTTTTGTCACGGTGGGAGACCTAACTACTATTAAACTAATGCTAATCCTGGGAACTCCCTGCTGCTGAATTTAGCTGCTCCGCTCACATAACCAATCGTGTTCTCCACCCACTGGTGTGCTTACTCTACCTACGTGTATTTACTCCACCTACCAGTGCAATGCTTTGCCTACTTGCCTGTTGCTGTGATCCTGCCTGCCATTGCGTATTGCAATGGCCACGCCTAAAAACAATATCGCTAGGGCTAATGGTGTGCTAATTCTGCCTACTTTCGGATCGACCACGCCTACCATTGATTTGGTCCTGCCTACCTGAGGCAACTTTCAGAATTTTTCCAGGGCCACTATAAGTTCCCAAACCACCCCTGATAATCCTTATAGGGGATCTGTGTACATCATCCTACAACTACCCTGCAAACATTGGTTTTTCAGATAAGACTGATTTTAATGAGAAAATTCTATTTTAGTGTGACTAATTACTACGCCACGAGAGCTTCTGTATTTTCAATTGTATTTTCAGATTGATCTGTTATAGGTTATAGATCCACATTAGGAGGAGCTGCGATTAATATTCTCTCTTCAGCCAAATTTTACATGTGAGTCATTAGAGGCAAAACTATACTCAGTGTATGACACAGAGGGCCTGAGTCATTAAGGATAGTAAGGTAAAAAAAAGGAGTAAATGTTCTCTGGGACAAACCCTGTTACCATGGGGGTAAATTAGTTTATTAGTTTGCACATGAGTTAAATACTGGCTGTTTATTCATGTAGCACACAAATACTTGATAGTTTTATTTTCACATTGAAATTTAATGTTTATCTAGGAAATGCCCTACCCCAACTTTAAATCTATCCCCACATTTTAAATTTACCTCCCCGCCAATGAAACATGGTTTTGCCCAGATGCAAAGTAACTCCTTTTATATGCATTGCTCTCCTTGTTCTCCACCCAGCGTGTATTTCCTGTTCAGTATTATTATGTATCCTGCATTAAAACCACCTCTCTAAGAAAAAAATATTGCAAGGTGCCCAATCCTGATCAGGCCGATTTTGTACATTTTGTGCTGTGTCAGTTTAAATTGCAATAATTGTTTTATATTTCATGCTTTCAAGTGCTGAGTGTTGGCTTTTCTGCTCATCATGTGACTCTATTGAGACAGCTTAAAATGGTAAAGGGTAAGGTTAAAGGGTATTAAGCTACTCCCTAGTGACAATATGTATGAGACTCCATTGCAGGAGCAGTCACTTCTGGAAATTGCTTGCACACAGGGGCGGACCCAGACATTTGTCCTACCCTGAGTGATTTTAGGGGGGGTGATTTAGGCCCCGCCCCCTTTCTGTGTTCTAAGGCTGCCGGGTGGCTGCACAGTATGTGCAGGTCCGTTCAGCAGTGAAAGTGTGCTGACCCGCTGCTCTGATTGTGTTTAAAACACAATCAGAGCATCCGGGCAGCACACTGTCACTGCTGAACGGACCTGCACAGCGTGCAGCTGTCGGCAGCAAGCCCCTGGTAGGGGGGGCGATCGCCCAGATCGCCCCCCCCCCCCCCCCCCCTGGATCCGCCACTGCTTGCACATTAAATTTCTTTAACCTAATGCTTTACTCAAAGGAAAACAAGGTTGATAATCTTACTACAGTAATGTTGCACTATGTGAATTTTACAGTTATGTTAACTCACATATACAATATTCTACATTCAAAATAACAACAACAATGCATAAGTAAGCTGAGGAAATACAGAAAAGTTTTGCTTTTGCTTGTCAGTATCTGTGATCTGAAAAAACAGTACTAATACTTCTAGTCATTGTCTTTGATAAATATGCCAAACTGTCAAACAGGTATATTGATTATTGACTTCTTGCTGGCGGTAGCACTGGGAAAGGCTCTGATTTATTTGACAGGTATAAACCACTGCAGTTGTGTGACTTGATTCTTTTCATGATGTGAATTAATGTGTCTACAGAGGACAGAGCTCTATTGCAGATTATTTAAGGTGATACCTACACATTTGTGTTTTACACTATAGGTGCACTTGTAACACTCAAAATCCTGCAGCAGATGTGTCATTTTAAAATTCCACATACACTGATAAAAAAATATGTACAGCTAGGTAAAATGAAGTAACCGCATGGTTGCACAGTGGTTTGCAATGCTGACAATTGTGTTGGTGCTCTATAAATAATAAACAATAATAATAAAGGTTCTGTACAAGAGCTGACTGTTATGGGGGAGATACAATTGGCCGCTGAGGCACATTTCGTCAGAGTTTTTACTAAAATCTCCGCTCATAGTCCCTCTTGTCCCATAGAGGTGCAAAGAAAACGAGCATAGATTTCTGTACCATTTGGGCTGATGGCATCTCGTGGCCAATTGAATTCCCTCCTTATACCTAAACATTTACATTTACAGCTCAGTGTGTGAAAAAATGCCACTTATGCGCCACTTAAACTACAGTTGTTAAAATCACAATCAATCATGGCAAGCTGTATATTTAATTAAAATTATAAAAAATGAAACAGGGAATGTACTAAAAAGTTTCTGAAGTCATAAAAGCAATGTGAAATAATAGGAGGGAAAACAAATAAACATTTAAATTCTGTCCATATTTTTTCATTTATTTGAACTGTTTTGGATTTAAGTGGTAGTTCTATATTCCCTGCTACATATTTACCATCTATTATTATTTGTTATTAGATAATCTCCTACTCTCCTCATATTTTATAGTAATTTTAAAAGCATATTTTTTGCATTCAAGTAAGATGGATGTTTCAGTAAACATGAAGCAGTGGTCATTTTCCCGACGACTACATTTCCTACATAAATTTGAAAATTCCGATGCCTACAATCTACACATGTTGTAAAGGAAGACTTAGCAGAAAAAAGACAGCTAACATATCCGACAGGTGTGCTAAATAAATAAATTATGATTATATTGGTGAAGTCACACATAAGGGTATGGCCAATGATATCATAGTAGTGATAACTGCCATAACTCATTTGCCTATTGTGATTTACAAGTGGACATTTGTTTGTTGTTTAACAGCTACATGATATGTACTTTTCTATATCCCATAGGTGAATAGAGGATGGTAATCCATCACATTTTGCTTGTAAACAGCGCAAATGAAAATAAATACATTCAGTGCATTTCTACCCAATAAATTTCACCAGTATTCTCCTCCACCTAACGTAATTAAATATTACAAACTTATAAATACTTCCCAATGCAGTGGAGTACTAGATGAAAAATATGTCAAATACAAGAAAATGGTTTCAATCCCAAAGGTAGAAAACATACTATTATTATTTCATTTTTATGTGGTTCCATAAAAATGGACTAAATAATTAATTTTATCTGCAGCCTAAAGGAGCCAAACAATATGATTAGTTAATATGCAAGAATACTGTATTTGAAATACCACAGAGAACAGATATGCAGGTATATTTCAATGATTTTGTAGGGCAATATTTGCAAGTGATAAGAACACATAAAGAGGGGAAATTAATTGTGCACAAAGTTTTGTGTTTGTATCCACCAAATAAAAATATATATAAAAATACAAAATACACCTTGTGGAAGATTCTAAGTAAAAAAATATACACTTAGTTTAATGCAGTAGTTAAAGATACATTGTGGGCCTGATTCATTAGGGATTGCAAATGCCGATATGTGCCGTATTTTGCATAAAATTGCACTGCACATGCCTGGAAAAAGACTATACGCCAGTGAATGCAAGTACATCCATTTCATCTTTGAAAAAAAAAGGACACTTCCGACAGCCTACGATTTCATTGGCGGAGCTGTGGAGGGAAGGGGTGTATGCACATAGTCAATGTACAGTAAGGACGAGTCAAGGTTGAGCGTACGCACATCCGGCCGATTTGAACTCTGGACCTCTCAGGTACGTGATTTTCAGCAGTATCACTTTCAGAAGCTATAGGGCAGGTGTAAGTGCAGAGTGATAGTGATTACAGACATGTATGCATGTGTTTGCAATTAGGAACAACTGCAAAAAGTAATTTTATGTACAGTATACATTGAGAACATCTTGATAAATGTATTTGGTGGAGAACATTTTATTTATTTATTTTTCTTTGCGACTTTATATTGCACATATGTATTGTATGCGTCTGTCTCAATACAACAAGAGCCTTGTATGCAGAGCGAATCTATACTCGTATTAAACAAGTAAAGTTTCTTCAGAACCGTAGATAAATACGGACGTGCGCATGTCCAAATTACGTGCATTTTATAAAGAAAACGCACATTACGTTCATATATATAAATATTACAGACAAGCAACGTTTTCAAAATTGTTCTGCAAAATACTAACCTAATTCTGCATTTGGCCACAAAATTGTTCATGTATGTGTAATTTTTCTTTGAGCATTCCCAGTCCTACCCCAAGAAATGGTTCAAAAAGTTGCACACAAAGGCGCTTATGTTAAGTTGAACGCAAATTGTGTTCTTGGCGTACAATACGCTTTTTTACTTCTGGGTAACGCACCATGCACTAATTTTGAAATCAATGGTTTGCACACATGCTCAGATGTAAAAAAGCGTATTATATGCCAACAATGCAACTTAACATAAACCCCAGAGAGTGCTATTGAATTATCCCCTTGACAGTCCCCTTATTCAGGTTGAGTTTATCACCAAAGGAGAGTGGGGGACTTAATACACTTATTTACTTTTTTAATGGTTCTTTAACAAGTGTAAGCTTCATAAAGTGTGGACAGGTAAGGTTACAGGTTTGTATACCCCCAACAACCATGATTTTCAGAGCTCCAAAACAGCAGAATATACTGATTTGGTAGAGTAGCACTGTTATTTGTGTAGTATGAACATGACTGGGTGTATTGGGGCTGGTGTAAGTTTAGCCCCAAATTGTTTGCCCTGGAATGGTGGAAGATATTGGTATGTATAAGTGTCGTAGATAAGACATTGCACTAGTTTTACCAGTAGTGCTATCTATTTAATATGTACAATTTAAGTTTAGATGTATAGTTTAATATGGACAGAGTTTGATACAGTTGCAAGATTAATTTACAGTGGTTTTGAGCAATCAGGGAACATTTGTGTACCGTTATAATAGTGCTAGAAATAATGTAAGGAAGACCCATCATTGATAGGAAGAAATATTATATTCATGGACATATAATAAAACAAAATCAGTTATAAGGAATCAAGGACTTTGTTGGTTATGCTTATGATTTAAAGCCACTAAAGAGATTTCAGTAGAATGTGAATAGTAAGAAATCACAGGAGATCAAGGCAATTATAGTGTCGAGATTCAAACTTGGGGCTCCTGCCTCTGGAGGCTGCTGCTCTACTGAATGAGCTACTCTAGCTGTTGGACAAGTCCTTGCTTTTGCCCTATGTTCAGCTCAAACTGTTACCCTGATGTTCTAACATCGCACCCTCACTTTTGTACTGATCTGCCTTATTGTATAATGTTCCAGGATGCCTCTGACCATTCTGTTCTGATGAATCTATCCCGGGTTTGCCCTGCTTTGTAGCTATCAAACTCTGATCCTATCTCCATATCATTACACCTAGCTACATTATTATGGATAGAGGGTAAAGGAGAGTTGCAGGTTAACCCGTTAGCAGATGACTTCATTTATCCAAGTGAGGTATAGAATGAGAGCACGAATAAATATTTTAGCTATGACTTTGGAGAAAATTTTGGTGATACTCTGAAGGAAAGAATCTCAGGCTTAAGCAAGTAAGCTTGTGTGATATAAATATAGAAATAGCAATTTCACTTTCCACTCCAGTTTTCCATTATTTCACAAGTTATCCACATTGGTCAAGAAGGGGCAGGACAATATAGATTGCTTAGCACAAAGTCTGTTTATACTTCAGATTCTGCTGATCCTTTCTGAGCTCTTCTGTATGGAAAGTTTTGCTGATTTGGCTCAGTGTCTCAGCAGGAGTCCAGCTCATGTCAACATCATTTTGGTTTGATGTGTCCATCTCCATGCTACCATTATGGTCACTGGTTTGCTGACACTCTCCTGTCTGATTATGGTCCATGCTTTTAGTACCGACTTCAAACTTCACTTAACTTGCTTAAGCCTTTTGATAGTATACTTATCTGTAGTATATCTTTCTGTGATGCCCTATAACATACCTCCCAACCTATAAACTGCAAAAAAATCAATAAAAAATTGACCATGATCTAGATCTGCTTGAACATTCTCCTAACCCACCCATACCACATCAATATTTACTTACACAATTAAAATTATTTCAAATTATCAAAATGTTAAATTATCGTGACCCAAGACAGGCACAAAAAACTCAACTTTGTAAGTCCAAAAACCAAAGGTTATAATGCATCAAGTATCTCCCTTACCCTGGGAAATTATTGATTATAGGTCCATTACAAAAGGTTTCCTAAGACATGGTTGGGATGTTTGGTATGCATATGGAATTTGGAAATATAAAGTTTACCTTTACATGTTGTTTTGACAGAATTTGTGCTTTAAATAGTATGTGTAATTTGTAAGAAAAAATATAATAAAATGATAGAATATTTGCGTATAAATATATCTGATTTTTTTATTAGGACTTCTTCAGTCTATACTTAAAATATAACAATGTAGATGAGACAGCAGTTTGTCATTAATTTATTTCTCAAGGTGTTTGTCATATGATCCAGTTAGCTTATTTATTTTTTAAAGTATTTCAATAATGATACAATGTGGTGTTTTTTCTGCCTACATATACAGTATATAGATGCGGCATGTGAAATCTCTTATCTAAAATAATACAGCTATAATACTGAAATGCTGCTAGTTTCTGACACAGATGTTTCCAAGTAAGTCTGACAGCATGACTTAAAACTAACGATGGGCAAATCAGCCTTAAATCAATCTGTCACAATGCTTTACATATCAGTGCAAAATATATGTGCACATAGCAAAGCTGGTTAGATAGTCTAAAGATCACTGTGCGTAACCATCTCAGTTGTCAGATTCTGCAAAGCACAATATGAAATCTTCTCTACCTGGAAAATGGGCGATACAAAAGCCATTTATTTCACACATGTGTTATTTCATATATTTGTTTTGAAAACACAGATGTTTGAAGTGGATTTAATATTACTTCAATAACCAATTGAAATTGCAATATTATTATGCAAGTTTAGGGTACTTAAATATCCATAATTGGCACAATATAATTATCTGTATAATACATTTAACCAAAAAATAATTTATTTAATTTAAATTACACTTTTGCTCCTTCCCATTGTAAATATACTCTGATAATATATTCAATAATAGTAGAATTACACAATACATTAGCAAATGCAAAATATGTAAATTTTAAACAAAAGCAAACTATGGAAGAAGGAGGATCCTAGAAGTAATGTTTATTCCTTTCGTTTTTAACTTCATAAGTGGATGGTTTCCTCTCATTATGACTAGGACAATTTTCGGTGATGTTCCTGCTCTCTAGATAACATCTTTTTCATTATTTATTATTCCACATAGTTTTATTCTGTTTTTCATGGCAGACAGGGCTTCCTTTTTGTAACACAGGTAAACAGTACATATATATTTATCACAACATTTAATAAGTTGGTTACCCTGAAAACAGGGACCCCATTGATACAGGTTTACTAAATATGTATATTTCGTACAGAGTCTGACATCATTTTAGGATCCATAGAGAATTGTATTGCATACCTGCAGACTCTCAAGGAATGTCTGGGAGACTCCCAAATTTCGGGTAGGTCTCCCGGACTCCCGGGAGAACAGGCAATTCTCCTGCATCTTGCCCTATGGAAACCTCAATGACGCGATTTGCGGTGAATTGTGTCATTTTGTCCCCACCCCCTCAATAAAATGATGCGATTTGCCACACCCTGCCCCCTTCCACCCAAATATGATGTATTGTAGCTTTAGACATTTTTTTTACCCTCAAACTTTGCTGCCACTACATGTTAGTACATGTCACTTGTCTCCTTTTCAAGCGTAAGTGCTGTGTTCTGTCTGATTTCATGGCGCACGTACCCCAAAGAGAAGAGAACAGGTTCTGACCAAAGGAGCACATGGTGATGTTTAGGGGTCTTAGTCTGTACTAAAAATTTACATTGTATCTGTATATAACCCAAGCCCCTTTCCTGTTTTGTTATGGGTATTTGGTAATCTATGGGTATTCTTATTACGCTGGCCGAGTGGTTAGCATTGTTGCCTCACAGTGCTATGTTCATGTGTTTGATTCCAACCTATCTGAGTCTGTGGGCCTGATTCATCAAGGCACGCATTCTGAGCTCAAAGCACATTTAGTATTAAATGCATGTATTTAGGCTTTGTGTGCTCCCGAATTTATCAAGGATCTCAAGAAACGTGTGCTGTTGAAATTGGAGGCTGGCATGCTGTGCTCTACTACATAAGACACTGCAGGTACTAATGTAGATCATAAATTCGCAAAAGATCGCACAGGAAAAAACTAATTTAATTAATGTTACCTGTTAACAATAAAGATGCTCACTGACCCCCGTGAAGTTGTTTTGTTTTTGGTTTTGAATCTGGATTAGCGTCGTGTTTTGGTTTTGGTTTTGGTTTTAGATCTGTATTTTTTTAGACAAATTGCTAAAATATGCTTAAATCACATAATTTTGCTCTTTTTTCAGTCTACATTATTATTAACCTCACTAATTTCAAGTCATTTGCAGTCAATTTTGACCATCTCAGAGATCACTATTATTTTCATACACTTTCAAACAAAGATTGCAGCAGTTCTTGCCAGTGATAAGAAAAAGGCCAATGTCATGCCTGGGCATAAGACCAAAAATCCACCTCTTATGTGTGGATTTATTTTTACACAAATCCTGACAACAGTTGTCTAGCCATTTGTAGCGTTTTTAAAGCCACACTCAGTAGAGGTAGGGTCCTTAACCATCTAGGAATGTCATCCATGTTACGGCTTGAGAACTGAGTTCATGGAAAGCTGTTGGGAAAACCAGAAACTTATGTTAAAAAAATAACAACAAGCAGTCCAGCATCATCTACCTCCTTTCTCTCATCTAGATCCCACCACCTGCAATCTACACCCCAACACTTTCATCATCAATATCCTCACAAGTGATGGGAGTCAGTCCTGCATCCAAGTTGCTAAGGTTAGATGACTCCTCCACTAACCATGATTCCTCTGAAGAATTATTGAGCATTAGTTCTGCTACTGCTGCTGCTAGGGGTGGATCTTTAACCCAGAAGAAAATTACTAGTAGTTTAAACAATTGACTGTTAAACAACCCTTTGCTAGAGGAAGAAAGTAAGAAAACTGTCACCCAGTCGCAAAGCGGATCACAGATGCCATGGGGACTATGCTAGTATTAGATTTGTGTCCAATGTCCGCTATTAATGCAGATGGTTTTAGACAGTTACTTGAGGTCTTCTGTCCCTATTACCAAATTCCATCACAACACCATTTTACTAGAAAAGTTATTCCTCACCTCTATCAGAAAGTTCGTAAAAATTTAATTATTGGGCTACAAAATGCCATTCTACCCACTGTACACTTAACCACAGATATGGGGACAAGTGGAACTGGGAAAACTAAAGATGATATGACTGTGACAGCCCACTGGGTTGGTGATTTGCCTTCACCAGCAGGAAAAGCAGCAGCATGTACCCAAGTACGTCACATTTTCAGAAGTAGGCTACTCTGTGTATCCGCGGTTTCACTAAGAGGCATACAGCTGACAATCTGTTACAAAAAGTAAGGGATGTCATTGCAACATGACTAATCCTGCTTGTATTCTCCTGAGGATATGTGATTTCTGATAACGACACCAATATTGTTAGAGCATTTTAGAGCATTACAGCAGGGGGAATTCCATCACATTTCCTGTTTTGCTCACACAATCAACTTGGTGTTACAGAACTTTTAAAAAATGACAATGACATGCAGGAGATGCTGTTTGTGTCCCGATAAATTGTGTGAAGAGAGTGCAGACTTTAGTCAAGTGATTGCCTTAATTATACTTTTTGAGAAGTAGCTAGAGAAATTGAAGGATGAAATAAAACTAAGCAAATCCGCTAACTATATTGTAATTGTAGATTTTTACTTAATTCGCTTCGCCAGGATCCCAGAGCTATCGACATCTTGTAATGATGTCTCCTCCTTCTGTTTCTCTGGCAACTGCTTCTCGGAAAAAACTAAGCTTTCCCAAGACACCCAGTGGAGATGCAGATGAGTCAGTACAACATTTTGAAATTTGCTCTGCTCTAAAAGAATTGCCCAAAAATTGTGCCATAAAATGAACTACAAATTCCATGAGGAAGGCCATTATCAGCAATTACATCAAAGTACACAGACTTCTGTGATGGTGGATTGCAGTGGGGATGAATTTGTATTGTTTGAGGAAGATGTACACAATGATGATGGTGAATATGATGACAGTGTAGATTGCAGGTGCTGAAATCTAGCTAAGAGAAGGGAGCTACCTGATGCTGGAATGCCTCGTAAGATTTTGGGTAGAATGGCATCTTGGCAATCTTATGTTTTTCTACAGTAAACTTTCAACTATATTTAGAGAGGTTTTTTTTCTTTGAAAATTTACAAGCTTTTTATTTACATTTTTGTTTCCCTGACTTAAAACCACTATGTACTTGAACATAGGCTTTAGCACATGAAGTAGAGGGATTACTATCATCATACCTGAGACTGGAGAGTGACAACAACAATGTCACCCTTCCTGTTTCTGCATGAGCTATGGCACAATACAATGTCACTGGAGATTTTGAAGAACACTGACAGCCCTATTATTACAATTTCTGTTTCAGCACTGAACCCTCTCCTGTTTCTGAGTTAGCTATGGTACAGTAAAATGTAACCACAGATTTAGACCAATCCAGCCAGCCCTATAATTTCTATTTCAGCAATGACTCTTGGCAATGGAGCATTCCTCTTTGTCTGTTACCTATATAACGCAGCAGAATTTGCCTGAAAATTCAGAAGACAAGCCTGCAAGGACTAGTATTTGCATTTCGGCAATGAGAATTAGCAACGCAGCTCTCCTTTTTGTGATACCTATATAACACACTTTTTTCTTTCAGAATGACAAGGTCTTGCATCATCGTGACTGACCTTACAAGAAGATGCCCCACTGACAGTTGCAGAACTAGCTCTCATAGAGAAAGGCGAAGGCCTCATTCTTTCTTTGCCACTGCGTGTTTAGAATGGCATGTTGGCAATTATTTTTTTTGGGTCGATAACTTTTCAGGGATTACAACTCTTTTTTTCTTCCCCACGGTAAAAGGTTTTTTTTTATGTTTTATTCCCTGACTTAAAAAGACTATTTAAAATGACTTAAAGCCTATTACATAGGCTTTACCAGATGACGTACAGGGATTACTATCATCAGGACTGGTGGCAGTAGCTGCTTGCTGCTCCTGCTCTTCTGTGTACTGCTGTAAATCCATTTGGATAACACGCTAGACTTATTGGTGCAAATTCAGAAAAAAAGTCTGCAAGGACTTGTATATTTGTATTTCAGCAATGACAAAAATAGCAACGCAACTGTTCTTTTTGGGTGTGTATAACACCCTACATTTATTGGGGCAAATTCATAAAAAAAGCCTGCAAGTACTTGTATATTTGCATTTCAGCAATGACAAATTCAGCAATGGAGCTCTTGTTTTTGGGTGTAAATAACACCCTACACTTTGTGGTGCAAATTCTGACAAAAAGCCTGCAAGGACTTGTATATTTGGATTTCACCAATGACAATTAGCAATGGAGCTTTCTAGATCGTTGTGAAGGGTGGTATTTATAGATTCCAAAACTCACGAGATCTGAGATCCGATGATGTCACAATGACGTTTTGCCTCGTTTTGGAAGGTGCATTATTGATCAAATAGTTTTTAAAAAAAACATTTTTTTTCATGAAATACATTTATTAGTATGCTATGAATGTCTATTATATGTAAAATAAATGTTTACAGTTGCTTCTGATTGCAAACATTTATACTAGCATGCAATACACAGTTGTCATCATTAGTAATCAGCATTTAGACTAGACCTGTAGCTGACATACACAGTTGTCATCATTAGTAATCAGCATGTAGACTAGACCTGTAGCTGACACAAGAGATGCAGTTGAAAATCAAGTACTTTTGAGATGCCCAGAGCTTGTATTGGACAATGCTGTGTGTACTCGTGATTGGCACGCCATTACTGTACATTGCTCTATTAAAATAGTAGGCTGTAGTATGTGTCCTTTGCGTTCGAAGATGAATTGAACGTGGCTGTGTTCTGTGGCATATGAACCGGTTCTGGGGATGTGCAGAATAATTTTGTGGACTGTATGCACACAATCAACATTTACATTGCTTGATGAATCAGGCTCACAGAGTGCAAATTGAGGTGCACAGTAGAACTAAAGAGGAGTTCGCTTTGTACCTCAGCCATTTTATGTGTCAGAAATTAAGCCTATGAGTTCTACCATTTGACAGTATAAATTGGCCACTTGATGGCACTGTTCTATTGGTGAATAATATTTTATTCCAAAGTGACAGAGCAAACACTATTGAAGTTATCACTTGCACTAATAAATGCACATTAAAAGAGAATTGAGTATATTTGTATATCAGGTTAAGCCCATATAAATAGCTTACTCCCTTCTTGTATATAAGATATAATTTTGCTATAAGCAATTGCAGGGTAACCAAATACACAATGAAATTGTCAGCAATGTGATTTTTTTTCATGAATATTTATTTATTCAGTACCAGCATACTCTGCAGAATTTTTATTTGACATATGCTTTCCTGTATGTCAATAGATAAAATGTAGCTCCTCTGCATCACAGATCTATAAATGCAGCAATGTTTAAAATATCTACCTGAATAACTTCTGCCATTTCCGCTGAGCACAAAATCATACTGGAAAAAGCTTTCCTGACACCATAGGGAACAATTATGACAACCGCTGTCTAGAAAAAAACTTGTGTGTCCATAGCAACCCCAAATCTTATTGCATTTTTTATGGATTATCATTACAAATAATCAGTAATTAATAAAAAAGAAAAGCACATATTCTGTATGTTATACTTGATTATAAATAACTTTTAATGTTTTATTGCAATACTATTATCCATCATGTTACTGTTTTCCTGCGTTGTCCACTTGCAACCTCTAAATGTCAGAACAAAGATAGACTTCACAGAAATTTAAATTCTAGTTACTATTTGCCAATTTTATTCATGTATCTAGACAAGCAATAAATCACTTTCCTGAACCAAAAGCCATCATTTAATCCTGTTACACACAATGCATTTTGTCAAAGCTTCTAAGATCGTTTCACACTGACAAGTCTATATTGCAACAAAAGCAAGACACAGATCACTTTTATTTTACAAAACATTTACATTGTACAAAGGAATAAAAAAAAAAAACATTGTTTTTTTTCAGTTTTTAAATGCATAGAAGGGTTGTTTAAATTCCTTACTACCAGTTAGATGAGCAAAAAAGGCAAAATCTTTGCTTTTTCGCATGATAGAAACATGTTAGAAGGATTATTACATTAAGGAGATGTTATCGAATAAGTTTGTTTCGATCATTATGTCCAAGGTCATATGATCTTCATGAGGACTGATGATTAAAATCATTAAGAGTCACTTATTAAAATGCAAATCAGAGGCACCCACAGGACAAACGCCATCTTGTGAAGTCATGCTCCCATTTTTGCATCGATTTTGTGTTGTGGAACAATATATTAAAGTAAACTACAAGGCTTGAAACCTGTATTTTTCCAGTTCAGACGGTGGCCACAGAGTCTGTCCTCTAGTAAAATAATCTGATTTTTATATGGCCTCGCAGATGGCAGATACTGTGCATTAGCTTACCCTTTCATTGAGAAGCCTTTTGTACCAACCAGGTGAAATTTACTTGGGAAAACACATTTTTATGCAATATTTTATACCAATGTAATTGTTGTGAAATGACAAGTTAAACCTGTTGACAAGATACTTGTTTCCCACATAACTTTTGTCTTTGAAATACTTTTTATTATTTTTAATTTTTATTCTGTTTTCTCCATGTGTCTCCATGTGCAAAGAGAAATGGGTACGTTCAATAAAGGTCAAGACTGCCTGTAAATTTCTGTTTCAGTGGTAGCTGGAAACTTGATTCCTGTATTATGTAAAATATTTTTTTGCTGTACTGTCCCATTGTAAATGCAACTTCTCCCAACTATCCAAAAACAGTTTGGTGATGAACAATGCCTTTTCCAGCATGATGGAGCACCTTGCCATAAGAAAAAAATGAAGTGGCTGGGGAATCAAAACATCGAAATGTTGGGCCCATGGCCAGGAAACTCAGCAGACCTTAATCCCATTGAGAACTTGTAGTCAATTCTCAAGAGGCGGTTGGACAAACAAAAACCCACAAATTCTGAAAAACTCCAAGCATTGATTACGCAAGAATGGGCGGCCATCAGTCAGTATGTGGCCCAGAAGCTGATTGACAGCATATCACGGCGAATTGCAGAGGTCTTCAGAAAGAAGGGTCAACACTGCAAATATTGACTCTTTGCATAAACTTAATGTAATTGTCAATAAAAGCCTTTGACACTTATAAAATGCTTGTAATTTTACTTCAGTATACCATAGCAACATCTGACAAAAAGCTCTAAAACCACATAAGCAGCAAACTTTGTGAAAACCAATACTTGTGTCATTCTCAAAATTTGTGGTCACGAATGTATACAAAACAAAGGTTTGGTGACATTTGAAGAGCCCCTTGCCTTACCAGTGTGAGCAAAACACTTTCATAAACGTGTTACAGCTCTTCAGTGATTGTGCTAAATAAGTTATATATGTCTTTATACAGATATTTTCCTGATTGTGAATTGATTTGGTGTGGGAGTCATTGAAGATTATTTCAGAGTGTATTCTCCACAAGTTGGTGCGGGTAGATAGCCTGTAGGTACCCTGTAATGTGAAAACATTAATACTTATATATGTGTATAAATGTATATTTGGGACATTTAAAATGTAGAATGCAAAAATGTCCTGAGATTCTCATGACTTAATTCATTAATTAACATGAGGTTCCAATTGGTAGGATTTTAGGATAAATATATTAAATGTAATTAAGAGGATACCCACAAAGTAATTGTGGGCAGGAATTTAATGATGTTTTTATTTTTTCTGGCATCTGCTTTATAGTATTACAATCCTGCTAACATTTAAAATAAACATCTACACAAGGCGCTTCACAAAAGAGGAAAAGAGGAGAGGACATACGTATGTATGCGCTCGGCAGCTAAATAGGCAAATTTGCTGAAAAATAAACCTGCATATACATATTTTATCAGCTATAAATCCTTATTGAACTATTGTCCACAAATAAACACAAGTGTAATGTGAAGGAACCAACAACACTCAAATCCTTTACTGGTGAAATATTTATCTGACCCTTAAGCTAAAAGACAAGTATCTAGCATAATTAATATGAAGGAGTCAGTCACAATGTGTCATGGTTACATTTTTACAACACTCCAAAAAAGCTTTGGGTTATAAAACCTTTTCCAAAGGAGAGATAATAGCATTAAAGCAACTTCAACAAATTAAATTGGTGACTATAAAAGCTGCAGCTAAAGATAGAGCAGTGGTGATGACAGATATATTATATTATATATAGGAATCTCTAAGACAATAAGAACTTCTTTTTATAAGAAATTGTAAAAAGACCTGACTATAGAATTTCAGTGATCTTTGAAGTCATTGTTACAAAGATCATTGACCGAGAGAGTGATTTCCAAGGATGAATTTTCTTTTCTTTTCACTGAACATCCTATCATTTCTGTTTTTTATTTTTTGCCAAAGATTCACAAATCCCTGGTTACTTCAACAGGGCAACTTATTATTTTGGGAATTGGTTCTCTTACATTTAGTCTATCATTTTATGTTGATCACTTTTTACAACCACATGTTTTATCTTTGAGGTCATACATCCGTGAAACCACATCTCTTCTGTTACAATTGGAATCAATAATATGGGAACCAGGATATGGATTCCTCACATTAGATGTACAGGCATTGTACACCAATATCCCCCATAAAGAAGGTGTGGCAGCAGTAGAACAGATCTTAAAAAATAAGAGTATGACCTCACAGACACTTTGCACTTTTATTTTAGATTATTTTTTTATACATTCTTACTCACAATTATTTTCTTTTTGATAGCACTTATTATTTACAGACACTAGGCACAGCCATGGGTACCAGGTTCACCCCGAGTTTTGCAAACATCTATATGGGACAACTAGAGGATGCAGTACACTGGTTTGGCCAGTTCCAGGTGAAGCTTGTATTCTATGGCCGGTATATAGATTATTTATTTATTATTTGGAAAGGGGTTTCTGAACTGGCTCACTAATTTGTTTCTTTTTAAAACACTAACATTTATAATCTTACATTCACTTATTCCTATGATTCACAGCTGGTTAATTATTTGGACGTTACTCTCTCGGTCCAAGGTAAAAATATTATTTCTACCAATTATAATAAACAGGTAAATGTTAATAGTTTTTTACATTATGAAACTAGTTATCATAGAGCGTGGGTTACCAATTTCCCTAAGAGTCAGATGACTCGCCTAAGGCACAATTGCACCCTGGATGAAGACTTTATGACACAAACAACTAAAAAAATTTTAGAACGGGGATATCCAAAGAATCTACTACAAGAAGCTGTGACCTTTGCAATGCAGAAAGATCACACTTCCATGCATGTTCCAAGAAAAAATAGGGAACATACTTTATCTTAGCTTTTGGGGGAATTAAATGAGAAGAAAAGTGTTAAGAGTAAGGATAATAAGAGAGTAGTCAATATGATCAAGATATGTCTGTTTTTGTGTCCAAATTTAATAGATCATCACAGATTAAAAAAGTAATTACAAGAAACTTTGAACTGTTAAAACAAGAGTCAGTGTTGGAACCTGTTTTGGGCAAAAAATTAAGTGTAGTCTTTTGGAAGAATAATAAGAATTTGAAGAATATATTAGCACCTAGCTATTTTAGACCTGATTTCATACCACTGAAGAAAATAGATAGTTGGTTACCATCTAAGCCGTTAGCTTGTTTTAAATGTAATAATCAAACTTGCCTAACATGTGACTTTATGGTTAATTAAGCCTAAGAAATGAATTCCACTGTAACAGCTAAGACCTTTTCCATTAGCCAATTTATCAACTGTGAGTCTACATATGTAATCTATATGTTACAGTGTCCATGTTAAGTGCAATATATTGGGAGGACCACAAGATCCCTCAAAACCCATTTTAGGGAACATAAATTGAATATACAGATTGGTCTACAAACACATAGTCTATTTTTCTCAGTTCCATAAAATAGATACAGTGGGATTAAGATTAATTGGTGTAGAACAGATAGGGTTAACACCTGGAGGGGGATAAATATCGGTGTCTTTGAGATGCAGAGACTATATGGATCTTCAAAGTGCAAACATTGGTTCCAGATGGACTAAATGAAACCACTGATTTCTGTGAGACCTGGGGGTAAGGTATGTTCTAGATCAACTTTAAATTTTAGTGTACAAATAAAGCTATCATGTATTTGTGTGCAATATTTTGCACCCCTTGTATTGTAACATGGTTTTCTCCAGGAGAAAACATACTCATTTTTTTGTCTTACTTTCTTTAATGAATCAGGCCCATCACCTCTAAAAATAAGATTAGATCAAGTTTATTGTTGAGATCTAGATCAAGGCTGATATTTGAATTTTTATTTAACTGATTTTGTTGATATCTCTTCCCTTATGGTGCTATTTATCCCAATATTATGTCAGTTTTATAATGATTATTATTTCATATTATGGAATTCCTTTTCTATATAACAGCCTTATTTTTTAAGTATCTTTAAGTGTTTTTGATAATATAAAGGCTGTTAACATATATTTGAGAATATTGTTGTTTATGTGAAATACAGAGTGGTTCAGAAAGTAAATAAATAAATAAAATTAAAAATATTTTTAGATAGGTCTGTAGGGAGATGTCTTTTGGAGCTGTGGCAATTAAACATCCCCTTTTTAATCTTATTGGTTGTATGTAATGTTGTAATTGTATAATATCTTATTTATTTATTCATTTACTTTTTATTTTTATTTATATTTATTTTTATTATTATCATTATATTAATTATTAGGATTCCCAAGGTTCTGAGATTTATGTAAATGACACATTTGCAATGTAGCAATTGATAGCAGTGAAATAAAATGGGATGTTAGATATAAAGATGTCGTGAGCCCTTGAAGGTTATTCTAATTAGATAAGTATTGGTCCCCATTTACTTAATTAGGGGCAGAATAAATATTACCTGTTGTAAGAAGGTTTGAATGGTATTGCGGCATTGTCTTTGAAAAAGTCTGACTGAGTGAGATAAAACGCGTCAGGGGCTTTTAATTCTTCCACCTGAGTATCCAAAACTTACTTGTGAATTATAAGTGAGAGAGCCGATATGCAAGGCACCTTGAAAGTTAAATTAGACCGTAGCTGCTTCCACCAATAATATCTAGTGTTGCTAAAACATTTCATTATTTTATTTAATACTGCCATAAAAGAGAGGTAGTGCCATCATTTCAGGGTTTAGAGGCTTCCCCCCTAACATATGAAAAAACATGAACATTTACAAATATGTAGATGCAAAGTATTAAATAATAATTAGTAATTTCAACAATCTTAGCCAGTTGTAGTCAGTCATAGGTAATTTAACTGGGAACAAATAAACAGTCCAATATGTACATAAATTAATACCCAGTTATACACAAATACTATATGAACCAAGCAAGACAGTGAAATACTATGCATCCATCATAGATAGCATAATATAATTTTATTTGTGTATACTCTGATAAATATATTATAGTATAATTCATAATTTGTACATATATTTGTCACTTTATCTGCTGTGTCTGACACTCACATATCCAACATATTTATATATAGATGGACTTAGTGATTAGGCCAACACTCATATGAACACTTTTACTAGCAATACCTTTCACCTATGTTCGACGAAATAGGGTTGAAGTGTATTGATGTACAATTGGCTGTTACATATACAGTTAGATACAATTAAAGGTATATTGTTAATTGATACATTTGGTTGCAGAATTGTAATCAAATCAATAGTATCAAGAATAATAATCCTAAAAACTTCTCTCTGGTTCTGTCAAATCCCTGTTAGTGTATTTAATAGAACCCCCCTCCTGCATGCACTGGGCATCTAAAACAACACAGAGCAACACATGAGTCATGTTTAAACATTGGTTTTCTCTTTTACTTTCTCTAATTTCTTTATTTCAGTATCACAGGACAGAATATTGGATCTATACTCATGCAGTCTATCTTTGACTGATCTGCTAGATTACCCTACATATACCATGCCATAATGCCATGTAATTAAGTAACTTCAATAAATCACATTATTTTTATTTCATGTGGAAAAAAACACATTTAATTGATATCTTATGTCCCTTGGTTGGTTGGCTCCCATAATCGCCTTCAATGATACTAGAACAGTTTTGACATCACTTAAATGTGAAAGGGCCCTGCTTCCTTGCTCTCAAAAATGCTATTTATTTGCTATATTTTGGTGCACGTCATTCCAAGCTAATTAACTGTCTATACATCTTCCTAAGTAATAAAGGAACTAAGATGGTCCCTTGAAAAATTTGCCAACAATGGAATCAGTTTGTAAAATTATTCAATATGAAAGATCAAGGCAGAGCATTGTGCTACATTGGTTAGTTTGATTCTTACCACGGCTCTATCTGTGTGGCGTTTGCATGTTCTCCCTGTGTTTGCATGGATTTAATCCCATGCAGTCCTAAACATACTGTTAAGTTAATTGGCTTCTGACAAAAATAGACCACAGTGTGTGCATGGTAAGGAATTTAGACTGTAAGCTCCAATGGTGGCAGGGACTGATATGAGTGATTTCATAGAATAGCAGCTGAGCGGGCCCAAGATGGCTGACTCATCCTATTGGGAGAAAGGCACTTAACCACCCTTGTCATGCAGAAAAACTGACTGTAGTAGAAAATCATTTGCATGTAAATTCGAAGAGTAAGGAATGACATTTACATAAATTAGCATCTTAAAGTGAAATTGCACGTAGTCTTGAAGAAGAATACAAAATGTTTCCTAAATGTTCATAGAGTATGTGCAAGTAATAATATAAATATTACGCCGACACACTAAAAATCATTCTATATGGATACTGAAAATATTTTCGTTAGCCAGAAGGTGGCAGTATTTTTCCTGTGTTTCTCTCTGATTTTGACACCTCGAAATATAAACCAGAGCAAACATTGCAAAGTAGGAAAAAGCATGAAAATACTCCTAAAAATGTAGCACAGTTTTTGCTTTGTTTTTTTAAAGCCACCCTGTGTTATGTCTGCCCTATATCTAGAGAGTAGTGTTTTTATAGATAACATATGTTTTTGTGTTTCTGAATGCCATACAGTTTTTTAGTAATAAAGATCATGGTTAATAATCTTTCAAATGTATGGTATAATAAAACACAGCCCCTCCGCCCCTTCTCTCTTATTTTTTTTCTCTTGAGGCGGTTGGAGCCATGATTTGTGTGTCTGTCTTGTGACTTTACTGATGACTACAAGTAAAGTACGTTTCTTTTAACAAAATAGTTCTATTAGGAAAGTTAGTTACTAGAATATGAGTAATAATTACATTATACATTAGTAGTATGACAAGATTTTCGGAAAATGCATATGAACTCATTTTGTGGATCAAAATCTACATTATAAAGAACTCCTGGTCTAGTTTTTCTCGATTGCCTTTATTTTCTTAATGCCTTCCTCTTTTCTTGGAGAATATTCCATATTCCTTAACCCAGAACCGGCTTTAGAACTGACACTGACATGAATCAAAATGGCATTTCCTTTATAAATAAGATATGAAGGTTTACACCTGTAGCAAGAGGCAAGACCATTGTGCTAACCAGTGTTAACTATTTCTTTCAGACCTTTAACCCTGTTAATAGAATACATAAGATTCTTGAACTTGATACATAATTACCTACTTTTTAAATCTGTACTCTGGGAGATCCCAGAGTACAGGTCATGTGACAGAGAGTAGGAGGGGGCGCGATGGCGTTGTTGCGCTACTATAGCCCCGCCTTCACTAAAAATACAGAATATTGAGGGCATGGCTTAATTACGTGATTAAGCCCCGCTCCCCACTATTCAATGCCGTGAATTTTGCCACTTTATAATATCTGGCAGGTTTGCTTACTCTTCCGGGAGGACTCCCCGAAATTCAGGAGCCTCCCAGAAATTCTGTAAGAGTAGGCAATTATTACTTGATGACACCCTAGAAACTCTAAGATGTCCCAGAACCCAAGTTTGGCCATACTGCTTATACTGCTTGTAATATATGTGTTATGTTTTTTTTCTATTGTTCTGTGATTTATTTTCTTCATGTAATGGGTTAAAGTCTTGAACTGAAGAATAATTAGATTATGTTATATTATCTGAAGTACATAACACAAAATCGACTTAATGGACAACTAATGTACTTGGATATTGCTTCTTATCCCTTAGAAAACAAAACACCAGCCATCCTTTATTCTGTAGATTTTGAATTGAATAATTTATAACAGCATAAATTAAATATTCCATACAGAGATTATGAATATATTGCCATCGCCTAACATCACAAAAGAAGAGTTCAATACTAAATTTAAATTTGAGTCACATTTAATATGTTGCAAGGGGAAATTGAAATATTTTGTGAGTCTAAAAATCCTAGTGATGAACATTTACTTAAATGAACATTGCAACTATTACACTGCTTTAATGCGGTCATGATGTGAATGGGGAAGATCATTAATTACCATGATGCCATGTAGGCAGAGCCCCCATAAGGAATTTTGCGGCCAGTACAGCAAAATTTTGGGACCCTTTCCATTGCTGCCAAAGTGTAAGGGGCCACATCCGGTTGGCGACTCCTCTGACTACACAGGCATTCCAGGGCAGCGGTTAATACAGGGCGCAGTTAGTTTGGTTGGGCGCAGGAGTCATCCTCCCTTTAATCCTGTCTCTTTAGGGGGTCTCCTTTGCAGGTGCCCTGGGTATCGTTTTATTAAGCGTACCCGCTAGGCCAGAGGGGGTGGAGTCTTTCTGACGCCATAAGGTTTCCGCAGGGGTATTTGGGTCGGCTGGCCATCCCCTTTTAAAGTATTCTGATAAACTTTGTTTTGACTGGTAGCCTGCCTGCAGTCGCTTTCGTTGCCACCATTTTCTACAATTTCTAACTAATTAATAAACTGTGACCTTAGTTTGCCAAAATGTATTATTGTGTCCATCTGGTTTATTTCAGGTTCATTATATGAGTCATGATTTTAAGGTATATAGGGTTTAGAACAGTGTGGCGGAATCAGCTTATTGGTGTTTAAGTAATTTATACATATTTTAGCATCACTTTTGCATTATAACAAAAGTAATCAATTGATCTAGGTGCGTTTTGGATAAGAAATATATAATACATTTATGTGTCATCAGTCCTGATTTATGATGGTTGGTATGACTACAGCATAAATTGATAGTTTTTGTTTCAAGGTACAGTTGTTGAAATTAAAGTTTTGGAGTCACATCTAATATTGTAAGGTCAAAGTTTTCAAGGATAGTACAATATTTTATCTCCCACATCCCGTGACAGCTGGTATAAATCAGTCAAGCACAATTGGTTCTTTTTTCTTTTGGTATAATGTGCTGAAAAAGAGAATCCGATGGCACGAGCATGGGAAGAAAGTCATCATTTTTTTGAAAACTGTTACAATTTAGGTGCTGCTGTCACCTATCCTTAATGTAGTGTAATGTCATTTAAATTACTTAGTTTGAGCAAATTGACAAATTATAAACAAATGTTGATTTTCTCATGAATTAGATTATGAAGAAGCAAAAACTGCACAAATTGTGATTATTTTTTTTTAACCTAACCTTTCTATAAACATAGCCAGTGATTGAAATAACTCCAAGTTTATATGTAGAACTGTGAAAATGTTTTCCTGGTCATATGCTATTATTATCTGAATGTTAATTTATGCTGTATTGTCATTTCTTTAATATATATACTTTTTTGGACATTGTATTTCTAGCACTCCATTAGGGGTCTTAGGGCCATATTAAAAAGCACCTGGATTTCCTTGGGGATTCTGTTTGCTCATTAGCTATTCAAAAGTAAATTGCACTCACAAACACCCTGCTGAAATTTTAGGACATACAGTCAGTTTCTGCAAAAATGGCATTCAAATTCAGGTTTGTAATATAAAACAACATCCAAACAGGATCTTAGACACAAATACCTCCTAAACATGAAAATTCAGCTTGTGCCATGCAAGTCTAGGCTTGCACATGAATGTATTCCCAAAACTGCCTCATAGCGCTTGGGTCATAGGATAGATTTACACCCTATCTGTGTGTAGTTTATATGTTCTTCCCATGTGTGGGTTTCCTCTGCATGCTGCTGTTTACTCCCACAGTCAAAAAACATACTGATAGGTTAAATGGCTGGTGATAAAAATGGATCCCAGTGTGCTTATGTGTGTTTATGTGGTAGAGAATTTAGATTATAGAATCCAACAGGGCAAAGTCTGATTGAATGATTGCATACTATCTGTGCAGTGCTACGTAATACATAGTTGCCTACTCTCCCGGAATGTCCGGGAGACTCCTGAATTTTTGTGAGTTCTCCCGGACTCCCGAGAGAGCAGGCAAAAATCCCGGATCCAGCTGTCTCTGTTGTTGAAGATGGGTGGGGGCGGGGCTAAATGTGGCATTGTGGCACACAATGCGTGGCCACGCCCCTTTGACCCCCTCCCGGACAGCTGCCTTCAACAGTAGGTAAGTATGTTGTAATATGGTGGCATTATATAACTGAGAGGCAACATTAATAGTTATAATAATAACAACTGCCAAATCCCTGGCACCTATAATCTGGTTTCAGATGCAAATTTGAAGGAAAGGCCAACATGTGAATACATGGATTACAAACCACCAAACAGTGACTACACCCCAAAATCCTTATAGTTCCTGAAAGCAGACAGAGTACTACCCACTACTTTGCACTAGCAACTATCCTGCAGTAATATTGTATTAAATCTCAAGTTTGTGATAAAATAAGTCTTACCCAAACTGGGTCTAACACACAAAGCACTTAGAAAGAAAAGACTTAAAGATAATTTTTGTGTGCAAAGTTCATAGAAGCAACACACATCTAATCCTTTAAGAGTGTTCACATGAAACCAACATTGTGTCCGAAACTGCAAAGAAATGCTAAGATAAATAAAATCTAGTAATATATAGCCCAAACATTGACTGTGCCCAACGCCGTAGCTAGGGCAGTGGGAAGTGAGCCACTGCGGTTTGGGAATCAGGTTTTATTAGTGGCCAGCTATAGCTTTTATTTGCACTTGCACATTGGTCTTATTTGTCCTTTGCTGCCATCTCATTTTATTCATTTGTACACTTTTCTTTAATTTAAAGAAGCTCTTCTTTTTCTCTTTCACTATTTCTAGCTATGGCTTATGGCACCTTCTTAGGGGCTGGTTCTACTATACAGACCCACTTCCAGTTTCCTAACTGGCTTAACTCCTTTTCAAATGGAGAGTTGCAGCCCCTTCTCTCCACCTGCCTATTGGCTGCCTCCTCCCTCCTCCATCTCGTAAGTTACTAGTATATGCTTGGTCACTTCAGGTTTCAGAGAAACCTGTAAGTCACAAAGTAGTACTGTATCTAGAAAAAGGAAAAATAGATGGATTTATAAAACTTACTGGTACCTGCCCTTTTTCCCCATTTATACAACTACTGCATATATCATGAAATGAGAATAAGTATAATACTCCCGGGATTATCTATTTATCATGGCTTAATTTCTTAGTTTAATGCCTATTTACGTGTGTGTGTGTGTGTGTGTGTGTGTGTGTGTGTGTGTGTGTGTGATTTTCTCCACTAACTTCTGCCCTTCCTTTGTCTCACTCATCTTCAATTTACCCCACTTGCTTTTTACCTACTTAACCTGAAACATTCAGATTAGCCCAGTGCCCTTGCAGTACAGAAAGTGGCATTGTCCTCTACTCCATCTATAGCCCATCAACAGATGACTCTATCGCTTATTGAAATACTATTAAAGCAGGCTCTTATAGAAATGTATTTAAAGCAGACTCAGGGCAGCTCTCTACACAGCTTCCTGCTATTGCCTAAAGTTTAATATAATTTGACAAAACTTGTATATATGCACCCTTGCACATGTGTGCAGAAAGCAAGCCAGGCAGACAAAGGAGTCCTACAGCACTCATCTCTGAATGGAATAAAGGTAAGTCTTGGGGTCTCTTAATATAATGTTGATGCTGGCTATTAATATATTTGTTGGGTGAGGATAGAGGTAATTAATGTAATGGTAGGTGGAGGGTGGGAGCTATTAATTGTTTGCTGGGGTGATGGAAAGCGCTGTTAATTTAATGGTAGCAATTATTTAATGCTGTCCTATCCATTGGCCACACCAAAATGCCTAGGGCAGTAAAATGTCAGTTACGGTTCTGAAAATACCACAAACCCATACATTTTTAGAAAGCAGGCACTGTAGGGATTGGAAAACTACTACTGAATCATTTGCACCTACAATACTCTGCAATTTTTGGGAGAGTTGTAGCAAAACTTAGGCTCGTATGTGTCACCCAGCCACATACAAAATCTTAACTAAATATTATATTTTAAGTTGTATTACATTAATACACACCACATGTATGTAAATGTCTTCACTTGTGGCTTCAATATTCGTTAATTGAACATTTACCAAAATCTTTACTGCTGGCTTGTGCAGCTGCAGGAAAAAAATTCTGGGGTGTGGGACAGGTAAACAGTGAACACAGCAGGGGGCATTCCTAGTGTTTTAGAAGTGGATCAGGTGTTTCATGAAGTTTAAAGATTTTTTACTTTTAAAAAACACAAACAAAATTAGATTAGCTGTTGCTTAGAGATAAGCAACATTTTCAAAAGTATCCTGCAGAACATTCATTCTACATTCAAGCAAGGAATTTTGCATGTTTATCTGGTAGAATTTGGATTTCAACATTTTTTGTTCCACCCAGAATTACAAAAGTATTAAACACGAATACATTAAATTTTCGCTAGCGCGTCCTGGGCCCACGTCCATGAAGTTTGTATTCAGGAAGATAGAGGTTTAACAATGGCCCAGGAGCTTAATTATATGCAGTTTATATTAACATAAACAGTGATGATGTCACAAATATGTACAGATAACACTAAGAGAGGTCTTTATTGGTCCAGGGGTAATGATGTTTCAGTTGTCTGCTGGTCATAGGTCAGTTCATTTGATCTTTTCCAAGGGTGGGAGCAACTCACTCCAACTATTGCCTACGTGTCTTCCCGCCGAATAACCAGTTTAAACTGACCCATAAACAAAGCACTTTTGAGTATTACTCTCATATTGTTCATAACTTGCGCCCATTAGATGCGATTGCTACTCTATCGAAACCGGGTTAATGCTGGTGAAATAAGTTTTAATATGAGACCAAACTCTTTACCTTTTAGAGGACCTGAACGATAAATACCTTTACTATAGTTTTATCTATGTATAAATAATCTCTAATACATTTTACTAATAAATTGGAACCTTAATAAATGTGTACTATTTACAAGTGTAAGTGCAAATGTAAATGTTTGTGTTATTAATCCATGCGATAGCAACATTACACATGGCGTACTAACCACAATCGCACAGCAAAACAATATTAAATCAATTTAGTTTACTTCATCCAATTATTTGACTTTCACAGGGTCCTCCAATTTTTTCCCACATTCCAAAATAAACATTTTAGTAGATTAATTGGCTGGTATTAAAGTAACCTTAGTCTCATGCAGTCTGTGTGTGTGTGTGTGTGTGTGTGTGTGTGTGTGTGTGTGTGTGTATGCTTGGGAATTTAGATGATAATGACTCATTCTGCTTTGTTGTGTGATTGGGGCAAACTAAGGGAGAAACCAAAAAACACATTGTCAACGTTCTAGAACCCCCTTATCAATAATGAGTCATACTTAAGGGAAAAATTACTATATGGACACAAGAATCAAGAATATCTATTAGTTTAATCTAACATAAAAACCAAATAAGTTAATACAATGATATCAGTCACACAGAAACTGAACATCACAAACGCTAACACCTCTCAATAAAGGCTATAGCAATGAAAATAGTCATCATATGAGAGCTAATATATATGTAATAAACCATAAACATTGAGAATCCAACTCTCCCAGAAGATGAGAGGTAAATCTTGATACGTCCTAAGTTTATCAAAATATAATAGCAAAGCCGCTTAAAAGGAAGGTAGCTGCCAATCCGAAGTAGATCTTGAATCAACACATCTGATAAAAATCATTAAAAGGGGTCCATTAGAAGTTAAAGTATATAACTCACACTCTCCAGTTTTTCGATATATAGTCCCACAATAAATCATCAGAATCAGATAATATCCATGATCCAGAGCCTAATAACAACTGGAATCAGGTAAAGCATAGAAAGGGATATACATTTCTCACCCGCTCTAGTAATTTGATCCCATGGCTCCAGCCAATTAATCCAAGAATAAGTGGTGTGCGCCTAGATAATCTACCTGGGCAGAAACCATCAAGATCATAAATGTTCCCATTAGATCGTTTAATAATGAATATTAAAAGCTTATCTATAAATAACTATTCAAAACAATAAATAGAAGATTTTAAAAAAACAACTAATAAAAAATGTATTAATAATCATAACTCACATTTAGAAACATTACCATAGCAGTACCAATTATAGCATTCATCTCCTGCAGCTTGTTCCATATACCAGTATTTATTATCAAGTCATCTCAATTAAGGATTTATCATCTATATATATATATATATATATATATATATATATATATATATATATATATACATATATATATATATATATATATATATATATATATATATATCTATAATATAAATGTCTAGTGGCGTGTGTTAGTCTGTCTGTGTGTGGAAAAAATAAAACCAAGCTGCAGCGCCACCTGCTGGGCAGAGTTATACACTGACCTACTAAATTCTTAGTTTGTGTGGGGAAAAAAATTCAGAAAGGGCTGAAATTTGGTATACTAAGATGTTTTTAATTTGTTAATTTAATTTGTTAATTGTTAAAAGTGTTTATAAAGATTTAAAAAAAAATATATATATATTTCTTGAAGGAGAAGTGACAGTTGGGAGTGGTTGGTGGTCGCCGGGGGTGACAGTGGGGAGTGGTTGGTGGTTGAGGCCTGGGCTATGGCCCAAATGCATGACAAGAACCTTTTTAACACATTAAGTAGCTTGATTTGACTAGAATGCATGAGTATCATGCACGGGTTAACTTGTATATATATATATATTTATATATATATATATATATATATATCCCAAAGGGGTATATATAGTCTAGATATAATAAAAACAACAGAAAAAGTCCGTATAAATAGGCCAATTATTTTATTATTATTATATTGAAGTATTATGTTGCTTTAAATCAGTATCATCCTGATAAGCAAAACCTCCAAATTCAATATTTCGGGATATCCATTCTTCACAAATGAGAGACTCCTCAAATAGTCCAAATACCCCCTCTACTCAAGAAAACAATTTCTCGCTTGCTTACTCCTCATTGAACTCCAGTTTCTCATTTAAACCCTCTGGGTATAATGTCTGGAGTTTAAATATCCAAAATGTCTCCCTCTGACACAGCCTAACAAAACGATCTTCCCCTCTACCTGTATTCTTCACTTGTCCCAACCCTATAACCCTCAATCCTTTGGGATCCCCCTTTGTGTACTAAAGCAAACTGTTTCGCCACACTATGAGTATTTATCCGTTTAATAGCATTCATTCTGTGTTCCCTAAACCTTTCTTTAAGGCTTGTTGTAGTCCTGCCCACATGTTGCAATGAGCATGGGCATTCGAAAACATACACCACATACACAGATACACAATTAATAAAGTCCCTAATTTGGAACACCTGTTTGTTAGGATATGACAGAATTGACTTTGTTCCCAATGTGATTAAAAGTTAAGCACCTAGATTTGCCACATCTATAACAACCAGTCACTTTCCCCTGGAGCCAATCTCCTTTCCTCCCCTCTACTTCCCCTGATAATCGTGTAATAGTTCTTAACCTGCCTGGTGCTAATAAAGACCCAATATTGACATTTTTCTTAAAAAAATAACTTGTGGTTTCTCACTTCCAAGAATAGGATTTTGTTTTAATATTCAAAAATTTTTATTTAAAATTTTCCTTATTTGATAAGATTTACGGTTTAATTTTCGAAACAAAAGGAATCCAATCATCCCCACTCCTAATTACAAAGTCTTTATTTCCATAAAGCCTGCTCACAGAATTCAGTAATAATAAATCCTTCCTGTCTAGGTTATTAGTAAAATCCAATGCCTCTCCCAAAATATAACCAGGATAACCTCTCAGTGCAAAATTTGAGAGCATGCTATCAGGTTGTTCTTTGTAATCTGTTTCTCATGAGAAATTCCTTCTCAATCTATTTAATTGGCCTCTTGGAATATGTCCTATCAATGATCTATGATGCCCACTTCTATAGTGTAGGTAATTACAGCTATCAAATGGTTTATTATAATTCTATGCAATTATCTCACTACCCTGTACTAAGAGAGTGAGATCCAGGAAATTCATAGTGCTTGTGTTAAAATTGTGAGTAAATTTAAAATTATAATTATTGCTATTAAGATAAGAAATGAAATCCAGTGCTAAATGTGCATCCCCATCCCAAATAATAAACATTTCATCTATGTCAGGGGTCAGGGAACTTTTTTACCTTTTACCCCAAAATATATTTAGAAATGGCGACGTTACCCCCATGATTAGAAATTAACAAAATATTACTAATATTAATAATAGTAATTAAGGAAATCATATATTATTAATTATTTGACTTCTAACCTGTATGGAATCAGCTTCAGCTTCAAAACTTCAGGTTTTTGAGAAATGATGTTGCTTCATTGTTGATACGAGAGCATCAATATTGGGGCATTTTGATGTCAGAGCAATTTGGATACAGTCTTCAGCGTCCAATCGATTTCTCTGCTTTGTTTTTATGTTTGTTAAAGTTGAAAATCCTTGTTCGCAAAGGTAGGTAGTGGCAAAAGGCAGCAACTTTTTGACTGCCTCCTCATGTGCAATTTGGAATGCCTTTGCAGCAGTCGACATCCAAAAATTTGAAAGATCTGTTTTGCTTTCAAATGCAATACGTGCTTCATTATTGCATCGAAGTTCAAGAAGTGCCTCTGCCAACCCTTGAGGTTCTTCTGGTACAACATTAATTTCACATTGAAATGGGTCTACAATCCAACCTACAGCATGTGAATCAAGATCTGGAAAGTAATCAGAGAACCGCTCTTTGAGTTTGGTAAGATGCCTTATAACTGTATCCTTGATGTCTTCAAAAGTAATATTTTCACAGTCTTCCAAGAACAAAGCTAACTTTGAAAAGGTAGCTATCTTTTTCTGTTCAGCTTTCTGTCTCCAATATAAAAGCTTTGATCCAAATGCAGAAATCTTTTCTCTGGCTGAAATTATATTTATGTTTTTTCCTTGCAATTCTTTGTTCAATATATTAACATGCTCAAACATATCAGCTAAATATGCGAGATGTGCAACCCACGTGGAGTTTGTAAACTTCTCTGCGAGAACATGCTTTTGATCAACCAAAAAAATTTCAAGTTCAGTTTTGAGAGCCCACACTCGGTTCAGAACATTTCCACGTGAGAGCCACCTCACTTCTGTATGATAAAGTAGGTCTGTATATTCAGCCTCACCATCTTTACATAATTCACGAAATAATCGCGTGTTTAGTGCATGTCCTTTGATAAGATTTGCAATCTTGATAACATCATGCATGACGGCTTCCAGTGCAGGTTCCAAATGTTTCACAAGCAGTGCCTGGCGATGGATAATACAGTGGTTTACTTCAACTTTTGGATTTTTCTCTCTCACCAAAGCCGAAAAACCATTAACATGACCCAACATAGCTGGAGCTCCATCAACAGACACAGCAACGCAGTCTTCCCACTTTAAATTGACGCCATTAAAGTATTCATTAACTTTATTGAAGATATCAATCCCACGAGATCGCAAGTCGAGAGGCGAACACAACAACAATTCCTCTTCAATGAGACGTAACCCTTTGTAGCGGACATATACCATCAGCTGCGAATTACTACTAACATCTGTAGTCTCATCAAGCTGAATAGCAAAGTATTTACTCTCTTTTATTGAGGTAATAACTTCTTGCCTCACATTTTCTGCTAAAATAGAAATTCTTCCTTTAACAACTCTTGCAGACAAGGGCACTGAATTTAGTTTCTTGGCTTCATTCTGACCACACATAATCTCTGCCATTTTCAAAGCTGCTGGTTTAACCAATTCTTCACCAATAGTATACGGTTTTTTGTTCCGAGCAATCAACCAGGCCACTTCAAAGCTAGCCTTTGATGCTGAACGTTGATTGAATGTACCTCTCAAGTTGCTGTCCAGTCTTTGTTTTTGACAGACATTTCCAAATTTGCGAAATATTCCCGCGGTTTTGAACTCAGATGTGGGTGCAAATTATCCAAGTGCTTCTTCAATTGACTCTTTTTGAAAGATTCTGCAGTCAGTACTTTTAAACAAACAACACACTGTGGTTTCATTATTCCTTTGTCGTCAATTTCAGTAAACCCATAATCAAGGAACTCTTCCTGGTATATTCGTTTTCTATTTGATGTTATCTGAAGGGTAAAAAAGACAGTGATTGGAAAAGTTGTAACCCTTCAGCACACATTTAGAGAGCACAGAAAGGTTCCATAACCACTGAAATTAATTGTAATGCACACTGTACCCCCAGAAATTGATGATATATCCTGCTAGTACGGTACACAGCCTGGCAGCAATTGATGACCATATCAGACCACAAAATCTAAAAACGGTTTGGATGAATCTCTTCCAAGAAGTTGTATTTGTAGCTATAATTACGAGGACATTATGTTCCATATATAAAAAATTAAATGAAAATACAATGAAAATATATTTATTCCAATAAAATTCAAAAATAAGTCAGATTCACACTTGCTGAAAGCTGTACAAAATGAACACATGGAAATTGATTTAAGTACCAATGTAAAACAATCCAAAGAGAGAAAAAGACACTAAAGCACCTCTAATTGAGCACCAGGTAGGGCCTGATTGTTGCGCAGGGCTCTAGTCAAGCATCTAATAATAATGCAATTGACTATATATATATATGCCTCCATAGTTTGTTTCCCCCTTATCTTTCCTCCCTCACCCTATATGCCTCTGTTATTTAACTTACTTTTATATTGACTTTCTCTCTTTTCTGTTCATCAACTGTTTTCTACTGCCGCTGCTCGTCTCTGCTCCTCACTGAAATTGACGTCGGCCGTGATGACATTCAGTGGGAGAGAGCAGGAGAGGGGACTGCTGGGAGCCGTGCGGTCAGGTGATGTATTTAAGGAAAAAAAAAAAACCCGCTTTGGAGCCGCGGCGTAGGAAAAAAAAAACCCGCTTTGGAGCCGCGGCGTATGGTTACCCCCGGAAAAGTCATTTTTACCCCTGTTCGCCGACCACTGATCTATGTAACCTGCTGCCAACAGCCATCCCAAGGACCTGCAAAAATATAGAAGTGTCAAGCAAAAAATAATTGTGTGTTAACATAAACAAAATAGAATCTAAAATAAATTTCCGTAGTCCCTTCGAGATCCCTGCATCCTGCAACAAATAATATCTCACTGTCTTAACTCCTTTGATATGAGGAATATGAGTATACAGTGATTGGACATTCAAATTTAAAAAAGCATTTGAAGATTGCCAACAATGTCCCTGTAAAAGATTTAATAAATGCATGGTATCTTGTACATGGGATCTCAGAGAGACTTTTGTAGATGAAAATCAACAAAGTCAGATGAATTATATGTAAGAGACCCAACTCCCGTAATAATAGGGTGCCCTGGTGGATGTTCAAGTGGTTTGTGAATTTTTGGGAGATAATAAAAAATAGGTGTAAGAGGAATTTTAATATATGAAAAGTGATAAACTTTCCTGGAAATCACTCCCTCAGACAGGGCCACTTCCAACAAATCCCTAAATTGTAGCCTAGAGCTATGACTAGGATCTTTCCTGAAAGGCTGATAAAACTCTAGATCAGTGTTAGGAGCACTGGCCATCCGCAGCTCGCCTCCTCCATTGGCATCCTGGCTGTGATGGCAACAGCAGGAACGTCACTTCTGGTTTCCATGGCAACGGTCCGGACGCTTTCGAAAGCAGCGCCGTGTCCTGGCAGCGCTGAAAGCTGGGCCCATGCGCATACTGATAAACAGCCTGCAGGCTAATTAAACCAGTAATTAATTTGTTAGGCAGCCTCCCTGCCTAGATTGGCTGCCTTCTGTATTTAAGGCAGGAAGGGCTTAGCCTCCCTGCCGGTTATAGCGTTTGCAGTCTTGTGCTGTTGCTGATATGCTGTTAGATTCCTGTCTGCCTGATCTTCCGTTGTGACTTTTGCCTGTATCCTGTACTTTGCCTGTGACCCTGACCTTTTGGCTTGTATCCTGGACTTCACTGTTTGCCTGTGACCCTGACTTTTTGATTTGTATTCTGGACTTCGCTGTTTCGCCTGTTACCCTGACCTCTGCCTGGATATCGATTTGCCTGTCTGCTACCGACCTCTGACCTCGGCCTGCCACTGACCACCTGCTCCAGTCTGGGCTAGCGTTCCATCTGCGCTACAGCCATCATTGATGAGCTTTTACTACTCTGAGCTTAAGAACTGGGGGCATCTGAGTACCTGTGAACATATAAAGCTCTACGGAAAAGGCGGCTGCTAAAGGTGAAGACCTCTACTCTAACTGTTCTAAAAGTTCATCTTCATGGTTGTGAGCCCTAACAATCATATAGTTGTTTATGAGCTTCTGCCATTTAATCCTCCCTATTTATGATTACTACTCCCACTCCCTTGTCTGGTTGTTTAATAATGATAGTTGTATAATCTTGTAAACTCTTTAGGGCTTTCCTCTCCTCCTTAGTTAAATTACCCTTCCATAGGTTCTGGTGGTAGTAGGACCCAATGCAAATTTGTTTAATCTCTTAAAACATGGTCTTCTAAAATATGTCTATTGCTGAACTTCACCCACTGGATAAAAATTGGATCTACTCTTGAATATCCTCCCATGTTCTCTCTGTAGACCATCGTTAACATCATAGATCAGTTTCTCCTCCCTCTGAATCGTCATCTCTATGGAATTCCCTTCCATCCACAAATTTTCTAACATTTCTAGACCCATCTTTTCATCAAAGTCTAGAATAATCGGATTCAAATCCTCATCATATCTCTTTAACTTCTTCGAGGCAAAATACCTTTTACAACATAATGTTCGTATATACTTGTTTAGTTCTACAAACAGATCTAAGGGTTTAAGTCCAATGTTAGGAGCAAAATTTATTCCCTTCTTAGGAAGTTGAATCTCTGCATTAGTCAAAGCTTTATTAGATAGATTAAATACTCCCTTACTATCTCCCTCTAATAATTCTTTCTTCTTCTCGGCAAACATTCTACCCCCCCTTTTCCTCTATGTCCCTTGGTCATTTGGGAGTCCTTGGTGTTCTTGGAAGAGTGCTTTTTATAAAATCTTTTATTGATTATTTTTGAATTGTTATTTATTTGCAAGTTTTAAATATATATATTTTTGTAATATTTCTTCTTAAACGATCTAATGAGATGAGCAGGTATAGCTTACTTAATTAATCAGAAAAGGAATCAGGATTGGCCAAGATCCAACTTATAAGGAAGTACCTGTGGGACTCTCCATATGCTTTGAAAAAGTTCTGATGGAGCGAAACATGTCAGAGGGTGTTGAGAGCAGTATTGGTATAAGAATTAATTTGATCACAGCAGGTCTATTCTCATACAGAACGTTTATGATCATGATGGTTTCTGCAGATTATCTACGTGCACACCACTCGTTCGAGGATTAATTGGAGGAAGCCATGGGATCGAATTATTAGAGCAGGTGAGAAGTGTATGTTCCTTTCTATGCTTTACCTGATTCCAGTTACTATTAGGCTCTGGACCATGAACATTATCTGATTTTGATGATTTTTCTTGGGACTATATATTGAAAAACTGGAGAGTGTAAATTCTCTGGAACGACCTCTCTCGTTCCATCCGTCTCTCTCCTACTCTGTGCTCCTTCAAACGTGCACTGAAAACTCACCTCTTCCTCAAAGCCTACAAACCATCTACTTAACCCCCATCTCCTCCCTTTGCTCATCCTTCCCTCTCTCCTCTTGCCTCAACTGGCTCCTCTTGTGCCTGGTCTGTTTACCCTCCCTTAGGATGTAAGCTCGTATGAGCAGGGCCCCCTCCCCTCCTGTCTCCATACCTGTTCTTCCGCTCCGTCTTTACTGCATATGACTAGCCGGAGTTTCTGAAGTATTGGTACTTTTTGTTCATTGTTCTGTATGGTTTCATCCTGTATAGTCTACTGTTAGTACTGTGTGCGGCGCTGCGGATACCTTGTGGAGCCTAACAAATAAATTATCATAATAATAATAATAATAATTATATACTTATTCTCCTAATGGACCCCTTTTAACAATTTATATCAGATGTGTTGATTCAAGATCTACTTTGGATTGGCAGCTACCTTCCTTTTAAGCGGTTTTGATATTATATTTTGATAAACTCAGGACGTATCAAGATTTATCTCTCATCTTCTAAGAGAGTTGGATCCTCAATGTTTATGTTTATTACATATATATGACATCATATGACTACTATTTTTATTGCTATAGCCTTCATTGAGAGGTGTTAGCGTATATGATGATGTTCAGTTTCTATGTGTATTAACTTATTTTGTTTTTATGTTAGATTAAACTAATTGAGATTCTTGATTTTTGTGTCCATATGGTAATTTTTCCATTTGTGTATGATTCATTATTTATAAAGAGGGTTCTAGAGCGCTAACAATGATTTACTGTTTTTTGGTTTCTCCCTTAGTATGCCCCAATCACACAACAAAGCAGAATGAATCATCATCCTCCAAATTCCCTAGCATACACACACACACAGAGACTGCATAAGACTAAAGCCAATTTAATACCAGCCAATTAACCTACTAGTATTTTTATTTTGGATTGTGGGAGGAAACTGGAGGACCCAGAGTTAGCCCACACAAACACGGGGAGAACATACAAACTCCACACAGATAAGACCATGGTCAAGAATTGAACTTATGACCCCAGTGCTGTGAGGCAGAAGGGCTAACCACTAAGCCACCATGCTGCCCTTTTCACTTTTGGGTAGTCCATCTCATATGGAAGAGTGTTCCATTTTCTGCTTCTCCCAGCAACAGAAACTTGATCATGCATAAGATTTATCAATTCTGTGTTTATCCTTTTTATTTTACAAGAAACCATTGCATTATATATTTGTATGTCATTTGTTAATTGTTTTACCTTAAGCATTGTGGAAGAATTTTCTATATTAAATTATACTTAATACGTTCAAGTCTCTGTGTTCTTATGAATTCATGCGACAGTTTGGTCAAAACGCTACATAGTTGAAACAGGGGAGAACATTGTGATTTATGGTAACTCTGATTAAAGTCAATTGTGCTTGATTAGTTTTAAGGGAGAACCTAAGGCTTCCTGAATAAAAGTGTCAGCTCTTCACAAAAAGCCTTGGTGGTGGCATAATTGGTAAGGCAAAGCTAGTGTCACCATTTCAAAGAATGGTGACAAGTTCATTAAGTCTCCACAGTTAAAATGTCGACAATGTGACTGTCGACAGGTTGTAATGTCAACAGTCACAGTGTTGACAGAAAGCATTTACTTTAAAGATCCCTCCTGGTACTAGCAAAGTCAGTGGGGCATAAAGTGTAGCGTCCCCCCGATTTTACTAGCAGCAGAAGTTGGCTTTGCCAGCCCAGACTGGTGGCACTATAGCGTGGGGTCCTCCTGCCATAATGAAAAGCCAGTCCTAGGCTAGTCAGCATGGGGCTGCATTTCCTAGATAATGTGGACCTCCACCCCAGGGGTATCCAGCCCCATACTGAAAGCACTAGGGCTTGTCCCACAGCCTGGGTGTGGCACCCAGAGCCCGCTGGGACCTGTGGTGAACCACAAATGTAAATAAAACACATATACTCATTTTAAAAATAACTTTATTTTAAATAAATAGAAAAAAACTCTATAGTACTCACCAACACCCAGGGCCTTCACCTTCAATAATTCCATGCTTGTCCAAAACTAAAAAATAAAATATATCCAAGGTCTTCCAAGCCTTAAAAAAAACACCATGCCCCCATATTAAACAAAATAGTTCCAAGATCTTCCAACTTTCAAAACAAACCCAGCAAAAACAATCCACAGGATCCTCGTGTTGCAAAATAAAAAAATAGCTATTCACAGTAAGAGCTCCCGACGTGTAGTAACATAATTACAATGCTAGGGCTATTTATAACATAGGGATTTCCCACGACCTCAGTGACATGGGAAATTCCCATATTATAAATAGTGCTATCAGTGTAATTATGTCATTATGCGCTGGGAACTCTTCCTTTGAATAGCTAGGTAGCATGGTTCTGAATGTTTTTTTTATTTTGCAACGCAAGGAACCTGTGGACTATTTTTGATAGGTTGTTTTTTTGAAAGCTGTAAGAGCTTGTATTTATTTTGGTTTATTTTGTGGACATGGTGTTTTTTTTATTAAAAAAGTAAAGTGTTGCTTATACCACAATCATCTCTGCTAACAGATTTGGATGTCTATCAGTTGTAATTGCCATGGGTAAATAAAGACATTTACCACAAATTTTGGGTGTAACAAAATAATTGTTCCGTCTTTATGAACACGGTAAGATAATTTCTTGTGAATTTGAATCTTAAAATAGACAGTTTTCTTCAAGAAGAATCACTGTACAGTGAGGTTAAGCATTTAAACAAAGCATTTAGAGAAATATGGAGTGTGTGCAAGATGATAATAATATTCAAGTCGTTGTCAAATGTAACTTTTTAAATCTTTAGTTGTCAGTGCTCAATTCTGCATTTAATGATTTTAGAGTAAACATATGACTGAATGGCAAAGCGTCACTTGTAAGTTGGTAAAAATATCAACTTATTTATCTAGTGCAGACTTTTTGAAAAATAAAAGCAACTAGATATTAGTTATCTTGGTTCAGCACAAGCCATCAGTTCCTGAAATTACACCAATTTAACAAACTTGAAAGTTATAATTACTAAAGCTATATTTTTTTACTACGAGTGATTACAGGCAGAGATGTAGCAAAAAAAAAGGGGAGAGAACAAGTGGCAGCGCTGGTAAATCTTACAAGAACATTTTTATTAAAATCTGTATATAAAATAATCAAGAGCGTTCACCGTGCCAATTAAGCACCTAAAAACAATTGAATTGTTAAAATAGACAAAAAGCACTAATATAGACAGCTATAAGACCCAATGTCCAATGATGCCATAAATAAAGGAGTGTTTCCAGTTAAAGACCCCTAGGCACAAAGTTAATGTCAGCCAACTCACACAATTATGTCCTCAGAGAAGGTTGAGTTCAGAGGTAATAAACTGTATGAACAGAGCCCGTGCACACTATGTATGCCAAACGTCTCCTCTTTGACGATCAAACATCCACGGTATCTTACAGGGACTGGTGATCACTCCTGGTGTCCACCTTGGAATCTGTGGTTGAGTCATTTGAGTTTAGTGTAGCTGTTATCGTGTAGTGCAAAGGAGACTTAGTACAGCAATATCGTCTTGGTGTCTCAGTATCGGAAAAAAACGTGTATACACAATAAAGAAAACAAGGTGCATCTCTGCACACCAGCGTCACCTGATGCATTTCTCCGCCCCTTCTATATATGTCTAATACTTCCAGCAATAACGGTTAGTGATCATAGCTAAGCTGATTTGAAATTTCCTATGGGCTTATATACATCATTATTATTGTCATCATCACACTCATCACCATCAGCTAGGACAATAAGATTTGATTTACAGTTAGCATGTTATTTTTTATTTTTTGAAACTACAATCTGGTTTGACAGGTCTTTTCTGTTTCTCCCAAAACAGGCTATGATGGATTTTTCTATATGCTGCATCAGGGCAGACTTTTCTATTTTTGTTACCTGCCGGCCTCAACTGCACATACTACACACTTGACCATTGCCCTGTTACTGATGTCTTTTTGAAAAATTTCCAAATTGTCAATTTTAAGCTTTCAGTTGCTGCTGTTCTTTTAAATAATGTATTGTCATCATCTCTAGAGTAAGGAACTTTTTGGTACTTTTTTTGCAGCTTGTAGGATATATTATCCTAAGTAGAGGGAATTACTGAGTAAGCAAGAAGGCTTGGCATTGATGTTTCTCCAAGATGGAAAAATAAAATATTAAATAGAGTTAGTAGAAAACATAGTAATGTATATTTTTCTTGATTGTGGGGATGTGCATTATTTTATAAATACTCTACCAAGCTTTGTTAGTGTACATTAATAACATTTAAAGGAAAACATGACTTACAGAAGAAAAAACTGAACATCAACATGTATTGCAAAGTTCAGCATGTTCACAAATATTTTAAATGAGCTATTATGGCTTTCGTTAAAACCTTATCTCTACAGTGGCAAAAGGATTTCTAAATGTTTGCATATAGCTTTGTGCACTAGTTGTAACTAGATACGAGCATTACTGTATATGGGTTTCAATTAAATAATTTTCATGGTTCTAAAGCTAATACACCCACACATTCAACACTCTAAAATAGGTAACTAATGCAAGTGGAGACATTTTTTTTTCTTTGCAAATAGACACCAGTAGAGGCCAACATATTGCCTGGGTATTTATACTATTAAATAGCAAGTGATAAAACAAGTTGTGCAAAAAATAATTTTTTTAAGCAGTCAGTGCTCTGTAATAATATGCCAGGTCAGATGACAATGAATTGTCTGGGTATTTATTACAGATGTGTGCTGACCCCCGTCTTTTGGTTTTGGATGTGGTTTTGGCCCTTAAACGTCTTTGTGTTTTGGTTTTGCTACAGCATTTGCCCAAAAATCCTGAAAGGTTTTGGTTTGGTTTTGGATTTAATTAAAATTGTGAACAATAGGTAAAAGTATGCAATGTTTAGCACTTTTTGCTTCTATTTGCTACTATTTGCAGCATTAACATTCATTTACAGTCATGTACAGTCTATTTTCTAATGATCTCTTCACAACTGATAATATGCAAACATACATGGTAGTTTACTATAAGATACAATCACCATCTCTGCTATAATTTTCTTTTACTTCAATTCCATACCTCACATTATAAGTTGACGTTTCGGTCCTGTATTTGGACCTTTGTCAAGACAACCACAGAGAACAACAGAAAAGACAGATATTTAAAAATAACACGTAGTTCCCTGAATTCTTATGCAATCCCAGATTATCTTCAGTCGCAGCTCATGATTCATCAAACGGTAATAGTCTGCATATCATTGCAAAATATACAAGGTAATGGCTCGTGGAAATGGCTCCCTTGTATTCTCTATGAGGCACTCCAAACAATATGCATTTCAACCTGGAATGCATAACCCGAAGTGCCAAACCCAGAAGTGTCAAAACCAGATGTACTTTTCAGCGTAATAACCAAACACAGTGGTTCCTAGGTGAGTCACTGAGACACCTGCCTAGGAGGTGTGTATTCCCCATGACTATCTAAGACATGTAACAAGGAGGTGCAATAACGCACCTCCACTATCAAATGCAGACTCTGGCGCTATGAGTTCCAGCTTGGAATGCATTAATCGTTAGTGTAATGACGCACTTCCTGTATAACAAGCATATTGGTTTCATATTTTCCTGGAAATTACATTTTGCCAACTTTTCAGATCTGATTTTGGCGCGAGTCCTGATTTGTATCTACTCGGAACTACAAATCTCGGATCTGTTGGATTTCTTTGAATCCGAACGGCTCATCTCTAGTATTTATACACTTAACAGCACTAATGACAAGCTGTGATTTTTTTTTTGCGGACATGAATATGTTGTTAAAATATATACCTATTGTGACGGGCATTTGCTAAGAGCTACTTTAATTATAAGTGGAAAATGTTTTGCCTGGATATTTATATGATAAAATAGCAAAGTGCACTAATGACATGTGTGTTTATTTTCCTCACCCACATACATTTGCCCTGTTACAGGCGTCAGGTCATGGTGCTTGTCTAAAAGAAAGTTGGCCCTTCTGCTAGATTGATTATTTTTTTCACAAAAAGAGTTAGCTGAATTACCCCAATGAACAACCAATGATTCCATTAAAAACTTTTTTTTTGTTAAAACTTGCATTTAAGTTTGAATGGACTAAATACGCATGCTGAGAACTGATATAATATTGCACCTTTGAATCCTATATCTTAATATATTTATTAAAAAAAAATGCAGGGACTAATGTCTGGACCTGAGTGACTAAACGTTTGTCACTGAAAGCTGCTGTCCATTCATTATTCAGTTATGTTACTGTAGAATTTTGATCTATGGCTGAGATATAACATTTCTCTCGGCTTTCTGTGGCTCTTTGCTGAACATCCTCACAGAGTAGCGTGTCTAATAATATCCAGTCTTAAATTTTTCATGGACGATCTCAACAGAATTTAATTACCTCCTTTTCCAGATAAGAACAAATCCCTTAACAGAATGTTCATGCTAACTTAAAATATATTTAAAAGCCCTACAAATATAGAACTAAATATATCTAATTCTATATCCTGTAGGAGCTGCTATCAAATCATATAAATCTGGTATGTGAGTTTTGTTGTATTATAAATATGCAAATAAAAGGAAAAAAAGGCCCCATTGTATAAAGTCATTCCTTACTCATTGCATTTCCCTTCATTTTTGTTTTCTTTATACAATACCTTGCGCTGGAGCCACATAGGAGCATCAAATTAAGTTTGCAGTAGAAAAGGCTGTTTTGTTGAGGGTCAAAGTTTCCGTTAATAAAATCTTCCAGTATGGTCTTTGCTTCCCCATTTCATTGAAAATAAACTCAGCTGGATTGTAAGTTCATGGCTGAAAATCACAGAAGCATGCCATAAGGATAGAGTCATCTATTTAGTAACGGTTGTCCCCTACTCATTCACAGAGAAAACATTTATAAAATGTATAGTGTTGATGTTGACTTTCAAACACGCACCTCTTTGGAGGCTACGTTTACGAGACTAAGGCACAATGCTACTGGACAAAAGTTACAATTAGTTTGTGCTTTCAATGTTAACCAGTGGCCTTTGCCTGCCTGATCAGTTTTTGAGCTAGATATCTTACATTTCACCATAGATAGTAGACAGATGGTATGCTTGGTTAGCAGTGCTGTACAAAATGATTCTTTGGATCGTGCAACCAGTTCACTGACTCTAAAAGATCTGTGAAAAGCCATAAAAAAGTCCACACTAAATAGCAACCGTTGAAAAATTAAAAAAAAAATAATCCACATTCTCAGATCTCCTCGAATCTCCTCGTCCAGTCTACTATGTGCATGGATGCGAGAAAAGCCGGCTGTGGTCAGCTGGAGCTTCCTGCAAAAATACCTCGCCCATTGGATGGCACAAGAGTTTGAGAAAGCCTAACAGTGATTGGGTTTGTCGCAAGGTACTAGAAGGGGGAGAGATAATCTCTGTGATTAGGTTTTCAATTTTTTCTATCTTGTCAGGAGACAGCCTACAACATTCTGCGACTGTGTCTATTTTGATGTTGAGAAAAGACAGTGTGGTAATGGGCCCTTCTGTTTTATCCTGGGCAACGGGAACCCCCATGGTGTGGAAAAACGATTGGGCAGCAAGCAGGGTATCCCTGCAAATACTGGAGAAGGGAGGACTCACGAACAGGAAACCATCTAGATGTTGTGCTATCCCATGATTGCCTGTTCCTGCTGCAATGCACCAGTGAACGAAGGTGCTGAAAGACTCGAAGAAAGCGCAAGACACTAAACATTCCATGGGAAGGTAATTATCTATGTAGAACCCATTGCAATTTTTAAAACCCTTGAACATGAAAGAAGACGGGTGTAGGGGGAATAACCGAAATGCAGATTCAATGTCCAAGTTTGCCATTTGCGCTTCTGGCCCGAAACTACTGATCGGGGACAAAGCCTCATAGAAAGATTGGTAGGTATCTGTGCTAACTATAGGGTCAATGGTGTCGTTCACGGAACTACCGGGGGGTGGGATATGAGTTGTATAACGTGGAACTTACCTAAGGATTTTTTGGGAACTAAGCCTACTGGTGAAATCACTAAACCTGAGATGGGGGATATGTAAGGATCTAGGATGCGTTAAATGCTAACATCTGTGCAGACTTTCTCATGATGATAGGGGAAAAAGCGTTATGATTCGCCTCCGGATTTACCGCGCCCTCTGCCTGCTACACTCCTCTACAGTTGGAGCAAATGTGCCAATATTTGCAGGCTTCACCCCAGCCACACGAATTGTTAAACATGAAGCATCAGTTTTTTTATTGACCTGGGGAGTGCTGCATCTCCCCACTGGGGGAAATCGAGCTAACTGGATCGCTTGATATGGGGCCTTATTCGCCCGGTTCAGCTTCATCCATGTCTCTACATCTCTATATCATAAAGGGATGTCGGCCTGATCGCTAACTTTTTCTCGTAAATTGTTCATCATAAGCTCACCATCTGCCTGGTCGTTCGCACATGAACAACTCATTTATGAGATGCAAATATTTCCACACATCAATCACCTCCTCAGGTCTGGTCCCGAGGTAGCACGCCATAAACAGGCAATAACCATTTATCCAATTTGGGAATTTTTTACATGCTTCAATACCTATGCCTCCTTTTGCCCCAACTGCTGCAAGCTCCTTTTGGGCTGTTGTGGTCAGGTCAAATAAATCAACATAAAACCCTTTCTTTATTTTGTCCCTCATGCTAGTGTGTATACCGGACAGCAAAGCTGTATTCTCGCATCTCACCATGGGGGTGCTTGCCTTTCCTGTGGGCCCGTGTTTTGTCTGCGTAACTTTCTTCGCCTTGCTACCCCTGAATGTTTGTGAAGTATCTTAATTAGCTTACTGGGTCCTCGGTCAGGGGAGGAAGAGGAGTCGTCAGTAGTTGTGGAGATGGGCGGTCTTGTTGTATGTGGGCATGAAGCAGGGGGATTTTCATACTCACCAGGTGTCTCAGTAGTTGCCTACTTGACCGTTGCCATTGCCTGTTCATTTGTAGCTGCTTCCGGGGAATCGGGTGGATTGGATTAGCCGACTGTATTGCTTCTTCTGGATTTGACTGTTGTGACTCAGTGGCAGGAAACTGGACCTGTATCGCTGGGAGAGGAGGAATGTTAGTACCAGTAGAAAGTTAGGGAAGCTGGCACGGATGGGGGGGGGATGTTGAGTGTATGGAAGTGAACATAGGCCCCAGCTAGGGAAGGATGGACAGGGATAGTAGTGCGTATGTCGGCCAGTAGGTGACGGGTATGGAGCTATCCATGAAGTGTTGAAATTGGCTGTAATGCCCCCTTCCACTGAAGGGTAAGGAAGGGACCAATTCAAATTTATAGATGTGCCGCTCTGTTGAAAACCAGCACGTGGAAAGGGCCTAACATTCGTCTGATCTAGGTGTCATGAGTGTGGTGGAAATGTGGGAGGTGGCCCTATATTATAGGTTATATGAGGGGCAGCAGATGTGCTAGGTATGGCGTTTGTCCCCATTGAAACGCTGTGGGAAGCACTACTGGGTTCTGCATTTGTGGGAACCTGTTGCTGCGATTCCATTGAGAACACCATGGGAGACATGTTTGTTGAAGGGGTGTCCCTTTGGGGATTGCTGGAATCGCCATTAAACACTACGTCATCCATGGGATCTGAAACAAGGACACTCCCCTGGGCTCCAATTGGTTATGAGCTTCTGAAGATTTAACTCTGTGAGGGTAAGTGTTTGAAAGACACAAACACATAATTTTAAATTTGTTCGGCTTAAGGCCTCTCTTGGCATTCTGTTACACTTGCACATTATTGGCCTCGTTTGGAGCCCATTTGTGGCATGTAAAACTTCATGTGTACAATAATGCTGGTGTATTTATATTTAAGAGTATACTAGACTCCTGGTCCCTTGTTAAGATGTAAGTTCAAGACAGTAAGTAAACCATAAAGCAGATTATAGCAGATTCAACAGGCACACCACAAGGATGCAGCCCCTCTGCCTCTAAGCACTTACACCCAGAATGCACAATATAATCAGAAATAAATAATGGAAGGATGAGGTCTGGCGCTTCCTTTAAATATACATAGAAAAATACCACTGTTCATTAATGTCAAAAGACAATCTTCAAATAAAATTGGCTAACATCAATCTTCAATATACACATAAAACCATATATAAAAACAAAATAGTCACTAAAGCATGAGCTGATCCCTTCATAAAGCGTCCTGCAAGTAGTGCACAGAGTGTGATATTACTTCTGATATATCCTCCAGAAGCAACTGTGTGTTAGTCAAGCAGACACCTGGGGCTAGATTTACTAAACTGCGGGCTTCTAGCTATCATTTATTAAGTACAGCTGATTGGTTGCTATAGGCAACATCTCCACTTTTTCAAACCCGCAATTTAGTAAATATACCCCCTGGTCTCAATTGTCCAGGGCATTCTGATTTTATAGGGATTTTTCTCTCCCTTCAGATGATATGAGGTAAAACGAGCATCCAAATCTTAGACAGGTAGCACCCAGAATGCTGCCGTCTTAATGGACCCCTCTTCAAGAATCATATCACATTTCCCCACTACACACCAACACGTTTCAACTTGTAAAGTCTTTTTCAAGGTGATCAGAATGCCTGGAAAATTGACATCTGGGGGTAAATGATCCATTTTGCTATGTATTAAAGTCACCGGAAATCGGCGACTTTGCAGTAAAAATTTAAAGCAGCAATGGATTCTAAAGGCTAGTTTACCTTCCATCACCGCTTTAAATTTTTGCTGCAAAGTCGCCGATTTCCGGCGACTTGCATGAATCGCAAGATAATACATTTACCCCCAGGTGTCTGTTTCAATAACACACAGTTGCTTCTGGAGGATATATCAGAAGTAATATCACACTATGTGCACAACTTGTCGGACGTTTTATGAAGGGATGAGCTCACGGTTTAGTGAGTATTTTGTTTTTATACATGGTTTTATGTGTATATTGAAGATTGATGCTAGCCAAGTTTATTTGAAGATTGTCTTATGACATTGATGAACAGTGGTATTTTCCTATACAGTATATGTGCTCTGCACTATGTCTGCCGTGCTCTGAAGACTAGAAAAGAAAGTGAAACTGTATATACGTAAATCTGAAATGTTGCGCAATAAAGGACAGTATGGGTAACACTTCGGCTTGTATATACACCTTTCCCTGTATATGTCTGCATCAATGTGAGATTGGGCTTTAAATAATTTATTTTCAAGAACAGCAAGGAAAACAGTTTGAACATATATCTTGAAATTAACTTGACCCTCTGCTCCTATGGGAAAACTGTGTCCATTCAGATTTGTACGAGGGAGAGAAATGAATGAAGGTGATTGTACCAGCGTGACATTCAGATAGCACATCACATCAATCACTATCTCTTTAGCTCTCTATGGGAGTATGTGCAAGCACACAAAGTACAACTCTTCTATTATATGGTTGAAACATAAAGATGAAGCTGATGATAACAAAATGATAGGCAGCTGGCTACATTTCTCAATATCACTATCTCAGTTGGAGTCGGAGTGTGGAGTGGAGGAAGACAGAGTAGTCCTAACACGCCTGCCACCGGCTCTCTTGCACCTAGTAAGCCTAACAAAATATTTATTGACTTCAAGCTATAGTTGTTCAATGACTCTGATAACTATAACAAAGCAATAGTGCAATTATTTCACAGGAATCATAAAGTGTGATCAGTACATTTACAAACTGAATTCTTCTCTCCAAATCACTGAAATTAGAAAAAAAATACATCTCAAAATATTCCAAATCCCTTCAGTCTTCATTATTCCTACAAGTACAATACCCAGAAACCAATCAATTAATCACATACTTCAATGGCCTGGAAACATTTGCTTATTACAATTAAATCTTCCTCGGCAGCATTGTCACTTTTCTGTTTGTTAAACCTCCAAATCATTTCAATCCCTATCTATACATGAAGAAATATAAAACAAATTCCTAAATCTGCTTCTTGTAAACCTAACATTCGCATCAATAGGGAGTTTACAGGAGAACGGCACCTACAACATCAATGCCTGCTTGAAACAGTCAAGCAGTATTAATGAAAAGGAGATTGATGCTGGACTGTTGAAAACTTTGGGGAACCTAGTAGACGGGGGCTGGCTGAGCTGGGGAGCAGGGGGGCATTAGCCCCCCGGCCGGTCCCATAGTGGGCTGCCTTGGGCTGGGTCACTGGGCCATCTGCATTTTTTTCCCTTTAAAATAGTCTGCTGAGTCCAATCTTTCCCCCAGGACTAAAATTTCCCTGCCCTCCCCTGCTAGCAGACCAGGAGAACAGATCCTCTAGGTAAGTAAAGCTCTGGAATTTATCTTAATATGTTGAAACCTGTTTGTTGTAAATGGTTCTGTATATTTGAAAATGTGGCAGCTCCAATTCAGCAAAGTAGTATCACAATGTAAATTTGTTGGACTACAGCACAGAGTTGACAAGCGTCGAAAATATTCTTTACCTACATTTCATAAAAATCGAGTATTGGGCAATATTTCTCCATCTTCTAAATCCGTACAGTAGCCGCATAGACTTTCCCCAAAACCAGATACAATTAATCCACAACCGTATGACTCCAGTGTTCCCCACACCTCTTAGATTGTAAGCTCATTTGGACAGGGACATCTTTCTGGTTCATGTTATTGTATATTATTTATTTGTATTTTGACTCCTTCAATGTACAGCACTATGTAACATGTTGGTGCTTTATAAATACAGGATATTAATAATAAAAATATTTGTAAAGACACATTATTTATGTATTTCTAAAATGTTTGTAAAATAAATAACTAGAATATAGAGGAAAAAGAAATCCAGGGACTGAAACTAAAAGTCTGATAACCCTTGATGTGATGCATGCTATGTTAAATGTAGTACTTTCAGAAGTTGTCATAAGTTTTACTGACAGTATACACTTTTAGTCATACTTGCCTGCTCTCCCAGACAGTCCGGGAGACTCCCAAATTCCGGGTAGGTCTCTTGGACTCCCGAAATAGCAGGAAATTCTCCCGCATCCTGCCCACTTCTTAGTAAAGCCTCAATGACGCGATTAGAGGGGAATCGCATCATTTTGGCATCGCCCCTCCAACAATATGTCAATTTCAGCTGGAGGGGGCAAATGATGCAATCGACCTGTCCCGCCCTCTTCCGCCTTCCAGCCATGCCCCTCTTCTGGAATCTCCCGTAGGTAAAAAATTAAAAGTTGGCAAGTATGCTTTTAGTATAGTCTAGGGCGGCTTACATAGTCCTTACACAGATTTTCAATAGTATTTTTTATGGTGGCACTTAAACCCCCCTAGTGTGATAAATTTGGATAATTGAAGTCTAGTTTATTTTAACTCTGTTTATGAAATTATATATAATTAATTTCTTCCAATTTCTGTTACCGCCATTATTGTCACTTGCAACTAGAGATGGTCACTGACCCCCGTGTTTTGGTTTTGTATTCGGTTTTGGATCTGGATTGCCTTTGTGTTTTGGTTGTGGTTTTGGTTTTGCTTGGTTTTGTTTTGCTATTTTTGAAAAAATTGGTCTAAAATAATCTAATTTAGTGCTCCACCAGTTTCTTAGATAAGTGAGGTAATTCTAAAGCTAATAAATTATGAAAAAAACTGTTTAATCCCTGGTAGGCCGCCCTTAATGCGAACACTTGACTGCAAATTATACAGACAAACCTGGTTGTCTACCTCCTCCATATTTGAATATTGGCAATGTAGCCATCGTCTTTGGGTGTATATTACACCCTACACTTGTAGTTAAATATTAAAAAAAGCAGCCTGCACAGACTGTGGAACTAGAAAGTGAAATTAAATGGACCACGGTAGTTTGCTGGCTATCTATGCCCCCCGCCCTCCACTTGTAGTTGAATAAAAAAAAAGCAGCCTGCATAGACTGTAGAACTAGAAATTCGAATATAGAAAGAAATGGACAAAGGCAATTTGGTATCTGTCTGCATCCACTAGGAGTAAAATAGAAAACTATTCAGCCGTTATATAATCTAGAATATAAATAGAAATTGAGAAAGGCAATTTGGTATCTGTCTGCATCATTATCATCAACATCCTCATTAGCGCCCTTGTCACCTCCACAAATCTCCCCCTCATCCTCTTCTATTTCCAAAGTGGCATCCTCAATTTGTGTATCAGCGGCTACACTCGGGCTGTTCAGGTACACATCAGCAGAACTGCTGAAAGGGCCCTTCTTTATGGGTACACTAACAGAATGCTCACGATTAGACATACCACTGTTGCATGGACTCTCCACAGGGATTGGTGTAATTTGTGAATCAGAGCAAACATTATCCTCTAATGCCTTACTGTTATCTTGCAGCTTGGCTTTGACGCGTAACAGTAGTTGTGCATCAATTGTAGGCTCGGTAACTTTTTGGGATCTGCCACTAATAGCCAAAGGTGAAGGCCTCATTCTCTCTTTGCCACTGCGTGTGTAGAATGGCATGCTGGCTAATTTTTCTTTATCGGCACTTAACTTTTGCTCAATAACACTTCTTTTTCGCTTCAACACAGTAAATTTTTTTGGGGTTTTTTTTTTTTGGACTGATTTCGAAACACTGTGTAGTTTGACATCGCCTTGCCCAGATGACGTACTGGGAACACTAACATCAGGACTGGTGACAGAACATGGTTGCACATTCTGATCATATGTGGACTGCTTTGAATCCATTCTGAGCGCAAAGCACTTGTAGTGGTAAAAATTATTTGGTAAGATACTGCTGACAGATATGACTTTTGACAGGCAGAAATATTTATGCACAATTATAGGGGACACCCCAAAAGCACTGAGGAGTGCTAAAAATTATTTGGTAGATACTGCTGACAGATATGACTTTTGACAGCCAGAAATATTTATGCACAATTATGGGGGACACCCCAAAAGCACTGAGGAGTGCTAAAAATTATTTGGTAGATACTGCTGACAGATATCACTTTTGACAGCCAGAAATAGTTATGCACAATTATGGGGGACACCCCAAAAGCACTTGGGAGTGCCAAATATTACAAAAATAAAATAAACCTCTATCCTCCTCTCATCTCTAGTGATTTTTGTTACAGCAATTGCAATAAGAATATTGTATTCTCTGTCCCTGCTTTAATCAGCCTGTGACTACACCCTGCTCTCTCCCTCTGTCAAATGGTGATGGATTGCTGTGGAGGCAGGTATTTATAATCTTGAAGTATCGCGAGAACTGAGCCCCGAGATCCGACGACGTCACAATGACGTTCGGCCTCGATTTGGATTCGGAGCGGGCGGGAAAGATCGGTACTCGGATACCCAAAGTTTAGGTCTTTAACATTTGTATCCCTTTATATAATACAAATGTTACAGGAGCCTTTAATACAGTAATTATAAAATAGCCCAAATTCTGAATATAAAGGCACCACTTATTATTCAAGAAACTATTTCATATATCAGCACGTTGTTAATTAAGTTCCAGTTCAACAGTGTTAAATCATTTAACTGTCATCTGATGACACATTCAGATTGTAATTTTCAGTCAGTCTTTGAGAATATATATTTGTAGGAATGTCTAGGATAATTCTATTCATTAAAAATGTTGCTATATTTATACTAATCGCAATTGAAAGTTTAAATGTAAATAAAAGTTTTCTAGATAATGTTTTTTATCATATGGTTTAAAGGGATTGGAACCTAAAACATATGCTTCCACTTTGGTCCATCTGAACATGACCTTAGTCCTTCTAAACATCATACCTTGCTGACGAAATCACTTTTACCTCTTGCCACTAGGCTAAGCTATAAACCATGGGGGAATGTACAAACATCAATTAGATTGACAGTAGAGTTCTGAGAGTAGAAACAGAGAATTTAGGGAAGGGAAGGCAGTTAATAGCACAATTCCTGAATGGTGAGCTCAACAAACACATTAATTAGTACGATCATAAAAATAACAATAACAAAAAAAGTTCTAAAACAAGAATTTTTCTTTTGCATTTATCTTTACATATTTTCACTAGACAAATGCAAAGGCACAATAAAAAAAACAGAGTAAAGTTCCCTGTAATAAAATAAAGAGACAGATTGTGAAAAGCAGTAGTACCAATACACATTAAGTAAATAGACCCAAAATACTATCTATTAAATTGTGTTTGCTTTACATAGCACACATATATCATACTTGCCAACTCTCCCGCAATGTCCTAGATTCCGGATAAGTCTCCTGGAGTCCCACATCAACCCACTTCCTAGTGAAGTGGGCAGAATTAGATCCAAAATGGCATGCTTTTCAGGGAATCGCGTATATGACCCTGCCCCCACTGTAAAATTATGTGCTTGCATCATTACGTCGTGGGGGGGGGGGGGGGAATGGCACAATTTGCATAGCCCCACCCCAGTAATGGCTACCACCTCCAGGCAGTTCCCGGACGCCAACTTCAGGAAGTCGTCAGTATGAGATATATTAGAGAAATGTGTGCATGTACTATAGATCTTCATCTTCCCTTTGTTGCTAGGATGCAGAAAAAAGGCGTTTAATTGGATTGTCTGTTGCGATCAGTAGCTGGGACATGAGAACTTGATAACTGAATATACAAACAATTTGTTTTGATACATTCGGGGAGATTCAATTGTCAGCGATGAACTGCCGGACATCACCTTGCTGTGCATGTTGTCGGCCATTACGATAAGGAATCTTTGCTCATTTTTCCTTGCACTTCTATGTGGTGCAAGTTATAATGAGTGGAGAATCCATCCTCAACATTGGCGCAATGTGTCTCTGTGGGACTGTTCCAGAGACGCATTGTGCTGGATTGAATCTCCCTTAATGAAACAGAAGTCTCAGGCTCAAAAAAAGGTACTGAACTTTTGCATTTCCCTTACTTTTTTAAGACTCCTCCCGTGCCATTACCCACCTATAGAATTTCCTAACACATTTGATTATCTCCCCTAGAATCTATAGGTGCTCTCTAAAAACTAAGGATGAGCGGGCTCGGATTCCGCTAATCCGAGGCCATCTGAACAGTGCGGATCCGACGGGATCCGAGCCCTGTTTGGGTACTTCCGCCCGGGAAAAAAATCCGAAACGAGGCTATGACATCCAAGTCTCGCGTCGGATCTCGCGAGACTCGGATGTCATAAATTCACCGCTTGCTGCCGCCATCTTCATTTGGGCTGTGATCAGGGAAGAGGGAGGTTGTAGGGTAGTGGTGCTCCTGCTCCTGTGTGATAAGTCCAGTGGTGCTTTATTATTTTGTCCAGTGCTCTGTCCTGCTGAGTCCAGTGGTGCTTTTGTCCTGTGCTCTGTCCTGCTGAGTCCAGTGGTGCTTTGGCCAGTGTCTGTCCTGCTGAGTCCAGTGGTGCTTTTGTCCTGTGCTTTGTTCTGATAAGTCCATAGTAATTTTATAATTATTAACAAATCATAAAAAAAATAAAAAAAAAATAAAAAAAAATTGTACAAAAATAATTAAAAAAAAATATAAAAAAATAATTTAAAAAGTATAAAAAAAATTCTAGAGCAATATATTCTTGCAGTCCAGAAATATTAGTACTGCAATACCTACGTTCACTGTTCTTGCAATCCAGAAATATTAGTACTGCTAAATTTCCCTACGTTCACTGTTCCTGCAGTCCAGAAATATTAGTACTGCTAAATTTACCTACGTTCACTGTTTCTGCAGTCCCAAAAAATAGGTACTGCAATCTAAATTACTACGTTCACTGTTTCTGCAGTCCTAAAAAATAGATACTGAAAAAATGATGTTCATAAAAATGAATTATCAATTCCTCAATCAAGAACAGCACTGGCCTCCAGAGACTACAGAGGGACCTGTGGTTGTGGAGTCCAGCGGGGACGAATTGATAATGTGTGAGGATGAGGTAGTACGCACTGAAGGGGGCGAGGAATCAGAGGATGAGGATGAGGACGACATCTTGCCTCAGTAGAGCCAGTTTAGTTTGTACAGGGAGAGATGAATAGCTTTTTTTGGTGTGGGGGCCCAAACAAATCAATCATTTCAGCCACAGTTTTGTAGGCCCTTTTGCTGAAATGATTGGTTTGTTAAAGTGTGCATGTCCTATTTCAACAACATAAGGGTGGGTGGGAGGGCCCAAGGAATATTACATCTTGCGCCTCTTTTTTTTCTTTGCCAGCTCGTTTTGGGGGGTCCAAACAAACCAATCATTTCAGCCACAGTTTTGTAGGCCCTTTTGCTGAAATGATTGGTTTGTTAAAGTGCGCATGTCCTATTTCAACAACATCAGGGTGGGTGGGAGGGCCCAAGGACAATTCCATCTTGCAACTCTTTTTTTATCATTATGTGCTCTTTGGGGCCTAGTTTTTCAAACTGCCATCCTGTCTGCCACTGCAGTGCCACTCCTATATAGTCATCCTATGGCAAAGCGGATAACTGCGGCCGTAACAGCTATGTTGGTGTTAGACGTGCATCCGGTGTCTGCCATCTGTGCAGTGGAAATTAGACGGTTGATGGAGGTATTGTGTCCCCGGTACCAAATCCCGTCGAGATTCCACTTCAATAGGCAGTCCAGAAATATTAGTATCAGATATTAAACTACGTTCACTGTTCCTGCAGTGCAGAAATATTAGTATCAGATATTAAACTACGTTCACTGTTCCTGCAGTGCAGAAATATTAGTATCAGATATTAAAATACGTTCACTGTTCCTGCAGTGCAGAAATATTAGTTTCAGATATAAAAGTACATTCACTGTTCCTGCAGTGCAGAAATATTAGTATCAGATATTAAACTACGTTCACTGTTCCTGCTACATCAAAAAAGCATGAACCTTCCTTGCCATCAACTAAAACAAGAGGTAGTGACGCGCTTGAACTCCACCCTCTATATGCTGCAGAGGATGGAGGAGCAGCAAAAGCCCATTCAAGCCTACACAGCCACCTACGATGGGCCACATGCCGCCCACTTGTGTCGCTTAGCTTAGACATCCAGCTACCTCGGTGCAACCTTTTGGGCTAAAAACAATATTGTGAGGTGTGAGGTGTTCAGAATAGACTGGAAATGAGTGGAAATGAATGTTATTGAGGTTAATAATAGTGTAGGAGTGAAAAAAAAAAAAAAAAATATGGATTTTAGCACTTTTTATGCTTTTTTTAAAAAAAAATCAGAACCCAAAACCCAAAATCAGAACCAAAACCTTTCGTGGGGTGTTTTGGAAAAACAAATCAGAACCCAAAACCTCAAGCTAATCAGAACCCAAAACCCAAAACACCAAAAGTGGCCGGTGCACACCCTTACTAAAAACCAATCTCGTTTTCAGAGCCATTTCCATTCTGCACTTATCTAATATTTATGTCCTGGGTGTTGGATCTAATCTGTCAGTTCATCTGTGAGCGTCAGTTTACCAGTTTATGAGCTTATCGGCCGGAGAAAATAAAAGACACTGCAAGTTCTGTGTGTGCAATTATCTCTACTTTATTGTTTATAAATTCACATACTTATAACACTCTGGTTGTACAAAATCACGTACTTCAGCAAACTACGCCCCTAACTATCTTATCTTTGTCTTAACCACTCATTGTGCATGATTTCGTTACACAGACCTTGCTACTTTCTCACAGGAATTCTCCCAAGGGGGCTGGTGGTTTATCTCCTGTCTGCCGTCTAATCCAGCAGTAGTGAGGATGTGCATTCAGTAGACTTTTCTTTAACTTAAATATGCCTTTTGTGATTGATCTCCTATTGGGTTTCCTGGTTGTGATTACTCGATAGTTATCTGTCCATGATTTACTTTGCCAACTTATTCGCTCTACACTATTCTGTTTTTTTGCCTCACTGTTCGTTTAGTTGTGACCCTGGTCTTGCACTACAAAAATTTTGCACCCTATTATGGCACAATATTCTGTGTTACTCATTTTTCCATCTAAATAGATGACTTTGGGCCTGATTCATGTTCAGATGTACATCCTTTTGCGTAGCATATCTTGCATTAAATAGCTCTGTGTATGCCTACAAATGGACATTCCTCCAATGAACGCAATTATGTCCGATGCAGATGCTGCCGATCCAAGTACTGGGTTTATCATAAATACATTTGTTTTCACCCATATGTTTTGCAACCACTACAGGGCAGGTGTAAATGCCAACTGATAGTGATGACTGACATAGTCTATATGATAATAGTCTATTATTTAAAAATTGCACGTATGCATTCCAGTAGCTATCACAGATCAACTATATGCAACTAAAATATACTATTATAATGCATTGTATGTACAATACACATTGAAATCATCTTAGTTTATGTAATTAGTCAAAAAAATATTAAAAAGTATTTGAAAAAAATAAATATTTATATAAATTAATATACTGTTAAGAGGTGTTATTTTATTTTAGGATCAAATAGAAGTTTTATGCATTCTAATGTGACCTTTTGTTGTACTTACACATGTGTGTATACTGCAGTCTGTTATGTGTGTTTACGTATGGCTTTAGGCAGAGTGCACTTCCACTTTCAAATGGAAACAAATCTTGCGATATCTGTGGATCTGAATACGGGCGGAGCACAAGTTACATGCTCTTTTTAAAAACGCAACTTATTTGCAAGTTGCCTTAAAGGTCACAAACATGTAGAACTTTGAGTCTCAGTTATGAAGTTTTTGTGTATCATATGTCTTACTCGTTTGCCTCTAAGAAAGGATTAAAAGAGATATTCACTTTTTAAAACAGTTTACCAGTACACTTCTACAGACCTATGGATAACAGTTTTTCTTGAGTTCCTCACATTTAACTCCTTCATCTTGAATATTATTTTTTAGGAGCTGCCTGAGTCGAGGCCAATGCTACCATGTAAGTTCAGGAAAAAAGGTTGCTCCTGATTGGATGGAACCATGATATAAATTCAAGATGTATGCTGTATCTTTTTAGAATGTAACAAAGTTCTTCTCAGAAATAAACTAAGTATGCTATAAGTATACAAAGCAACGAGACAATTATTTAGCCAGCTCTTGATAGATGTTAGCTCCTGTACCTAAGAGGTGAGTGCATCTGGTTTTAATGGCATTTAAACTGTGTTTTAATAAAATAGTTTAGTTTACGACCTGCATACAATGAGGTATGCAGGGATGCAGGCTTAAATGTTTTGATTAAAATATGACCAATACCCTATGTTTTCATTTTGCAAGATACACACAGATATGCAGTGTTAAGGACAAGTGCCAACTGTCTTTTTGTTTTGTAGACAGTATAGTCTGCCTCTCTGACACAATGTGGCTGGAAGAAGGTGAGAGAGGGGAGGAGGGCTTAATATAATGAGGGTGGGAGGTGGGTTATTTAATGGAGGAGTGTGGGTTGGGGATAATTATTTAATAGTGGAGCCTAATAATTTAAAGTGGGGGGATGAGTCCTTTAATTTAATGCTGTTGGGTAATTTGGGGGCTATTAGTTGAATGTGGGGCTGAGTTTGGGGAGAAGGATGGCGATTTATTAAATGTGAATATTAATTATTTAATGTTGGCAATGGTTGTGGAGAAATAGGTATATTTTATTAAATATAAATGCTATTAGGTTATCACTGGGGCTGTGAGGGGGAGGGAAATTGGTTTATTTAGTAAATGGGAATACTATGAATTTAATGTTGGGGCTGTGTGGGAGGAAATATATCTATTTATTAAATGTGTATGCTATTAATATAATGTCAGGACTGGTCGGGGGAAATAGTTCTATAATTAAATTTGATTACCATTAGTTTACAGTCTGGGCTATTTGGAGGAAAATATGTCTGTTTATTAAATGTAAATAGTATTAATATTAATAGAACAAATACTCTGCGCTTGAATCAATTATAGAGATGGATGTATGCAATGTGATATAGAATGTGAAAGCACTATTTATTGACAACAATCTTTAGTTAAAATATAATGCACACTTTACATAAATAAAAATGTAAATAGTATTAATATTAATAGTTGGGGCTGATTGAAGGCAGGAATGCCTATTCATTTAAACGTGTGTTCTATTGATTTAGAACAAGGGCTGGTTGGGGCCTTCTAAATTTGATGTACCTGTCTTTTTTCCCAAATATGACACTAGCATTCCAGTATCCAGAAAGCAGAAATTGAGCTTAAGATACCATCGGCCGCAGGTAGTGAAAGCTGCAAGAACAGGTAGGAGAGAACTGGACAGTCTGCCAACTGTCCTGACCCTGGTAGGGCAGTCCTGAATTTGGGTGACTGTCCCACTTAGTTGTGATTTGGTTCGACTGCAAGTATGGTAAGTGTGTCCTGCTTCACAATGCTCTGAAAGGGAGCACTGTGTTCACCTAAAAATAGTGCAAGCAGTATAGCCTGTGCATTTATCTACAATTATAGCCATATTACACTATAGGGGCCCCCATTTTAAGTGCCCCAGGTACCCTAGAGCCCTAATCCAGCTCTGCGTACAGAAAATGCAATGTCATCAGAGTAAAAAAAACATAGATTTTTAACTTGTTCTACGAAAAGAAAATTATCTGCATTAATTATCCCATGTTTTAAATGTAAAAAAAATTATGTCAAGTAAATTTAAATCTACCCATTTTTTAGCTCTATATATTTTATTCTTCACAGAATAAAATATGCTGTAGTCATTTCAGCTATTAAATACTTCAAGCATCAGCATCTCTCACACAATTAACTTATTGAGCAGGGAATAACAGGCGTGGGCAGTAAATATTTATGTTTAGGCTCTATCTACTTGTCATGCATATGGTTGAATGCATTTTAATTAATGGTAATTACTATTCTGTATACAATTTTTCTTTCACAGCATTGTGACCTTTCATGTCAAAAGATTTCTAAAAACACAGCACTCATCATCCCCTAACATAGTGCAACTGATCTTTAGATCAGATTTTTGAACCTTTGTATTGAAATGTGTGACATGATATTAAGGGTGATATCCTGCCTGGTGCAATATTAAAGATATAACATTTTGGCATTATTGGTGTTTGTGGATTATGAGACAAAAAATCGTTCTTGTAAAAGGTCTTGTGTTGTATATCTGACTGTCCACAAGTATATAAGGGATGTCTAAATTTTTTATATTGATCAAGACTACAATGTATATTTTAAATGATTCTTAGCTATAGGTTAAGCCGTTTATGGCACACTAGTTCACATTGTGTATTTTATTTACTTATCCAGCAATAAAGCAGTGCACAAACGCTGTACATCACACAGCTTCCCGTGTTGGATCGTCAAATAAGTGACAAACATACGACTAAGGAGGAGGAGACAGGGTATAGTCCTATAGATTGTAAGCTTGTGAGCAGGGTCAAATAGCCTCTCTGTCTGTATGTATTACCCAGTATTGTTTTATTAATGATTGTTCCCAATCGTAAAGTGCTACGGTGTATGCTGGCGCTATAAAAATAAATGTTGATGATGATGTTGATGATAATGATGATAATTGATGAGATGAGGGAAGTTGTTTAATTTAACTGGATAACCCATTTTAAGTTTTGCTGATATTTTAGAAGCATCCTTAAGGAATATTTACTGCATTTAACAACACCTATTCCACGCAATTATAAGTGAATTTAAGTGAGACACTGTTTTTTTTTCCTTTGCCGTTTCAAAGTTTGTATTATCATTTTATTATCTACATATGTTAACTTTGATGAACCTTGTGATGTTTACGCATGAGTAGTTAATACACTATAGGAAGCTTTTTACCACTTTTTGCGAAAACAAAAGAAATGTAAAAATATAAGAACTTTAAGCGCTATAGAGTATCTAATTATTGGGAATTAGACTATAATTGGACTTTAATAGAGGAACATTTGTTTCAGTCTATTGTTTAATTATATGGAACATACTCAGCAAGATAATTTGCTTTCACAGACTTTGCAGCTCCAAACTGTATTGTCTTTATTAACGGCATTGGTGCCGAAATTGACTTTAGAGATGGTTTGGATAACATATGGATCTCTACCTGATGTTGAAGTCTCAGACTAATGTGCCATTTGCTGTTACCTGAGAGATTTAGGTTTTTTATGCATAGATGCTTTTTAAGTTGGACTGGTAGCAGACCCCATACATTCATATTAAATTTGGTAGGTTTGTGTTAGGCATAGCTTTCCTAAAGTATAATTTCAATAACAACTGCCAGCCAAAGTTTGCCATAAATATCCTGACAATATTGCTCTCTAGTGATTTGACGACAAATCTCTTATATTTATTGTTGCAACTAATCATAGCAGCTGTACAGGATGTGGGGAGATATTTATAATGGATTTCTCAAAAACCAAGTTCATCACACCGAGTCCATTGAATGCTGGTTGTTGAATCATAGTGTGTTGATTTTTAATGTATTTTATATTTTTCTTTGAGCAGGAATTATGAGTAATTTATCTGCATGCACAATTAAATTCTTTCTAAAATGCTAACTATTAAATTATTAAAGCAAACTTTAATGCTATGGATATGTGGGCAATTTTACTGTGCTTTTAAATGAGATGTACAAATGTTTGATTGTTTTGTTTGTTATTTGATTATTTTCTTCCACAACATGATAATCACATATTAATGGAGGATTGTTACACCAGCCCTGTTGACGCCCTATACATGGAACACATTTAATTTATTAAAACAATGCAATCGAGTGTACATCTCTCAGCAGGCTGATTGTGTGACCGTATAAAACCATGCTTTACTCATGACAAAAAGTGTATTTAAAAAGTGCAATACTTCCAGTACTGTAAAATGATCATTGGTTTAGCCACACATACATAAGAAAATGTGTGTTAAGATGATACAACAAGCGGAAGACTGCCGACCCTACAATCTTACCATTCTAGGCCGTGTACAGTGCCGGATTAAGGGAATGGAGGCCCCTGGGCTAAGGGGGCCTCCATTCCCCCGTGAGGGCCCCCCCCGTGATCTGAGCTGCCTCCCCCCCCGGGATCCGAGCTGCCCGCCCCCCCGGCACTTACCTCCTACCCCGGCGCGCTGTTCGCTCTCTACTGAGGAGATCTCGTGAGAGTGAGAATCACGAGATCTCCTCAGTAAGGAGACTACAGCGCGCCGGGGAAGGACTGCAGGGAAAGTGCTCAGCAGCACTGATCGCGCCGGGGGCGCCCCCGCCCCCGACCGATCAATACTGCTGCTGAGCACTTTCAAGGGCCCCCTGGATGCCATAGGCCCCTGGGCTGTAGCCCAGTTAGCCCTATGGTTAATCCGGCCCTGGCCGTGTAGTATGTGACCTTTTTATAAATCCAGTCCTGTTCAATCCAGTGCATTCTTATCAATTCAGGACTGCACTGTAATTCTAATTTAAATTATCAAATATATTTTATACTTTTCGTACAATCCTGTTGGCTGACTGCTTGTAAGTAGACTACAGATCACAACTTGTGGATTGGTCTATTCTTGATAATATAATCAGTTACATTAACAGTAACATTTAATTTCGTTACTAAATCACAATGTTAATAAACAGTGTTATTTTTTTCAAGGCATAAAGACTAATTCATATTAACATTTTAACTGGCTAAACTATCTTTTCAATTGATTATGTGTTATTTGTAGATTTTTATTGTTACAGATCTGTATTACCATCATTTACTGGAGTAGTGGGGACCTATATTTTAAATAATTTAGTTTTTAATTTAGATTCTTTGCTTTTATTGGCCTGTTTGTAGGTTTATGGCACGGTATCATTATTATATTGTATGTCATAAATTGTTTCATACACTATTTTAGTATGTTTACTCAGTAGCAATAGAGATACTTAAACGTAGTTAAATTAGTACAAAACCACAGTAATAAAATCGGTGCTAAAAAAGGAAGTGTGTGTGTATGAATTACGTTCAGAAAATATTAATAGTACCAACAAATCAAATAGTACAAATTAGGTTGAAAATGCTGCTTCTCAAGAGGCCACTGTAAATCTCAAGAGCAACAAAGAAAAATATACTAGTTTAAGAGGCTCAAGCTCTGTGGCTACAACAATTTCTAAAAGACATAATTCAATCTCTCAATCAATAGATATGATAAAGCAATATGGCTTGGCAGGGAATGGGAATGGACACGTGTTTGTGAAGCTCCATCAGATAAAAAAATCTAGCACAATCTGTATGAAATTACTGGTCCAAACAAAATATTTGCTACCTACGGCAGAGATATAAGCCTTGCCAGTTCTGCCCCCACACATTAATGAACAAACGATGATTTGTAAAGTTGTGGCCTATATCTTTGCTTGATGCTCTGGCAAACTTCTGAACCAGCCTAACCATTGAGTGGCTGTCACAACGGCAACCGGCTTTCTCTACCAAGTAGATTCACACCTTTAAAAGCATTACCTATTACCTCCTCTCCTTCTCACCCCTTGAAGAACCAGGACAAAGAGGTTGCAGCTTTGACAAAGTGGGTCACCGGACCCAGGAGGCAAGCACACATACAGCATAGAGCCTTACTGCTTATATAGGTCTCAATGTAGTTTTCAATATTCAACCACTGAGCCCTGAAGAAACGGAGTCATAAATCCTTAGGCACTGAGCAACTCAAGGCCCAGAAGGAGGCTCAGAATTTGGGAAAAACCTGGGGAGCACTAAAAAATCCAAAGTACCAAAAAACGGATGCAAGAAAAAAATCAAGCCACAGACTTGAGTCCAGAGCCGGTGTACGGTGCCCCCCTGCAAAAAATAATTTTGCGCCCTCCTCTTCTATAAATTATTTCTTCATTCAATAACGCTTTTTCTTTTAATACAAATAATATAAAATACTTTACTAAAGAGAGTAATACAAATAAATACATTAAACAGCAAACATGAATTGCTATATGACTAATATAAATGAATAATATGTATTCTTTGCAATAAAATTGTTGGCAAATTAGTTTGGTTGTGCCCCCTTCTTCATCACACTGTGCAACCTCTTCATTACACTGTGCCCCCTTTTGATCCCACTGTGCCCATTCATCATCACAATTTCTCATCCACAATACTGTCCCCCTCCTTCATCAACGTTGTATTACCCCTCTTTTTTCACATTACTGTCCCCCTCCTTTATCCACATTACTTTCCCCCTCTGTTATTTACTTACCTTTTTATGACCCTCTTTCCTTCTCCTCTCTTCTTCTGTCTTCTTCTCTTCTCGCTGTCTCTGTGTGCGGCTCCTCTCTGTGCCCAACACTGTCAGTGAGAAGGGAGCAGAGGGGAGGGGGAGGAGGGTGCCACCAGACATTTTTTTCTTATTTTTTTATTTTTATAATGTGCCGGCAGATAAGCGGGGAAGACAGGCAGTGGGGAGCGCCCCTCAGTATTGGCGCCCCCCCCGCCTTGCTTACCCGTGCTTACCACATTTTTGCCGGTCCTGCTTGGGTCCTATCATATTTTCTTCCATCAACATCTATTTGAATAGGTGTGACAGAAAAAAGGGGGCTTTAAGGTGAAGGAGAATTTGATCACTTTAGAGAGACAAAAAAGGGGGAAAATAAGGCAAATGTGCATTACCATAGCAAATTCAGAGTTAACATCATTTCAGGTACAAATACATACACATGATTGAAGCTCCACAAAAAGGCTTAAATAAACCTGCAGATCATAGACGCCAAACCACTGGTGAATACAAGCATTTTCAAAAGAAGTACTCGGAGATCTTCAAACATTTCACTTGCAATGCTGTCCAAAAGATGGCTTTTCCATCCAGTAACTGCAGCGTTAATAGCAGCAAATATTGTATACAGATGAATAATGTAAATATTCTACTAAATGTGTCATTGCATAAGTTAAATTTATACTGTTTACATACTAAAGTTAAAAATATTTAGGTTGTATTATTATATTTCATTATGCTATACTATGTTACATTACACTATTACATATGACATTAAGGCTCTAAGGGGCAGATTCAATTCAGCGCAATGTACCGCTGGAATTCACTTCGAAGAATGGGTGCGCGTACTGCCGCCTACTAAGGTATAAAATCTCTGTTCATTTTTCTTTTTCCCTGTGGAATGCAAGGAAAAACAAGTGGAGAAACATCGATACAGAGTGCATTTGTAGACTGGTTTGGAGACACTCCACGGTACATTGTGCGGAATTGAATCTCCCATTATTAATATTACTTTTGTTACCATTAAAGTTTAGGAGCCTGAAGTATGAGTTTGTTATTACTTAATCACTAATATTTACCTGTTTATTTAATATGTTTGTTTATTGATATAGCACTCATGATATTACTCAGTGCTGTACAGAGAATATGTACAGTGCTGTACAGAGAAGATGTACAGTGCTGAACAGAAAATATGGAAACACTGGTGCTTATATTCTAAATTCCATATAACAGACACACATGTCTATTTTTATCAGATGCCAGTTAGCCTACTAATATGATTTTTGGACTGTGGGAGAAAACTAGAGAATCCAGAGGAAAACCACACAAACTCGAGGAGAACATACAAACTCCACACATGTAGGGCCAGGGTCAGAATAAAACCCATAAGCTCAATACTATGATGCTGAAATACTATCCACTGTGCAATAGTGCTGTCCCAGGTATTGGGTCCTAAGCTACTTCCTCATTTTTGCAAAATAGTTTTCACAGTAGCAATAAGCAAACTTAGTTACCTATGTCCAGTGGTTGGGCTCTTAGCAAGGTGGATCTGGAGTGTAGACAGACAATGCAACAGGAGGACCAGATGTCAGCCTGGAATGCTGTAGAAAGGTGGTTCCAGAGCAGTGTTGAGAAGAAGCGGTCCAGAAGAGTAGTCCTTGATGAAGCCAGGTAATTCAGGCAGAAAAACAAAAATAGAATAAAGATACAGCATAGTCCATAGGTACAGACGGATCAGTACACAGAATAGCAGTAGAGTAGAAGCAAGGATCCAAAGGTTTAAAGCAACAGCAAGTCCCGTAGTCAAAATCTGGGTGTGTACACAGTGTAACAATATTAGGCAAGTGAGGTTCCAAAGAGTTAAATAGTAATAAAACCAGCAGTCAAAAGCCAGGTCACCACATGCAGAAGAATAATAACATAGGATTGAAAAGGTTGAATAAATTTAACACAATTTCCTAGTAAGTTTTGAGATGGGTCCCTTTTAGAGTACCTTTCAGGTGCATCTCAATGACTTCTGCAGGAGAATGTGCCTGGAAATCTGCACATGGGCAGAACCAACAGAAATTGTTACCAGGCCACACAGGACGTTGGCATGTTTCTTTCATTGGAGAGTTTGAGTTAGCCCAACGAAGACATAAGAATTGTGCAGGAGGGCAAGTCATGAGACTGGTAAGGTGCACCAGGTCCGGAGTCAGAATGGACATGCCGCTGATGGTGACTTTACCCTACAAGAAAATCTCTAATTCTCAAATGAGAACAATTTCAGTTTTTCAGCCTTCCTTCCACACTATCCCAAACTTTGGTATTTCCCAATTCCCCTTTCAAGCCAGCAAAGCTGACTAGTAAAACTTTTCCCAATAACATTGATATTGTTATTGTTAATAAAAAAATAAAGATATAAATATTTATATCACAATGCTAAGGGATTAAATTTCCCTAACAAAAGGTGACTTAGTTGCTGCCACATGATTGGCTGATAACTTATTTGCATTAATGAGCAGATGCACCTAATAAACTGAGAATATATATTATGAGCATCATTCATTAAGGCACGCAAAATAAACGTATTGTGCTTTTTATTTTTTGTATTTTTTTTTTTTTTAAAAGTGCACGTAATTCATTCATATGCATGTCCATATTCAACTACAAGCAGATCTGAGGAAATGTCTCTAGTTGATTACTGGTCTAGGTAAGCTGTGCATACACGGCACTCAGGGGAGGGCTGGCAGGTTTTAGCCCGAAAGGCAAGACTCGACTCAGCAGCCTATTAGGAACATTTTAAAGGTAAAAAAAATACAGGTGGCCCAGTGACCCAGCCCAATGTAGCTCATTATGGGACCGGCCCGGGGGGGGGGCAGATGCCCCCTGCCCCCCAGCCCAGCCTGCCCCTGAAGGCACTTGCCGTATTGAGACAGATATAATACACTGCAGGATACCCACAATACCTATGTGGATTGTACAAAAAAGAATAAAAAAGTATTACATTTTTGTCACATGTTACTAATATAGTCATTAATGGAAAAACATTAAAAAAAAGTTTTGTTTTTCTTGTTTTTTATCTGTCCATGAGATACATATATAAGGATGTTACTGATAACTACTGTACATACAATGTTTTTTTACAGTTGCTCCTGATTGCAAATACATGTTCTAGCATACATGCGCGACCGTCATCACTATCAATCGGAATTTACACCTGACCTATGGCTGCTGCAAGTGATACAACTAAAAAACACATACCTGAGAGAAGCCCAAAACCTGAATCAAAAATTCAAAAAAACCCCCAGAAAATAACATATTTAATATTAGATATAATATGAAAATAACATATTTAATAATAGATATAATATAATGAGACCATAGTAATCAAAAAATAATGAGGTAATAATAATAAAAGATAATTATAAGAAATAAAAAATAATGCAAATTACATACATATACAAATAGCCTTTCACTATTTTATACAGTTTTTTTTAACACGTGGAAAGCAACATGTGTTTCAAAGGTGACAGCCCTACTGAATTCTAAAAGGGAGTGATTGTTTATTTATTACTCTTTACTTATATTCTGGATATATACTGATAAGAGTTATTTACTGCAACCTTTGGTGTCATTTTTATATTCTCTTTTCTTCTATTTTCTATTTGTTTACAGTACAGATGAACAGGGCTATAGCACTTTTTTGCTATCACTCTTCATTTTATGCTGACCCATGTGTCCCCATCAACCAGGATATAATAAGCTGCAGCCAATCAGATCATAAGGACAATCACAGCAGCAATGAGCATCGCAGGAGATGAATGTCATTAACATCCACTCAAGTGAGGGCAGAGCTGCAGGTAAAAGAGACATTGTCATGGTGTGAAGAATGGACTAGAGTTAAGCAGGAAATTGGATAGTGAAAGATGTTTTGGATCAGGGCTCCCCAAATAGTCCAGCATAGAGATGTGAAGATCCTATCAAAGTTATGCAGAAAGCTTGGTACCAAATGCATCTCTATATAGAACAAAGGTCAACTTGTTTAAATTATGGAATGATAACACATTTTCTAAAATGCAATACCATCAGCTTGTATGTCATTGACATCTAAGCACATATAAGAGCATTAAACATATGCTCTAACAATACGGTGCTATATAATAGATGATCTGTGTTGTGAAATTTCCAGGGTCTCTTAACTCCTTCCGTAAACTCAAGTGATTATGTCACCATACTTTCCTGTCTGTAACTAGTGGCAATTAAGGCACATAGTGCCTGATTCATTAAGAATCTTAAATGAAGATGATCCTTATTTCAGTCTCCTGGACAAAACCATGTTACATTGCAAGGGGTGCAAATGAGTGTTCTGTTTTGCACATAAGTTAAATACTGACTGTTTTTTCATGTAACAAACATCTCAACTTTAAATTTCAGTGTACAAATAAGCTATCAATTATTTGTGTGTTACATGAAAAAACAGTCAGTATTTAACTTATGTGCAAAACAGAACACTCATTTGCACCCCTTGCAATTTCAGGAGACTGAAATATGGATCCTCTTCATTTAAGATCCTTAATGAATCAGGCACATGGTCCCTAGTGATCACCATGAGATCATGCTTCCCATGTGGGCAGGCATCAATGGGGTGTCTAAAAGAGTGCTTTCCGACTCTATGAAGTCAATCTGAAGGAAAGGTACCTGCAATTATAGGATGGATTTATGGAAATGCCATACTAATTAATTAGCTACCCAATGAATTTGAATTACAAAATTAGATTTGTCAGGTTAATGTCATAAAAATGCTAAAGTATGATTTTGTAGCCAAAACATCAGATGTGTTAAATAAATATGATACTACAAACTGAATAAAGCATTATTTTTTTAAACACAAAACTAATTCTGTAACCTAAAATAGTTTGTTGTGCTATAGCAAGGGTTTTACAGTATGAAGTCAAAATTATAAGCCAAAGATCTAATACTGTGCAGCGTTCTAACAAGAATTTGAACAATACTTAATGCATTTACACCAGGGGTGTCCAACCTTTTAGCTTCCCTGGGCCATATTGGAAGACGATGAGTTGGTTTGGGCCGCACATAAGATACACTAACAATAACGATAGCTGATCATCCAAAAAACCATAGAAAACATAGTTAACATATATATATATATATATATATATATATATATATGAGAAAAAAGTGATATATATATATATATATATATATATATATATATATATATAAAAATATATATATCACTTTTTTTTCAAATCCTCCTATACTTACCTTTCAATCGCCCTATCCAAAAAATCCTCTCTAGTTATTATACGATAATCACTTTTTGTATTGTTTTGATGCAATATCAATAAAGTGCATTTAAGCCAGGCATTGTATATCAGGGTGCCCTGAACAGGCCTGCGGTACCTGACATATACATCACTGTGACCCCAAATTGTGACCTGTTTTGCTAATTACACCACTATGTTAGTTAAGGGATAACAACTTATAATGGGCCAAAGAGAATAATATATAATGCCCCATTAGTATTACAAGTAGAAGTATGTAGCAGGGAGATAAGGTCCATGATGCTCCAGGACCAGGTGACTTTTATTCACTGGTCAGCGTCCCTTGAAATAATAAAAAAAATCCCCCTTAACTTACCTTTTAATCGGCTTGTTCTCCTGTCCTCTTCTCTTCTTTTCTCCAATTCTGTGCTGCTGATTGTTCTTCTCGCGCGGGTGACTCCTCTGTGATGCGCTCCGCAATGGATGTTGGGCGTGATGACATCATGCCCGACATTCACTGCGAGCACCGCACGGAGGAGGAGATAAGGGAGGGAACCGGAGTACCAGCTGACGTGACCGCAAGGTAAGTATTTTCTTTTCTTTTTTTTTGCAGGATTTTTTTTTCCATTAACAGTGCTGACCCCTTGCCACAACCAAAACTACTTCTGGGCCACATTTACAGGCGTGCTTGGCCGCATGCGGCCCGCGGGCCACAGGTTGGACAACCCTGATTTACACAGTCTGATGTACCCTTCTTCATACTAGGCAGATTTTAATTACATACCCTGTCTGGTCTCCCCCCATACAGTATTTTACATTGTAAGGGTCTGCAATACATCTGGTTTAATCTGGGTTCTCTTGTTACTTGGTGCAATAAGGTACATGGACGTGTCTTTACCCTCTTTGTTAGAAAAAAGCTTGAGCAGACTACCTTCTGCAGACTATTAACTTGCATTCACTCTTAAAGCATAAGAATATATACACATTTATTATTTGAATTCATCCAAGTTACATACAATTCATTACAGTTCAGTGTATAACCTCCCTTATAGCCAGAAGAATTTTTGTATGTCACTTTTTCAAGATGTTTGATTTCCTCCATGTTGGGAATTACATCAGTCGCGATTAACATGTTGATGTAACTGTTATTGGAATTTAGGTGTTCGCACACTCGCACCCCACCCATTAATTTGCAGTCTCTTTAAATTTAAACAATTCAGCATGGTCATTTTTACCTTTTTATTACCTATGATATGTTCTTATTGAACTGGTTTCCTTTTTTTCTTAGAAATGTTGTTGCCATCCGATATGTACTTATTATCATATTATATGGTATAATATTAAAACATTTACTCCAGTGCCGTAACTAGACATTTCAGTGCCCTGGGCGAGACAGGGCACCGCCCCCCCCCCATCGAAGTGGGAGTGACATTTGCCAAGTGGGTGTGGCCAACCTAATGTGGGGGTGTGGCTAGCACTTTATTGAAAGAATTCTGCTACACATATTTGCAAATGCATGATATATATATATCTATCAGTCGGATTTGCACCTCATGGGGCCCTAGGCAAGATATTGGTTTGGGCCCCCCTTCACACACACATAATACACACACACAGTGGCCCCTCACATACACACACACACACACAGTGACCCCTCACACACACATAATACACACACACAGTGGCCCCTCACACACACATAATACCAGGGGCGACTTGGGAACTTAAAGTGGCCCTGGAAAAATTCTGAAAGTGGCCTCATGTAGGCGGGACCAATAAATGGTAGGCGGGGCAAATTGTAGGCGGGGTTAGCACTCTATTAGCTCGAGCCACATTGGTTTTTATACAAGGCAAATGCAATACGCAATGGTAAGCAGAGTCCATCTATCACAGTTGACGGAGCTAACACACAAGTAGGCAAAGCATTGCAAATGTAGGCAAAGCAAATACAAGTAGACAGAGTCAGCACACCAGTGGGTGGTGTATACACATTAGTTATGTAAGTGGAGCAGCTTAATCCAGCAGCAGGGAGTTCCCAGGGTTAGCATTAATGTAATAATAGTTGGGTCTCCTACCAGATCAAAAAGTCTCCCTAACAATATAAATTAAAAAAATAAAAAGCAAATCACACTGCTTCTGCATACCTGTATGCAAAACTGTAGCATGTCAAAACCATGCTGGTGTGTGCCTTAACCCCGAAGAAGAGGTTCCAACCTCACAATGTCCTCCATTCCTCCCAATCCCCTATTCTTGGGGATAGGGATTTCAAAGATAAAAACCACATACTTTTAAATAAAACTGTGATTACTTATACACACAAGCATGAACAATTAAAACATTTTTCTTTTTCAAATTAAATTAAAATACTCCCATGGATGCATCATACATATTGAATTGCAAGGTTTATACTGTTCTGCACGATAATTTAGTATTAGTGATACAAATACAATATAAACAGCCTCCTAGTGACCGCCATACAAAATAAACAGCATCCTAGGGACTGCCATACAAAATAAACAGCATCCTAGGGACCTCCATACAATACAAAGAGAATCCTAATGACCATCATACAATACAGAAAGCATCCTAGTGACCGCCATCAGGGCCGGATTAACCATAGGGCTAACTGGGCTACAGCCCAGGGGCCTATGGCATCCAGGGGGCCCTTGAAAGTGCTCAGCAGCAGTATTGATCGGTCAGGGGCGGGGGCGGCCCCGGCGCGATCAGTACTGCTGAGCACTTTCCCTGCAGTCCTTCTCCGGCGCGCTGTAGTCTCCTTACTGAGGAGATCTCGTGAGTCTTACTCTCACGAGATCTCCTCAGTAAAGAGAGTACAGCGCGCCGGAGAAGGAGGTAAGTGCCGGGGGGGGGGGCTCGGGCAGCTCCGATCACTGGGGGGGGGGGCATGGGCAGCTCCGATCACGGGGGTGGCCCTCACAGGGGAATGGAGGCCCCCTTAGCCCAGGGGCCTCCATTCCCTTAATCCGGCCCTGACCGCCATACAATATAAACAGCATCCCAGTGACCGCCATACAATACAAAAGAGAATTCTAGTGACCATCATACAATGCAAAGAGTATCCTAGCAAACGCCATGCAATAGAGAGAGCATTCTTGTGTCAGCCATACAATGCAGAGGGCATTCTTATGTCAGCAATACAGAGAGCATCTTAATGACATTATATAAAGTGCCCAGTGCGCCCTGTGTGTCTGCCCCTGTATGAGTGCGCCCTGTGTGTCTGCCCTGTATGAGTGTGCCCTGTGTGTCTGCCCTGTATGAGTGCGGCCCTGTGTGTCTGCCCTGTATGAGTGTGGCCCTGTGTGTCTGCCCCTATAGGAGTGCGGCTCTTTGTGTCTGCCCCTATATGAGTGCGCCCAATGTGTTTACTCACCAAGTATATGTTGAAGTATAGGACTAACAATTATTTTATTCAGGTAGAGAGAGCATAAAAGTCTGTATCTGCAACAGTTTGTGTAGGGACAATATTGGGGGGGGGGGGTTTCTTCACTTATCCAGTGATTACATAGGCTGACACTGGATATTCAGAGAGAAACTAGAGGTTTGTATATAATTTGCATTTATACAGTACATATGGTGCTAGTGACTATGTGATTCTGAATGTTAAAATACCTGCTATGTACTGCACATCTTCTTCATATGAGTCAGTCAGGAAGTCAGAGGAGCCGTCCTCCATTCATCCCACCCCCCTGCGCTGTCACGTTAGATCTGGAACTGCGGTGATGTCATCAAAGACGGACACGTAGCTCTCTCCCAGTCAACAATAGGATGTGATCCTTTGATCACCACCTCCCCCCGCTCAAGCGCCAACCCCCCTCTCTTCTCTCTCTCTACACCTGACCCCCCCCCTCCCCCGACTCGCGCCCCCCCCTTGCACGAGTCGTGGGGGGGAGGGGTCACCGTGAGCCGGGGAGGGGCCACAATTTTTAGTTTTTTTTGTTTTTACTATGTGCCACAGAGGGTAAGGTAGCGGGCGGCTGCTGCGCCCACTCGGGCTTGCGCCCTGGGCGACGGCACCGCCCGCACCACCCTAGTTACGGCTCTGATTTACTCCACCATGCATAGTTGAAAATTGTCCCTAATTTCCAAGCACAGTCCTTAAGGATTTGCCACTGGCAATGTCCCTATACTTCAAGATGGTTGAATGTAAAAGTAATTTCCTAATTTTATGAAAATTGCATGACATTTTATCACATATTTTTATTATTGTGGCTGTAGACTAATGTGTATTGAGGAGAAGCATTTACAACACAAAAAAAGTATATTAGAATCCAATTCAGTATACATGACCTTATGGGGATTGTTGTGCTTCAATGTCTGATGAGACAATATAGTGCATGGCAACATTGGATGTGTCAGCACAGTAAAAAGGTGTTCATGGGAACTATTTTAAATTGTAACAATTATGTTGTATGTAGTTGTTTAGTACATTCTTTTTTATGGGTCTCATGTCTCTCAGTTTTCCAAAAATAGTAAAAAATGTACTGCTATTTTTAAGGTTTTCATGTGTTCTGAGTTTCCAAAGATAATCCCTGTTTCTGCCACTGGAAACAGATAACATGGTATGCTTATTTTTTCCAGTTCTCACATTGCAGCTCAATGAATAGCATCAGTATCAAAAAGCATCTAGTACTGTAACCTTGCAACTGCTTTGATTGCAGCCAGACAGTCCCATCTGTGTACCCCAAAAGGGGTGGGATAGGAAAGTAGATGGGTATTCACTGAAAAGTGGGATCTAGGGGTGTGTTCCTTGTGGTGTGGTGGGGAATGGGCCATGATAATGCAATTAGTAGTGAATCGCATCATCATGGCCTCAGCCCACTTTAATAGGGAAGTTGGTAGAATGCAGTAGATTGGCTTTCCCCCCTTTAGGTGTTTCCCAGACATTTTGGTAGAATATACAAGTATGTAAGAAACAGAATAATTTTGAACTTGTCTTACACTAGCATTATAAAATACTGTATGGAACAATTACAATCATAAAAAGAACAATCCATGGACAATATGAAGCACAAATACCTTTAATACAACCATTTTGTCTGTCATTATGTACTGTATGCCCACATCTGACATCTGTCATATTAAAATATCTTGTCATAAGTCATTAAAGTTGCACCACTATCTAGGAAAACATTTTTTTCTAACATTCCCCTCCCACTAGAAATTTCACTTCACAGTTGCTGATGAAAACCAGGGGAATGTGTTAGGATTCCTAGTGCATTCACAATGCAGCAACAGAAGTATGAAACAAAATGTCTTTATTCAGGCAAAATATAGGACAATGATTCTGTTCAGAGAATATGCAGATTTTGGAAAGCAGGATTAACAGGTATACTCCAAACACAGTTATGAACAGGTGATTAATGGCAGGAAATGTCCACAGAAATAACAGGTTCCAGTGAATGCAAATACAATTAAAATGCAGGGATAAGAATGGTGAGTTACCCAATGCCAGGATGCAAGAGTCTGTCCAGGGAAGCAAACAGAGGAGTAGAGTCAAGTGACCAGGCAGAGGTCTGAGCAACACAATTATAACCAAAGTCCAGAAGTCTAGCCAAAAGTCAGGGCAACAGACAAACAAGCAGAGTCCAGGAATCAAGCCGATGGGTCACAACAGAAGATCAAGCAGAAATGGAGCAAACACAGGAACAGTGCAGCAGCAGCCAGGAATAAATGGATGAACTGCACTGAGCACAAGTTGAGGCAGCTATTAGAAGCTGTGAGCCAGGTGCAGTACTAATTAGGCAAGGGGGTTATTCCCTTCAGGCATGGTGCAAGCTAAGGAGCAGAACAGCAGCACCTCTGGAGAATTAAAAGTACTGCTGCCACAACAAAACATAGGCAGAGTCGTAACAGAGTGGGAATTTGTTGGAGGACCAATCACAAGACTCAATCTAGAGACTGCGGCTTGTGATTGGTCTTCCTACATACACCCCTTCTCTGCCGTTTGAAGATGGTGAGATTTATTGATTTGCTGGTTTCGCATTAAGTCCTTGGGAAAAACAACTAATTGTAGCAGCTTCCAGGTCTCTGGCTAGGAGGGGTGGATACAAGGGCACATAAGAAAATAAGTTCCTATGTGGTAGGACAGCTTTAAAGGCAAACACATCTAAACAAGAGGATCACAGAAACATTTATTGTCTGGCTGTTTTGATATTTAAATATCCTACACTCCTAATTTATTTACCTTTACATAATTTTTACAGGTAGCTCTGATTCTTTCATCTTATACTGTGGTTGAAGTAAAAGTTTACAGCTTGAAATGGAATATCCTTGAAAACTAATAATTGTATCAATCTCAAGTTTCAATAAAGTGTGCAAGATAAAATAAGTATGAGCGGCTTCACGGAATACATCATTATTTAATAGGGACAGGAGTAGCCTTCAAAAGTTAAAAAGTTAATAGCCTGCATAGTATTAATATTAATAGCCTGACACAGCCTTGGTATAGAAAAATAATAGCTGCTGCATAGTAAAGGATCATAAGTTAATATTTTCAACTTTATTTTCAGCCAGGAAAAAACTCTTATTTTAATGTTGTAAAATGAATTCTTGTGACTTCCCCCTCAGCTTTATTCCCCTAAATATAACAACAATTTAGTCATTTTCATCAATTGTGTATGAGCACAAAACTCATTTCTTGTATGGAGTAATTCTCAAATATAGAAGTGATTTGCCATCTGTGTTGTCTTACTTAAAAAATACAGAAACACAAATGTGCACTAAGCCATGCAATTACTTATACTTATATAATAGTAGACTGCAGCTGCTACATACTGGGGCAATGTAATAATGAGCCAGTAAATAACAGAAATATAACAACATTTATTATTGTAACTCTCACTGTTGTGTCAGTTATGAAGATACAGAAGGTCCAAGCCTATATTGACCTATATGGTCAGAGGTAGAGGAATCACTCAGCAGTCAGAGCAACAGGTGCAAACTAAGCAAGGACGCATCTTAGTTGACGATAGGAGTCTGAAAAGTCCAGACCTAGTTACAGGGTCTGATTGTGCTCCCTCGCCTTCCACACCAGGCTAATACATGTTAGAAAATTATGAACTCATCCTTAATTTAAAGTCAAGATTTATTCACCCCAATCCCCACCAATACTGGTTCCCTTTTTATCAAAACTCAGTTCCACTTCAATTTTTAGTAAAGTGAGAACAGAAAAATGAACATGCGCTACTAATGGTGAAGATGTGAAGGGGGAAGGGGCTACCAAGTTATTAAAGTAATTTTATCGCATAACAATAAAACATTGTTGTGGTTCCAAAGCACAAAGATATTTAATTGCAAAATATAGCAGGATTTACAGCGAGCCATTATTACGCATTAAATATGTAGCAGGAAAGTATAGAAACACTGAATACATTACATTTTCCTTATATAACCAGGCCAAGGGGATACAGTCTTGGTCACATGTAGTCAGGATCAGAGAGCGAGAGTCTTAGCTGGTAAAGCCACTTGATAGTATCCAGTTTCAGTATAGAAAAAAACTACTGATGATGTCATGGCATGTTTCCATTTGTTCAGGATTAAGGACAGTCCAGTATAATGCAGTTTATAGGTCAGTTCAGACAATGGGGTTCAGCTCTCCAAAAGCTGCTTACTAATCTTCCGAATGAAAAGCTGGTTCAAACTGGTCTATTTGCATTATACACACAATACCATTCTGATCATTAATTCCCTATCATCCATAACTCTCATACGCAAGGTGGGATCTCTTAGTCGATAGAAACAGATGTCTGAGGATAAATAGGGGATTAGAACGATTCTAAACATGTTATGTCTCCTGTATCCTTAACCTTAAACCTCAATAAAGTGCTTTTAGCATTTTTATATTTAACTATACATTTCGTTATAAATGACTATATTTTAAGGTGAACTATTTACAAGTGAATGTGTAAGTGTAAGTGCATGTGTGTGTTATTTATCCTGCAATTGCATCATAACAAGTGGTGTACTGATCACAATCACACGTAAAACAATATTAATCAATATGGTTAACTTCATCCAATTATTTGACTCCGACAAAGTCTACTCCTGTCGCCATCCTTGTCTTTCCTACTCTCTTAGCATCATTCGCCCAAGGAGAACTCATTGTCTACCATTGGATTATGTCATGATTAAACCTTACATTTTGTTTTCATGTTTTTTTTTACTCTGGAGAACAATTATTCTCTTATATTTTAAAATTAATTAAATTTGTACCAATCCCTATCGCAATTTTGCCCCCCTCCCAAAAAAAAAGCCTTGGGCTCTAGGCTGCAGCCTAGTCAGTGTATTGGATAATCAGGCTCTCACTAGTTAACAGCAGAAATTCAATAGGGACAATTTTTCCTCCTAATAGACAAATTTAGACTTAGCTCTCATACCTTATAAAGGACATAAACCCACTGTGGCAAGTGAGAAAAGTGTAGAGTGACTTCGCTCTTGGGGTAGATCTCCACCCTGCCACAATTATATATGGCAAATAAATGTTAAACTACTTCTATGAACATTTTCAATGCAGCTGAGTAATGAAATAACCTGTTTAATTGTTTGCTAGGGGTTACTGCACATTTACACTTTGTTAAAAGCAGTGGTTGAAGTGGGGGATTATACAGGGGTATACCATACAGCAACTTCTCTTGCTGCCTTCATTGTAAAACTATCAAATTCCATTCACTTACATTCCTATTACATTTTTTATACCGCCACTTCTAAATTCCCACTGGTTAAAGGTCTTTTAAAAATGACCAAATATAGTCAACACAAGATGACTTAAATAAAGAGAAACTAACAAATAAATAAGTAAAAGTTTCAGCCACTAATCATAATTAATGATATTTGCATTGTAAACTGAGAAGGGTGGGGGTATATTCTTGTACATACAGCAGCCTTCCTGTTCAATATCCCTTTAAAATATACTGCAGACATGTCAAGGGTGCCTTTGGTGACCTTTGCCGCAATTGCTTACGGTATTTGTTGCCCTGGCTAGCTAGTGGGTGCGGGCAAACAATACCCAAGCACCCCACTCACCAGGGGCTGACTGGAAAATTTTCGCTCAGGGGGTGAGACTCAGCTCAGCTGTTTGTTAGGAACATTTTAAAGAAAAAAAATACAGGCAGGAGAGGGACCCATCCCAAGGTAGCCCGCTCTGAAACATGACCAAGAGACAGATGCCCTCTGCCTCCCAAGCCCAGCCAGTCGCTTGATATCACAAAACAGACACTTTGTGCACTAATAAATGATCCATATTGATTAATAGCTTGAAACATTCTCCAACTTGTGTGTTAAGTCTCTGTAAAATATTTGATAAATGGAAATTTGTTGAACTTTTGCAAGTTTGATAGAGTGAATACATGGGTGTTTAACACAGTTCACATGTGGGCAGACTCTAGTGCAGTGAGCTGGTGCAGTGCAAATAACATTGGACACCATTTTAAACAGGAACATAAACTTTATTCATTCTTTCTCCAGCACAGAAATCATTAAGGTTGCAGACAGTATACATTTCTAAACGCCTTCTCCTCATGCACAACATTAGGCAGATGGTAACGCTTTCTCCTTATTTCATCTCACTTCTGCACAGTAATTATAAACTGACAGCATGCTACATACCAGCCGTTGGGAGCAGCAGTTTCACAAACACACACAGGTTGCATCAGAGGCTTCTCACAAAATTCAGCTCATTCAATCGTAGGCATGCAGGTGGCAACCTCACAGATCCTCCAGGACCTCAATATCCAGGGACTCTCTCCTTTCATGGGGCACAACATTCCCTCATCCAATGACTCCTCGGCCATACAGTCTCTTCCATCCTTACAACTGCACTCTCAGTGCCTCTTTTCCCTGTAGTGCCAACCTGTGTCTGCTGTGGTGGTTATATTTCTGAATGTGGGGGAACCCTCTGCTGGTATTGTGCTGTGTACTTTGAACACAGCTCCCAGTTTTAAACAAATACCTGCTTAAGAGTAGCATTAAACTTTATTTAGGGCTTTCCACCACTCACACACCCATCTGGTGCCTCTTCCAGGGTATCCCTTGTGGTGGGGATCCCCCTTTAATTACCCAACTAAGGGGTTAACTACTTTTGCAGCCTCGCAGCATACACCGTGCACCCATTATCGAATGCAAGGAGAGCCCGGGGCTCCTTTCCTGTACTGGGTCCTCAGCAAGATGGCCACCTACTCAAAGCTCGGGAAGCCACAGTCTGTATACACTCTGGCTTCCATGTGGGTCTCCCATGTATTTTAGGTTTAAGGTTCCTTTAATGAACTGGTCTCTACTATCTTGAAAAGTTAGTTGTTTATTGTGCTTGGATAGAACACAAATTTCTCTGTGCTCACGTAACAGTAAAAGTAGGATCAATACAATAGAAAATCATTTGCTTTACTTCTCTTGCTGATTTAATTTGGCTCTTATACATTAAAATGTATGCAAGCTGAATAATAAATGTATAGCTGTAAATGGAACCCTTATCATTTTGACATTGATTCATATTGTAATGTTCATTTCCACTTCAGTCCAATTCTATAAGAGATGTCACAGAAAATATAGAGAGATGTTGTTAACTGAATGAGGGACATTGTGGTCAGCGTTATTTCAAGTGTCACAATTTTAGATTGAGTTTTTGTTAACATTAGTTTCAGGGCCGTGGTAAGAGTGAACATTGTCAGTGAATGGCACAACTGTCAGTAGGCATTGTCAGTGAATGCCTCTTAAATGAATAATTGTACACTCCATATTGCCATAACCATCTGTTCAACACCCCATGGTAATTATTATTACTGGGAAAATAGAAGCAAAAGAATAATTAAAAACAATATAGACTGCCCAAACCGAACAGTGCCGTCTTAAGCATATGCCTAGCTTGCTACATAATAAATGCGGCACTAACAGGTTAATGTGAACTTTGTTAATGCAGTGTCACAATGAAATGTGCCTTGGAGGAGCAAATAGCATCTTCTTAAAATACTGTGCGAAGTCTGACTTACCAATGCAATGTTGTAATATAAAATACAAATGTTATATAAATTTAGTTGTTCTACTTGTCCTACATGTAGAACATCTGCAAATTTACGTTCTTCACCCGAGTCAATCTCTTGCCACAAACAGTTCATGCACAGAACAGCGCTGTCCCACATTTTGCATTGAACTCCCTGATTGGTCCATATCTGCACATTTACACTCAGTCCATCATAAATAGCAAAAATGTCGACACATTTTACCATATTATTCCAGTTAATCTATTAAAACAGATGCAACAGCTTAAATATAGATGCCTGATGTCATGCCACAAAGCAGACATTTGCACTTCGAAATGATCCATATTAATTTATATATTGGAACATTGTTCCCGAAGATGTTTGCTAAGTCTGAGTAAAACATTTGATAAATGGAAAATTGTTGAACTTTTGCAGGTTAAAATGATTCAGTGATTCAACAAATTTAGTCTATTCGAGCAGGTTTCAGAAATCTGAAATCTGTCTGAGACTGCTTGATCGCGTTTGATATCCAATGAGTGTCAAATGAACATGTTTTTGAAACATAGAATGTGCTTAATGTTCATTTACCACATTCCTTGAAACTGCCAGATGTACAGCGAATGTGTTTGATACTCGAAAAACATCTTACACATAAGTATAACACTGTCAGATGTTGAATGCGATCACAGCAAACACTGAACAGGTTCAAGCACCATGGAGTAAATTTATCAAGTGGCAAGTTTCCAGTGGGATTGAAAAGTGGAGATGTTGCCTATGGCAACCAATCAGATTCTAGTTATCATTTTGTAGCATGTACTAAATAAATTATAACTAGAATCTGATTGGATGGTATAGGCACCATCTCCACTTTTCAAACATGCCGGAAACTCGCACCTTATTAGATTTACCCCCAAGTCTTAAGCAAATTGTTGAATTGTCCTGCTTTGATCGAAATTTGTAACTTTCTCAAATGGTTTAAATATCTATAGTAATGACAGGTTAATTTGCACTGAGAAAAGTTGACAAAACTTCACGTATTGTATTATTTCTCTGTAGTTTTCAGTTGTAGAATTCACATAATGTTCAAAACTTTATTATTAAAGTCAACTATGTGGAACATTTTCTGTCTACAGCAGGATAACCTTTAAAATACAAAAACACAATAAATTATGACTTGCAAATAACAAACATGCTCACATTAATCACCTACACCTGTCAAACAACACAAAGAAAAACATTAACATTGAAAGGTATTCAGCTGTCAGTGCTTATATTAGTCAGTACATGCTCATTTCATGCTTTAATTACTAGGGAAGTAGTATAATTTCTGTGCTGCCCAAGTGACAAAATAAAAGATTTCCATTCCATTGTCCTATGTATAAAATAGGTGTATTGTTTAGTACTATTGTCCTATATTACATTAACTGCGGATGACACATTATGCAAATCTCTAGACACTGTGGCCTATAATTATTTTACAGCTGCATCACAGACTGGCACAAGTGTGAAGCTTTTTTTTGGAAAATCACTGCAAGAAATGCCTACAAATTGCAAAACTTTGCTACTAAGTAAATATTACATTAAACAGGAGATACATATATGGAATCATTTGGACTTGGGGGAAAAAAACATAAACTAAAACTTATGAGCCATCAGATGTGAGCATTATAACTGTAAGAAAATACGGTTAGCAATTGCAAAATATAGGCATTCTTTGGTAACATGGTTGCAGACACACCACTGGCAGCTTGATCCCACTGGTGGCCAGAGACTAGCTGTCACAAAGGTACTTAGTGGATTAGAGGCATTAGCCAAGTAGGATGAAAGTATGTCATCATGTGTAACAATTAAATATTCTGCTATCAGCTATTAGCTGCTGCTCCATTGGGAAGAATGAGAATAAAGGTAAATGTGAACTGTACTTCACTATGTTTGCCTATCCTTGTTCTCGTATAGTAAAGTCATGAAATATCAAGCAACACCTAGGAAAGAATGATATTATTCAGGAGATTTGGACAGACGAACACATTAGTCCACTACACACTTTTCATCTACTCTGTAATGTAAGTGTAACTTGTATAAAACCGAATGCGAATCATCTATTGTAATTCACTATGTTTGTCTATTCCATTTTTCCTGTGGTCTAACTGCGAAAAACAAGCAGCACCTAAGAGAAAGGGCCAACATCCAGGACATCTGGACGTATGAAATACAGGAACACGGTCACCGCTTCAGGTGGATGAACATTTCACATGGATGAACATTTCATCAAAAGACGCTATCCAGCACTATTATTAATGTCATATCCTTAGAGTTTTGAGCCCATATGTAGGAATATGTTGCCATTGTCATTTAGGGGGCATATACTTCATGGTAAAATCTAATTAGAAGTTCATCATAGGCAGCGCCAACCCACTTTGTTTTGTGAATATTCCATTATGAAGATGGTAAATAATGAAGGTCAGGGAAGATAAGATAGATGTCAAGGTTCAACAAGAATTTAAATGATTGTTTGAAATGTAACACCCCATTAATTTGCAGGACTCCTCACAGTGATATTATTACTGTGCAGCAGTAATAATATACTGTCCCCCCCCCCCCCCCCCCTAGTTTTCAAAATATTAAAGTCTGGGACTTCAGATAAAAGATTCCAAACATATATGCAAAAAGTAAAAAAAAAAGAAAAAAGGTTTATGTAGAGGCACAAGGGCTCCAAAGTTTTGATTATGTACCCTTTGCCCATCCTTGTCTCCATGCATATCATCACCAGAGCTGCCATCAGAATCTGTGGGGTCCGGAAATAATTAAGCTGGCAGAGTCCCCTCCCCATCCCTCTTTGCCTTACATGTGCTCCTTCTCCCTCTGCACAGTACCCCTCCCCCATCAGAGTACAGTACATGTTTCCCCCACTTCCTCATCACAGCAAATGCCTCCTCTCACTCCCTCATCACAGTAAATCTCTGCCCCCCTCTATCACAGTAAATGCTTCGCTCCCCCTCACCACCCAATTACAGAAACTGCTCTGCTCCCCCCTGCCTCCCTATCACAATAAATGCTGAGCCCCGCGTCACCATCCCATCACAGAAAATGTTCCGCTTCCCTCCCCCATCACAGTAAATGTCCCACTCTCCCACTCCCCATCAAAGTAAATGCTCCGCTTACACCCATCACCATCCCATCCCAGTAAACATTCCGCTCCCTCCTCCACATCACAGAAAATGAACTGCTCCCCCTCCTCATTATAATAAATGTTCCAATTACCCTCCCCATCATAATAAATGTTCCGCCCCTGCCCCCCCTCCGTCACCACGCCACACACTCCCAGCCTATCAGTGCCTGGGAGCCGCAGCATTGCGAGGGAAAGGAAGGTGGTTAAAGGATCATTGATTGCTATTTTAAATAATTTTTTTGGAACGCACAGTACATCATCCTTATATATATAGAGAGATTTGACTGGCAGTTTGCATCTCATGACGTCAGGGGAAGATGCAGTGGTGCGGTGAGGTGCTCATAGTTTACTCTGGCAGACTGATCAAATATGATTGTGACAGCATATTTGGTAATAGTTAAAGTAAATGTTTAAATAGTTAAACTCAAAGTCACATATGCTTCTATGAAGGGAATATTGGAAGGACATGTTAGTAGCCACATATCAACTAAACCAGGACAACTTGTACACTTTTGCCCTCCCAAAATATGAAACCTGATCAGCATTCTCTGTGGTTACAGGTTAAAAAAAGCAGGTTATATAATGCCTAAACCTGTCATGTCTTATGCTGAATTATTTCTATATGCATTGTGATTTGTCCTGTTAATTGCATCCATGCATTTATTATTCTGCTTATTTGTATCAATGTACCTGTGATTGTCACTCTACTTTCTTATGCTGAATTGTTTCTATATGCCATGTGATTTGCTGTCAATTGCATTTTTTATTGTACTTGTCAGTACTCATTGTTATGCATACTGTATGTCACAATAATGTCTATGTAAGGTGCAATGGAATCTATAGCATCATATAAATTAACGATATTCAATTGGTATTCAATTGTTAGGTGCATGACTATTTCTAGTGGCTACCTTGCAAAATAACGTTAGTTAGAGCACAGAGGCATAAACCAGTCGCAAATGATGCAAAATGGAGCAGCAAAGACTCCCTAGAGTCAGGAACAGACTGCTTGTATTTACAGGTAATTAATTACAGTAAAATTTTGTTTACACAATGTCTTCAAACCCCTCTTGCACACCAATCTTCAGTTTTGTACATTCGTTAAATACTTCAGGCCTGATTCATCAAGGCTAATATCTGCCGATTTTAAGAGTATCATACGAAAAATCACTCTCCGCATGCACAGAACCGGACCATACGCATGTAAAGGCAGTTATGTCCACACCATCTACAGGCGCAAAGGAATTTACAGATGTCCTATTCAAACTCCAGTGCATGCAGAAGTAAATTTACCTTCAGATGGAAAGCCTGCGCCACCTCAGGGTCTAGTTTAAGTCATAGCAGACAGCATAGAGGCCTGGGGAAGCACAAATTAAGATGTCCCCACCCCCTCTTTCTTTAAAAAAAACAAAACATTAAAAATGCTTTTCAAATGTATTTTAAATTAATTATAATGCATAACTTTATTAAAATTTACAAATAAAATACTGTATACATATACTGATGTACAGTCATGGCCAAAACTTTTGAGACTGACACAAATATTGGTTTCACAAAGTTTGCTGCTTCAGTGCTTTTAGACCTTTATGTCAGATGTTGGTATGGTATACTGAAGTAAAATTACAAGCATTTCATTAGTGTCAAAGGCTTTTATTGTCAATTACATTAAGTTTACGCAAAGAGTCAATATTTGCAGTGTTTTGAAGACCTCTGCAATTCACCGAGGCATGCTGTCAATCAACTTCTGGGCCACATACTGACTATGGCCGCCCATTCTTGCCTAATCAATGCTTGGAGTTTATCAGAATTTGTGGGTTTTTGTTTGTCCACAGCCTCTTGAAGATTGCCCACAAGTTCTCAATGAGATTAAGGTCTGGGGAGTTTCCTGGCCATGGACCCAAAATGTCAATGTTTTGATCTATGAGCCACTTAGTTATCATTTTTGCCTTATGGCAAGGTGCTCCATCATGCTGGGAAAGGCATTGTTCGTAACCAAACTGTTCTTGGATGGTTGGGAGAAGTTGCTCTTGGAGGATGTTTTGGTACCATTCTTTATTCATGGCTGTGTTCTTAGGCAAAATTGTGATTGAGCCCACTCCCTTGGCTGAGAAGCAACCCCACACATGAATGGTCTCAGGATGCTTTACTGTTGGCATGACACAGAACTGATGGTAGCGCTCACCTATCCCTCTCCAGACAAGCATTTTTCCAGGTGCCCCAAACAATCTGAAAGGGGATTCACCAGAGAAAATGACTTTACCCTAGTCCTATCCATGTACCTTTTGCAGAATATGAGTCTGTCCCTGATGTTTTTCCTAGAGAGAAGTGGCTTCTTTGCTGTCCTTCATGACACCAGGTCATCCTCCAAAAGTCTTCGCCTCACTGTGCTTGCAGATGCACTCACACCTGCCTGCTGCCATTCCTGAGCAAACTCTGCACTGATGGTGCTGGACGTTCTTGATCGCCCTGAAGTCTTCTTCACAACTATTGAACCACTCTCCTTGAACTTTTGATGATCCGATAAATGTTTGATTTAGGTTGAATCTTACTAGCAGCAATATCCTTGCCTGTGAAGCCCTTTTTCTGCAAAGCAATGATGACTGCATGTGTTTCCTTGCCAATAACCATGGTCAACAGAGAAAGAACAATGATTTCAAGCACCACCCTCCTTTTAAAGCTTCCAGTCTGTTATTCTAACTCAATCAGCATGATAAAGTGATCTCTAGCCTTGTCATCGTCAACACTCTCACCTGTGTTAACGAGAGAATCACTGACCTGATGTCATCTGGTCCTTTTGTGGCGGGGCTGAAATGCAGTGGAAATTTTTTTTTTGGGAAAAAAGTTCATTGTCATGGCAAAGAGGGACTTTGAAATTAATTGCAATTCATCTGATCACTCGTCAAGACATTCTGGAGTATATGCAAATTGCCATCACCTCAAAACTGAGGCAGCAGACTTTGTGGAAAATAATATTTGTGTCATGTTCAAAACTTTTGGCCATGACTGTACAATCGGTATAAAAAAGCAATCACCAGAGTGGTCTGTTCCTTGTGAGAACTAGCATGAGTGGCATCAACAAAGTATTTTGCATTTCTATCTTATTCAAGAATTGTTTTTTGTATGAATGACCCACACAGCTAAATAAATTTGTTGTTTATGCTTGTTGATAGGTAATGAACTTAAAATCGGGTCATAAATGCTGATAAGTTTGATTATACCTAGAAAGTTTATGTTATTAAAGAACTATAAAAATATAAATAATGAAATATAACAAATGACATTCAGGATGCGCTCAAGAATTTGTTTCCAATGATTAGCTTCTGTAGTGACTTCAAAGAAGAATAAACTGTCAATTGAAGATAATATTGCTCTGAAGGCTGACTTCCAGGCCACATAATTTTCTTTGTGCAACATTGAACTCTCGTGTGGTGGTATTCAGTCGTACAATTTCATCCAACATCTACTTAAGATCCATCTGGATTTAGCAGATAAGACCGAAGCGTTTTCTGTACTTTTATTAAAAATGAAGCAGGGCGCACAATGGAGAGATTATTTTGCTATGCTCCAGCATAACCAGTCTCCTGGGCAGGTCTCCCCATTCAGAATGTTTTTCTTAAGTAGAAGATATGGGAAAGTTTGCTTACTAGTGTCTTATGAAATGTTTTTTAGTATTTCTAAATTAGGAATATTAAGAAATGACTTCATTTGGGCAGCATTGCTTTTCTTGATAATACCAATGTCGATCGTGGTAAAACTTTCAGCGGAAATTAATTCTTGCGCTTCTGGTTCTCTGCGTTCTTGCTGTAGAGTTTCTGGTTTGTAAACTGGATCTTCTGCCGCTTGTCTCAGTGTCGGCAGACTCGGCGGTATTGCTAAGATAAAGGAATGGTTCCTAGCAGGCGCGGGCTGACGGACGTCAGCCCGGGGGGCACACGCCGCACAGGCGGCCGCATCACATGACACATGATGCGGCCGCGTCATCAATGACGCGGCCACATCACTTTTATATTACTTTCGGGGGGCGGGCGGCCCTAACAGCCGTGATTCTGAGTGGCCCGGGGGGCCGATGCCCCCCTGCCCCCCTGCCCAGCCCGCCCCTGGTTCCTAGGTGCAAATGCTGGAGGTTATGTCTGAATATATGCGTGTATCAACCATCCATAATATAATATAATACCATTTAATGATTAATACAGTGCAGATTAAAATAACAGTTTTGGTCAGAACATAAATGCAAAACATCCAATGCAGAACATAGGGTGCATAAACTTAATATATGAACCAATAGCAAACATTATAGCACAAAGGTAAATGCAAAATGGGTTGCAATCATGGATAAAATGCAAACCATATAGAGTGGTAACGAAGATATGGTCATAAAGTGGTGGGGATACACCTGTCCATAAATGCAGCGTTCCTATTAGTGGTATCGCAATAGAGGCAATGTTACTGATTGCAGCAAAGTCTGTATAGCAAGAATAATTCTCCTTGAATAGTACCCTTTCTTATCAGTGTTCATATTGCTGGTATAGAGTAGACTGAAAATAAGAAGTTCGAAACTCACAGTTCAAGGATCTGTCTCCCAAGTGTAGGTCCTTCTTCCCTCATAGATCCTTCTACCTCCCTTACGTGCCTGGGGGTGATTTGTGCTGAGGTCTTGGGGTGGATGAATGATCGAGTACTTGGAAAATCCTCTGCATGTGCAGTGGAGATGTTTCGTCCTTGTCTGCTGAGTGAAGTCAGGTGATGCCGGTGTTTTGTCACGGAACTTCGTCCACATAGACAAATTGTTTTGGTGGTATCACAAATCATCTCTTTCTATCAATACAAGTATTTGTAGAATAAAAAGTGATGTATTAGCAATTCTACCCAACACGTTTCACCCGGGAGAAAGAAGAGAACAGTTGATTTGGTGTGTGTCAAATCCCCAAATACTTACAAAAGAGAAAACCAACAGCTATAAAAAGTGCAAAACTTTCATACCGATTGTTCATATCACCACAGATCCAAATAATATCATATAAATTACTTTATTAAAAACATAGTTAATATAGCACACTATACCACTAAAGTCAAAAAAGAAAAAAGCAAGTATATATATATACTGGCCTTCAGCACTTGGTATTCCCAGGTGGTCCCCCATCCAAGTACTAACCAGACCCAACCCTGCATAGCTTCCAAGATCAGATGACATTTGGGGCTAGATTTACTAAGCTGCGGGTTTGAAAAAGGGGGGATGTTGCCAATAGCAACCAATCAGATTCTAGCTGTCATTTTGTGGAATGCACTAAATAAATGAAAGCTACAATCTGATTGGTTGCTATAGGCAACATCCCCACTTTTTCAAACCCGCAGCTTAGTAAATCTAGCCCTTGGTGTGTTCAACGTGGTACAGCTGCAGGCAATATATAAGAATAAAAAATGATAAGGTTAACATTCAAATGTCTAACAGAATTGTAATTAATAGGGATCCAATATGGATTTACTGATAGTCTATTAACTCATCTTACAGTTCACTTGTTTGTAGAAGCTTCTATCTATGTAATTTAAGGCAGCTAATGTAAATCAGTTTCCAGCACCCCTCACCCAGTTTGCATTCCCCCTGTAGATGTGGGTGTATAAAGACTGGATTGGCAACATAACATGTTTAGCCAGCATGACATAGAAAGAATGCAGAACAGAGAACAGAAACTTTCCAGCATGCCTAGCCAATGACCTCACTTCCTGTCAGGCTCTGGCAGATCATACATTTACACCCCAGCCCTACTTTCCATCTCCCCTGTACATGCTCAACTGCATATTAAAAATATTTTTCAATAATGTAAGAAAAATTTTGATATATTACAAAAATATAATTTTAGGTTATTTTGTAAGATTTTCCATTTTGTTATATTAAAAAATTAGTTTATTCAAACCAATTGGTTTGTGTGCTTTTTGGTATAGAGGAAATTGTGTAATCATATACATTTGTACCACAATGAAGGGTCATTTTCAGCATAAAGGAATATGTGATATACATTTGTCCCTTTGGACTGAATATTAACTACAACACATTTTAAACACAATGAAGTGTGTGATGAGGGTAGCAGGGATAAAAACTGTATAAAATCATCCCCTATTAGTGTAATGAACAAAGTATTCATTATAACACTATGCAATGTTGCCATAAATCATAAAAATTTATGCAAACAATAAAGTAAAAATTGTTTTGTTTTTTTTTAAAATACAATGGTGGGCCCTCCAAACAGCTTAACCAACCCTAGTGCTGCCAGCTTAGGCTGGTACTAGCAAAATCAGGGGCGGCAAACATCATTGGTTTATCCCGGCACTAGGCTGGTGGCACTATAGCAGGGAACTTATTGCTGCTTATCTGCTGATTTATTTCTATCACAATGTAAGTGTGATTCTTGTTATCGCTAATAAAGCTTGTTGACAATACATCACTATGTAGAATTATTCTTCCTCCGAGTTCGCCAGCAGTGCGTGCGTGGCATCCAGCACGGAGTTGCATCCAGGGGACTACACCAGACTCTCTCAGAGCCGACAAGAAACATGCACCAGACGACTGGATTAGTGGTTCTGTGATGACACCAGAAGAGCCCACCACAGTAGGATCCACATCACCAGCAACATAATACCGGGCGTTATTCCTATCAGTTGAAGGTATTTACACAGACACCTCCATATATAACGTATTACTAATTTCTAGGCTCTGACCTTTCCCTGACCTTCCTGTGGCGGTGCAAGTCATGATGCTGCATGTTTCTGATGGTGATTTCCGCTGGGTCACAGTCATTTACTAACTGTAATTGGAGGAAAAATGTATATTATTTCTACCTAAGTTCTCACTATTATTAAGGTGGTGGTGCCGAAGCTTTCCATCCTGTTCAAGACTTTTACAGTATCTAAACATCAGCTGAATTAGTCCCTGACTCAGCATAGGATGGCTGGAAGGGAATGTCTAGCGTCTGCGTTGTATGTTTTAATAATTTGGGCACCTTTATTTTAAAACTTCAATTAATAATGGAGTTTGCGAAAAGGAAAAGGTCTGCTACAGGTGAGGAAAGGGTTAAGTTCCTAAGAAATATTGTAATAGTTCCACTCTCCCTCACATTGGGCTCAATTGCCTCCTTAGTAAAAAGAGTTCTGCTTGTAAGGCTCTTTATTATCAAGCTAAGCGCTGCTAACCTAGTCTGACATTCGGACTGCTGTCTTGCTGATCGATGTGTTCCTACACTTAAAAAGATAAAGATATGTTTAGAACACAAAACTTGACTAATTTATTTTTTATTTTTTTCTTCTATACTTCTATAACTATACATTACTGGTTACATGTTTCGATGTAAAAAGCATCAAGTACTTTAATAATTTACATAGAATATAATGGTTACTATTTTTAAAATCCTTTTCTAAGAAGATGTGTTACTTGCTCCCTAGTATTTAGCTTGTCCTACCTTATATGTATAAAGAAGTACAATACACCAGACCTGCTAAACAACAAATATGCTTTCCCAAAATATGTTTATACTTATTTAGTAATATCCAGGGCCACCAAGATGCATTTTGGGACTTGTTACAGGAACTTCTTGTTGCCCATTTCATAGTCGTGATGTCAAAGGGGCGGGACTAGCTGATGTCAGCTGTCAGCAGCAGTTGCACACCCCCAAAAAAACATATTTATTATTATATTCTAATCTTTTCAATTTTTAATACTTGTCTATTTTGGAATGGTCATTCGGAGAAATCTATATTTAAAGAAGGCTGTTTGTGAGGGTCAATAGCAGGGCCTGATTATCCTATAGGCTGACTAGACTGCAGCCTAGGGTGCAATGATTATGGGGGGAGTAACATTTTTGAGTGTGCAAAATTGCGACAGGGAGAGGAAATGCTGTAAAGTTTAATTCTTGAGATATTCCCATTGTAAAGGCTGAAGACAATGAGTCATCCTTGGGTGGGCACTTGAGGATTAGTGAGTACGAGAGACGGATGGCGACAGGTGCAGGCATAACAGCCCCCTTCATATCTCCACCCTCAGTAGTGCTCATTCATGTCTCCATTCTGCTATACAGTTCTGATTGTAATGAAAACAGAAGGAGTGACAGAGATTGCTGCAACACTTTTTAAAACCAAATGGAGCTGAGTTTCAAAAACATAAGAACATAAACATTGGTGGAAAGGGATGTGAAGGAAGATGGATTTTAAATTAAGGACCAGTTCGTTTTTACTTACCATTTACTTATTAGCCTGGTGTGGAAAGTGAGGGAGCGCTACAAGTGTATTAGCCTAATGTGGCCTGAACTCTTAATCAGGTGCTGATCAGCTTGCAGCTGCACACCTGAAAAAGCCCTATATATTATAATATTATTATTTTTTATATTTTTCAGTACTTGTCTATTTTGGAAGGGTCATTCAGTGAAACCTATATTTAAGAAAGGCTATTTGTGAGGGTCAGCATGCAACTGCACATTTCCAAAAAACATATTACATTCTAATCTTTTCTATTTTCAATAATTCAGTGAAAGATAAACACCCCAAAATAGTAAACAGGGTGTTGTCTTTGAGAAGCACAACCCCCCGATAAAATATAAAACTTGTTTGTTTGAAGTATAATTTAGAGCAGTGTCATAAGAATTGTAAGATAACATTTCTTCATTTCATTGGGCATTCCCCTGGTGTGGTGGCAGACACCTACAAGTAATTCCAGTCTGTTCAAGTAGCATTACTCCTCTTGGCAACCATGGATCACTGTACAGATCAGGAGCAACCCAGAACCAGTACTGGCAGTAGTACTTCTGTTACAACCTCTGTAGAGAAATCTAAGGGAAGAAACACTCACTCAATTTTGCTCATGCACACCAGTGCTCACCTGATCCCAAGGGATGCTTGGACTCAGCGCTTTTAACTCCTCTGAAGGCCTTCTCGGCAACCTTTGAAGAGACAAGCACAGTTAAATGTCTTCCAGCGGACCACCAGGAGGGAGACACTGCAGTCACCTCCGCAGGGCAGCTGGGATTACTCTAGCCTGGCACCTAGGAACATCTTACCTTCACGTAGAAACGCTCCTGTCGGAGGTCACTGTTCACTTCATAAGGGCAACAAGAAAATGTACATTTACTCACCCTACTTTAGTGAAGACTGTCTGGTCTTCCCCATCACTGGCGATACCTGTGAATGGGCAACAGAATGCATATCCCTCCCCATAGTACCTCTCTAGGGCTAACCCGTTATGGTATACCACCCTGACTATACAAACCCTACCAGCAAACGAAAGACTTAACTACAAACTGTCCTGTGTGCGCAAGTTGGCCTGTATCCAGTGAGTTAGCTAATCCACAAACAAACTGCTTCTTGCCTATCCCGACCACATGTACACCACTACTTCACCTTCTTGGGAGCAACAAATAATTCCTTGGGAATAGAATGGAGACTAACCCTCCACCACTATGAGACACAAACTGTACTCAAGCTCATCTGCGCTCGCCCTTGGACAAGGCTCACTGGGCCAAAAAACTGCCTCAAATTGGAACCATCAGTGGTCACTGCCGGAACTCAGGTTGGACACTCACGGCGCACTGCAGAATACACTGCCTTAAATGGGACTGTCAGGAAGCCCTGCCAGAACTCAGAAACAGACACCCAATTGGAACCAGCAATTTATGCTGCTGAACCTCAAAGGGGCAGTGCTGCACTGCCAATGAGGGATATTTCTGCTGAACCTAGAGCGCGGTTCGTGTCTCTGGTACTCATAGGGCTAAGAGATCAGAACACCAGAAGTCTACCTTCAAAGAGGGCCTGACTGCGGTGTCCTCCATGGACAGATACTTACAAAAATATACCACTACACCACAGGCTATCTCCTAGACACTCCAAGCAACCACCTCACTAATTGTTCTTGCTACACTCTAGGGGACAGACCCAGCACAGTCTCTGAATGGAGGAGCCCCTCTAATTACCAGTGCCATTTTTACTGTCACTAGAACCTCACTACCCTTACTTCTCCAATCTCTGCTGAGTGAATCCAAAGTCTCAGGCTAGTAGGCCTGGCTGATGGCTTAGGCTAGTAAGCCTGTCTCTAACTAGGGGGCCTAGTGCCCACACAAACACACACAGGGGCCTAGTATCCACACACACACATACAGGGGACTGCTGTGCCCAACACTCAGGGGCTTGCTGTGCCCAACACTCAGGGGCCTGCTGTTCCTTGCTAACTATTAAGGGCCTTGTGCCCTGCTAACTACTAAGGGACTTATGCCCACTACCTACAAGGGCCTTGTACCCACTTCTCAACCAGATCTATCTGCTGCCAAGCCTTGTGCTTGGTTTGTGACTTGGGCGCTGTGCCAGAGGTGTGTAAGCGAAAAGGTAGAGGTGTATGCACATGCAGACCTGGGAGAAAAGACGCCCACAAGTGGATTACTTGTCTCTAGTCTTCTGCTGTGGTCCTCTCTGCTGCCTCCCGCACTGTCAGTGTACTCAGCGCCAGCCGCAGATTTGCTCTGTGGTTCCGGCTCTTCTCCACTTCCTCTCGACATCTTCTGGACAGGGTCCCTGTCGCCACTCTCTGCTATCTCTGGCTTGCTTCTGCTTCTTCTTTTCTTGCTGCTGTTCTGCGCCATCCTTTCTCTTCACTCTCTGCTGTCGGACTGAAAGATGGCACCTGGCGTGGCAGCTTAAATAGCCACCTGCGCGCCAACGTCATGTGAGGTCATCCTGACATTACAATACAAATGAGCTCCGAGGAGTCAAGACTACAGTGCAGGGGATCACCGGACATCAGGCGTCCAGATGAGTTACAAACAACCTCTACTAGGAAATAAAGGTAATGCAGGAAGAAAGTTGATGAAAGTGTACTAAAAATCCAAACACTATTTGTCAAATTCAAATTAAAAAAAAAATCTGCTCTTGATGTAAGAAGGAGAATTAAAAGGGAAATGTCTGACAAATGTGGTGATTTGTGTCAAGACAGGGCTCAGACCATGTCCACCTTTTGCTAGTAAGGGTCCTGCTACTACTGGTACTGGTATACGTACTAGAATGGCCATTCCAAAACAAAGTATCCAATGCGATCGTGCATCTTCCAAAACCTCACATTCACCACCTTGTCGCTCAGAGTGTATGTCTGTTACTGACAACTCCAAAACAGCAAAAACAGTGTGAATGTAGCTGTATGAGTTATATCCTAAGTTAGTCATTTTTTGCATAGTAGAGAGCAAAGCATCAAGCTGATAAACTATTAAATTGTCCTGTGACTTATTTGTTAACTTATCTGCACTCCTCCCAAGATGCTGTAACATAATTAAATGGGTCTCATTAAAATCAGGTGGAGCAAGACAGACAATTTACAAGCAGGGTAAGGACAGCTGTCAGCAATATCCAAGTGTAAAAATAGAGACCAAGACTTGCAAAGCAGAGACAGAAGATAGTGGAACTACAGGTGGGAGATATTGGGAGAAATTACATCTTTGATATTAACATATATGTAGCACACGATAACCTTACTATAAAAACTAGAAAATTTTAATTAAAAGTTAACCCATATACTGCAAGATTAAAATGTATAGTATTTCAGAGGGATGATATTGTACAGTGGAAGATATTTCAGTGTTAACATACAAACACAAGAGCCACCTTACTTGATAAGACTGATTTAAAAAAAATAATAGTTATGGCACTTTTACCAACATAACTGTAGGAATATAACAGTGGGGTTAATTGCATCTATAGTTTAAAAGTGAAACCACTTCCCACTCTCTGAGGCAAAATTATATTGTTTGCAGAACATTACAAAGTGTTTTGATCTACAGAAAAGTTCTGATCCCATTCCCTCCATTGAAGTAAGTGTAAAGCCAGTAACTTGAACCAAACTTAACACAGAAAAAGTAGCAATTAAAAGCTGAACCCCATGCATCTTAAACAGCAGATAGACTGAGGTTCCAAACTTCTAATTAAATATAATTAGCACCTAAAAAAGGTTGCATACATTTTTTTCTCAAGCTGCCACTGTCTCAGACTGATCCTGTATTACCTAGCATAGCGGTTTCATCCCTTTAAAGCTATCCAAATATCTAAAAATATTAAAGGCACATTAATGGAACATAAAAACCATGTCCATGTCTAACTGGATCAGTAAAATATTAAATCTATCTATAAGTAGGTTACATTGTCCAAGGACAATTCTAACTTGCATTATTTTACATTTTGGTCTTGATCTATCAGCTTGTGTAAAAGTCGACAATTTCGGTTTAAACAGTATTATTAGGTCACCAATTCACATGGTGGACAGTATGATTAGGTAGACAATTCAAATGTATACAGTATTATTATAGGGACAGGGATAGGGATAGGGACAGGCCTAGAGACAGGGATAGGGATATAGTTAGGGATAATGCTGTCTACATTTGAATATTCAACCTAATAATTTCAATTGTTGTCCGAATAATACTGTCAATGTTATTATATTGTCAGCTTTATATCCCTGTCTATTCTGCTGCCCACCAATCATATTATGTCAATACTGTAGCTTGTGAACACATGTATGTATCACACCTGTGTGGGTGGCCCCAAGTACATCACCATCTCGCACCAGTTAAAATTGTGTCCTTATTGTCTCATCATCTGTTAAATAATGTCTACTGATGCTGACGCTGTCTGTCTAATGAGCTCTGATACTGCCACTGTTGTCCCCTCTCCAATGTATTGCTGCTGACCCTCTCAACTGTATTTGCTGCTGACCCTCTCAAATGTATTGCTGCTGATCCTCTCAAATGTATTTGCTGCTGACTCTCTCAAATATAATGCTGCTGACCTTCTCAAATGTAACTAACTGTAGTGTAATGCATAACTGTTTTCAGCATATTACTAGTGCTGGCAACTGCCAACTGACTGCTAGTTGAATGACCAATATGCCAAATTCTGGCTCTTAATTTCTCTGAATGTGGACTTTCAAATTCAATTGCAAACCTGTGCCCATTAGTGAGGACACATTTAACAGGTTTAGAGTCACTGAAAGAGGTGTAAAGACAATGGAAGAGTAAAGTCAATGGAGGAGGTGCGCAGTGTAGCTGGTGAGAAAGAGTTATAGGTAATGAGAAGAGAAGGGAAGAAAACCCTGCTCACTAGAGCTTACAATCTAAAGGGAAAGGGACAACAAACAGTGGAAACATAGGGGTGAGCCAATGTAAGGGGGCAAGAAGAAAGAGAGGCAAAGATGGAGGATGAAGCAAAGTGAGGCATACTACATGGTGAAATGGTTAATTGGAGGACTGGTAGATATTTTAAACAGGTGGGTTTTCAATCACTGTTTAAAGCTATACAGGGAGGGATAGTCTGATAGAATGAGGTAGATCTTCCTATATAGTTATATCAATATAGAGATAGTTCAGACCATTAATTAATTCCAACACTTGTTAAGAACAGGAGTCACAAGGCCTCATGCCTTTTCAATTCCCATGTGACCCCAGTTTAAAAATCAGATTGCTTGTAACGCATTATGGCAGACTGCAGGGGTCAAATCAAAGAGTCATCTCCTCTCACAGTATCTTTCTCAGATATGGTGCTGATTGTAAAATAAAAAATGGTGTCAGGGGTGTGACGAAACAGGATGCTACTGGACTGAGGACTTTTTATTCCTTACCCGTTTCTCACAGTTTAATGTATTTTTTAATCCTTGGCCCAGTCTAAGTATATACACCAGACCATCAGTGTCTTATGTGTATTATTATTTCATGTTATTAGGTACATTTTGTTCTTGCTATTATCTGCAATATTGTATTAGAAATATAATGAATATTGCCATATTGTGTGAAAATAACAGGACAGCAGAAGTAGGTTTGCTTGTGTTAGCTAGGTGATTACCATTTCTCTCAAATGTCCATTGTTAAGAGGTGCAGCTTAGTTTTAGTTTGTAATCAGAACAATGTCTAAGTTGACTAGCTGCAGCCCAAGTTAATTAGCTATGTCAACAGGTAATGTAAGAGATAATTAGGTTATAACTTCTGATGATATGCAATGTGCCTCCACAGTAATATACTGGCTGAAATAGCAATGGGTAAAAAATATAGCAATATAAATGTTATTGTATCAAAATGTATCACAGACTCAGATTGTGTAATGCTGCAGATACAATGTGTCAAATGTTTTATTGTTTCACACAAGCGTGAAGTGTCATTCCCTGATCTAATATTGTAACCCTTTGCTTAGTTTATCCAGCCAAACAGCTAATTTGGTCAAGCCATTCCATTGTGTAATCAAGGTAACAGAGACAGTATGTCTAACAGTTATAGTGTCCACTTCAAGACCCCTGCTGAAAGGGTGTGGAGGATGATTTAGACATTTGACCCTACTCCCTATGTATACAGCCAAGAATATAAGGAGAGCAGAATGCCAAGAGATATATTCTAGCTTGGAGGATCCTGGTGTACAAGACATCAGAATAAAGGACTATGGGCAGGAATTATAGTGCCGCTGGAGGAAATCCTACCAGGACAGGGTCTGTGTGAGCCAGTATCCCAAGCTGGGCGACATGGTAACTGTCTAGCTAATCAGTAGTGGTACTATTGTGAGAGGATAAGACTCTGAAAGAGACTGAGATTTTTACTTTGGAGTGCTGACTGTAAGAGGCTGCTGGAGGGTACATGCTACCATTTACCCTGTATCTTGTGAACGTCTTGTGGGGTTGTGCTTTTGTAATAAAGCCTTATTTGGATTTATTCTGGTCTACCCGAGTGAGTTGAATCCCACAGAGGGTAACTGCCATCCCAGCTAAGGGTGATATCCTCACAAGGGGCATATCATGTAATGACCTGGCTAATGCATTCTTTTCAATCCATATAAATACTGTTTAGCTAATCCAGTTTGTCTACACATGAGGTTTGACCCCAAACTTTCAACATGATTTCTCAAGTTCACCTAGGCTCTCCTACCATATGTCATGGACAGGTGGCTAGCAACTTAATCACGCTGAGCCTGGATATAATGTTATTTTATTATATTGATGGCATAATGATTGGGACTGAAAACAAAGAAGCTCTGCCTAAATTAATGCTCATATGGAGAATAAGATTTGGGCAGTGAATAAGGACAAAGTGTAGCGGCCTGGGCCGCAGGTAACATTTCTCAGTATTGTACCCAAGTGTAAAGTTTTGGAAAAACTAATAGATGCTCTATAAATAGTCCAAAAAGGAGGCCAATAGTTTTTCTTGGGCTAATTAAATAAAACTGACTTTACTTATGGCCCAGAAAAACAGACTGCATTTGTGGCATCTAATGAGACCATTCTGAATTCCCAGGGCTAAGGGCCTGGAAAGCCTAGAGCTTCTGTTCAAGTGGACATAATGAGAACAAACAATGTAATTTCCTGGCATTTGTGGCAGCCTAATGAGGTTAAAGGTAACCAATCTTTACTGATAGGCTTCTGGTTCAGACTTATAGGAGCTTGAGGTGCTTACAGAAAAGCAACTGCCAACTTATTTTACAGCTGTATTGGATGTGAAACCAATCGGAGAACTAGCCCCAATCACAGTTCACATTGATCTAATTTCTGTGTAGGTCAGAGATGAAGGACTACTTGTTATAATTACTGAGGCCCAGTGACAGAATTTACTACATTAGAAAGAAGAATATCTGAAGGTGATGCTAGAGAGATTAGTAAACAGTGACAGTTTGCATAAAAGTATGTGTTGTTTACATGTTTATTAAAGAACTGACACTACAGTATGTAGTTCACATAGTGGCTAGGCCCACCCTAGCCAGACCCTCTTAATATTTTAGGCTGGAGATAAGGCAGCAGCAATCCTCTTACACATTGGTATGTCGCTGTTAGTCACCTCATTTCTATAGTCACTTTCACTTCTTATCAATAAAAAGTGACTACATCCATTATTCCCTCTTCCTCACTGATGAAGGCTCCACTTTTTGAACAACAAAATAATAGGGTAAACACAGGAGCAGAGCCACAGTGACAAATCAAGGTTGCAACCCCACCTACATTTATAGAGACAATTGGACTGTGTTTAAAGGTCTTACTACCTGTATATATGCCCACTGGTTGATGCATGCAAAGAGCATTTGTGGAGGCCCAGATTGTGAGATTTTCATTTGAGAAATTATAAGTGTGCTATGTAGATGCCCACCTGCTCAAGGCATAATGTTCCACATTGGGCCAAATACTCCAGAGTGCAGCAGGACCTGGACATCCAACACCACCCTTAGGCTGCTGGTCATGAATTCCCCCCTCAGACTTCAACTTCTCAAAGGGGATTTCCAGGGAAGTTTTTATATACATCAAGCATTCAGTAGAAATATAATTGCAGAAATTAGTAGTAGGAAAAGTGTGTAAAACCCACACGTAAAAAAAACAAATGTCAGCTTAGTATTTAGAGTAGCCAAGGCGAGCTCTCTACTGTTCTGATACTTGTCAAATGTGAAACTAAATCTTAATACTTTCCTCTTCACATCTTGGTTGTCATAACATGTTTTGACCATACAGTGAACATTTGTGTAATCATGGCACCATGGATAATGCCAAAGCCTCAAAGAGGGATACATTTGATGTCATTTCTTGTGGGATCTCAAATTTACAAAAACCTGATAAATGAATTTGGAAACTTGCCTAAAATTATTATCTTTTATTTGTAAAGCTTCAATATGTCATGCAGCTCTGTACATTTAGGGAAATACAACTACAGACATTTCCTAGAAAGATGCATTACTAAGATTGTTTTATGTTAGTAAGACCTATGGAAGATAATGGGTGGGTAACAGTATCTGCAGTTATACCCGGGAGGAGAATGGCTATATAATTAATGTTAAAGAAATTGTAATCATGTTTTAGTTGCTTTCTATGTTAAATTAAAGGTAATGCACCAGATCCTTTGGTTTTGTTTCTTAACATTTTCCTGAGCATAAATACAAAGATTTATGTGCAGTCAAGATCAGAAAGGTGAAGAGAGAGGTGCTTATCTGGAGCAACACTGATCAAATAAAAGGTCTCCTGACATCTTGGTGGATTTATTACAGGTCTTGAAATGGCTTAAGTCAATTGAGTGCAACAGTAGGGGGACAATTTATTGTCTCCTCCACACATTCCTCTATAAGAAAACTGTTATTGAGAAAATAGTTTTGCAATTGGATTTTCTTCTGATCAGGGGTGGATTGGCCATAGGCCTTACCGGGAATTTTCCAGGTAGGCCGGAGGGCCTAATGAGGAATGAGGCCAACCGTAGGCTGCTTGATGTTTTTTGTTTTTTTCAATACATCTTATTTTGCTTTGTATTTTTATTTTTATCATTGGGCGCCAGCCGACAATCAGAGCCAGTCTAACATAGGGACGGATTTGGGGGGGAAAGAAGTGGGGGAACCCCGGACAGGACCATCTTAACAACATTATGGATCCCCGGGCAAAGCAGTGCACCGTGGCCCCTAGATATAGATACAGATATAGATATATAGAGATAGAGATAGATAGATGTACTTGCTCAGTGACCCTTGTAGGTTTTTTTTGCAGGTTTTTTTCTTTTGCAGGATTATTTATTCTCATTAAGAGCCGTGCCTATGGGGCCCCCTTGCCCGTGGGGCCCCCGGTCAGCTGCCCATCGTGCCAAATGGAAAAGATGGCCCTGCCCCCGGATCAGGGGTGCCAGCAGTGGAGCATCATTGTGGCTGGTCCTTGCTTCTTGTGGACGTGGAACTTATCTTAAACACTGCCCCCATGCGTGACCTCGGCTTCGCCCTATCCAATAATAAACAAAGGTCACATGGGACGCGCACCACGTAACAGGTGCCGTTCCATGTGTACAGTGCAGAAAGCTTGGCTAGAATAAGGTAAGTGTAAGTTTGATGGTGTTTTATGTCAATGTAGCGTGTGCCAGTGTCATGGAAAATTAATAGGGGTGAGGACAGGGGACCATATGTCAATGTAGTGTGTGGGGGCTTATATTAGTATAGTGTCTGTGGACAGGGGCTTATCACTGTAATGGGGGTGATAGCAGTGGGGCTTAAGTCAGTGTAGTGTGTGTTAATGTAGTGTGTATGTTATGGCAATTGAATGTGTGTTTGGGCAGTGGGGCTTATGTCAGTATAGTGTGTGTGGACAGTGGGGCTTATGCAAGTATAGTGTGTGTGAGCAGGGGGGCTTATGTCACTGTAATGGGGGTGAGGGCAGGGGGGCTTATGTCAGTGTAGTGTGTTAATGTAATATGTGTGTTATGGAAATGTAATGTGTGTGTGGGCAGTGGGGCTTATGTCAGTATAGTTTGTGTGGGCAGGGGGGCTTATGTCAGTATAGTGTGTGTGTGCAGGGGGGCTTATGTCACTGTAATGGGGGTGAGGGCAGGGGGCTTTTGTCAATGAAATGGGGGTGAGGGCAGGGGGCATATGGCAATAAAATGGGCGTGAGGGCAGGGGGCATATGGCAATGAAATGGGGTGAGGGTAGGGGGGGCCTACGGCAATGAAATGGGGGTGAGGGCAGGGGAGCTTATGGCAATGAAATAGCGGTGAGGGCAAGGGACTTAGGGCAATGAACTGTGGGTGTGAGGTAGGTGATAACTAATGGGTGATGGTGGGGCAATTTAGTTTAATAGTGGGGCCTATTAATTTAAGATAAAGAGGCAGGAATTTTAATTTAATGCTGGTTTGAGACTATTAATTGAATGTGGGGCTGAGTTTTGGGAGGAGGGCTAGTTTTTAAATGTGAATACGAATAATTTAATGGCAGGGATGGTTTTGGGAAATGGTTATATTTATTAAACTTAAATGCTATTTATTGCTAGTCCTGTTTGGAGGTTGGGAAATAGGTTAATTTATTACATGGGAATACTATTAATTCAATGTTGGGGTTGGTTGGAAGGAAATATCTCAATTTATCAAATGTGAATACTATTATTTTAATGGGGCTGGAGGGAGGCCTAATTATTGAACGTGTGTGCTATTGATTTAATGTCGGGACTTGTTGGAGTTTTCTTAATTTCATGTACTGAACATTTCAGGATCCAGACAAGCAGCAACTGAGCTAAAGACACAAGCAGCCATAGGTAGCGAAAGCGACAAGAACAGGATACACATACTTGGGTACATACAGTGGGCACAGACACAGTGAGTGCACACACATACTGGGACAGACACAGTGGGCACACACATATACCGGGCCCCACCTACCATTTATTTGGCCCCATCCACATGAAGCCACTTTCATATTTTTTTCCAGGGCCACTTTAAGTTCCCAATCTGCTCCTGCTTTTGAGAGATCAGACTATATTTACTATTGGTTATAGTTGTTTATATTAATTATTTTTTTACCAATATTGGTGTACATCCATTTTTTAAGCGCCATAGGTCAATCCTAACTTTTTTAATTTGTATTGAAGGAGTTTGGTGGCACCTTATAGATTCAGCCAGGCTGATAAATGCGCGTGGTATAAGTGCTTGAGGCATTTACATAATTGTTTTCTGCCTCAGAAAAAAAAGTGGCTTGTAAGACTAGATTGCTACTTTAAACTGTGCATTCTTTGGTGATAAATCCCCTCCCCCCTGCCAGAGTGAAATTGAAATATCACAAGATGTAGGTTTGTAATATTTTCAATGAATTTCAAATGAAATATAATCATTTTCTGCTGCTCAGAGGAGGAATAATATTTCAGTGAAATAAAAGTTTGACACATTTTGGTTTTCACAAACCAAGTACTTGTAATATTGTTGAGTAGTCCCAGAGGACTGTGCAAAGTGCTAATGCCTATGATATATCTTAGGGGAAGGGATTATTATTATTATTATTAATTTTTATTTATAGGGCGCCACTAGGTGTCCGTAGCGCCGTACAGGGACAAACAAAATTACAATACGAGGAGAGACAGCACAGTACAGTAAACAATAAGCACAGTAACTCCGTGAGCTCAAAGCACAGCTAGGGGCAGGGGAGGGGAGAGGGGAAGGTCCGCATACAATGGAGCCGAAGAAGGAGGGCACGGATGAAAGGGAGACCCCCAGGGGGGAGAGGAGGGAGCGACAGGGGATGGGGGAAGAGGGTCCTAGAGGAGGAGGGCAAGGTAGCTGGAGAGCAGAGTTAAAAGTGGTGAAGACAAGAGGAGAGGTGACCCTGCTCAAAGGAGCGTACAATCTAAGGGATATGACAGTCATGATTGACATCACAACATTTGTAGTCTTAGGGATATAAAATTTTGTCCAAGGGATTTGGACAAGGTCACTCAGATTCAAGCAGTTGGAACTGCACCTGCATCCTAGAGAGTAAGACACAAGCTGCTATACTAACCAGATTGCCCAGTTGGATATTTACCTCTGAACAGACAATATCCTGTAGCAAGACAGGGTAATTGGTGTCATGCCTGCCTGATGCTGTGGGATTTCCCAATGATGCTCATGCCTTTAATAAGCTCCAATGTTAGTGGTAACAAACCAAGCATATAGCAATACTTCTTGTGGGAGGTAATGACATAAAAGTCCATCAGTAAGTCATTTAAAATGCAGCAAATAACCAAAATCACGCTACTCCTCATAGCATTTTGTCCATCCCACTGGCTTGTATGACTTCATCTGGAGGTATAAAATGAATCAGTAAGTTACCGGGTTTTCATAATGTCCTTTTGGTCAACAGTGCTAATTATGCATAGAAATGTGTGTTTCAATATGGCTCAAAGCACAGGGGAATACAGAAGAGTAGTATGTAGCGTGTGTTAGTGTCATGGCTATGTAATGGGGATGAGGACAGGTGGCCATATGTCAATGTAGTGTGTGTGGGGGGCTTATGTTAGTATAGTTTGTGTGGACAGGGGCTTAAGTCACTGTAATGGGGGAGTGATAGCAGTGGGGCTTAAGTCAGTGTAGTGTGTGTTAATGTAGTGTATGTGTTATGGTAATGTAATGTGTGTGTGGGCATTGTAAAATGCCCAGAATAAATCACACAGTGTTGATGCAACAGTTTTATTGCAGATAAAAAAAAGTAAAAGATTTGTATTGTAGAATATGACACGTGAAATATGAATATGAATATGACACTGGTGTGTGGCACAATAGTTGCAAACAGCATATACAAGTCAACAAAAGTATTATCAAGGTTTTAAATTTTTTTCTTGATGTTGGCTATATTTCCTTTCATTTCTTTAAAATATTCGTGGCGCTTTACAACATTTTTTTCTCCCTCTGAATTTTCATCGGCCTTCATATACTGATCACAAAGAACTTTGATGATAACATCACAGGTGTCAGGTATTATCATGCCAAGAGCTTGAGGTGAAATAGCTGTGCTGTATTTCAGATCTGCCAATGTCCTCCCTGTAGCCAAAAATCTTAGTGTTGCCACCAGTCTTTGCTCTGGCGGTATGGGTCTCCCTAAATGGGTGCTCTCCCTCTGGATGAGAGGGGTTACTAGTTGGAGCAGTTCCTGAAAAGTGGCATCATTCATACAAAGAAAATTCTTAAAGTCATCTGGGTTGTTGTCCCGTATCTCCTGTAGCAGGGGCATATGAGAGAACGTGTCTCTCCTCTTGAACCAATCTTTGCTCCAACAATATCAACTCTTTCTCTTTTTTTCTCTTTGGTTCCGTACCTGCAGTCTTCTTGCCACAGCAAGCAGTAAAAGTGCAGCTGCTTGTTCTTCCTCTACTGTATCCATTGTAGGTTTATAAATAGGAATGAATGAAGAGACAATGTTGCCTTCTCTTTCTATGCGGTTTTGGGTGTTAACTATAGCGAAAGCTCTGCCCCTTTATGCTAATGTGCTTAGTATATCGTTACATGCCCTGCAAATGTTGTGTGTACGAAATTGCAATCATTGCTCACGACAACATGGCTGTAAAAAGTCGCTAAAGTGACGCCCGCTCTTCCCTTTATCGTCCTAAACAAGGCTAGTGTGTATGCAGTCCATGGACCGAGCGATCGGACCATCGAACGCATGTAAAATCGATCGGCATAAAAAGTTGGTGGAAAATTCTGTAGTGTGTACCCAGCTTTAGCATCCAGTAGCAATGTAAATTCATATCTTTGGGTCATACTTGTAATCCAATAAGTATAAAGTATTTTGCTCCCCTTTGAGAGAAAATCGATAATCTTGGAGTAGGAGAGCCTAGGGATCCCACCTGATACTCAGTTTGGTTCCCATTCCCCTACTCCATCACCAGGGAAAGGCTGGCCCCATGTTGGGCAGAAGACTACCCTGAAGCTTATCTACTCGGCCATAGCTGCTGTTGCAATGAGGTCCATTCTTCTCTCTCTCTTCTTTGCATGTTTGTGTGATTCTCCTTATAAGGGAAAAGATTTTAGTTAGCAAGTGGCAAATGGTTGATTGCGTTAGCAATAGATCACACCATTTTCACACCATTCAGTCAGCATACCCGAACCCAGGCATGTAAAAAGCTATATACATAAAACAGTATATATACAGTAATGCTGGGTGCTATGACTCAACAGAAAACACCAAAAGTATAACTGGCACACTTTTCAACATTTGCTTATGACACAACAACTATCATGTAAAGAGCAATACTAGATATAGCTTACATAACAAAGCCGCCTCTTTTGTAACGGTTGTGCTGTACTTACACTTCTTACCATAGTATTTACAGGCAGATAGAGCGCATAAGAGCTAAATAGATGAGGCTTATGTCAGATGAGAGCTTTTCAGCTGGCAGAAAAACTCAGAGAATAAAAGCTGAAGTAGAACTTTGCTTGTTGCCTTTTTACTCTAAAAAACAAACAAACAGAAAAACACCAGCTGAAAATGTCTAAAAATATTCGGCTCTCAACTTAATCCAAAATGTTAGTCACTTTGGTGGAGATGAAAAATGTTTTATTTGAGAGCATCTAAAAGCTATGTTTTGAGACCTACAGAGGCGCTTTCATTTATTTTTATGTAACAGTATTGTTAGCATTTTGAGTGTTTAGTTTACAGTGTCTATGAAAAGACATTTATGACTATTTTCACATTACTATTATTACTATTATTATTTTTATGGTTAGGTGTTCATTTAGAGCTATAAGTAAGTTCATTTGTAGCATGTAAAAATTCATTTTCATACACTGTTCATGCACACACACAAGAAAGACTACCCTGAATGGGTTGGGCTTGGTTCACATTGTGACATTAGGACCACATGCTGTGGATTCCCCTGTTATAGTGTGACCACCTCAGCCTAGTCAGCGCCGGTGCTAGGGTCCTTGGCGCCCTAGGCAAAGTGTGAAAATTGCCGCCCCCCCCCTTAAAAATCGCCGCCCCCCCTTTAAAAATCGCCGCTGTGCTTCCCTCCCCTCAGCTCCCCTCCCCATGTCTTTCTTTAACTTACCTGCATGAAGCTGCTCCTCTCTGCTCTGTCTTCTCCCCTCCACTCACAGACACTGTTGGGCCGTGATGATGACATCTTCACGGCCTGTCACTGTCAGTGAGCGGAGGGGAGAAGACAGAGCAGAGAGGAGCAGCTTCATGCAGGTAAGATTCATAGCCCCTTCCCTCCTCTCCTCCCCGTGGATTTCCATTTTTTTTTAATTTCGAGGCGCCCTGCAGAGCCCGGCGCCCTAGGCAATTGCCTAACCTTGCCTAATGGGAGCGCCGGGCCTGAGCCTAGTTAATAATTTAGTAGGGAGGCTCTCTCTCTCATCCCCCAATTTTAGTGGAAACCAGCAAAAGCTGTATAGTGTATTGTTTTTAGGTAGGTTGCTTTTTATTATTATTGGGTTTTTTTAAGCAGTAAAATGTACAGCATTATCATTATCAACTTCATGTTATTTGTAAGACACTTGCAAGCCAAATACAAATATAAAAACACAAATTGGACATGTGTGCAAAGAGAGCATCTTTACGCCCAACTCTAAATGAAACCCTTGAGTGTTAATATATTGTCTGTTAGTTATTGACTATAATAAAATTATAGTTTTAAATTACGCTGGCAGAACTGCTGAAAATCTGTGATTTTACAAAACCAATGAATGATACAGATACCCCTTAGTGTTTAATCACTAATTCTTAGTAGACCATCTAACATTATCCTAAAGCTAAAATATGCGGGTGCAGCAAGTGACTGTATGAAAATTGCCTTCGTGTTGTTTATACACACATAGCATTTACTTAGTTTTAATAAATGGGTTACTGTGGAAATTTGCTCAGAGTAGAAAACTGGAGCGTCTGACGGAAACCCACTGGGAACATATAAATTCCACAGATAAAGCCTTGGTCAGGAATTGAACTCATGACCCCAGTGCTGGGAAACGGAAATTCTAACCACTAAGCCACCGTGCTGCCCCATTTATCATCATCATCATTATCATCTATTTATATGATAGAATGGTGAAGACTTTTTTAATACAAGTGTCACTATGCCTTAGGTCTGACTATACATTTCTATTAAAAATACACAATTTTTTAGTATATCCAGATTTTAGCATGTGTATGTGACCAGGTGTGTGTGTGTACTTCCATTCATATGCTTGTGGGGACATTGACCTGTTTACACACCAACACTGTGGGGACCTGAGTCATAGTGGGGACAAAAATTGAGGTCCCCGCAAAGTTTCCCAAGGGTAATCAATACAGGGGGCCTTGCTGATATGCTCAGCATAAAAATCTGGCATGTCCCCATGAGTCACTTTTGGCGGAACAACAATGTGAGTGTGTCCGATGTGAAAGGGAGAGTGTATGTGCATGTGTCAGCGCTGGAGGTCATACGTAAGCAGGCACGAGCCACGTACAGCGCATCCACCCACGCATTTTACACTAGACAGGGATAAAAAAAAAGGTCGCGTCCCTCTGCTGCTGAAAAAAAAGGGGGATAATGGCGCAGCATGATAGAGCCAACCGGAAACCCAGATTATAGCCCAGAGAGCAGTGGAGATGAGTATGTCACTTAGGCTTCAGAGGAGAGTGATTCAGACACCAGCGGTGATGCCCCATTTCCTGCCAGTGGAGCACAGTGCAGGTACAAAGTGATGTGTTCTACGCAGGTCCATTCCCTACTTGCTGGAAGCAGCTTCTTAAACACCGACGGTCGGAGAGACGATGTGGTGTCTGTCAAAATGCTATCCAGAAACAGTGAAGGCTCCAGGGCATATATTAAAAAGCAGTACACCCTCTACTCTCAAAAATAGCATGTTCACCGCAATTAGACTGAAGTAGCTTGGACCATGCAATTCCCCAAGCACTCAAAAGAAAGGTGCATGCACTTGGCACACTTTCGCAATAAGGGCACCCGAGCAGGGCCACCTTAACTACTTTATGGGCCCCCGGGCAATGCAGTGTACCGAGCCCCTAAAAAAAAATAATATATATATATATATATATATATATACATATACATATATATATATATATATATATATATATATATAAATAGTGTGTGTGTGTGTGTAAAAAAAATATATATGTATGTAAAAAAAAACGTGATTATATATATAATCACTTTTTTTTAAATATATATATATATATATATATATATATATATATATATATATATATATATATATATATACAGGGCCCCCTTAACTTACCTTAAGTCCGATCCTCTTCTTTTTTCTGTGCCGCTGAGTCTCTTCTGCCCTCTTCCGTGCTGTGGTTGCAGTGAATGCTGGGCGTGACATCACACCCAGCATTCACTGCGAGCACAGCACGGAAGAGGGGACCAGGGAGGGAACCGGATCACCGCTGATGTGACCGCAAGGTAAGTATTTTAAAAAAAAAATAATTTTTTTTTTTAAGGATTCGGACGGGCCCCCCTTGCCTGCAGGGCCCCCGGTCACCTGCCCATCGTGCCCAATGGAAGAGACGGCCCTGCACCTGAGCACACAACACTGAGGTACTAAGTACAGGACATGGTGTTTTGGTCCCGTGCAAACTTCCAGGCAAAGAGATGAATGCCGCAGGCTTCATGCACTGTGCAGCCTGCCAAACTTGTTTGCAAGGAAATACCTTTGGCGACACTTGAAGGGATGTAAACTAAACCAAAGGGGCAACAAGCTTATACCTGGCAAGAACAGAGTGACATGTCCCAGGATGAAGTCCTACTCGCAGTCAAAAATGACCAAAGCATCATGCAGATGGGGCAGCATCTCTTCAGAAGCCTAGAGAAATTGGCAGGCTGCTGCTACAGGCCATAAGAGCTACCACTTTGGAGAGGATGGAAGACTTTACCACCCCATCGAACTTTATGCACATAGTAGACAATGTGAAGCTGGTAGCTGGCTATGACGAAGAGACAGGTACATTTAAGACACCTTCGCTGGCACTCAAGGTAGAGCATGGCCTGCAAAAGATAGCAAGGATTGTGGAGTGCAGAGCCATGATGGAGGGCTGCACTGCTGCCATGGTGCAGCCCCACCCCTTAGTTTGATATTACAGGAGGAAACGTCAGGAGGATATATGAGGTGGGATGGAACGAGTTGATCTCATCGGCTGCCTTTAAAACTCTTAAGGAGTCCAAGTGGAACATGCTTCAGCTCTTACCTTTCATGGAAGATATGAAAAAGATGCACTTGTACCTCGATGAGAAGCAGCAAAAATACCAAAGTGCACTATCCGCTAGCAAAAGTCACCCTGGCACAGATTATCTTGTTCAATCGAAGAAGGTAAGGGGAAGTTTCAAAAATGTTGCTAACTACCTTCTCCTCAAGAGATACTTCGGATCTCCATGAAGATGTGTCCCTAGCACTTACCGAGGTTGAGAGGAAGCTCTGCCAGCACTTCACTCGCATTAAAATCTGAGGAAAATGAGGGAGAAAAGTCCCCATCCTGCTGAAACCAGCCTTGCAAGTTACAATGGAACTTCTCACAGGAAAACTTGACAAATGTGGAGTGAATAGCCAAAATGACTACATGTTCCCCAGACCAGCTGCCTTGTCACACTTCAGAGGCTCTGATTGCATACGACTGTTTGCCTGAGAGTGTGTGGCCAAACATCCTCAGGCGCTATCTTCCATGAAGGTTCAAAAGCGTGTTGCCACTCTGTCGAAGGTCCTCAGTGTAAAAGACACAGAACTGGATCAATTGGCAGACTTCCTTGGGCACAACATCAGAGTGCATCGGCAGTATTACCGCCTCGCAGAAGGTACCCTCCAACTCGCCAAGATTGGCAAACTGTTAATGACTCTTGAGAATGGCCGACTGGCCGAATTCAAAGGCAAGAATTTGGAAGAGATGCACATTGATCCGGACAGTAAGTAGAAAATCTGGGGGTAAATGAATCAAGCTGAGAGATTTCTCAGCTTGATACATTTACCCCCTGGTGTCTGATGTATGCTTTTGACTTATACCTCGGTCATTAACATATCTGTTTCTTTTTAGAACAGGTCCAGCTACAGAGCGACATGTCGGGTGATGAGCAATCCCCCATGACAGAGGGACAAGTTGTCAAGCGTTTGGTTGACACTTCCACGTCAGAAGAGAAGCGGAGCAGTGCCCAGCCATGGCTTCCACAGGTAGGTGTAGCACACAGTTTTGCTAGACAGAAGAACTTCTCTGTATGTTGCAGAGCCATAATGGATCACTCCACTTCCTTTCAGGTTGCAAAGAAGTGCGGTGGAAATCCTGGGGCAGAGAGGAGGTCCAGGCTGTGGAGAAACACCTGATGAGGTTTATGTCGGGTGCCCGCAAAGCGAGACAGTGTTGCGTGCCTCATGGCTGAATCATCCATACTAAAGAGTGATCAAACGTGTTGAAATGATGTGCAGTGGTTGAACAGGGCTGTAACCTCCATGGCTAGGTGTCGGTGTAAGCGGGCATGTGGATGTCCTCAGATGGCCAGGATATACAAAACTTTCCCTACCATTGTTATTATTTATTAATTTATGCATGCGGGAATGGGGATGTCCTCAGACAGTCAAAATACATAACACTTTCCCCATCTTGCAGTCCATGTCAGTACTTTATGCATACTTTATGCATAGTCAAAGTATAAATCTCAAGTGGTAACTCTGGTGACAAGCCTACTCCTACACATACCACTATGATTGTTCTGTCGACAGGGCATTAGGAAAGGGGTGTCCCTATATGCCATGTTCCAGACATGGGTCCTCACGATGCAATAAAAAGTATGTGTGTGTGTGTGTCTTGAAATCAATTATGTTTTCATTTTCCGTGGCATTGACTGTTCATCGCTTGAGAACACTTTCACACGGAGTGAAGGTGGTAAACATAAATCCTCTGTGCCTACAAAGAAATTCAGCTGTAAAAATGTTGAAATGATAAGCTCAAATTTTATTATGTTGAACAAACATAAAAAGTTTTGGAAGTTTAAGCGTATATCCATAAACACAAGTGCACAAAGCATACTATATTTAAATATATAAATGCACTTTAGTTTTTTATTTTTTTTGGTTCATTGCATAGTGCTGGAAAAGGTCTATAATTATCCACATTGCATGTTGTGCTGCCGGTACAGTTGTCCTCACCTTTAAGCTTGGGCTTGATATTGTACAATTAGAGGGTATATTTATCAAACCTTCTAAAGAGGGAGGGTGGAGACATTGCCATGGGGCAGCACGGTGGCTTAGTGGTTAGCACTTCTGCCTCACAGCACTTCTGCCTCATGAGTTCAATTCCTGACCATGGCCTTATCTGTGTGGAGTTTGTATGTTCTCCCCATGTTTGCGTGGGTTTCTTCCGGGTGTTCCAGTTTCCTCCCACACTCCAAAAACATACTGGTAGGTTAATTGGTTGCTATCAAAATTGACCCTAGTCTCCCTCTCCCTCTCTCTCTGTCTGTCTGTGTGTGTGTATGTTAGGGAATTTAGACTGTGAGCTCCAATGGGGCAGGGACTGATGTGAATGAGTTCTCCGTACAGCGCTGTGGAATCAGTGGCGCTATATAAATAAATGGGGATGATGAGGATTGCTCATAGCAAGCAATCAAATTCTAGCTATCATTTTCTAAAATGTACTAAATAAGTGATAGCTAGATTTTGATTGGTTGCTATGGGCAACATCTTTAGATGGTTTGAAAAATCATCATCATCATATATTTATATAGCGCCCCTAATTCTGCAGCGCTGTACAGAGAACTCACTGATATTAGTCCCTGCCCCATTGGAGCTTACAGTCTAAATTCCCTAACATACACGAACACACACACACACACACACAGACTTGGGTCAATTTAATAGCAGCCAATTAACCTACTAATATGTTTTTGGAGTGTGGGAGGAAACCGGAGCACCCGCAGGAAACCCACGCAAAAACGGGGAGAACATCGATAAGGCCATAGTTGGGAATTGATCTCATGTCCCCAGTGCAGTGAGGTAGAGGTGCTAACCATGAAGCTATGGTGCAGCCCCACCCTTTAGTTTGATATTACAACCTAAAGGGTAGATATATGTGGTCAGGAAAAGACCACAGTGGGCAAAAATAGATTAAATGGACCAGATTTCATGTCCCTTACTACCTTCTTTTTCAGCTCTCAAAATGTAAGGAGTTGTAAGTGTAAGATACGACTGAGTTGTCTATGCCTGAGGTACGGAAATGCATATTTTGTGCAAGTAGAAGACACATACATTCATCTCTACATTCGGCACTTATTTTAAAGGTAATCTTTTGGCTAGCCATAGCTGATATTTTGCACATCCATTTTATTACACAGCTTTGTACAGCTTTTGTATATTCTCCAAAATTTCCTAGTTTTAATTTATTAATGTTTTCAGTTTCTCCATTATAACGGGGATGTGTTTATTTTTCTCTTGTTTTTTTTTTTTCCATCTGAATTAAATATACTCTAGGTTAATTTTCATCCACTGATGTTATGAATACAATTTGGTTGTAAATGAGTAAAATCATAATATTCTCAGATTTGCTTCTGATATCATCCATCTTTTAAGTTTCTCTGCAACAAAATTAATTTTTCTAAGTTCACTGTCAATTTTTTTTTCTTTTTTTTTTCTTCAGTCCTGTGAGACAGCATAGAGTTTCTTGAAACCAATTATCTCAATACTTAAAGAATACAATACAGAGAAATTGCTTACAGATGATGAAACTTTCTTTGGTTGTGGGGAAACTTTCTTTGGTAGTGTGTTATCCTTAACTCTTACCTTGCTGTACCTTTGTGTCAAGCTCCAGGCTGTAGCTCAGTCTCTTTCATATTTGGCTTCTGTGGGCCAAATGTTAATAAACAGACAGGTTTAGTTACAGTGAAGCAGATACAGCGAGTGTACTGGTGTGCAGTAACCAGTGATGAAATGAATGGGAGCCAGGCCATCTCATTTTAATGAAATAAATTAGGTAGTTTATTAAAAGTTACTCCATACTTGCCAACTCTCCCGGAACGTCCGGGAGACTCCTGCATTTCGCGAGAGTCTCCCGGACTCCTGGGAGAGTGTGGCAATCTCCCTGATCTGCCCATTTCCTAGTGAAGTGGTCAGAATTTTGTTCAAACGCCGCGATTCACCCAGAATCGCGGCGTCTGGCCAAAATGACGCGATTCCGGTGCCCCGCCCCCTGCACGCCCACGTCCCAGCCGGCATCTCCCGGAAGAAGAAAAACAAATGTTGGCAAGTATGAGTTACTCCAGTTGTCCAGATCCACACCACCTCCGGCACATAACACTGAGCTCCATTTCGGCCATTTAAGAGTCAGTAGTGCATCTATGGCTGTGTGTACTGTCTAAAATGCCCAAAATGCTATTAGACACATGCAGCAGCTCCTCCCATGGGCCTTTGCAGATCCCAAGAGGGCGGTGTAAAAAATCAAGAGGTGAGTCGCGCTTTGTGAAATGGAAAGATTTATATATAATAATCTGAATCAGATAGATTATTTTTCTGTATTTGCTATTTGGAAATCCCCGTTTAAAAATCAGGGGCTTGATTCATCAATGCACGTATCTGGCGAATTTAAGTGTATCGTCTGCAAATTACTCTGCATATGCCCAGAACCGGTTGATATGTTCACGAAAGCAGCCCTGTCCCCTGTATCTTTGAATGGACACTTTGAAGGACACTTACTACAGAATAGGATTTCGGGGAGTGAGCTAGGCGGGGAAGGGGCGTCTTGCCATAGTATATTTACAGTAGGGGATTGCCAAACTCAAGAGCATGCAGCCACATCTGAACCCATCTCTGGACATCTCAAAGTTACTTGTTTTTCTGCCGTATCTCTTGCTTCAGCTAAAGAGCTAGTCTAAGTTCTGATCAGTATGTTGACAGTCTTGTGTGCATGCTATAACATGTGTTTGCAATCACAAGCAAATGTATTTGATGTTCTGTAGCCATTAATAAAATTGTAATAAATGTATTTCTTGGGGGGGGGGGGGGGGATTAAAAAAAACTTTGTTAGTAACAGGTTACTATAATTCAATCGTTTTTTTTGCTTGTGCGTTTCTCTATAATCTATAATCTATATTGGATGTATCATGAATCGTCTTGTCTAGTGAAGCAAAGCAGACCTGCCCCCGATTTTAAAAGCACACATATCTTGAGATCTGTGCCTTGATGAATTCAGGAGTATGCAAAGTCTAAATATGTGTGTACAATACTAAACGTGGGTTGCGCTCGGAATACGTGCCTTAATGAATCAGGTCCAATGTGTTTTTCCCTGAAACCATGCAGAGAAATGTCCTCTATAGGAAACTTCCTGAGATGTATCCCATATTTATATACTAGACTTCAAGTTATATCTTGATAGTGATATCTGCTTTTTAGATAGATGGATAATTAAGACATAATACTTCCCATTCTTATCCACAAATAATTAATTATACATTTATTTATTATACCTATCAAACAAATTGTTTAAATCCATTTTATAGACATTATAGAATACTTTTTATATTGCAATTATCATTTTTATATTAAATATTTTATATAAATAACTTTTCATCCATCACATTGTCACACGTTTTCACTTTCTCATTCTCTTCACCAAACCTTATATTGTAATATCAGTTGCACATATAGAGTTGGTGCATTTGTACCGCGTAAGCAGGAAAAGACACAGGCATGAAAAAGAGCTCTTACATGCGTATGTTCAGTCAAACGCATGCCACCATACACGTTGATAATAAAAATAAACGCTTAGCTGTGAGAAACGTCTAGCTGTACACCAGCAGCTTGTGCGCCAGGTTTACGTCAGGGGTAACACGTGTATAAACGTACACCCCGTGGTATCATAAAGGAAGCGTAGAGATAGTATAGAGATAGAGTACAGATGGATGTGACTTCATAGTGTTAATAGTAAATGCGCAAGTCACATTAATCTATGTGCACACAAGATAATAACGTAATTGTCATAGCAGCCACATCAATGATGTAAGCACTGTCAGCTAAAGGGTCAATCTGCAATCAGTCATTCAGAAGTGGCTTGCTAGTGCTGCTGATCATCGTCATCATCATTGTGTCACATTGCTGCAGGCCTCTAGCAGCTGCAAGAGCTAAGACTCATGACAGCTGGATCCAGGTCTATGCCTATAAAAGCATTTTTCTTGGAATAAATAACTATCAGGAGTCAGGAGTTAAAGAAGTTTATTTGCGTTTGATTCTAACTAGAGATGTTCACTGACCCCATGAACTGGTTTTGGATCTGGATTAACTTCATGTTTTGGTTTTGGCAAAACCGCCCTTGTGTGTTTTGGTTTTGGTTTTGGATCTGTATTTTTTAGAAAAATTGCTGAAATATGCTAAAATCACATAATTTTACTCTTTTTCTTTGTTCCTACATTATTATTAACCTCAATAACACTAGTCATTTCAAGTCAATTGCAGTCAATTTTGACCACCTCACAGGTCACAATTTTATTTTCATACACTTTCAAACAAAGACTGCAGCAGTACTTGCCAGTGATAAGAAAAAGGCCATTGTCATGCCTGGGCATAAGACCAAGAAATCCACCTCTTATATGTGGAATTATTTTTGCCCAAATTCTGACAACAGTTGTCTAGCCATTTGTAGCATTGTAAATCCCCAATCAGTAGAGGTAGGGACCTTAACCATCTAGGATCCTCATCCATGTTACACCATTTGAAGCGAGTTCATGGAAAGCTCTTGTAAAATCAGAAACTTATGCTAAAAAAATAGCAACAAGCAGTCCAGCATCAGCTACCTCCCTTCTCTCATCTAGATCCCAGCACCTGCAATCTACACCCCCAACACCTTCATCATCAATATCCTCACAAGTGATCGGAGTTAGTCCTGCACGCAAGTTGCTAATGCGAGATGACTCCTCCCCTATCCAGGACTTCTCTGAAGAATCCTCGAGCGTTAGGCTCGCTGCTGTTGCTCCTGCTGCTGGAGGTGGATCTTCAACCCAGAAGCAGACCAAGAAGAAGACTAGTATTAGTTTACAACAATTGACTGTTAAACAATCCTTTGCAAGAGGAAGCAAGTATGAAAGCTGTCACCCAGTCGCAAAGCGGATCACAGATGCCATAGTGACTATGCTAGTATTAGTTCTGCATCCAATATCCACTATTAATGCAGCTGGTTTTAGACAGTTACTTGAGGTCTTATGTCCCTGTTACCAAATTTCATCGCTACACCATTTTACTAGAAAAGCAATTCCTCACCTGTACCAGGAGGTTACAAAAAAAATAATTGTGATACAAAATGCCATTCTACCCACTGTACACTTAACCACAGATATGGGAACAAGTGGAACTGAGAAAACTAAAGATTATATGACTGTGACAGCCCACTGGGTTGGTAAATCGCATTCAGCAGCAGTAACAGCAGCAGCATCTAACAAACAATGCCAGATCTTTCAGAGGCAGGCTACTCTATGTATCATCTGCTTCTCTAAGAGGCATACGATGACAACCTGTTTGTGGTTAGCATGGTGGCTTAGTGGTTAGCACTTCTGCCTCCCAGCACTGGGGTCATGAGTTGGATTTCCAACCATGGCCTTATCTGTGTGGATTTTGTATGTTCTCCCCGTGTTTGCGTGGGTTTCCTACGGGTGCTCCGGTTTCCTCCCACACTCCAAAAACATACTGGTAGGTTAATTAGCTGCTATTAAATTGCCCTTAGTCTTTCTCGATCTGTGTGAGTGTGTATGCTAGGGGATTTCAATTGTAAGCTCCAATGGGGCAGGGACTGATGTGAATGAGTTCTCTATACAGCGCTGCGGAAAAAGTGGCGCTATATAAATAAAGTGATAATGATGAAAATCTTAAGGGATGTCATTGCAACATGGCTAATTCTGCTTGGACTCTCCTGAGGATATGTGATTTCTGATAACGCCACCAATATTGTTAGAGCATTACAGCAGGGGGAATTCCATCACATTCCCTGTTTTGCTCACACAATCAACTTGGTGGTACAGAACTTTTTAAAAAATGACAGTGACATGCAGGAGATGCTGTCTGTGTGCAGAAATATATTGGTTCATTTTCGGCATTCTGCAACAGCATGTAGTAGAATGCAGCAGCTGCAAGAAGAATAGAAATTTGGGGGGAATGTACTTTAGTCCAGCGAAGTAGTCACCTGTGAAGAGAGTGCAGTCAAGTGATTACCCTAATTAGACTTTTGAGAAGCAGCTAGAGAAATTGAAGGAGGACATGAAACAAAACAAACCTGCTAACTATATTGGAATGTAGATTAAGTACTTAATTCGCTTCAACAGAATCCAAGAGTTATCATCATCTTGAAATGGGATCACTACATTTTGGCAACTGTGCTTGATCCTAGGTTTAAGACCTATGTGTTCTCTTTCTTTCCAACTGACCCAGATCTCAAGAGATGCAATGAGCTCCTGGTCAGCAGGCTGACAGCTCAAGTGGTACATGACACACCGACGTCCCCTCCTTCAGTTTCTCTGACAACTGCTTCTAGGAAAAAACTAATCTTTCTCAAGACACCCAGGGGTGATGCAGATGAGTCAGCACAACATTTTGACATTTGGACTGGTCTAAAAGAATTGTCCAAAAATCGTGGCAGTTCTGACATAAAATGAACTGCAAATTCCATGAGGAAGGCCATTACTGGCAACTACATCAAAGTACACAGAGTTCTGTAATGGTGGATTCCAGCAGGGATGAATTAGTATTGCTTGAGGATGATGTACACATACTGATGAGGGTGAATATGATGACAGTGAGGATTGCAGGTGCTTAAATCTAGCTGAGAGAAGGGAGCTACCTGATGCTGGTATGCTTGGTAATATTTTGGATAGAATGGCATCTTGGCAATTTTATGTTTTCTACAGTAAACTTTCACCTTTATTAGTGAGGTTTTGTTTTCTTTAAAAAGGTACAAGCTTTATATTTACATTTTTGTTTCCCTGACTTAAAACCACTATGCACTTGAGGTAGAGGGATTAGCATTATCATGACTGAGACTGGAGAGTGACAAGAACAATGCCACTCCTCCTGTTTCTGTATGAGCTATGGCACAGTAGAATGTCACTGGAGACTTTTAAGAACACTGACAGCCCTATTATTACAATTTCTGTTTCAGCAATGAACCCTGCCACCTCTCCTGTTTCTGAGTGAGCTATGGTAGAGTAAAATGTAACTGCAGATTTAGACCAAGCCTGCCAACCCTATTATTTCTATTTCAGCAATGACAATTAGCAATGGAGCTCTCCTCTTTGTGTGTAACCTATATAACACCGTACAATTTGAATGCAAATTCAGAAGATAAGCCTGCCAGCCCTAGTATTTGTATTTCAGCAATGACAATTAGCAATGGAGCAATGGAGCTTTGCTCTTTGTGTGTTACCTATAAAACACTGTACATTATTGGACTGCAGATTTAGAAGACCAAGCTTGCCCTATTAATTATATTTCAGCAATGACAATTAGCAATGGAGCAATCAAGCTCTCCTGAATGTCACTGTAGACTTTGAAGAACACTGCTAGCCCATCCTCTTTCTATTCTACCTATGTTGCTGCCCAACTGCTCTACATACTGTGCTACCCCTTCTGTGTCCCTCTGTGAAATGGCGCTAGATCGCCGTGGAGGGCGGTACTTATAGAATCCAAAACTCGCGAGATCCGAAATCCAACAATGTAAGGATGGCGTTTTGGCTCAATTTCAATTCCGAGAAAGCGCGGATCTGATAAGTTCGGGTATGTTTGGTTCTCGGTGAACCGAGCCTGAGCATCTCTAATTCTAACCTGTAGTAAATTATAAAGTATAACATATGAAATATTACTATGTGCATATCTTTGCATTTAGTCATCTGGATTAATATAATGAAGCATCTGAAAAATATCTTATTGTTCAAATGTTTTACCTCATCATGTCACATCAAATTCCCTTTCAAACGTTTAATTTTATTTCATGATTCCCTAATACAGCCAAAATTACAATGGGTTAGAATGAGCATAAACTATTTGCATGTTTTTTTTTTAGGATAATTTAATTTCCTTTCTATTCTGGTCTGTATTAAAAGGTTGAATGTAAGTTAGCCTTGGAATTAGTTTATGTTGATACTCACCAGACATTGTTATATTAAGATATAATTGGCTGCAACATTTTCTAAAAATAGTAGTAAGATGCTACTGTATCAAACAAGAGGACTTTGTGTGCCAATATTTGATTTTATAGTATTAAATTAAGAAAACATCCATGTATATATCTTATATTAATTAGTGTCAATGGCACTTAAAATAAACTCAGAAGTATTGCATCCTTTAAAAACTTTTAAAAGAAAAACAACAAATTAGCAGTCATTTGTCTGATGATATTTGAACATAAAGGACATAAAGAAGCATAGTAGATCACATTCAACTTCACTTAAACAGATATACCGAACAAATAAAATGGTAGAAATTCAGATAAAAAAAATAATAATAAAAATAATAATAATAATAATAATAATATAATACACAGCAAAAAAAATGGACAAATACTGTTGTTCATCAGGATATGAAATGCAAAAGACTTTAAGGAAAATAAGGTAAATAAAAGCAGTGTATTAGATATAAAGATTAGGGGGTTGGGTGCTGGGTTTGCATGGGAACCATCCAGTAATGCTAGTTGGAGGGAGCATAGAAAATTAATTTATGTTGAATTATCCTTTAATAATCATTATGCAAGTATGGAAACGAGCAACATGTGTATATATACTGTAGTTTGCTGTAACATGGCAGGCATGTAAACATCTACTGACAATATGGAACTTTTTTCACACATGGCTGTGAGCAAAAATCAATGTTGAAATTAACATAGTAACAGTAATAATGTGCAGCTATTACCGTAGTAATGGTAATAATGGTAATGGTAATCTGCCCCTTAGGAGCATATTCAATTCTCGGCGGAAACGCCGATAATCTCGCGGTCCGATTACCGTTTACCGTTATTGCGGTAATCATGAGCGGAAAAAACGTTTCAGGAAGTGTGCTTAAAGTGCACCTGTCACTTATACACAGGAGAAGAAACTGTTTTGAGGAGTCAACCAATGTTTTTAATGCATGCAGCCTATCAATTCACATGAATTCAGCACATAAAATGACCATGTTCACTGTGTGTAGGTGTCAAGTGGACTTAAAAAGACTTGTTAAAATAAGGATAGCTACTGGTCAGCACAGTGTTTCTAATCCTAATTCATAGAATTAGATTAATTCACTGTAACAAAGATCACAGCTACTACAATGTCCACAAGTTATTTTAACTTGGGTTTGTTACCTAAAAGCAAGTTTTCATGTATTAAATCACTTAATTAAAAGCAATCTCTGTTTTCCGTTGGCCATATTCAGTATAGTGCTGAATAATAGATCACACAGAGACTGAAAAGCAGTAAACCAAATTTATTATAACCTAAACAATTTTTTTTATAGAAACAGTCAAAACTGAAACACTAAATTACATGAATATTGTGGAAAATATGTACATAGTTTCCTCATTATTAGTGTAATACTAATACTCAGTTAACCCTGTAGTTTTCTGGTATGGGTCTCTTTAATAGCAACATGCCCTAGGGTCCAACCCTTCTCTTCTTCCACTAAACTCAGGCACAGGCCACAGAGTTTCACAGCCTTTAGTGGGTTTATCCATATAGGTGAATGTGCTCCAATCACACTTCTTACCACTACTTGCTAAATGGTCCACAATCATGCTGAAATAGTCTGATCTGTCAAAAATAGCAACCCCCATTCCAGACTTGTTAAAAGAAAAAACACACATCAAGACCTTCCTTATAAGGAACTGAGACCATTTTAACCAATTCTACGTACTTACGCGCCTGGACTAATTGCCCCTACTCTTGTCCCTATTGAGCTGGGAGAGGGGTCACATTTGGATATAACTGTTTCTTGGTTCCTCCCTCAGTCCCCTATGAATGACCCTCCGGTAGTTTGGTGCTGTTGATCTGGAAATAATAGTCTATTTACACAAATTAATTTATCCAGTAACAAAACAAAACAGTTGTGATTGGTACCTAGTGGGAAAGGATCATGCCAGATGGGCCTGGTCACATGATCTGGTGCGCTTATTTCACTACATTAAACCAAGTCGATCTTAGCTGAAGAATGTCATGTATATTTAAACAGTGTGTGCACATTGCATATAATACAATATTTGAGTAACTACAATGTTTGTCGCTGCACTTATTATACTCATGTGAATTATATTTTGGGCATACTGCAATATTCTGACAATAGATTAAGAAATGAAAGCCAGAGAATAGGCACATTAGTTTGTCTTTGTCATTTGAAAACAATGGTCTGTACCATCACAGGAACAATTCCTGCTTTCAGTAAGACAAATTGAATACAGAGTACTCTTGACATTTGCAGATTCCTTTTGTATTGATGACAGAACAAAAATAAGTGGGAACACTTATTTGTAAGTATACAGCTTATTTCATTTTTCTCTTTCTGACATTTTTATAAAACAATAGATATGAAATAGATGTTTAGGAAAAATACATATATAGTTAGAGACTTGTATAGAGAGACAGACAGAAATGCAGACACATTGACAGATAGACAGCCAAGAAGCAATGCATAATCAGCTTTGGTCCTGCCATGCATCATCTATTGAAGAATGCGTCTAGATTTCCACCAAGATGCACATGTTTACGGCGCCAAAATTCGTGTTAATGGAGCAGTAGAAATTTGCACAGGTCGAGGGAAGGAGAGGAGTGGAATGAGGGTGTTCCTTGCAATGTAAAAATAGTTGTGTTGGTGCGCCTATTTCTGCATCATAAAACAGATTTCATGTTGGAGGGCACAATTATTGAAATGAGTGGTATTAGGACGGGCATGACCATTTTTACTCCTTAAAAAGACTTGAATTACGCAACAGCTCAAAACTAGTGGTCTTCAGGTCTGGTCCAATACCTGTAATGTGACTCAATTATTGCCTACATGTCGCACTTAGGCGTAAAATAAAATTTATAGGTGCACTCTGAGCTATGTAATAAAAATCTTAAAACAGTGATAGATGTGGTTAAAAGAAATTCCATGGCTCTCAAATTAATTGATAAAGCTAATAAACCAGCAGCTGGTTTAGATTAGACCACTAGTGCAAAAGCCATTTTATCTTAGTTGTGATATCATATCCTATTCTTACATAAGGTTTTGGATCTGGGCAAAACAATTACACCTACACACATATTTTGTGAACCATGCTTAATCTCAACCATCCCCAACCATGTTTCATTATATTAATTAACAATTATTATGCTATTACTCCCTTTGACATTTTTTTTAGTATACAATATTACCCCAACACCCATTGGCTAGGGGTGTTTGGTGGAACCCAGTTCAGCTTGTGCATTTTTTGCTAGTGGGGGTCCCTGTTATAGTGCGACCAGCCCAGCCTGTCTAAGCTTGGTGCTGGTTGTAGGGGGAGGGGGGGGGGGGATATCCCATGCTGTTCGTCTCCCACAGTAGCAGCAGCCATCCCAGGCTATTGATTGGATCCCTTCTTTATATGGGGAGGGTGGTACGTGAAATTTTGTTTAAATTGATTATTCCTTTACTTTTTACACTGCAAATGTCCATGTTGATAATCATCATCATCACAACTATCACCACGGGCCACGGTACATCCAACTACATGAGCCTCACAGTTTATGCAGAAAGTTTATTTAATAACTGCATTACCCATTATATAGGAACGATAAATAAGCACGAAAAAAATCGAATATGTACATATTTTAGAGGCTAAGGGCCTCATTTTCAGTAGTATGCAAGGCCTGTTTTAAAGTGTAAAATATGTTTTTTGTACTGCGCATACACACAAAATATACGCATCCCTTACACATTTTGTGTATCCCTGACTGTCTCCTTATCCATAAAGTGAAGGAATTGGAGAATGAAGGAGACCACGTAAAGGTGTAATCACGTAATTGTGATCTACTTTAAATTAATAATTAGGATACATTTTATCAATGATGGGTTTAGCCGCTAGTAACTCTAGCTCTCACCAAATGAGCTGCTCTATATTGGTTGATAGCAACAGGCATCTTGGCCTGTTAATCACAACTGTGCTCTGAAAGCAGTATGTGTCATAGATATGGGTTTTATTTTTATTTTTATTTATTTTCTTAAGGAATAAAAGCTAGAATACAGAAGAGGATCCCCAGCATGGATTCAGGTGTGTAATAAATTGGTAAAAGAGGGTGTTGGGGGTCTATTTGTTTTCATGGTTTGTGTATTTTTTTAAACATTATTTTTTTCTATAGCATTACAGGTCCCAGTGAGTGGCTGAATACCAAGGCTGATGCAGATATGGGTATCCTTGCACTTATAGTTCTACAGGCTCCAGCATCCAGCATACTCAAACCATTAATGGTTGTCAGGGCTTGCTGGGACCAGTAGTGCCACATAAAAAAATGCACATTGCTTACTTTTAATTATTTATTACCCCAACACCACCAAGCATGGGTGTTGGGAAAAGCCCAATGTTTTTTCTTAGGGGCAAATACATTTTTCTGCCACCCCAATTCCCCTAGGGAGTTGGGTTCCATGATTAACAGGCTGGGGCTGTGTCACATTATAACACTATAACAGGTTTCCCAGTCTGTCATAGGCTGATGCTTGTATCAGCTTTTGTGAGGGAAATTGTTGCAACCAGCATCATCATCATCAACATTTATTTATATAGCGCCAGCAAATTCCGTAGCTCTTTACAATTGGGAACAAACATTAATAAAACAATACTGAGTAATACATACAGACAGAGAGGTAAGAGGCTTCGCAAGCTTACAATCTATGGGACAGTGGAAGTTTGAAACACAAGGGCATGTGCTACATCATATTGCACATTGGACCAGCTAGAATGCAAAGTAAAAAGTATTGAGTGGTCTGTGTGATCAGTCACACAGCAATGTTGGTCAGAGGGTTGTTGTCTTGTGTTAGCTGTGTAGAGGGTGTTAATAGGGTAACCTAGGGAGATTAAGATGTTGGTTGAGGAATATTCTAATCTTGTCTGAAGAGGTAGGTTTTCAGAGAACGCTTGAATTTTTGAAAACTAGAGGAAAGTGTTACTGTGCAAGGGAGGGAATTCCACAAAGTGGTGCAGCTTGAAAAAAGTCCTGTAACCGGGAATGGGAGGATGTGAAGAGAGTGGAAGAGAGACGCAGATCTTGTGCAGAACAGAGGTGTCGAGTTGGGAGATATTTGAGACAAGTGAGGAGATGTATTTCAGTGCAATTTTGTTGAAGGCCTTGTATGTTAGTAGAATAATTTTATATTAAATTCGTTGAAAAACAGGCAACCAATGTAGAGACTGACAGAGTAGCTCAGCAGAGGAAGAGCAGTTTGCAAAGAAAATCAATCTAGCCGCTGCATCGGAATTAGAATGTAGGGGTTCAAATCTGATTTTGGGAAGACCAGTAAGGAAGGAATTGCAATAGTCGATGCGGGAGATGATGAGTGCATGAGTAAAGTTTTTTTCAGTGTCCTGTATGAGATATGTGCGTATTCTGCACAGGCTATGTGCGCAGTGGCTTGTATCACATATTGGGGAGTCACGCCATGTTTTAAAAAAAATTAAAACCTTTTTATTTAAAACAAAAACACCATTCAAGATCATCAAGTTGGTGGTGATAGTTAACATCAACACTCACATATTAAATGGGAAATTCACAGCATATATAATAACAGTATGTGAGACTGCTCTCTCACACAGCAAGTGCAAAACCAGATGGATCAGTAATCATTAATCCACAACAGATACTTTTTTTTCATCTAGCGTCCTTCAATCTATTTGTCTTAATAAATGTAATAAACACAACATATTTGTGTTCTGTGAAGGAGGACGTTTGTAAATATCTTCTCTCTATTTGTAATAGAGTACAGTGCTCTGTTTCTAAAACGGTCCATTTATAACACCACCCTCGCTTAATAATAGATATATTCTCTGGACAAAAGTACATCTAAAAGTAATAAATCTCTTATAATGCCATCCTTGCCATCCCTTTAACCCGTGTTTTAAACTGGTGGTATAAAGAGGGAGTGCTATAGTACAAAAATAAATCCATGTTTTTGACATGACTGGCTTGTGTATTTATAAAATGCTAAGTTGATTGATAGCCACCATTTATACACCATTCACCACTATATAAAAAACAACTTAGACATGGTGGAACCCCTGTAAGGCATATATAATGCCCCCTCCGGCATTGATGTTCACACAAGCAGGGGTGGTGATGGCTATTTCACCATTGTAGGAGATCTGAGCGGCAATGGCATGAAAGTACCTAGTGCTGAGCTTGGCGGATCACGTGAGGACCAGAGTCTATAAAAAAATCCAATTTTCTGTGCAAGATAGGAGTGATGTAATTGCCGGCAACCCAGGACAGAGGGAGGATCTCCCTGGGATCACACTGCATTGTCTAACAGAGGGTTCACAGCAGCTTCAATGTGGAGGCAAGTTTGCATATGCCCTGAATAGGGGAGAGTCCCCAGAGCATGATCCCTAGCGAGAAAGGGGGATCACAACAGATGAAGTGGGGTTACCACCAAAGCAGTTTGGCTGCATATCTAGACAGGAGAAGGATTTTCCAGGTCATATTGTGGGGGGAAAGCTCAATATCATGAGAGGGGGATTGCTACTTGGTATAGTGTGTCTACAATATATAGGGCAAGACCCACAGAGATAAATAGAGAATAGGAGAGAATAGGGGTCCCCTGCACAAAAGTGTGGCTGGATCACTTCTGAGACAGTATGTCATGATTTGGTTTTGCAACTTTTCTAGAGGAAATCCCAATTAGGCTAATTATACATTTTACCTCTGTGAGTGACCAACAATTGAATACACAGCAGTTACCTGTATTCTGTCTTGTCAAAAAGATAGAGTTGAGAAGTAGCCTTTCCAATGTGAAAAACTGTCAGATCCCAAGGGATATTATCCCCATAGGGAAGGTTAGTTATACCATTGCTGAGAGTATGCCACATAGAGGGTGTCAAAGCCTGAGCAAACAGTTTAAGGGGCTGAGAGCTGCACAAAGTGTATTGCTATTAAATTCCTAGTGTATTGACTGCAAATCTATGTGATGTGATTAATGCAAAAAAAGTATTCACTAAGCTTGATCAAAAGAAAGCTAATGATCCTATTATGCTTGGTGAAAGAATTGGGGAGAATTACCTCCTTATAATTCCCAGTATCTAAAACATAAACCAGAAAGATACTGCCAGCATTTTTCTGGATTTGGCTGTCTCTGGAAGGAGACTGAGTGGAGACTCACTTAAAAGAGGATCCCAAGGGTTGGAGTCCAGGAAGATAGCAGCAGTGGAGGCAGGGATGCAGGTCACAGGTCAGAGGTTAGAAAATAGTGGTTCAGTTCAAACCAGGAAGATATCAATACAAACTGATTGGTCAGAATCAGGCATAAAGTTACAGCCAAGGTCGAACATCAGAAAATAATAACAGAAACCAATGAATCAGAGTCTGGAATAAGGTCAAAATAGGCCAGGTCGATAATGGCAAACAGAACAGGAACAAATGAAGGTGCTAGTGTATTAGCAGGAAGCACAATAATCTGGTAAGTGTCAGTGTCCATTTTAAATAGGGCCTCCAGACATTATTCCACTTTGGGGTGGAACCCTGAAGCATTTTTGGATACTACATAGCCAACCACTACTAACAATACTAGTGCCAACTTGAAAAAAAATTGTTACCATCACTTCTCAGCAAGCACACTTCCAGGATCTGATAGCATAAGTTACTGAAGGATGAAGGAATCAGTCTGATGGCAATTATAGGTAAGGAGTCTGACAGATATTGGTAAAAATGTGCTATATGTACCTAATCTTAAAAGTAACCTGTTGCCAGTAGAAAAGCTCAAGCATTGCAATGATGTGACATTTAAAGGTGACAGCTGCAATTTTAACTGTGAGTCACATGCTCGCATAAGAAAAAATCACAGTGAATGAACTATATCAGCTAAAATAAATTGAAGTGCTTAACAATGCCATGGGGGAATGGCACATCCATATCTGACACTGTCACCTAAAGCACGGAAATCCTGAATCTTTCAAGAAGCTATTGCAGTTCAAGAACAAACTGCCAGAAGCAGTTGAAATTTACCAATGCTGTCAAATAGTATATTAGCTATATAAAAGAAATAATATAGCCAAAGCATGCTCAAATTACTCCGTATAGTGTGGTAGGAGTTAACAGGATTCAGGAACTTTGCATAGACTTAAAATGTGTTAATATCATTTAATTAACTCTACACAGACTTAAATATTTTATTGTGTATAGTAGTTACTAGTAAGATAAAGGTCAATGCCTGATATATAGCACTGAGAAAGGACAGATAAGGAGTGCTGCAGATTTTTCTATACATACTTATATATATTCTTATTTTGTGGAGCATGTTGTGATGGAGTTCAGTGTATGATATACAACTAAGAAAATATAGATAAGGGAGCTGAGACATTTTGGGAGTGTCAGGAGGATGGCAGAAACTGTAATGATTTATATTTTTCTGTCTACTTTTTTCACTCATGATCACAAATTATTATTATTTTTATCATTATCTTTTATTTATAAGACGCCACAAAGGGTTTGCAGCACCGTACATGACATATACAGAAAGCAGTGATCCAAAACACATAACATGATACATGAACAAAATACAAAGACCAGACATACTAAATGAATAAAAAATACAGGTAACATGGTAATGCAGATCAATTTATTGTGGGACAGTGAGTGAGAGTGATGATAGTAATCAATGAGAAGTAGGCTGATGCTTATGAAAACTGGGCTAGGGAAGCAGACCAAGAGGTACAGAGGGTGATGGAATATTAGAAGGAGAACACAAGAAAAGAGGGCCCTGCTCATCAGAGTTCACATCCTAAAGGAAAGGGGTGATACAAATAGGGTGTTGCCGATTGAGGGTGAAATTCAGGACAAGGGAGTTAGCAGGAGGGATGATAGACTTGAAAAATAAGTCTTAAGGGCGTGCTTGAAGCCTCTGAGAGTAGAGGCTAACCTGATAGGGCGTGGGAGATCATTCCTCCAAAGCTGGGGAACAGCCCAGGCAAAATCCTGGAGACTGGAGTGGGAAGAGGTGAAATCAGTAAAGAAGTAAGGCAGCAATCATTGGTAGAGCGGAGGGGGCGGCGAGAAGTGTAGGTAGAGATGAGGCTGGAGATGTAGGGGGGGGGATTGATTGAGAGCTTTGAAGGTAAGGGTGAGGAGTTTAAATTTAATCCTGTAGGTCATGGAGAGCCAATGTAAGGATTGGTGGAAGGGGACAGTCAAGATAGAGTGGTGGGAATGTAAAATGATAATGCAAAAAAATTTGAGCGCTTAAGTTATACTTAATAGTGATTATGATTGAGTGTCTGGAGAATATAAAATAACTGGACATTTACTATAAACATACATGTTAATATACATAAAATGGCAAAAAAATCCTTAAGTAAAATCAAATGCAATAGCAAAAATATGTTAGGATCTATGGAGATCCAGAGTGGCAGTGTTGGTAGATGGTCCTTGTATTAAAGGAAATCCGCTGCCAGCGTTGGAAGTCTCTACTTCTATCACTATATAGTCATCATCATCAGCATCATCAACATTTATTTATATAGCGCCAGCAAATTCCGTAGCGCTTTACAATTGGGAACAAACATTGATAAGACAATACTGGGTAATACATACAGACAGAGAGAAAAGAGAACCCTGCTCGCAAGCTTACAATCTATAGGACAATGGGAGTTAGAAACACAAGGGCATGTGCTACATCATATTGCACAATGGACCAGCTAGAACGCAATGGTAAAAGTATTGAGTGGGCTGTGTGTGTTACAATGTTGGTCAGAGGGTTGTTGTCTTGCATTAGCAGTGTAGAGGATGGTAATAGGGTAATCTAGGGAGATTAAGATGGTGGTTGAGGAATATCATAACCTTGTCTGAAGAGGTGGGTTTTCAGTGAACGCTTGAAGGTTTGAAGACTAGAGGAAAGTCTTATTGTGCGTGGGAGGGAATTCCACAAAGTGGGTGCAGCCCGGAAAAAATCCTGTAACCGAGAATGGGAGGATGTGATGAGAGTAGAGGAGAGATGTAGATCTTGTGCAGAACGGAGGTGTCGAGTAGGGAGATATTTCGAGACCAGTGAGGAAATGTATGTCGGTGCAATTTTGTTGATGGCCTTGTATGGTAGTAGAAGAATTTTATATTGGATTCGTTGAAATACAGGCAGCCAATGTAGAGACTGACAGAGTGGCTCAGCAGAGGAATAGTCAAATAGATATTCGATGATGATGATGGTAAAAGGTAAATCAAATACTTGCAGTTAGTCCTATCTTGAAAATCAAACGAACATTGAAGTATCGTAGAAGCCGTGTATCCGTGTTCTGTGTTTATCAGATCAGCGTGCTTTCCAACATGGAGTGCACGTGGTTACTACCAGATATGGGCGTAGGCCGACGCATTTTGCCACAGACCTGTGACTTTTTTCAAGACTTATGTCGTGATTAGCTCGTGTCTTCGTATCTTAGTTATAAAGGGTGTATTTGAATCCTATTGGTTGGTTAAAGAATCTTTAACCCCTTAGATGATTCATTATGTCCATATTGATTAATGTCGGAGTTCTAGTTCTCCACATGTTGCGGAATGCAGATGTATTAAAGTTCAATTTATATAACAGTATGTCACGGGCACTAGGAGTCTTTACCCAGGTATCACCAGATGATGGGCTTACCAGAGCAGTATAGGTGGTAATATGGTACTCTGGTAGCGGGGTGATAACGGAAGAGGAGACAGCAGATGGTAAGAGAATGCTCGTGGAAAGTCTATGACTAGCAGCACTGGTAATATATAGATAATTGTACACGAGGAACTGGATGGACAAGGAAACGTGAGGGTAGTCAGTGGTCTGCATATAGCAAGTTGTACCACTGCTATAGTGAGGAGGAATGTCCAGGAGTAACGAGGAGGTGATGAGTCAGCGGTCTGTGTATAGCAAGTTGTACCGCTGTCTGGGTGAAGGAATGGAATCCAGGTGAAGGTATCCGGAGAGTCAGTGGTCTGCGTTAGCAAGTTGTACCACTGCTATGTGAAAGGATACTGGAAACTGGTGACTCAGAAAACAGGGAACAGTGGTCTGCCTCTAGCAAGTTGTACCACTGAAATATATAAGTGAGGAGGAGCACGGGGAGATAAATGAAATGCAGAGTATACATGGGCACACTGAACTTGATCCCACGATGATATGCACACAATAGTAATAACTGAACAGCACTGCACAATTATACAAAGTCACAAGAACTATCCAGGCTAAAAGGTAACACAGTCAAATGATGGCAATAGTCTCAGCGGATAGGAAACTCCAGAGGAGAACAACTCAGTCCAACAAGATATGCAATACACCAGCACAGTCAATGAGAAGTATGCATACCGTGGTTCAGGAGAGCAGGCTGTCAGACAGAAGTGCAGGGATACCTGAATGGCTGGAGGCCGGCAGGATACGAAGTCCCAGGAGGGTGGAAGCGGTAATCAAGTAGGTGCAGCGCACAGGTAGGTAGACCAGCAGGGATGGAAACAATACTCAGGAAGCAGTAGTATATAGAACTGGACACCTGGAGAACACTGAAGAGTAGAGATGGTCTAGCCGAGATGAAAGCAGCGGAGCGTTGATCCAATGCAGACAGGCGAGTTGACACAAGCGGAGACACTGTAGAAGCATGGAGAGCGGATCAGCTGGCTGTAGACACGAGGAGTACTGGAGGGTTGCGATGAGCAGGACACTGCAGATACACGGAGGCAGCGGATAAGAATCAGCTGGTGCAGTCACGATGAAACACGGGAGAGTTGAAGTGAGCAGGATACTGTAGATACACGGAAGCAGCGGATAGGAAGCAGCTGGTGCAGTCACGATGAAACACGGGAGAGTTGAAGTGGTCTGGAAACTGTAGAAGCACGGAGGCAGCGGATAGGAATCAGCTGGTGCAGTCACGATGAAACACAGGAGAGTTGAAGTGGTTTGGAAACTATAGAAGCACGGAGGCAGCGGATAGGAATCAGCTGGTGCAGTAACGATGAAACACAGGAGAGTTGAAGTGGTCTGGAAACTGTAGAAGCACGGAGGCAGCGGATAGGAATCAGCTGGTGCAGTAATGATGAAACACAGGAGAGTTGAAGTGGTCTGGAAACCACAAACGAACAACAGGAATCAGCAGGAGCTGAACACACGAGGAAACACAGGAACACCTCCAGAGGCTCATGGGGAATGAGACTCCAAGATCAGGCAACGAGGTATTGACCTCAGGTGCTTTAAATAGGAAGTGTTGCCTGATCAGCCAATTAACTAAAAGGAACATGTACTGAAGGTTTGAAAGGGCTGCACATGCGCAGACCCTCAGGATGGTGGATGGCCACGGTTCCTAAATACACGAGAAGTAGCACTCACAGTCCGGTGAGTGACACAGTACCAATGTGTTAAAGACAATCCTTATGATTACAAATCCTGTTGTGAGTTCGTTGATGGAGTATTCTATGTACATATACGTGAATTGTTGGATCTTATAACTCTTAAACTGTATGCTGTATCTTCTTTAGTGAACAAGAGTCAACCGGATGTTGCGGATCAAATTGTTATGATAAGAGGAGATACATTCATGTATGTATATGCACTGTCAAAGATATGGATGAAAGTGAGAATTGATAAAGATATCTAATAATAAATAAAAGTACAAATAGAAACAAAAATCTAAATATAAATAAAATGGAAATAAAAATAAAAATAAAAATTAGATATGCAATTACAACTAAATAAACTTGAACTGAAAAGTCTACATTCCACAGATTGTGAATAAATCTAGCAGCCTAAAATCATAAATTGAGATGGCCTAAATTGTAAATTTCTTTATGTAAATGCTATGATGTGATGTTAAGGCTTTAATAAAAACTAATAAAATAAAAACTAAAAGGAACATGTACTGAAGGTTTGAAAGGGCTGCACATGCGCAGACCCTCAGGATGGTGGACGGCCACGGTTCCTAAATACACGAGAAGTAGCACTCACAGTCCAGTAAGTGACAGTACCCCCCCTTTTAAAGGTGGGCACAGAACACCTGGAACCGGGTTTGTCCGGAAATTTGGAATAAAACTTCTTAAGAAGAGTTGGAGCGTTGAGATCTTCAGCTTTGATCCATGAACGCTCCTCAGGACCAAAGCCTTTCCAATGAACGAGGTAACGAAGAACTCCTCGCGAAATTTTTGCATCCAATATATGAGTAATCTCAAAGTCTTCCTCCTGATGAATTTGAACTGGCCGAGGTGCTGAAGGAGGGACCGAGAAACGGTTGATGATGAGAGGTTTGAGCAAGGACACATGGAAGGCGTTGGAAATACGAAGGAAGTAGAAGTTTGAAACAAACTGGATTGATCACTTGAATGATCCTATACGGACCAATAAAACGAGGAGCAAATTTCATAGATGGGACCTTCAAAAGAATATTTTTGGTAGATAACCAAATACGATCTCCAATTTTCAGTGGTGGAATAGCCCGCCTCTTTTTATCTGCAAAAGACTTATATTTGGCAGATGTCTTCTTTAAACAGGTTTTGACCTGAGACCAAATATTTTTGAAAGTTTGACAAACAGTCTCTACAGCAGGAACTTGGGTGGGAGGGAGGGCAGGAAATTCTGGAAAAGACGGATGGTGACCGTAAACCACAAAGAATGGAGTTTTAGAAGATGACTCATGGTACATGTTGTTATGAGCGAATTCAGCCCAAGGAAGCAATTCTACCCAGTTGTCTTGATTGGCTGATGAGAACATTCTTATAAACGTCTCAAGATCTTGATTGACCCTCTCAGTTTGTCAGTATCCTTTCACATAGCAGTGGTACAACTTGCTAACGCAGACCACTGACTCTCCGGATACCTTCACCTGGATTCCATTCCTTCACCCAGACAGCGGTACAACTTGCTATACGCAGACCGCTGACTCTCATCACCTCCTCGTTACTCCTGGACATTCCTCCTCACTATAGCAGTGGTACAACTTGCTATACGCAGACCACTGACTACCCTAACGTTTCCTTGTCCATCCAGTTCCTCGTGTACAATTATCTATATATTACCAGTGCTGCTAGTCATAGACTTTCCACGAGCATTCTCTTACCATCTGCTGTCTCCTGTTCCGTTATCACCCCGCTACCAGAGTACCATATTACCACCTATACTGCTCTGGTAAGCCCATCATCTGGTGATACCTGGGTAAAGACTCCTAGTGCCCGTGACAGTATGATCAGGCCATGACAGACCCAGATTCGGAACCTACAGCTAAAGAGATGCTGCAGAATCTGGTCACCCGTATGGAGCAACAGGATGCTCGCCAACAGCTGTTGTTACAATGTTACCAGGCGTTAGCCTCCCAAGGAAAATCTGGACAGAATACCCCAGCTAATGCTCATGCTCCTGTGCTCTACTCCGTGTCCCCAGTGCCATCCCAGGTGTCTACGGCTTCCACGCTTCACCTGCCTACTCCGTCAAAGTATGATGGAGACCCCAAAACTTGTAGGGGTTTTCTCAATCAATGTTCTGTTCATTTTGAGCTCCAACCTCAAAATTTCTCTACTCATCGTTCCAGAGTGGCCTATCTTATTTCATTGTTTTCTGGACAAGCTCTCGCATGGGCTTCCCCTCTGTGGGAAAGAAACAATCCATTATTACAGGATAGTGCCAAATTTATTTCCACGTTTCGAAGTGTATTCGATGAACCAGGTCGTGTCATCTCCGCTGCATCCAGCATTCTCCGTTTACGTCAAGGTTCTCGTACAGTAGGCCAGTACGTCATTCAATTTAGGATATTAGCCTCTGAACTTCAGTGGAACACTGAAGCGTTAATTGCCGCCTTCTGGCAGGGGCTCTCCGATAAAATTAAAGATGCACTGACTACTCAAGAACTACCTACTTCTTTAGAAGATTTGATTTCTCTTTGCCATCGTGTAGACATGAGATTTCGTGAAAGGGAGTCTGAAAAAACAACTTCAGTTAAAGCACCTCTTCGCTCAACCTCTCAACCACAAACGAACAACAGGAATCAGCAGGAGCTGAACACACGAGGAAACACAGGAACACCTTCAGAGGCTCATGGGGAATGAGACTCCAAGATCAGGCAACGAGGTATTGACCTCAGGTGCTTTAAATAGGGAGTGTTGCCTGATCAGCCCATTAACTAAAAGGAACATGTACTGAAGGTTTGAAAGGGCTGCACATGCGCAGACCCTCAGGATGGTGGACGGCCACAGTTCCTAAACTCACGAGAAGTAGCACTCACAGTCCGGTGAGTGACACAGTACCAATGTGTTAAAGACAATCCTTATGATTACAAATCCTGTTGTGAGTTCGTTGATGGAGTATTCTATGTACATATACGTGAATTGTTGGATCTTATAACTCTTAAACTGTATGCTGTATCTTCTCTAGTGAACAAGAGTCAACCGGATGTTGCGGATCAAATTGTTATGATAAGAGGAGATACATTCATGTATGTATATGCACTGTCAAAGATATGGATGAAAGTGAGAATTGATAAAGATATCTAATAATAAATAAAAGTACAAATAGAAACAAAAATCTAAATATAAATAAAATTGAAATAAAAATAAAAATAAAAATTAGATATGCAATTACAACTAAATAAACTTGAACTGAAAAGTCTACATTCCACAGATTGTGAATAAATCTAGCAGCCTAAAATCATAAATTGAGATGGCCTAAATTGTAAATTTCTTTATGTAAATGCTATGATGTGATGCTGAAGGGTAGTATATGTATTGCTATCATAAAATACCATATATTTTATTTGGAGGTTGTCTTTTTGTCTCAAATCTCTGCAGGAATTTGTGACTATCAATAGCAGATGTTTAAAAGTACCAGTAAATAAATAAATAAATAGGTAAATCAATACATAAATAATGTTACTTTGTAAGAGATGATAGTGGAGGCTTTAATAATTCTTTAGTTGGAATGAGTGGCTAGATAGATCCTAATGAGGAAGTATGTGGTAGATTGACATCCATGGGTTGATAACAGATATTTTGTGTGATTGTGTCTCACCCCACTCTCTGGTAGTAGGAAGATAAATTCAGTGGACCCACTTACTCTACCGGACTTGATATTCTCCAATGTTTCCTCATTGGGTACTAATTAAGCCCACCCGGTATCGCTTCCAAGTTCGGAATGGGATTGAGCATATACCGGGTGGCATGCCAGTAAGGTGTAGCCCTAACCTAACTCTTCCATAAGTGGGGTATTATAGACAACTACACACATCAAAATCTATAATCATACCTTCTGGATTTAGTGTCTTTAGTTGGTATATTCATTTGTGTTCCTCCTTATTTATCTTTCTCAGGAAATCACCTCCTCGCCAATTCTTTTCTACTTTGATGATGGCTGTAAAACTCAATTGGGATGGGTCACTATTATGTTTCAATCTAAAGTGATTATAGACACCATGTATTTTGAGACCTTTTAGAATATTTCTTACATGTTCTGCTATCCTCACCTTAAGTGCTCAAACTGTTTGTCCTACATATTGGGAAGGACAGGGACATTCAAGGAGATAAATTACTTACTTAGAATCGCATATAATGAAATCCTTAATTTTGTATTCCTGTTTGGTACTAACTGAAGAGAAGGTTCTTGTAGGTTTAGTGCTTCTATTCCGACATGTTTTGCATCCTACGCATCTCCCACAGCTATAGAAACCAACTTTGTCTATGGAGGGTGTGACAGTGGTTTGTATAGGTACCCTAGGGATAAAGTGGTTAGTTACTAATTTCTTTTTTAGGTCTGGGGCTTTACGAAATAAGACATCAGGTTTTATTGGAAGAATATGTTTAAGATCTTTCCCTTGCTTTAGTATGTTCCAATGTTTATTGAAAATTCTCTTGATTTTAAAAGAACTCTCTGTGTAATTGGTAATAAAGTAAACTTTATTGTCTAATCCTGATTTGGAGGACTTATCTTTGGTGTGGATTTCTATATTGGGACATTTCCTTTGCAGCCATTGTGTCACTGGCTTACTAGATATCATACAGGGAGGCGACACTATGTTTAGTAAAAGTCTTTCCGGAGTGTTAACCTGCTGGGATGTGCAAGGAAATAGAAAATTTATATGAACAAATGTCTGCCTATGGAATGTTTGACATCAAGTGCCTTCTTCAAGGCCCTTAGCTCCCTCCTACAGTGGGATTCAGTGTGTCATCCACTACTTGGATGATTTATATTTTCATGGTCAATATGTGTGGTGTTGCTAGCTCCATGCAGAAGCTAGCAAATCGGTTTGGAGTGCCCTTAGCACATGATAAGACAGAACAACTGAATTCATAGTGGATAGTAGATAATGGGGAACTTTGCCTACACATATAACTGGGTTTGGGACATATTTTCAAGTGAAATTGTGTAACAGTATGTAGCCCGTGGAATGAGGTTACAGCAAGGCTTATAAGTAGTAAATTGGCCCTCCATTGACTTTTGCCAATATGGTTTTCTGTGGAATAAGTGTGATTGAAGAAAAATATTTACTTTTATACATATGCTGGGTTGAGGATCTGGATAGCTGATGCTCTACCTCTATATTTCCAGATGGAGATGTTTCAGGTCTTGCTATGAGAGGCAGATAAACAGGGTTGCAAGTACCCAGGGTTTCTTTGGTGGATGGCTCATGGGTAGTAGTGTCAGAGGTGGGATGGTAACTGGCAGGCAGTAAATGGCCAGTATATGGTAGAGTATGGAATGAATGGCAGAACTTGGTGTCACAGGTGGGTCACTCAATGACCAGCAGGCATTAGGGCTATTGCTCTGGTTTTATGGAGACCTGTTCATCAAGAAGATGGCCCTCACTGTTCTTATTTGAATTTCAAGGAGAGAAAGATTTGACAAGTAGTTTATTGTAAGTAAAGCAATGAAGGGTTATAGGCCATGTGACATCAGGAGACCAGTTTCCATTGAGAAGTAGAAGGCGTTGGGGGCAGCTCTCTGGCAAATGTGCAAAGAAAAAAATTGTTTGGCTCCCTCATTGGCCTTTTTCAGGGCAATGAGGGTGGGTGACCTGGTAAATCAGTAACATAAGTTTGTAGTAGAATGAAGTGCAACAAAGAGAAGAGGCATTTTACCTCATTTTAAACAGCATATATAACAGATGGCTTGTAAAAAGGTTTGTATATTTGACTACCCTGGGACGGAATATTATTGGATGCTTTAGTAATGTATGCGGATGCAGACCCTTATAAATGGCCTATGCAGATTGTCACTCACTAACACTGCATTTGTCCCACAGGGCTCCCTTAGCCTGCGGGACTCCCATAGGGCCAATATTGCAATGGTGGTTGACGTGGATGCATAGTTCACGGCCAGATGCCAAGGAAGATTATATATTTTTTTTTTATTATAAATAGCCTTTCAGCTGAAGAATAATCGGTGTGTATATATATATTAGAGATGGTCACTGACCCTCGTGTTTTGGTTTTGGTTTTGGATCTGGATTACCTTTGTATTTTGGTTTTGCCAAAACTGCCCTTGCGTGTTTTGGTTTTGGTTTTGGTTTTGTTTGGTTTTGTTTTGCTATTTTTGTAAAAAATAAAAACATTTTGGTCTAAAATAACCTAATTTAGTGTTCCACCAGTTTCTTGGATAAGTGAGGTAATTCTAAAACTAATAAATTATGAAAAAAACAGTTTAATCCCTGGTAGGCCGTCCTTAATTCTAACACTTGCCTGCAAATTATACAGACAAACCTGGTTGTCTTCCCCTACATCTTTGAGTATTGGCAATGTAGCCATCGTCTTTGGGTGTATATTACACCCTCCACTTGTAGTTAAATAGAAAAAAATAAGCCTGCATTGACTGTACGTTAAATAGAAATGGACAAAGGCAGTTTGGTATCTGTCTGTATCAGACCCCCTCTCCACTAGTACTAAAATAGAAAACTATTCAGCCGTTATAGATTGTAGAATATAAATAGAAATAGACAAAGGCAGCTTGGTGGCAGTCTGTATCAGACCCCCTCTCCACTAGTAGTAAAATATAAAACTATTCAGCCGTTATAGACTGTAGAACATAAATAGAAATGGACAAAGGTAGATTGGTGTCTGTCTGTGTATGACACCCTACCCTTATCGCGAAATTCACAAAACAGCAGACTTTCAAGAGTGTACGTGATATAGAAATGCCCCAAGTCCCTTTCCTATTTGGGGGTAGATTGCACCCTACACATATACTTATACTTATAATTATTTTTTTGGGGTGTGTTTTTTTCCCTGATTTAAAAAGACTATGTACTTTTACATAGGCTTTACCAGATGACGTACAGGGAAGACTACCATCAGGACTGGTGCCAGCACCTGCTTGCTGATCCTGCTCATATGTGGACTGCTTTGAAACCATTTTAATGAGCCCAAAGTATTTGTAGTGTAAAATATTAAATAGATAGTGCTGCTAGATAACACTTGCAACACCAGAAAAATTGTTTGTTCACACTGGGGAATATGGAATGCCCCAAAGCACTTGTAGTGCAAAATATTAAATAGATAGTGCTGCTAGATAAGACTTTCAACACCAGAAAAAATTGTAGTTTCACACTGGGGAATATGGGACACCCCAAAACACTTGTAGTGTAAAATATTAAATAGATAGTGCTGCTAGATAGTAGTTTCTGCAGCCAGAAAATAGTTTCTGTAGGATGGAATATAACACCCCAAACAGTTAGTTATGTTTGCAGAAATGCCTCTATCCTCCTCTATTACTGCTATAACAATTGCTAAAAGAATTGCTAGAAGAATTGCTAGAAGAATTGCAATAAGAATTGCAAGAATAATTGCTCTGTCCCTGCTCTAATGTTCCCTGCTCTAATGTTGCCTGCGACCTAACCCTGCTCTCTCCCTCTGTCAAATGGCGATGGATTGCTGTGGAGGTGGCTATTTATGGATTGCAAATAGCGCGAGACCCGACGACGTCACAATGACGTTTTGCCTCAATTTCGAATCCGACTCGGCTCTCGGATAGGTAAAGTTTGGGCGGATCGGGGAACCGAGCCCGCCCATCTCTAATATATATATATATATATATATATATATATATATATATATATATATGTATATAAATATATATATCAAAAGAATCGTTCATTAAACTTTAAGTTAATATATCAATAAACAACACTGTGTAGTATACATTGAACAAAAATATCACTCCAACAAGGCGCTGATGGTAAACACATACCATATGTGATGCAGTGATGACATCCAACCTCACTCTTGAGGCAGCTTTTGTTTGAGCGCTCGACTGTGACTTTATTCATATATCTAACACTGTGTAGTACTTAAACTTGGGTGGGGTGATTTAGAGATGTTTAATATCACTATCAAGACTAGCTTGTTTACCACATTAAATATATTTTATTTCACATAAATGATTACAACAGACATACTCACATACATAAAAAAATCATATATCTAAAGACGAGAGCAGATTCTAATCAATTAGATTAAAAAAAAACAACCAAGAAATTTCTTAAAAACATAGATAACGAGCAAAATTAATCAGTCCACTTAGAAAAGAGTAAATTAATCTATCTCGTTGGATGTGGAATCTTGTCTAAAATTTTCTTAAAACATGAAGAGGATTCTGCTAATATCACATAAAGGCTCTACATAATGTTGGTCAGGAAACAATTAGAAAAATCTCTAATTAGGAACCTCTAATTAGGAACAAATCAGTCCCTTTTACCAAATGATGTAACAAATATACATTCTGATAATAGTGAAAAACCTTTTTAAATTCGGAATTTCTAGTTCCAACAGTTCTGGTTAAGGGAAATCTTTTGTAACGGAACAATCCCAAATACTTTTATTTAAATGAATAAAGTTGTTTTTATTGTTTTTTTTTTACTTATTATTATGTGGATGCCTCTGCAGCTTATCAGTGTCACTCCCCTTCTTCCACTTGAACCATTGTGTTTTCAAATCTTTCTCTGCCTGCCTAATGTGACGACTTATTCACTGACTTGAGCCAGGCAGTTGGAAATGTTGACAGCAGGAAGAAGATGTTGGAAGTAACCCAGATGTTGATAAAATGTAAGCCAGGCAGGGATTAAAATTAACTAGCTGGTGGGGAGGTCTGTGGCCCATAACGAGGACATAGTGTTGAGACACGTACAATTTGAGATGGCTGATTAGAGCCTCGTTAATGTCAATGGATTGCATCTAATGGAGATCGATTTAGATATTGCGCCCTCTGGATTTCAAGATGGAGCCCAGTGTTTTGGTATATGGTACCTTCAAATGGTTGTAATCGTTTTCACGATTGTCACAATTTCGACACAGAGGAGTACTACACTTAAATTTCGAATGTGCGAAAAAACGATTTTAATATAAGTAGACTTATCTCCAAACCAGTGCTGTAGATCTCCGATCACAGCAGGATGCTGATTCGAAGTTAATCTGACTAGTCAGGTGTCCGTCAGTAGATTTTCACGTCATCGCGACCTGTATTACTTTTAATTTAAAGCGGCAATGTCAGGACCCCGCAGATTAAGTGTTTAAACACATAACCCGACATTGCCACTTTAAATTTAATGTGATAGAGGTCGCGATGACGTAAAAATCTACTGACGGACACCTGACTAGTCGGAATAACTTCGAGTCAGCATCCTGCTGCAATCGGAGATCTATAGCACTGGTTTGGAGGTAAGTCTGCTTATATTAAAATTGTTTTTTCCCATATTCAGAATTTAAGTGTAGTACTCCTCGGTGTCGGCATTTTCCGCACCGTTAAAGAGTACCCAACCCCCCCACCAAAAGGAAGGATGATAATCCAAGGGCAAGATCACTGCAATTAGCCAAGAAAATAGAACTTAGATGTTTATGCATATTTATATGTTATAATCAAGGTCAGAATAGTATGATGATGATAGGATGATAACTGCATTCTTCTTAATTTATGTAATTAATAAATACTGTGGCCGAATTACTTAGACGTATGTCATTGTTACCCAGTTCTGCTATTTACACAATAACATTTAAATGTTTAGATTGTTCTGTACCTGCCTATATGACAATGTTGGTTCTTAATAAAATTAAGAAAAACAACATTCTGGTAGCTAGGAGGTTAATACAATAATCTAAATTCACACTCTCTCCGGGTAATAGTTAAAGTGAATCCATGCTTTGCAGCATCTAACATGCTAGATGGAGCACTGATTGTAGCAGCTCTTAACATATATGCAGCTCTAGATGAAACATACATCAAATTTATTTACTGAAGTATCTAATCAATCAAGTCTTCACTTATCTATCTATGGGATGGTTTAGTATTTCTGTTTTAAATTTATATTTTGCCATAAAGAATCCTTAATGGTTTTTGACATGCTATTCAATAGATATGCTATTTGATTTTTGTAATATTTTCTTTGTACAGTTTCCATTGTGCTCAAAATGAAAAATGCAATGACCTTTACTTTACCATTAAAATATATGCCACATAACTAGTCCCCGGATTTCAAATACTAGTTGTAAATCAATATCTAAAACATTTTCATTATTCTTTAATGTATTCCATCCGTCAATCAGAAATAAATTACTGTGTGGCTTAGCCTACCTGAATGCTTGCAGAATATCAGTGCAGTATGGTAAATCACACCAATATAATATAATATAATATAAATATATCCCACAGACAGCTGATACAACATAATTACTGTATTATGCACAAGTAACATGTAGTTATCTCTAGCATTCTCACTTTTTCTGTACAGTTTTGATGTCATAAATCCTAAATGTACAATTGTGTTTTCACTTTTCTATTAAATATAAGTACTTGCAGTAAGTGCAATCCTTACTGAACATATTGTAAATGAGATTTCACAAGTTAGAATAGTTTTGCATTCTCCATAAAAATGCCTAGGCTATGGTCAAAGATCTTTATTTTTGTCATGATTTGGTAAACCTTGACAATTAATGTGAGACTAAGATATATATATATATATATATATATATATATATATATATATATATATATATATATATAAAGAGAGAGAGAGATTTATAAGAAATATTTATTTATATATTTGAACTTAAAAATATAACAAAAATAAACAGTACTATAGATTATATAAAGATTGTGGTACAAAACAAAGATGGACAACAGGTGGTTCCTTAGCTCTTTCCTGCTATATTGTCAGATTTGTTTGTTAAAGCTTGTAACACTTGCTTAAAATGCTGTTGATATGCTATTACCGGTGGTAGTCATATTTCTAATGGTGGATTTGTCGACACTTAACCTGTTGTCATTAAAAGGGTAGCAGGGTAAATGTCGACACATCCATGGTGTCTACATGCTGAAAATATAGACATTGTGTTTGCCTACAATGTCGCCAGTCACAATGTTTGCATTAAATGAGCAATACCACCGGACCCGCTGGCACAATACAGTAATAACACATAAATAAAAACAGTGATAAAGCTTAACTAATCCCACCCTCCCAAAAAAGAAACATATAAAAAATTGTACAGAAAGGCAGCACACAAAGTGTTAAGAGAAATAAATACAAGTGTGACCTCTTCCAAACAGATTAACCCTAGTGCTGCCAGCCTAGTGCATTTTGTGTTGGTGCACTACAGGGTCCCAGCAAGCCAAGGCTACCATTAACAGTCTGGACATGGTAGTACAACAAGCACCATGACTGCAGGACATGCAGGCATTTGGGGAACCACAAGTGCCAGCATGCCTGACACCCATTGCCCACTGTGACCTGTTGTGCCCCAACACAAACTTTAAAGAAACTAATCACCTCGTTTTACCATTAAATGTATTGAAAAATAATAATACCCAATAATACTTACAAATATTCCAAGTGTGTAAAAAAATGATCTTCTTTCCTTGCATCTTGAAGAACCCCCATAATATGCATGGCAAAATAAATAATCTGATTATAACAATGGAGACTAACTCCTATATTGTCAAAAATGACAGCCACTAGAGTTATTTAGAATCTGGGACATACCCACTCTGTCAGAGATGAAAGCCCCAAGTTATAAATAGCAGCTGTCATTTCTTCAATATACGGCGGGAGTTCCTGCATACAGGAACTAGTGCACGTTGTGTCAATCAGGTTTTATATCTTGCCAGCACGTTCCAGAGGATTATTTGGGTTTTTACAAACTACAAGTAATTAAGATTTTTTTTCACATGCTTGGATTAATTTTACTGGGTTTATTTTGTGGATAACGACAGACACTTGGAATACTTTTATTAGGTAAGTTTGTAAAGCTTACAAGATTGAATTGTTTAGAAATGAAGAACACAGCTGTTAGTGTTTTTGGTTTTTTAATAAATTTAGTGGTGAAACGAGGAGTGTAGTTTATTTAAATTTTGAGTTGGTGCACTACAGGGCATAGAGGGCCCTGGTTGGCAGGACCCGCTGAAACTTATGGTTCCCCAAGTGCCAGCATGCCCTGGCAGCCATGGGTATGCTAGTGCTTGTAGTGCTACAAGCACCAGCATCCCAGACTGTTATTGGCAGTCTGGGCTTGCTGGAGCCCTGTAGTGCACAAACACAAAATGGTGTTTAAACATTAAAAACAATTTTATTACCCCATACCCACTACCCCAGGGGTGTGGTATGAGACCTAGAGCTTTCAGCACAGGGCTGGGTACCCCTAGAGGAGGAAACCACATTTATTTTCCAGACCCCATCTCCCTAGGGAATTCATCCTGATGCTGACCAGCATGGGGCTTGTTGTCATTATAGCTGGGGTACCTCACTCTGCGGATTCCCCTGCTATTGTGTCACCAGTCCTGGCTGGCAAAGCCTAGTACTGGTTCTAATAAAATCGAGAGGACCCCACACATTTTGTCCACCTGATTTTGCTAGTATCAGGACTAGGCTGGCAGCACTAGGGTTAATCTGATTGGGGAAGGGGGAACATGCTTGGGATTTTTTCAACCCTTTGAGTGCCGGCGACTTTTGTGCCGGTGGGTCCAGCCTCTGTATAATAGCCAGACCCACCGGCATTACTTGTTTAATGCAGACGCTGTGACTTTCGACATTACTACGGTCGAAAAACACAATGTCTACATTTTCAGCTTGTAGACAGCATGGATGTGTTGACATTTACCCTGTCAACAGTTTGGTGTCAACAGGATAAGTGTTGGCATGTCCACCGCTGGAAATTTTTACCTAACCCGGTATACATATTACTGTGAAAAAGGGTAATGTATGGGCTTGTTAAAGGTCAGAGGGCCGCCCATGCAGTCCATGAAGCATATCAGTTTGTCTGTCACTGAGCTAGATAGTGCTGCAGTCATCATTATTATGTATCATTACACCAGTCCTCCAGCAACCACGAAAAGATACACCTCCTGACAGGCACATCTATGCCTGTGTCCAGGTCTACTTGAGTCTCAATTTTGTGAATACAGTTTGCGCTTGCCCACCCAGTTCCTTCCCCATTTTGCTTCTCCTAGCACAAAAAGATGCAAATAACAATATACGAATGTATGCTGTGACAGATCTGGGCCTTACATTGGAATATCATGCCAGCACGGTCTGTCATCAGTGGACCAACTGAACAACTGTGGCCCACTCTGTTATTAAATGCCACCTGGTGGCCAGATCTGTTATTGCTGTGGTGTCCAGAGAGGGAGGGGGAGAGGCAGCTCACAGAAAGTGTGAAACAGCTGTGGACCCTGCAACATAGAACAAAATGGTGGAAGGGGTTAAAAACAGGACTTTATCTAAAATCAGGAGGTGCTTGTTTGTCAACTATTGTTCCAGCATCTCTTAAATCCAGACTGGATGGCACAGACACAGCAGGTGGGAGACCACTGTTTGCATGCCCTACTTCCCCCTTCACAAGGGGATAAACAGTGTAGGAGTTGACACAGGGAGGGGTCCAGGATCTGGTGTCTTTTGAGTAGGGACCAAAAAGATTCCCAGGGAGGCGAGGGATTGTTGTTGGAGAATCTTGAGACTGATTGAGAGTAACCATATTCTCTCAGGGCCAGAAAGTATTGCTATAGCAGGAACTTCTTTAGACAGAGAGAAGTGCACCTCTAAGACTCATTCTGTCACCACTCCATTGGGAGACGCTTGTAGATTCTGGGCAATTAGTAAGCCTGCATTTACAGGGTCTCACCAAGCTGGAGGAGAGCTGGCCAAGCGGCAGGGATCCTGAAGGTACACAAGCCTATCTACAGACCAGAACCCCTGACCAACTTGGACTATCTTCTGTGGACTGTTAATGCCGGGACTTTGTGCCAGCTATGAATCTGTGGTGGGGAGGTGACCTGCTGGGAACTTTGTTGGAGAATTTGCTTGCACTGGTGACTGTCTGACACTTTTTCATTTTGGTGGGCAAACACATTTTTCCTTGGAGAGCACTATAGTGATGAATTTAACTGTAATAGTGTATAACATTTATTTTGTTGTTTTGACCATATCAGATTGTGGAACAAGAAGATGTCCCCAGAGTTCCAGTTATGATATGGGGGCGCTGCGTTACCATCATTTAATAGGTGATCTAGTGCAACTTTAAGTGCCATTTCCAATTTCACTCATATAGCTGCAGCCCTAAAGTTGGTACAGTGTTACCATGTGGAAACTAAAACCACCAGAACCTTTTTCCAAGTAGCAAAATTATTCAGCCTTGTGTTATGTAACGATTTGATTTTCTCCTGACCATACGAGTAACATTGTTATGCCCGATTTTTTTATACTTAATTTATATACACTAGATCTCAGTTGAGACAATAACCCAATTATCCCCAAACCATACAACAAAATTATGAATTCTATGATATTTTCCGCATTTACCTTTTAATCTTAAACCCACAAAAGGATCAGCTTTTAAACTTTTAATGAACCTCATGATAAGTAAAATGTGATTGATAAAGATTAATAGTTCAAGCTGTGACTTAAAGTTCAGCATGAAGGCAAGTAAAAAAACGACTAAAGTACATTACTTTGCTTGCACCTGCCATGTCTCATTAATCTCAGTTTAGTTATTCAACTTGAATGTTAAAATATTGAAAATAAAAATGTGAATACAAGCAGCATGGTTAATGTTTACTGTATGTAAAATTACCATAAATTTAATACCATAAACATGACACCAAAGGATCAACTACCCATTACTGATACTTGTGGTTTTTTTCTTTATAGTATGCTAGAAATTCAAGGGTAAGTATATATATATATATATATATATATATATATATATATATATTAATTACTACAGTATGTTATGACAAAATAATAGATTTCATGAAGAGAGGAACATTTCTTTTCAGCAGATCTATTATTGTTGCTAATATAAAAGGTAAGATCTGGTAAAATTCTGCATGTTAGCATTGGAATAAAGATGATTTATATTATCATTAAACTGCATACTGTTGATGCCTCTATTCATTGCACTAAACTCCTTTGCATATGTTAAGACTTAATACTACAAGCAAGTAAATAAAAACATGGAGACTAGTAAATTTTGGCAATAAAGTTCACAGTTTATTTAAAACAAGAACTGATGTGCCATACAAAGCAGGTAAAGGGGTCCTCCACACAAAAGGACCAAGAGTCATGTTATATTGCAGGGGACAGTGACCTAGAGCCAATTAGCGGAAGCACCATATGAATTAGTCGCTGACTTGCAAATGCCTTCCTGCCCAAGCTAGAGTCCTTTATTAGACAAACAACCTGCCACCAAGTGACCAAACTACGACCCCTAATCTCCAATATATCTGCTCGATAAAAATCTACAAACCTTCATCCATAAGACAGAATCCATCTTTCCTAAATAGATGACTCTGATCCACCACCATCAAAGGGTGATTAATAATAAACCCACCCAGAGACCTACCAACATGCCCTGTGTACCTATTAACCTTCTTAAATAGACTTCTCATAATGGGAGCAAGAATATTGACTGTCCAGGAGAGCCTGGGTATGACCTCCGACCAGCACATAATTACCACCAGCCATGTTGCCTTTATCATTCTTAAATCGAGTGGAGTTCTAGACGTCCAAAGATTTCCCCTTACCAAAATCGTTACCCCCAGGTGAATGACAAGTATGTCGGGGGGGGCAATATTGCTTATCCCATAAGACAAAAAAGGGATGAGGGACACCCATCCCAATCCCTTCCTACCCAACCCTCTCGCAGCCACGTGATGGAAAAAGGTGGTCCAGTCAGGAGCCAAAAGTTGTCTGGATATCCAGTACACATACGAATGACTAACAACACATATCCTGATCTTCTAATTTCATGTGCCTAGACACAAAAACAAAGCAATTCCACATCAAAGCTTGGTCATAGCTGCACACCTAAGGCACCACTGTAACCAGGGTGGAATAGAACACAATGGGGATGGGGGAGGGGATGCATTTGGGTAACCTATATGAATGTAAAAACCCATAAATCCCTGGAGGTATGTAGCTAAACAGGGGATGAGGAGAAGAAAGGAAAAGAAATAGGAAAAATCTCTTCATGCCCTTGCTAAAAGCGACAAGCATCAAAGCCCTGGGTTACCAAAGGAGGAAAGCATGCACCCATTATTTCCGCTGCCTTATGTAAGCTTTATAGGCATTATACTTGCATCTACCCAAGGATTTAATGTCTGTGATGGAAGATCCTGCCTTGGCTGCAGCAGTAGCCGCCCCATAACGAAAGAAATGGGTGCAGTAAATGACCGGTCTGAAGCAAAGTACTCAAAGGAGCACTAAAATAATGCATTGAATAGAAATTTAGTGAGCAGGGACCCGTCTGCAAGTACCATCCACAGATCACCCTCATGGGATCCAGTGGTAGTCATATTCCCGATGCTTACAAAACCGACGCAGTAAAATCAGACATGTAAATACAGATAACCCAAAAATAGACGCAAACATAATATCCACAACTATAATGCTGACAAGATGCAATCATCGACAACAATAACACTTGACGTATATAATGGCGATAAATATAAAAATCTGACATGTGATATTGCAACATTGACAAGATAGATGGGATCTAACACCCGCAAACTGAGAACACAGAACTACCGGACATATGGTTAAGTCCTCTTGTGAAGGTATGTTAATCCACTGGCCTCTCCCCCATTGATTTGTTGTATACCTAAGTAGCGTGCACAACACTTGTGAATCGCTCATGACTATGCAACTAGCAAAGCGTACCCTGCAACGTTCTAAGACTGAGCCACCAACTCACTAACCCTGAACACACCAAAATAGGCAAAAGAAAAAGCAGCACAATGATTGATCCTTAGCCGCCAGGCACTGCGTATACCCGCACTGTTCAGAGCTCCTGGGGAGCTCTGGCACTTGACAGGAGGGGGCAGTGGCCACTATCATTCACCCGAGGCCAACACTAGGGTTGGTGCTGTGAGAGACGGCTATGGTAAGGAGTAGGGGAGGCCTTTCAACTGAACAATGGCTCCTGGGGATGCATGGGAAACATCCTTAAATCTGGCGGGGGGGGGGGGCAAATCTACCTTGGTTGGACATGGTCTAAAGCTGGGGAGACTATTGAAAGAACAAGAAAAGGGGGCACCCAGGCAGACGGGGGGAGGGGGGGCAGGGGAGAATGTAAAAGAAATGAAACAAGGCAGGGAGATGGTGAAGGAAAACATATGATAAGTGAATAGAAATTTAAATATCTCAGTAATTGAGGGTACACTGTGAAGGAATGATACTGAGCATGAACCAAATGTCATTATTCTCCACAGCAAAAAAGAGGTCCAACAACCACTGGGGGGAGAGTGTATAAAGAACCCAAAGGAAGGTATATAATCTTTGTGTATGATATTTTAAAAGGACATTCTTTATATATAAGATTTACAACATTTTTAAATGACAATGTATGACATGTTATAGTGTGTGATAATTTGACCTAATAGTTCTGTCACCTGCTCATAATCATATAGAACTTCCTTCAGGCATGTTATCATTGGCAAACAGCCTACTGTATACTAAGCCTTTCCCTGCTTACTCATTCTGTGATTGATTCTTAAAGCAATTATGATTTTATTGAATGTTCTGGGTATAAGTACAGAAAAGGGTCAGTACAAATCCTTAATTACTAATACAATACAAACATGAAGCAAAAATCAGAAGAAAAAAAATAACTTTTAATTCAGTTTCTCCCAAGTTTTCTTTTTTACAAAGTCATCTTTTACATTTTATTACATTTTCCATAAAGGAAACATCCACACGTTTTTTAAAATTATATTATACATTTCATAATAAGATAATCTGCATGCATCTTATTCATTGTTCTGCTTATTGTTCAAAAGCATCATGAACAGCTTTTCTGTGGCACTGAAGTTAGGCCGCTCTCTGTGCTATATGATTGGCACTGTCACGGGCACTAGGAGTCTTTACCCAGGGATCACCAGGTGATAAGCTTATCAGAGCAGTATAGATGGTAATATGGTACTCTGGTAGCGGGGTGATCACGGAACAGGAGACAGCAGATGATAGAGATGCTCGGGAAAGTCTATGACTAGCAGCACTGGTAATATATATGTAGAAATACACGAGGAACTGAATGGACAAAGGACACGTGAGGGTAGTCAGTGGTCTGCGGTAGCAAGTTGTACCACTGCTATAGTGAGGAGGAATGTCCAACAGAGATGAGGAGGTGATGAGAGTCAGCGGTCTGCGTTTAGCAAGTTGTACCACTGTCTGGGTGAAGGAATAGAATCCAGGTGAAGGTATCCGGGGAGTCAGTGGTCTGCGTTAGCAAGTTGTACCACTGCTATGTGAGAGGACACTGGCACAGGTGACACCGGAAACAGGAATCAGTGGTCTGCCTCTAGCAAGTTGTACCACTGAATATATGAGTGAGGAGGAGCACGGGGAGAGACTGCAATACAGAGGATAACCGGGCACCTTGAACTTGATCCACAATGACATGCACAATATAGTAATGACTGAACAGCACTGCAATAATACAAAGTCATAGAAACTATCCGGGCAAAAGATAACACAGTCAATGATGGCAAAAGTCTCAGCGGATAGTAAGCTCCAGAGGAGAACAACTCAGTCCAGCAAGATATGCAATACACCAGCACAGTCAATGAGAAGTATGCATACCGTGGTTCAGGAGCAGGCTGTCAGACAGGAGTGCAGAGATACCTGAACGGCTGGAGGCCGGCAGGATGCGAAGTCCCTGGAGGGTGAAGCGGTAATCAAGTAGGTGCAGCGCACAGGTAGGTAGACCAGCAGGGGAACAAATACTCAGGAAGCAGTAGTATGTAGAACTGGACTCCTGGAGGACCCTGAAGAGTAGCGATGGTCTAGACGAGATGAAAGCAGTGAGGCGCAGATCCGATGCAGACTGGCGAGTAGACACCAGCAGGAACACTGAGAAGCACGGAGAGCGGATTAGCTGCTGCAGACACGAGTAGAACTGAGGAGTAGCAGCCAGCAGGACTCTGCAGGTCCACGGAGGTAGCGGATAGCAACCAGCAGGTGCAGCCACGATGAAACACGGGAGAGTAGAGCTGAGCTGGAACTGTTGAGCACGGAGAGCAGCGGATAGGAATCAGTTGTAGCAGTCTCGAGGAAACACAGGAGAGTTGAGATGAGCTGAAGACTGTAGCGCACGGAGGCAGCGGATAGGAATCAGCCAAACAGTCACGATGAAACACAGGAGAGTTGAAGTGGTCTGAGGACTGTAGTGCACGGAGGCAGCGGATAGGAATCAGCTAACGGTCACGATGAAACACAGGTGAGTTGAAGTGGTCTGAGGACTGTAGTGCACGGAGGCAGCGGATAGGAATCAGCTAACAGTCACGATGAAACACAGGAGAGTTGAAGTGGTCTGAGGACTGTAGTGCTTGGAGGCAGCGGATAGGAATCAGCTAATAGTCACGATGAAACACAGGAGAGTTGAAGTGGTCTGGAAACCACAGGAGTAGAAGTGGTCTGGAAACCACAGGAATCAGCAGCGCTGAATACACGAGGAAACACAGGAACACCTTCAGAGGCTCATGGGGAATGAGACTCCAAGATCAGGCAACGAGGTATGGACAGCAGGTGCTTTAAATAGGGAGTGTTGCCTGATCAGCCAATTAAGTAAATGGACAGGTACTGAAGGTTTTGAAAGGGCTGCGCATGCGCAGACCCTCAGGATGGTGGACGGCCACGGTTCCTATACACACGGGAAGAAGCACTCACAGTCTGGTGAGTGACAGGCACACTAGCCCCTGCCATATGTCTGCCCCTAAACATGAGAACCAATACAAACCAATTTGGTAAGTTTCAGGCACTTCTATATATCCAGTCAGCACATGTCCACTGTCGGCCTGTGAGTGATATCATCTGTTGAATGCACTAAAACGTTCTCATGTTATCCAACAGCATGCCAGGCTGGCTGTATGGCTATATCTGTCCAACTTGCATGTCATGTGTATGTCACTTCAGGCTGAGTGACAAAATCAGTCACATGTGGTGAGCTTAAGAGTAGTTTTGGCAGCATGACAAATTCTTAAAAAGTGAAAAGAGAAGGGTGGAGATGTGAGAGTCCAGAATACTACACTGACTTGATACATCTGTTGAGATCAGCAGCTCACAAAAGAACTTAAAAACATCTCTATTTCTTACCAAAAGACAACAGAAAATTTTATAGCAATAAAAAGCCACAAAGGATCCTCAATTTAGAGTATTGGTGAGGTATAGGTTATATTTTTAGTTTACATTCGGCAATGTATCGGTGAAGTGTATGTTACTTTTTTAATTTACGTTTGGTGTACTTTGGAAAAACAGCAGATGACTTTCCACCTGCTCTAGAAAACCTAAGTTAACATTTAAGTTTATTCTTTACAACTTGGCATCTAGAGACACTAAACAATTTGAGACATTAGGGGTCATTTATAGGCCAGAAATATGCAAAATCATATCACCCTGTTTTATACCAGGCTCATATTTTGGAGCATGTCTTCCCCTTTTTGACATTTATGAGGGTGCTTTGCAGGCCTGGGCACACAATGCAATGTCAGTAAAAGTAAAAATATCACCAAAATATCTTATAACACATCAACTAACCCCTTCATTAAATGAAACATTTAAGTTTACCACCAGGACTACTCTTTGCAGCACCTTTTATGTATTCATCTAAGGCTAGGTACACGGTGAAGAATTTTCAGACCGATGTGTTATCTACAACGATTTTACTAACGACTGAAGGTCCACTCGCTCATACACACTAGACACGTTTTAAACGATTAATAAAAGATGAACCGTCAGGGCAGCGACTTTCTATGTCATATTGTCGTATTAAAAGATTTGGATTTCGTACACACTGAAATGTGGTGGTTCCTGTAGTGATATACCCAAGTAATTTAAAAAATGTGCCGTGCATGTTGATTAAGAACCATCCAAAAACTCTTAAAAGAAGAAGGAAACATGTCTTCTTCATTTATTCTGTAACAAATAGTTGTGTACAATGTACGTTCATTTGTAACTGCACAGCAACAAATTATTTTACTATTATGGATACTGTTAAAGAATGGCAAGCAACTGCTCTTTTGGTACTCGCTATGGAGAGGTGCAGGCTTAAGAAATATACATACACACATCCCCAGTGGAGTCGCAGCTCGAGAAACCATCGGCATTTGGTCGTGGATCGATTGGAAATTTATATACATTACATGTTTGTAAGGTGATTGGAACAAGATTGTTAAATAGTACGACCAACCAATCGGCACTTCGAGGCGACTTTCGAGCATTGTGTAATTATACACACTAAGCCGACATCCAAATGAACGGTTGTATGTCAGCTGTTTTGCATGATGGTTGGATGAAAAAGCTCCAGTGTGTACCTAGACTAACTCATACCAATTAGGGGACATCAGGGCTTCCATTATTTTGAATGTCCAAGCCTTACCCTATGACTTTTTATTTATATGGGTTTATCATGTGTGCACATAGTAATGTAATTCCGATATGAAATGCACATAGATGAGATAAGATAACCCTGAAATTAGAGGCTAAGGTCTGCTTATAGCCACTTGCAACCTAGAGTTGAAATCTGTAGCTACTAAAAAGACTTTCTGGAGACCAAAAATGGGTTTACCACCAAAAATGGGCAATCTCATTATGTATCTTGCAACTAATTGATGTTATTTACTAATTATGATACTCATGCTACCGAAATAAAAATATTCAGATCAATTACATATAGATAGAAAGGGGGCGTATTTATTTTTGATGAATGACATGCTCAAGCTGCGGGGACACACTCGATAAAGATGTACTAATCCAACTAAGTTAATTGAAAACCTTTTGCAGTGCAGTATAGTCTTTGGCTAGCTGTGCCTTTGACATGTCATGTGATAATCACTCAATTATACCATAGCTGGATAGCATAAACGGGCACACCCAGACAGTAATAGTTAAGTGCTTGGCCACTCTATTAGATACTTCTATCTAATAGTGAGGTGCTTCTGTGTTTCAATTTGGATCTGTCTGCTCAACTGGATTGAGATTTCTGAGAAGGACACTGCAATAAGCTAAGTTCATGGTACAGTTCAATGACCAGGACATTTGTAGCCCTATTACATGGAGCATTATGCTTAGTGAATTCACTGTACATTTCCTTGATTAGGACATTTCTAGCATTGTAGAGCATTATAGTCACCAAAAAGCCTGTTTGCAGATGGGTAGACTGTATTGCTTAACATCATGATGTTATACATAAATAAAAAAGTATTTATTTAAAAAGACTGCTGTGCACGTATTTAATCTTCTACACAGCTTTATTGACACTTACAAGAGGAATCAATGGACTCCATGCAGTTTGTGCCATATTCTGGTTCTTGCATGAGTGGACCTCTTTGTAGAAATGTATTGACAGTACATGCAAGCTTTTTAACAAAATAGATCACAGAACAAGCAATATGCTCTAATCACTAGACATCAAATTTTTCTTTTATTATTCCTGGGGTTATTTTTGAGTTTTCACTTGCAAAAACAAAAAAAACATATTTTCCAGTGTTAATGAAAGAAATATACAGCAGGAGAGTGTGGAGTTCTTATAGGCGGGAACAGGGTAAAGATGGACGTTGATTTAGTATATATTTTCTTGATAAAATTAGATAATTAAGTTTACAATTGGGCATCTGAAATCATTTTGACATTTTAAAAATTCAATCCATTATAAAATATTATAAAATATTCCTTAGTTTATATAATAATAGTTTAAGGTCTGTAATGACTTAAATGAAATGGCTGACTAGTACCGTACAACAGAAAGATATCTAACTTATACATTTGGTGTGCTGCTATTATTTACTATTATTATTCATTATTCAGCTAGGAATGTAGCTCTTTTAACACTCTTTTTATAGTTACTCTGTTTTATGATCTACAGTACACAGTAAATTTTTTATTTGCATTCCCAGACAAAGTGAAATAATAATTTTATGTACAATTTTATCACATGGGAGAAAGGAAAAGTGACATCTAATATAACATTTTCTAAAATGGTTTGTAACCTTAAAGACAAATGGAAAATATAGATTTTTTTCAATTAGCATTAATTAAATTGTTGTGTACTTTGTGATTTACTTTTAGTGTTATTTATTTTTAGAGCAAACAAAAGAATGGTGTGTCTAAGCATAGTACTTATTATAATGTACCATCAATTATCTCACCTTATATCTTATGTATAAGATATACAGACTAATTGTTTAACAAGGGAAACATGACACAAAGTGCAAACCACCATTTGTCTAAAAGAAACATATTTCATTCGTAAATCAATTATTGTGTGTTGTGAAGGGAATAGGGAGCCATTTCATGGGACTGATGGTGGATCATGGTAACAAAAGCATCCAGTAATAAAGACAAAAATCAAGCAGTTTAGTACAACTAGCCCAAATCTAGTTTTATTGGGTAGTAAATGTGCAAGCAAAAAAAATAAGTTACAATACAATACATTTTAAACCTGTCCAGTTCTAACTAACACTCCAACTTTCTTCACTTGTTCTTCAAGGGACTGAATTTCCTGCCCACAAACCAAATAGCTGCAAACAGTGAGTTTATTCAACTTACCTCTGGAATAGGCTCCCTGATTTTTTTTTTTTATTGTACAATTTTTAGTTACCTGGAATTACTTCTTATACTATAACTGTTGGAATTGTAAGGATATAAAATAGATCATATATTGTTTAATATAATGTTTAATAATATCATCCCTTTTTTATATAGAATATAGGAAATATTAATGAGTAGTTAAACATTTTGCAGATAAATGAAATATGTAAATTGGAAACAAGTACTGTAATTGTGGGTGTGGTCTGATATAAACTGTGAAGATATGGGTATTCTGGCCCGAATCTACCCACTTCATACTGACTGGCCACCCACGGGTGCCTTACTATGCCAGGGAAGCTTAACCAGTACCTTCTAAGATTCCTAAAGTCACTCAGGCAAATGCAGTTAGAAAGTAAAACAATACATTATTGTAATAAAAACAATCTCTAGAATATTATATACACACAGTAAATAAATGCCAGGCAGATTTACCACATTATCTGACCCTTACCCCGCTAGCTTGAGGAGTTACTGTCACCTGGATGCCCTGAATTGCAGTATTCAAAATCCATGGATCCCTCTAAGCTGCACATGTAGTCCACTGGTAGAAAACGGCAACTCAAAACAAGATCTTGCGCCTTCCAGGAAACAATCCACAGAATGAACAACCCCTTATATCCATGGTCAAATTTCCACAGTATTTTACCATCCCTGGGCAAACCCCTGGTTCTCTCCCTCTTGAACATTGGTGGGTGCTGGATCAATGGGAGTGGAGATGAGCTGTGTTTCCACAGAAGCCCATTTACTGGGTTGCAGACAAAATGTCTGGACTAGTCCTGTGGAAGACAATAGATACTAATTGGCATACCCCACCTCCAAAGATATGATAGCAGTCAACCCCTCCTGAAATGAACCCCTTACACTACTTTGTGATGTCACAGGTTCCCCAGCTGTACCATGCTTTCTCTAGAGAAATAAATGCAGCTCCAGTCCCCTCACCTGTATCTTGGACACCACTTGGTCCTTACCCATAACCCACATGGCTTCAATTTGAGAACAATGTATAACAGCATCACTGAACTAACAACAAACATGTTTTTACGATGGGAAACATGGACTGAAGAAGTCTCCTATATAGGCATGGCTACAATGTCCACTTATCCACATGTAATTAGACACTGCAGTTGTACTGTGTTGAGCTGGGGAACAAAAATAGGGCTATAAAAATTAGAGATGGGCGGGTCCGGTTCTCCGAGAACCGAACCCACCCGAACTTTGGGTATCCGAGTACCGAGCTGAGCAGCTCGGTACTCTCCCGCCCATTCCGAATCCAAATCGAGGCCGAACGTCATTGTGACGTCGTCGGATCTCGGGGCTCGGTTCTCGCGATACTTCAACTTTATAAATACACGCCTCCACAGCAATCCATCGCCATTTGACAGAGGGAGAGAGCAGGGTGTAGTCATAGGCTAATTAGAGCAGGGACAGAGAATACAATATTGTTCTTGCAATTGCTCTAACCAAAATCGCTAGTGCAGAGAGGAGGATAGAGGTTTATTATTTTTTCTTCATATTTGGCACTCCCCAGCGCTTTTGGGGTGTCCCCCATAATTGTGCATAAATATTTCTGGCTGTCAAAAGTCATATCTGTCAGCAGTATCTACTAAATAATTTTTAGCACTCCTCAGTGCTTTTGGGGTGTCCTCCCTAATTGTGCATTAATATTTCTGGCTGTCAAAAGTCATATCTGTCAGCAGTATCTACTAAATAATTTTTAGCACTCCTCAGTGCTTTTGGGGTGTCCTCCCTAATTGTGCATTAATATTTCTGGCTGTCAAAAGTCATATCTGTCAGCAGTATCTACTAAATAATTTTTAGCACTCCTCAGTGCTTTTGGGGTGTCCTCCCTAATTGTGCATTAATATTTCTGGCTGTCAAAAGTCATAACTGTCAGCAGTATCTACTAAATAATTTTTAGCACTCCCCAGTGGTTTGCGCTCAGAATGGATTCAAAGCAGTCCACATATGATCTGAATGAGCAACCAGGTTCTGTCACCAGTCCTGATGTTAGTGTTCCCAGTACGTCATCTGGCCAAGGCGATGTCAAACAACAGAGTGTTTTCAAATTAGTGCAAAAAACAAAAACCAAAAAAAAATTTACTGTATTGAAGCGAAAAAGAAGTGTAACTGAGCAAAAGTTAAGTGACGATAAAAAAAAAATTGCAAGCATGCCATTCTACACACGCAGTGGCAAAGAGAGAATGAGGCCTTCACCTTTGGCTATTAGTGGCAGATCCCAAAAAGTTACCCAGCCTACAATTGGTGCACAACTACTGTTACGCGTCAAAGCCGAGCTGCAAGATAACAGTGAGGCATTACAGGAGAATATTTGCTCTGATTCACAAATGACAACAATCCCTGTGGAGAGTCCATCCAACAGTGGGATGTCTAATCGTGAGCATTCTGCTGATGTGTGCCTTAATAGCCCGAGTGTAGCCGGTGATACCCAAATTGAGGATGCCACTTTGGAATTACAAGAGGATGAGGGGGAGATTTGTGTAGGCGACGAGGGCGCTAATGAGGATGTTGATGAGGATGAGGTTGTTTGTGTAAGTCCTGCACCAGTGGCAGCAGTTCTGGCACGTGACAAGAAAAAGGCCATTGTCATGCCTGGGCATAAAACAAAAAAATCCACTTCTTATGTGTGGAATTATTTCTACCCAAATCCAGACAACAATTGTATAGCCATTTGTAGTGTATGTGAAGCCACAGTCAGTCGAGGGAGGGACCTTAACCATCTTGGAACCTCGTCTATGTTACGCCATTTAACGAGAGTTCATGGCAAAGTGTTGGGAAAAGCTGAAAGTTCTTCCCAAAAGAATACAAGCACTCCCTCATCAGCTAAAACCCTCCGCTCACCGACATACCGACGGCTACAAAATACACCCACCACACCATCCTCATCAATATCCTCAGTAGCGCTCGGAGTTAGCCCGGCATCCCACTTAAGGCTGGATGACTCCGGCACTATTATTGATTCCTCTGAAGAAAGCGTTAGTCCTGCTGCTGCTGTTGCTGCTGCTGGGGGTGAATCGTCATTCCAGAGGCAGGTTAATAAAATGAGCAGTCCTACATTTCAGCAATTAACTGTGAAACAATCATTTGCGAGGGGAAGCAAATATGACAGCAGTCACCCAGTCGCCAAGCGAATCACAGATGCCATGGCTGCAATGTTAGTGTTAGATCTGCGTCCAATCTCCACAATAAACGCAGCTGGTTTTTCACAGTTAATTGAGGTTTTGTGTCCGCGTTACAGAATTCCATCGCGACACCATTTCTCCCGTAAAGCTATTCCACAACTATACCAAAAAGTGTGTAAAAATGTAGAGATTGCGCTGAAAAATGCCATTCTGCCCACTGTTCACTTAACCACAGATATGTGGACAAGTGGAAGTGGCCAAACCAAAGACTATATGACTGTGACAGCCCACTGGGTTGGTCATTCACCTTCACCAGCAGGAACAGCAGCAGCATGTACACCACTACGTAACATTTGTCACAGGCAGGCCACTCTTTGTATCACCGGCTTCACTAACAGGCATACGGCTGACAATTTGTTACGCAAACTGAGAGATGTGATTGATGCATGGCTTATACCACTCGGACTCTCCCCAGGGTATGTCATTTCAGATAACGCCAACAATATAGTGCGAGCATTACAGCTGGGTGATTTCCAACATATTCCCTGTTTTGCTCACACCATCAACTTGGTGGTGCAGAGCTTCCTACGAAATAACCGTGAGGTGCAGGAGATGCTTTCGGTGGCCCGTAAAATTTCAGGCCATTTCAGGCATTCAGCCACAGCATGTAGGAGATTACAGCAGCTCCAAGAGCAGTTTAACTTGCCCTGCCACCAACTTAAGCAAGAGGTGGTAACTCGGTGGAATTCCACCCTGTACATGCTTCAGAGGATGGAGGAACAGCGCAAAGCCATCCAAGCATATTGCACAAGTCATGACATTGGGACAGGAGGGGGGATGTATTTCACTCTTGCACAGTGGGGAATCCTTTCAGTGCTGTGCAAGGTGCTGAAACCATTTGAAGTTGTGACATGTGAGGTCAGTGCAGACTCTGCTAGTTTGAGCCAAGTCATTCCTTTAATTAGACTATTGGAAAAGCAGCTTGAGAAAATGAAGGAGGAGCTGAAAGCAAGCAATTCAGCAAAGTATGTTGGCCTTGTCGATCAAGTACTTAATTCGCTTCACAATGATCCTCGAGTTATTAAGATCTTGAACTCGGATCAGTACGTTTTGGCCACTGTGCTTGATCCAAGGTTTAAAACCTACATTGAGTCTTTACTTGTAAATGAGCGAGATGTGAACTTTTGCAAGGAGCTATTGCTCAGCAAGTTGGCCGCTGAACTGGGCCTCGGCTTGACGACGTGTCCTCCTTCCCTTTCTCAAGCTGTTGCTCGTAAAAAAATAAATTTCCAAAAAAGAAGCAGGGAAGACACAGGGGGCAGACCAGAACAATTTAACATCTGGGCTGGTTTGAAGGATTTTTCAAAAAAATGTGTCACTTTGCCCATAACTCCATCCAATATGAGTATAAACATGCAAAGGATGGTGGAGGATTACTTTCAAGAGGTAGTTGATATGGAAATGTCAGACAGTCCCTTTCCTTACTGGGAAGAAAAGCAGGCCATTTGGAAACCCATGTACAAACTTGCTTTGCAATACCTAAGCTGCCCACCCTCCAGTGTGTACTCTGAACGAGTGTTCAGCACAGCAGGGAACTTAGTCAGTGATCGCCGTAGAAGGTTACTTCCCAAAAATGTGGAGAAAATGATGTTTATAAAAATGAACTACATCTTCCACGAGGAAGGCCTTCACCATCCAAGACATCCAAGCACTGACTGTTCTCTAATGGCGGATTCAAGCGGCGATGAATTGATAGTCTGTGATGATGACGTACACACTGGTGAGGGTGAGGATTAAGCTGAAGATGATGCCGATAACATCTTTTTAAAACTTTCTATGTAAGTGTAGGGTGCAATCTACCCCCAAAGAGGAAAGGGACTTGTGGCATTTCCATATCACATACCATCTTGAAAGGCTGCTGTTAGGGCAATTTATCCTTAAGGGTAGGGTGTCATAGACAGAGTGACCCTAAACTGGCTTTGTCCATTTTTCATAATATTGTACAGTCTATAATGGCTGAATTTTTGGGTATTTTATACAAGTGGAGGGGGGCCTAGAGAGACAGAAACCAAACTGGCTTTTTCCATGTCAATTAATATTGTACAGTCTATAATGGCTGAATTTTTTGGTATTTTATACAAGTGGAGGAGGGCCTAGAGAGACAGAGTGACCCCAAACTGTCTTTCTCCATGTCAATTAATATTGTACAGTCTATAATGGCTGAATTTTTTAGTATTTTATACAAGTGGAGGGGGGCCTAGAGAGACAGAAACCAAACTGGCTTTCTCCATGTCAATTAATATTGTACAGTCTATAATGGCTGAATTTTTTGGTATTTTATACAAGTGGAGGAGGGCCTAGAGAGACAGAGTGACCCCAAACTGTCTTTCTCCATGTCAATTAATATTGTACAGTCTATAATGGCTGAATTTTTTAGTATTTTATACAAGTGGAGGGGGGCCTAGAGAGACAGAAACCAAACTGGCTTTCTCCATGTCAATTAATATTGTACAGTCTATAATGGCTGAATTTTTTGGTATTTTATACAAGTGGAGGAGGGCCTAGAGAGACAGAGTGACCCCAAACTGTCTTTCTCCATGTCAATTAATATTGTACAGTCTATAATGGCTGAATTTTTTAGTATTTTATACAAGTGGAGGGGGGCCTAGAGAGATAGAAACCAAACTGGCTTTCTCCATGTCAATTAATATTGTACAGTCTATAATGGCTGAATTTTTTGGTATTTTATACAAGTGGAGGGGGGCCTTGAGAGACAGAAACCAAACTGGCTTTTTCCATTTCTTTACATATTTAACTATAAGTGTAGGGTGTAATATACATTCAAAGACGATGGCTGCATTGCCAATATGCATAGATGGAGAGGAAGACAATCTGTTTTGTGTGTAGAATAGGCCTACCAACGAAGAATTAAACTGTTTTTTTGGATGATTTATTACCTCAACAATTAGATTACTGGTCTCTAAAACAGTTGGAGCACTAAATTGGGTTAATTTAGGCCCAAAAACATGGATTTTCCAAAAAAATAGCAAAACAAAACCAAACAAAACCAAAACCAAAACCAAAACACGCAATGGCGGTTTTGCAAAACCAAAACCAAAACCAAAACACGACGGTAATCCAGATCCAAAACCGAATCCAAAACCAAAACACGGGGGTCAGTGACCATCTCTAATAAAAATACACATTATAGTTCACATTTTGTGAGGAGCAGGATGGTTAAGATGTTATCCAAACTCGTTTCATCACATAAGCCAAAGTCTGAGAGGATACTAATGGGCAAGGCATCTTAAAGACTCTTGTGATCATTCGCTATTGTTTGGAACACATGGCACAAAATATCCCATTAATAGAGTTGATTACCCTATAGTCTTTCTGCCAGACCCTTTCATCTTTAGCTTTGCTGTATTGTAGAGTTCCATTTCAGCTTACATGTCTCCTGTGAATTAGTTGTCTGTGTTCCCAGCATACTCTTTGGTCTGTATCTGATGAGTGCTTACTCTTTCCGCTCCTAGCTCTAGTAAGATACAGACTCTTTTCCTTTCACTTGTAGTTTTCCCAGCTGACACATGGAGCAGCATTCTGCCCTGACAAAGCCTTATAGCGAAACGTGCGTCGGCGGACGCGACGTTTGCTGCTCTTTATAAATCAGACCTACTATTATTAATAGACCAGTCATCTATGAATGTTTATTTATAGGAAGCTTTAGAACGACCTCAATAAAAAAATACTTTGATTCATCAGAGCTTAATAGACATAGGGACTCATTGAATAATATCTGAGCTCCATTAAACCAGTACTAAATGAATGTTGTATGCTGATTGAGGCGATTAAAACTGTATTATTACCCTACTAAATATCATGGAAAAATAGGGGATATTAAAGTCCAATATATTTCAAGTGGGATATAAAAATTGAGAGAAATAGCATTATCCCCATGATAGTATATTTAGACAGTGGAAATCATCCTTAACATATGTGGACTATAAAATCAACACATGATTAAGGAAAACATCTTTATTAGTAACTGGTGGTTATGGATTAATGGTCTCATTTGCTAATGATGTCTGAATAATTATAATTATTAGTGTACAAACTTATGGAAGGTATTACAATATATTGAACAGCATCGCGGCTAGGTAGTGGTTCACTACCTATATTAACAGATATAATTTCCTGTGCAAAAATATTCTATATTCACTTTTTAATATTTCGCTACTAGTTCTTTAATGGACCAATTTTTGGTTACAGATTTTAACAATATATAATAAAAATGTAAGTTTTAAATGGAAACGGACATTTGAGTGCCTCACTCTAAACACACTTTTCTATTTCTTCAGTAGTATATGATACCTCTACATTGGTGTCAGGTGTCAGGACTCAAGCAGACATTTGTGTCTTCCATGTTGGGTTCTTTAACCAGAATTCTAAATAAAGAACCCACCTAGGAAGCCACAAACTGGTGCCAAAACTTGTTTGGCACAGCACTTAGAAGACAACCACTGCAATAGTTTTAACCCTTTATTTATTTACCTACTTTTTACATTATTTTCATTATTTAATATTTAATTATTATCTATTTCTACTTGCATCGCATCTTTATTTATTGTTTTCATTATTAGCTTCCATTACCTTGATTCTACATTATTTTATTCTTTTCTCATACACAAAATTCCACTATGTTGTTACTAAACCATTTTATCATATTTGAACTACTTAACTTATTTCATTTTGTCTTTTTATTATTCATTATTATCTCTGTCTTCTCACAAATATTGTATTTGATTTCTATTTGTTTTACTCATTATCACACTCACACACTTGTATCTATTATTTACATTGTGGGAAACCATATTGAATATAACTATATTTTACACATTTCATTGTTTAATTTTCATTGTTGTCATTGACCTCTTTGACTTCCATTATTTTTTTAATATTTACTATTATACTTTTATATTTCTTAGCCAGCTATAAAACAGCTATGCCTTAACTGAAAGACTTGCAGCTTTTTATCAATAGTTCATTTCACTGGTTTGAGGAACTCCCGATCACAATTGTTATTGTCCAAAAATAATTGCTCCAAGAGAAAACTAGCATACAATATTCTAGAAAATGACTAAAATGTAAATGCTAACTGCTAGGTGTCTTCCATTGTCCAATGGCAATGTTCATTAACCACTATAAGGAGAAAATTGACCAAGAGTGGTGTGCACATGCACAAACCACTGCTCTCTTAAAGAATGTTGTTACATGTTACAGAGGGACTTTAATTTTTAGCAGAAAACATGTACTTTGGTGTGATGAAGTTTGGGAGCACTATGAGCCCTACATACAGAGAACTATTTAATTTCCAGTGTGTGCTCCATTCGCCAGAAGATCACAAGGGAGATGTATCATCATTCACTCTGCCTGTTTGAGCTGCAGCAGTATAAAACAAAGTGGCATGAGCTTGTTGCTGATATCAGGACTCAGATCTGGTAGAAAGCTTTGTTTTTAACTTACAGAATTCCACCTAAAACAAAATTTTAAGTTTTTGATAGATTCCTTAAAAAATTCCTTGTAGACAGAGGGCCTGAGTCAGTAAGGCACACATACTGAGCGTACCGTGCATTTGTTCTCAACAGCATGTAAATCTGCTCTGCATACTCCCAGAGTCAGCAAGGAACGGATCTCAAGATACGTGTGGTGTTGACTGTGGGTGTAGGTTTACTTTGCTGTGCTAGACCAGACACTGCAGGATGCGTACAATACACATGTGGAATATGAAATCTCAAAAGAATGCACAAAAAAACAAAAACAATTAATGTTACCTGTCAATAGAGATGCTCACTGACCCCTGTGTTTTGGTTTTGTTTTTGGTTTTGGATCTGGATTACCTTCGTGTTTTGGTTTTGCAAAACCGCCCTTGCGTGTTTTGGTTTTGTTTGGTTTTGTTTTGCAATTTGTTAAAAAAATTTAATTTATTTGTGCTTAAATAACATAATTTAGGTATTATTTTGTAGCTACATTATTATTAACCTCAGTAACACTAATTTCCAGTAATTTTTTATTCAATTTTGACCACCTCCTATGTCACAATATGATTTTCATACACTTGAAAAGAAAAATTGCTGCAGTTCTTGCCAGTGATAACAAAAAGGCCATTGTCATGTCTGGGCATAAGACCAAAAATCCCCCTCTTAAGTGTGGAATTATTTTTACACAAATCCTGGAAAGAGTTGTCTATCCATTTGTAGCATTTTTAAAGCCACACTCAGTAGAGGTAGTGACCTTAACCATCTGGGATCCTCATCCATGTTTCGTCATTTTTCAGCGAGTTCTTGGAAAACTGTTGGGAAAATCAGAAACTTAGGTTAAAAAAAAAACAACAAGCAGTCCAGCATAATCTACCTCCCTTCTCTCATATACATCCCAGCACCTGCAATCTCCCCCCCCAACACCTTCATAATCAATATCCCCTGAACCAACAATTGGCAGTTAAACAATCCTTTGCAAGAGGAAGCAAGAATGAAAGCTGTCACCCAGTCGCAAAGCGGATCACAGACGCCCTGGGGACTATGCTAGTGTTAGATCTGCGTCCAATGTCCACTATTAATACAGTTGGTTTAAGACATTTAATTGAGGTGTTCTGTCACTGTTAGCAAATGTCATCACTATACCATTTTACTAGAAAAGCTAATTCTCTCCTGTACCGGAAAGTTCCTAAAAATTTAATTATTGGGCGACAAAATGGCATTCTATCCACTGTACACTTAATCACAGATATGTGGACAAGCGGAACTGGGCAAACTAAAGATTATATGACTGTGAAAGCCCACTGGGTTGGTTATTTGCCTTTCCCAGCATTCACAGCAGCAGCATTGTACCCAGGTACGTCACAATTTTGAGAAGTAGGCTACTCTGTGTATCAGCGGCTTCACTAAGAGGCATACAGATGATAATCTGCTTCAAAAACTAAGGGATGTCATTGAAAGGCTAATCCTGCTTGGACTCTCCTGAGGATATGTAATTTCTGATTACGGCCCCAATATTGGTCAGGCATTACAGCAGAGTTGAATTCCATCACATTTCCTGTTTTGCACACACTATCAACTTGGTGTTAAAGAACTTTTTAAAAATGACATGCAGGATTGTGTCCTGAATGCTGTTTGTGTCCAGATACATTTAGGGTCAATTTCTGGTTTCTGCAACAGCATGTAGGGGAATGCAGCAGCTGAAAGAAGACTAGCATTTGAGGGGAATATACTTTAGTCCAGCGAAGTAGTTACCTGTGAAGAAAGTGCAGACACGGTTAGCTTGAGTCAAGCCTTAATAATACATTTTCAAAACGGTGCTACAGAAAATTATAGTGTGAAATAAAACAAAGTAAATGTGCTAACTATATTTTAATTGTACATTAAATACTTCATTTTCTTTGCAAGGATCCCAGACTTATCAACATCTTGTTTGGACGTCTTCTCCTTCAGTTTCTCTGGCAACTGCTTGTTGTAAAAAAAGTTGCTTTCCCAAGACACCCAGTGGTGATGCAGATGAGTCCGCACAACATTTTGATATTTGCTCTGCTGTAAAAGAATTGCCCAAAAATCGTGACAGCTCTGCCCTAAAATCAACTAGTAATTCCATTTGGAAGGCCATTATCGGCAATTACATCATACTACACAGACTTCTATGATGGTGGGATGAATTAGTATTGTTTGAGGAAGATTATCACTAAACCCTGCCACCTCTCCTGTTTCGGAGTGAGCTATGGTACAATAAAATGTAACTGCAGATTTAGACCAAGACTGTTAGCCCTATTATTTCTATTTCAGCAATTACAATTAGCAATGGAGCAATGGAGCTCTTCTCTTTGGGTGTTACCTATATAACGCAGCACAATTTGCCTGCGAATTCTACAGACAAGCCTGCTTGTTTTCCTATTCATCAATGACTCTTAGCAATTGAGCACTCGTCTTTGGGTGTATATTACACCCAAACATTATTAGTGCAAATTAGGAAAAATACAGTTTAATCCCTGATAGGCCCTCCACCATCCTTTGCATGATAATAGTAGGATTGGTTGGAGTTATGGTCAAGGTCACACATTTTTTTGACAAATCCTTCAAACCAGCCCAGATGTCAAACTGTTGTGGTCTGCCACCTGTGTTATCCCTGCTTGTGTTTGGAAAGCGCAAATTGTTGCCAGAACCTAACGTGCCAGAACTGCTGCCACTGGTGCCACACTGTTGCCTCTGGTGCAGGACTTACACAATCAACCGCATCATCATCAGCGCACTCGTCGGATACCCAAATCTCCCCCACATCCTCTTCTAAAGACAAAGTGTCATCATCACTTGGTGTATCACCGGCTACACTCGGGCTGTTCAGGCACACATCAGCAGAACTGCTGAAAGGGCCCCTCTTTATGGGTACACTAACAGAATGCTCACGATTAGACATCCCACTGTTGGATGGACTCTCCACAGGGATTGGTGTCATTTGTGATTCAGAGCAAACATTATCCTCTAATCCCTTACCGTTATCTTGCAGCTCGGCTTTGATGCGTAACAGTAGTTGTGCACCACTTGTAGGCTCGGTAACATTTTTGGATCTGCCACTAATAGAGAAAGGTGAAGGCCTCATTCTCTCTTTGCCACTGCGTGTGTAGAATGGCAGGTTGGCAATTTTTTTTTATCGGCACTTAACTTTTCCTCAGTTACACTTCTTTTTCGCTTTAACACAGGAAAAAAAAAATTGGGGTGTTTTTTTGACTGATTTCAAAAGACTGTGTAGTTTGACATCGCCTTGCCCAGATGACGTACTGGGAACACTACCATCAGTACTGGTGACAGAATCTGGTTGCTCATTCTGCTCATATGTGGACTGCTTTGAATCCATTCTGAGCCCAAAGCACTTGCAGTGTTACAAATTGTTTTAGATACTGCTGACAAATATGACTTTTGACAGCCAGAAATATTAATGCAAAAGAATGGGGGACATCCCAAAAGCACTTGCAGTGCTAAATATTATACTTTTAGTCTGCTGACAAATAGGACTTTTGACAGCCAGAAATATTAATGCAAAAGAATGGGGGACACCCCAAAAGCACTTGAAGTGCTAAATATTATATTTTTAGTCTGCTGACAAATAGGACTTTTGACAGCCAGAAATATTAATGCAAAAGAATTGGGGACACCCCAAAAGCACTTGAGAGTGCTAAAAATTATTTTTCAGATTGCTGACAAACAGAACTTTTGACAGCCAGAGATATTAATGCAAAAGAATGGGGGACACCCAAAAAGCACTTGGGAGTGCTAAATATTATATTTTTAGTCTGCTGAAAAATAGTACTTTGACAGCCAGAAATATTAATGCAAAAGAATAGGGGACACCCCAAAGCACTTGTAGTGCCAAATATTGAAAAAAAAGACTCCTCTATCCTCCTCTCTTCTCTATCAATTGTTATCAGAATTGTAATCGGAATTGTATTCTCTGTCCCTGCTCTAATCAGCCTGTGACTACACCCTGCTCTCTCCCTCTGTCAAATGGCGATGGATTGCTGTGGAGGCGGGTATTTATTATTTTCAAGTATCGTGAAAACCGAGCCCCGAGATCCGATGACGTCACGATGACGTTCGGCCTCTATTTGGAATCCGAGTGGGCGGGAGAGTACCGAGCCTTCTCGGCTCGGTACTCGGATAGGCAAAGTTCGGATGGGTTCGGTTCTCGGGGAACCGAGCCCGCCCATCTCTACCTGTCAATAATATAGTCATTTTTAAGTAGAAGGGGAAATTGTATAAAAAAATAATTTTTATATCATTTTTTTTTCCGTTGATAAACATTAGGTTAAGGCTGTCCTTAATGTCTACTGTACATAAAATACATTTTTACAGTTGCTTCTGATTGCAGACACATGTTACAGCATGCATACGGTACTGACACAGGACTTAGACTAGCCCTTTAGCCGGTGCAAGATATACAGTAGAAAAACAAGAAACTTTCACACGTGCAGAGCTTCATTCCGACATGGCTGCATTCACTTGAGTTTGGCACGCCCGCATTGTGCATCGAGTATGGGTACACGCCCCTTCCCCGCCCTGTTCACTCCCCGAAATCATAGACCGTCATAACTGTCATTTGCGTTGGCATACACAGCGGACTTGCTTTCGTTGATGGCCAATTGTCCTCGTTCTGTGCATGTGCAGAAGGGAATTGCGTATGATACGCACAAAAAACAGAGATACGTTCCTTAATGACTCAGGCCCAGAGAGTACAAATGTAAAGTGAATAACATTTAATGATGTTGATAAAAAACAAAAAAAATGCATTCAAAATAATTATCATATGAATGTATGGTGATGGTATATCATAGTTGTGGAAGAAGCATAATAATTTAGGGAGCAATTAATTCTGTTTTGCACAATTTTAAGAGAGAATGTCAAGATGTGTATCATCATCATCATCATCATTTATTTATTTATGTAGCACCAGCAAATTCCGTAGCGCTTTACAATTGTGATGAGCTTAAGCTTAACAGAATGTGTTTCATTCAGCAAAACAATGTTCCTAAAAACACAAAATTTGTTTTTGCCCTGAAATGGCCAAGTCCTCAGCTTAACCAAAGTGAAATGTTGTGATGGCTGTCTGAAAATAGCAGCAAATCAGTTATATGAAGAGAAACGGTCCAAGTTACCTGGAAGCCAATATTGGGTTTATCAACCGAAAACATTTGGCTGAAGTCATTGCTGTTAACAGAAGTGTTATTAGTTACTAAATCTAAGGGGTTGAATGTTGCATCAATATGATCAATAAGGACTATGCATTTTTCTTGTGTTATTTGTTGTTTAGATTCTCTTTATCTCTTATTAGGGCTCAGGTAAAGATCACATCATACTTGGGTCAAATTCATGCAGAATACAGAAGATTCTAAAGGGTTTACACAATGCATCTCGCTACTGAGTTTGCATGCTTTCTGTTTCTTGTATTCATGGCACAGGAATTGGCAGCATGAAAGAAATATTAGCAGCCAAACAGCAAAAATTTGATTAATAGCTCTTTGTAGTGTTTTCGATTTTGTTATACGGCATCTCATACATATTAAATACAACTATCCCCCATCTATTTAGCTTCATCAAGTTCTCCTCTGCACATAAACCACATGTCTGAAAGCGCTGTATATTTTGGATTTATACTTAGAATTGGCTTTGCAATTCTATACAGTGTTTTAACTGAACCATGAAAGGACTGCTATTGTTCATTAGGAATAGGAACATTTACCAAGACAGGAAAAATCATATGTGAGTGTGTGGCTGCATGGACTATTCCAATAGCTGTGATAAAATTCATTCATCTAAGTCTTGTATTCATCTAGATTCATTGTGAGTGAGATGTTTGCTGTAAAGTTGGAAATTAGAATAAATGTTACATGGCTTTACATAAAAGAATAGCCCGCAGGTAAGCCTTTCCTTTATACCCATTCGTTTTTGTTGGTTTTCTAGGTCTAGTACTGCAGAATCACTGAAAACTGTACAGGATTCTGAATACCTTTTCTTTACCACATTTCCTTTTAACTCATAAAAGAATCTGCAATCATAGTTTTTTCTCCTTCCAGAAGCTAAGCAGCAATTATAACTATATGTTTTCATTAAAATATCATTATTTATTTACGTTTTGTTTAAGACAGTGCTATGGGATATGCGGGCACAATATAAATAAAATATAAGGAGAATAGTAAAGGTAAACTATCTGTCAGGCATATTTTTTTAGCTTAAATAGTTATATTGTTGTTGTTAAAAAGAAATGTCTATCAAGTTCAACCTTTTATCCTCAAAAACCCAAAGGAAGTCAAAAATCCTTAAAAGCATGGTTCAATTTGCCTTAAGAGGGCAAAACTTCCTTCCAGACACCAAACTATGCAACCAATCATACTATTGTTATTAATGCTAGCACTCCGGTATTTTTACATTTTGTTAAAAGAAATGTCCAATAATCTATAATTTACCTACTGTTTCTCCCAATAATAATTCTTATGGGAGGGCATTACAGAGTGCGGTTTGGAAAGAGTGAAATTTTCAAAGCTAACTCTGCACATCAAATTGCATTATTTATTTATTATTATTATTATTATTATTAAACTGCCAGATCTAGCGAACACACAAATGCTGCAATGCATGAAGACGTAGTTTGCAAAACCATACTTAAGTCTGCTAAAAAAATGGTGACATGCTTCTGGTAGACAGGGCCGGATTAAGACACTGTAGGCCCCTGGGCTAGGGGCACTGTGAGGCCCCCATTTTTCAAGCGACTTATGCCTAATCCGATATTATTGGGGGCTCCCCACTAATATCGGATTGGGCATAAGTAGTTTGAGCGGTGTTCTTTTTAATATACCAAATCAGTATTCTCAAAATGCCAAAAAGAAGTGAAATACAAAATTTTATTTTTTGTTACAAGGTTACTTATAAACAAATAAAAATCAAAAATTTGTTTTACGTATGAAGTAATATGGAAGCTTCCACGCATCATAATAAACAAAATATGCCGATAAATATGGATATTTACTAGCAAAGAACGGGACATAAATGTTGCCAACACCAGGATTATTCTTCCCAAAGCCGTCCTGTCAATCATACAGCTTGAGAGCATGATATAGCATCAATTTCCAAATCCAGGCCAGAAGAACTGGAAAATGGCAGAGAACAGACAAAGGGCAGACAGACACGACCCCCTGGATTTGGTTTCAGTCAGTACAGAAAGAGAACATCAACCTATTACAGACCAAATTAAATATCATTTCATTTGGATTAATAGCCTTAATTATGGAGTTAACCATGCAGACTTCACCACATTAGATGATTAAATCATACCTAGCTATCATGCAGACAGAAAAATCTAACGTTGAAATAAATAGTACACCAGCCAGCCTCAGTAAACTTACAAATTATTCTGTAGAATAAGAAAGTGTCTATCTGCAGCCAGTGTCGGTATCCAAACTGGCTTTCATCAAAAGCCCCCTAAAGATATGGAAGTACAAAACTAATGCAGAATACAGACACTTGCCACTGACCCTCTGCACATAAAATATTCTATAGTCCTTCACCAATAGCAACAAGCATATATTAACAAAGATATTTCGCAATAGCATGAGTCCATTATAATAGCGACATGATGTAATATCTAACATGTTAACAGATCATTGCAAAGAGGCTTCAATATTATGGCACAGTTCACAATTCACAACATAGCCAGCACATAGGGGATGCATGTGAATGCAAGGGAATAACTATATTCATGGTGATGTCATAATCCATTTACACATATTAAACTATATATTTTTTTCTCTTATCTTTTAGCCTTTTTGTTATTCATGATCTACACCCCCAGTCATGATAAGCTCCCAACAGTGCCAGCCATCACCCTGCTGCAATGCTCTCCCACCCCTCCCCCACAGTCATGATAAGCACCCAACAGTTTCAGCCACGCCTACAATGATCTCCCCCAGTGCCACTGTGTCAGCCCAGCCCTCCTGCAATTATCTCCCCCAACACTGCACACTGTGCCAGCCAGTCCCCAAACCCCCCACCCTGCAATTATCTCCCCCAACAATGCACACTATGCGTGCCAGCCAGCCCCCAACCCCGCCTGCAATTATCTCCCCCAAAAGAGCACACTGTGCCAGCCAGCCCCCAACCCTCCCCCTGCAATTATCTCCCCCAACAGTACAAGGTTTGTGTGTGTCAGCCAGCCCCAAACCCCCCCACCCTACAATTGTCTCCACCAACAATGCACACAGCCTGTTTATGTCCCTTACCCTATATAGCCGTTCCCGTGAGTTGCCGGTGATTCCGAGGACATATATATATTGCATATATACCATCTTATGCTGGTAAGGGTACATTGGATGAGAGGAGTGTTTATTGTATTATACATTTTATGTTATGTCCATTTTTATTGAATAAACCTTTTTATGTAAGAGTTAATGCACTATTAGCATTTCCTTGTATTCCCCGTTCCACATCATATTCGGTGGATCTGCATTTCGGGGGACTCGGTATACCCGAACCGAGGCAAGTGATTGCGGGAGAGATATATACATTACATCTGCTGAGGTCATTAAAGAAAACAGCGGTTTTAAAACAGAGGATCGTGGATCGATTAAAGAACGGGAGACTTGACCACTCCCCCTCTCTTCTGCCCTTATCCGATGATTGGATTTATAACAGAGGACGTCATCCTGATCATAGTTTGTGGAGAAGTTCACGGCATAAACGGAGTGTCCGTAGGAGAGTGATATACGCTGATGTACTACCTACTTCTGGTGAGTACATCTCCCTGAGGGGAATTTTTCCCGTTTGGATCCGGATGAAATGTGTTATTACAAAAGAGTTATACATTTGGGATTATACGATTTGTAGAGCTGATATCATTGAAGATTGATGCATTAGCTGTGATTACTGTGAACAGTTTATATACGATATTAGGCGCCGTTAGTTGTGACACTATATATATTGAGCCTCCCCTTGTAATTCTCTCCCCCAACAATGCACTATCCATGCCAGCCAGCCCCCCCTTGTAATTCTCTCCCCCAACAATGCACTATCCATGCCAGCCAGCCCCCCCTTGTAATTCTCTCCCCCAACAATGCACTATCCATGCCAGCCAGCCCCCCTTGTAATTCTCTCCCCCAACAATGCATTATCCATGCCAGCCAGCCCCCCCTTGTAATTCTCTCCCTCAACAATGCACTATCCGTGCCAGCCAGCCCCCCCCTTGTAATTATCTCCCCCAACAATGCACTATCCATGCCAGCCAGCCCCCCTTGTAATTAGCTCCCCCAACAATGCACTATCCATGCCAGCCAGCCCCCCCTTGTAATTAGCTCCCCCAACAATGCACTATCCGTGCCAGCCAGCCCCCCCTTGTAATTAGCTCCCCCAACAATGCACTATCCGTGCCAGCCCCCCCCTTGTAATTCTCTCCCCCAACAATGCACTATCCGTGCAAGTTAGCCCCCCCCTTGTAATTCGCTCCCGCAAAAATACAATTACAGCCCCAAGAGCGAGCGCTTACCTCTGTCTTCAACGCCTCTTATTCAGAATAAGTTATTCTTCAGTCACCTCACTCCCTGCTGCCTCTGCCTGTAGTTTCCGTTCCGCAGTGCGCAGCTATCTCCTTACTGAGGAGATCTCGTGAGAGTGAGACTGTCTCACTCTCACGAGATCTCCTTAGTAAGGAGATTAATGAGCGCCGCGGACGGACCATTGCCTGCTGCAGCCTGTCATTTGAGGTGAGTGACGTCACCTCCATTCAATTCAGCAGGAGTCGCCGACCGCGGTACAGGCTGTAGCGCGGCCGGCGGCTCGCGCTCTCACAGCTGAACTTTAGGTAAAAAAAAAGTACTTAGTACTTTCAAGAAGGGGCCCCACGGATGCCCGAGGCCCCTGGACTGTAGCCCAGTTAGACCTCGGGTTAATCCAGCCCTGCTGGTAGATGAGATTGCTGAAACTGCAAGCTATTTCAGTATGTTGCCTATAAAAAGGACCAAACTTTTCTGCTACTGAGGATTTGTGAAAATGGTGATGCTTGGTGAAATCGTTGACCTTCTCCGTTTCTTTGCTATACAAAATAAGGAGGAGGACAGGGTTAGGGAAAGGAGGGAAGAACAACAGCAGCAGTGTGTGTTGCTGATGTTCCGCGGGGTTGTCTTTGGAATCCCTCTCTAATTGGGTGGGATACGATAAAACGATGCTGGTAATTCCGACACCTGTCATGGCTCCAAAAATAAACCAAAAGAATAGAAAATTGACTTGAAAATAATTAGACTTACTTTGAAGACGATGCTGGAGATCCCCGAAGACAGCAGCATAATGACAGGAAAGCTTTCCGATTGGAGAACTGACTGCCTCTGCTGCCTGACGTCATCGTGACGTGTGTCAATCAAAATGTATGATTAAACACTTAACTGAACATTGCCGCTTAAAATAGTGAAGTCGCTGATACACAGAGTAACCTACTTCTGAAAAATGTGGGTACATGCTGCTGCTATTCCTGCTGGTGAAGGCAAATCACAAACCCAGTGGGCTGTCACAGTCATATAATCTTTAGTTTGCCCAGTTCCGCTTGTCCCCATATCTGTGGTTAAGTGTACAGTGGGTAGAATGGCATTTTGTAGCCCAATAATTACATTTTTACGAACTTTCTGGTAGAGGGGTGGAATAGCTTTTCTAGTAAAATGGTGTAGTGATGGAATTTGATAATAGGGACAGAAGACCTCAAGTAACTGTCTAAAACCAGCTGCATTAATAGTGGATATTGGACGCAGATCTCGTACTAGCATAGTCCCCATGGCGTCTGTGATCCACTTTGCGACTGGATGACAGCTTTCTTACTTTCTTCCTCTAGCAAAGGATTGTTTAACAGTCAATTGTTGTAAACTACTAGTAGTATTCTTCTGAGTTGAAGATTGACCCCCAGCAGCAACAGCAGTAGCAGCAGCAGGACTAACGCTCAACAATTCTTCAGAGCAATCATGGTTAGTGGAGGAGTCATCTAGACTTAGCAACTTGGATGCAGCACTAACTCCCATCACTTGTGGGGATATTGATGATGAAGGTGTTGGGGGGATTGGGGTAAATTGCAGGTGCTGGGATCTAGATGAGAGAATGGAGGTAGATGATGATGGACTGCTTGTTGTTATTTTTTTAAGTTTTTAAGTTTCTGATTTCCCCAACAGCTTTCCGTGAACTCGCTTCAAATGGCGTAACATGGATGAGGATCCTAGATGGTTAAGGTCCCTACCTCTACTGAGTGTGGCTTTACAAACGCTAGACAACTGTTGTCAGGATTTGTGTAAAAATAATTTCACACACAAGAGGTGGATTTTTGGTCTTATGCCCAGGCATGACAATGACCTTTTTGTTATCACTGGCAAGAACTGCTGCAATCTTTGTTTGAAAGTGTTTGAAAATAATATTGTGACCTGTGAGGTGGTCAAAATTGACTGAAAATGACTTTAAATTAGTATTAGTGAGGTTAATAATAATGGAAGATCAAAAAAAAGAGCAAAATTATGTGATTTTAGCATATTTTAGCAATTTTTCTAAAAAAAATACAGATTAAAAAGCAAAACCAAAACACACGAGGGTGGTTTTGCTAAAACCAAAACACAAAGCTAATCCAGATCCAGGGGTCAGTGAGCATCTCTAATCGGTGGTTGGATCAGCTTTAGTAGACGGGAGTTCTTTGTGTAAAATACTGGAATATGTTACGGGGATTCAAACACACAACATACTCCCGTACTGTTAATGTTTGTCAACCTGTTTGAATTGATCTGAACACATTTATTATGCTATATTATTTTAAAATAAAATATACATACATATCTGGGAAAAATCATAGCTATATTTCCCAGCCTCTTGCTGTGATGGAGGCCTATAATTGTCATGCACACCAACACCTTCCAAAAGCTCCACTGACATAATGCCTTAGCTCTTCCTCATATTAGAGGCATGTCACAACCAAGGGAGAGTCATCTCCTTTTGATACAGCAGACTTTCTTTCATCAGACATTTTTTCTTTCAGACGCCTCTAAATATCTCCGAGTGGCATCTTTGCTGTCTGACTACCCAACATCTGGGCATAATAGACTACAATACTAGTAAGAACACTGTTCACATCATGGGGGAAAGGAATATTGCAGTCAGACTTTGTTTGGACACTTGCCAATTGTCATCACTCCCTGCTTCTTCTCTACCCTCCTGCACCTCTTCTACCACTTCCTCACTTATATCCGTTTCTTTCTCCTCTACACTACCACTGGCAGCATTCTGCCTCACCTAACAGTTCCAGCTCCCCTCTCCTTCCTCTCTCCAAATCAATGATAGTCAATAGCTAGTGGGCACTAACTCCTAAATTAGGGTGAGGCATCTGTAAGGGGTCACCTCTGCCTGTACAGCCAAGATGCAACATTTTGTAATTTTAAAAACATCTGTAATTTCACTATTAACCCCTGGAATATACCTAGCTCTCATCCAAATTCTCTGCCTCAAATATCTAAACACTAAAGCCTTCAACAATGCCACTACTAGAGGTCATTTAGCAGAATGTATATTCAACACATCCACAATCTGCAATTACACATCTGCCAAATCCACTGATACCAAGACCGGAAACAGCTCTAACAGCACACATTCCACGTCAGGCTAACTATTACTCAGTCTAGTGTTCACCATTCTGCACACCATTTACCAGCAAATTAAGCTTCAAACCCCATGCTGCTCGCTGCAACAGTAAACAGCTGAAGCTCAGAATTGCAAAACTGCTCCTCTCTCCACGTCAAATATCCATTATATACCTACAAGAAAAACGTTCAAATATCCCTCAAACTCTTTTGTCAGTCTAACAAAATGGCAGAGCCGAACTGTGCCTCTTATAACTAATATAACACGTCTGCAAAAGATTTGTCCCATGGGCATAATCATGCCTGCAAGAGCTAAGTGGCCCTGCATAAGTGTAACCTTTTTTACTGTCAGCACATTCAATGATAATTTTTCTGGTGCTAATGGCACTCAAAATTCTATAGCTATATATTGGAAGTGCCAGTATGTTACCACATATAGAGGACCCTGTAGGGCCTGTAAATAAGGAATCATCCAATTAGTGGAAAACATCCTTATTGCCTGATTCTAACAACCCATTCTAAAAAGGAACTGAATGTTTTAAATAACCTAAAAAAATATTCCCATTTGCCATCAGCGCTCCGTGTCCAAATCTCCTAACATTTATACAATCCTGTATCAATCAATATAAATTACCATTAACAGACCTCCCTTCTGGGTATAAAAAGGTGGTGAATGCAACTGGCTCTTTGGAAAGCACACTAAGAGGCAAAACTCTCAGACGGAAGACAGGTAACTTGTCAAAGAGGACTGCCATCCTTCCCAGCACTATTTCCTATGCTGATTTGTCCAGCACTACCTCATTATGTGCCAATACGAAACACAGATTCCTCTCCCGTTCTGGGCTGCCCAAATTCCCAAATGGAATTTTAAACCCATACTTCCTTTAAAAAGCTTGCTGTATCATTAAAATATTGACCAAGCCAAGGTTCCATTCTTTTCACCTGCACTGGCATTGGGGCCCTCTCCTCTTGGCTTGCCCTCTACCCAGTGGTATTCTGTTCCTCTTAAAGCATTTAACGGCTGGGCGCTGACCACCGCAGGACAAGAAGTCATGTAGTTTGTCACAAATGTACGATTTTGCAACTATACAGCATTGCCAGGTGCAACGCCTATCTCTATTTAAAAGCATCATCATAATACCAACATACTAGCCCTCCATAATCTCTGTGGGTCTGAGTCATTAAGGAAAGTAAAAATGAATGTTCTCCAGGACAAACCATGTTACAATATGTGCACACCGCTATTTTGAACACATTTGTGCACAATACTATGCGGGAAAAATTACATTAAAATATATACTGTGTTTCTGGACCTTAGAAAATTATTAGAATTTTAATAAAAAGTACATGTATTTGAAATCACTTCTAGGAAAACTAGCTGACTAATCTTTGGTGTGAGTTTCTAGGTTTGCATTATTTACATTATCATAAAGCATATTTTTCACTATGTTTGCCTGTTTATAGTAACTTTATAGTGTCTGCCTTGAAATATGTTTTGTGTTGTGAATAGGTGATTTTAATGCATGTTCATCAGTGCAGAACCAATCTATAGGGACTGGAGTGTTAATACTCATATATGCATATAATATATGACATAATAAACCCTTACAGTACAATTTAACGCTATTACAAGAGCACTAGCCCACATTCTATACCTCACTTACGGGAGATGCGGAAGAGTTGCGGTCATTTCCTTTTTTTAAGTGTGCGGACAAAGCATGTGATAGCACAAATTGTGTCATCATGCACCTGCCCATCATCACGTCCCTGCCCATCATATGGCAGGTAACTCCCTTCAGTAGAATCTCCAGCTTTCCTAGAAGTCAGGGAGACATTCAGCGAAAGTATTCACAGATTTATTCCATGGTCACATAAAAGCACAAGGCATTATTGTCTTTATACATGGCATGGATGGCACACAGAGCTGATTTCTAAAATTCTAATCAGTTGTAATATTCTTAAAAATAGGGAGCACATTATTTATTATTACACCTGATAGCAGTATTTCATAAACAAATTATTTTAGTATTTTCATCACGATTTTACGAAGAAAAGTCTTTACATACTTGCACTTCTTTAATCAGGTGTTTTGTTTTTTCTTAATAAGAGAAAAGACAGTTGCCACAGAGCTGTACTGTGTGGGAAATGGGTGGCTTTGAGACAGTTTGTGGATGGATTAGGGTGCAGTGCACTGGTGGTGACTATATATTAAAAGTCTGCCTGTGGGTGCATTGTGGGAGAGGTACTGTAGTAGTTAAGATGGAGGAGTGAGTAATGAAGTGGAATAAAGCTCTACAAACAACTATGAAAAATATTGTTAGCAATGTCACTCTTTACAGTAGATGATTTATGTCATAAACAACTCAAAATAATAAATAATTATAATGTATTCATGATGGGAATCCTTGCACAATGTTAGTGAGTGTCAAACATAATATACTTTACAATTGTTCATACACTGGAGGTCATTTACAAAATTTAAAAAAATGCATCAGATTACGGCAGTAATCCATAGGGAGTGCTAAGAAGAGATCTATTTTCTATTTTTTTAAAATGCATCAGATGCACACAGCAAAATTCCTTGGTGTGTCTCGATGATTTGAGCAACACACATGAAGGTATACACTGCCTTTCTGTACTCGGGTGCAGCTTCTACAACCTAAAGGTGTCCCTCGATTTGTTACTATACAAAGCGCACCTAGAAATACATTTCTCCGCTGTGAAACTGACACCTTCAAGATAATGCTCCCAACGTCATCCCAATATATTAGCCACCTGCTTTATTTTACAAGATGGCAGACAACTTTCACAAAAGCAAACAATTTTCCCTTGGAGATCCCTAGTCATAATCTAACATAGATAACCTCTATACTTACCAGTCTTTTAAATCTCAGGTTCCTACTCAGCTCTAGATAGTCTCAGTGGGAGGAAGACAGACTCCCCTAGATAAAGGTGATTGGAGCAGGTGCTCTGTTTATCCTGTTTACAAAGTTTAATTACAGACATACCCTGGGACCTGCAAGGTTTGAGAAACTCATAGTAAGTTGCACACTTCACCACACTACCAACTACTTTTAAAAAGACCCGTTTTGCAAAGAAGTGCATTCACACTACATCTCACGCACAAAATAGCAACTTGTAAATAAACAGCCCCCATGAACAGAACGTTGCTTAAAAAAAAAAAAAGGTCAGCTTGCCAACCACCAAATCTTTAGCTAGACCCACTGCTGGTTTCCACAATAGCAGAGAGACCAAAAGACTGCCCCTTCTATAGTGAAAACCAGCCCCAGGATCCATCATATTCCAAATGGAAATTAAAATCAAATGTTCTTCTTTCCCGAATCATTATAGTCACGTTGTTGAAAAGAAAAAAATAGAAATCACCCCATAAAATAATGAACTAAACACACAACATGGAATGACTAGAGCCGGAAGTCTAAGTAGATAGTATTTCCCGTCACCAGTCAGCCAATCACAAGCAGCCAGTATGGGAAAAAGCTTGTGAAGAAGAATGCTGCTTTCTCTCGGCTATAGTCATTGTGTGTTGGTCAGTGGTAGTGGTGAGCTCATTATGCTTTAGGGTTGTAGGTTTGCACTGTTGGCCTCAGCAAAACAAGGTCCATTCGTGCTAATTACCAAAGAAAGCTAAATATTTCTCAGTTGTTTATATAAACATTCACATATTATATATTGTTTATGGGCTGTAACAGAATATTTGTTAATTGTAGCTGTAAAAAAAGTTATTAATTTTAGAAATAAAATATGTATTCTAGCCAAAATGGGTAGCTCATATACTTGTTGTACTTTAATACATTTTAAGGTTAAATACATACTGCACATTTAAAAGGACTAGTAAATTGAACCAAATGGCAAATCTGTATTATATCAAACTAAGTGTCTTTCTCATTTTTATTATGAAAGTCACTTCTACAATACCTTGTTTTAAGACTATTATGATTTTCTGACTGTGTCACTTGCAATTGTTTATCATGCCTGTCACTTAATTTTTATTTAACTAACCTTTCTTAACACGCTGCCTCTCTTTAGTTTGAGAACTTTGAAAAAATAATTAATTCCAATGAGTATTAACATAGGTGACCAGAAATCCAGATTAATGCATGAAATGAGAGAATGAAATACAGATTATAGGAGAGGCAATGCTTACAGAGGGAATTTTTTAAACATCAAAAATTAAACATCAAAAGTGCCTTTTGGATCCCATGTATAGAGTTTACAGAAGGGGGTGGAGATGACAGTATGGTGGAGGTCATGGCATGGCTAGTATATGACATGGTGTTATAGGTGGTGTCTACAGCCAGTTAACTGTCATTTGAGCATGACGTTGTAAAGGTAACAGCACTGTACCTGTTGACCTTATGTGTTTTCTTCCCAGTGTTTCTTTGATGATGCTTCACAGTTTTTCTTGCTTGCTCGTTTTGTATTTGTCTGTTTTATGTTTGTCTGTTGTCTTTCACCTTTTTTTCTATATCTTGTTTTCCCTTATCTTCTATAGGTGCATGTAACTAGAGTCCCAGCACCCTTTTGTATTTATTTCTTAACCCCTACTCAACTTAGATGTGGGCCAGGGATAGAGCAACCTTTAGCAAAATGATTAAAATATTGTGTGCTGGACTTGTGGAAAGCCAACAAAGCCATAATTGCCAACTTTTCAAACCTCTCCTCCGGGAGATCTGGATGGAGAGATCATGTGACAGGGGTAGTAGGGTGGGGGGGGGGGGATTAAGACACCATTGTGTCACTGTAATCCACCCCCTCCTAGGAAATGTCAAACTTCACAGTATTTCATAGCAGGGGTGGAGCTTAATGACGCAAAATTGTGTCATTAAGCTCCCTCCATCACCTCTGGGAGGATGCCTACTCTTCTGGGAGTCTGGGGGAGCTCCCTGAAATTCTTGACTTATGTTATTGAAGACATAGCTGCAATGTATCAACCAATCTGCAAAACTAGGTGCAGATTAACTTTACAGGTCTTTTCAAACACCATGGGGTATATTTACTAAACTGCAGATTTGAAAAAGTGGAGATGTTGCCTATAGCAACCAATCAGATTCTAGTTATCTTTTATATGTGCCATTCAAAAGACACATAGATCTGTATTAATACCAGTTACTCTAGTAGCATTGGTTGATAGTTACATAAGTTATTTACATTATTAATTTATATGAATCTGCAAAAGTTAGTAAACTCATCGGCAAATCAGTAGTATGAAAAATAATAGCAATGCTATAGCTCACTACTTCGCTTGGTGCCCTAAGAGAACCAAATAAATATGATGAATAGATTCATTTTATGTATGTGTTCAAACGCATTAGCCCACATTGACCCCATTTAGCCACCCACAGAGAATATAGAAAACTCAGTAACTTAGTAACTATATTGTGTTGCTAATGCATATATTTCTAATGATAGATTTTATACTTATATATGAGGTGGGCAATCTTATACACAAGATTTAAAAAATAAGACAAGATTAAATTAAACACCATATAATTTTAGGTCTATTTTATAAACATGAAGGGATAACTTTCCTTATATCAGTAGTATAACATTTTATGTCCAAGCTAATGACAGTTTCTTGCGCATGGCTACATTTCCTTTAGTAGGGCTTTTTGATGTCACTCCTTCGCAAACTGTGCTATTTCCCTACAGCTTGTACAAAACAGTTGTGGTTTTTTTTATCAGTAGGCTTTTCAATCGTGAAATAGCATAGATTTTGTATTCAGTTTTGTATTCACATCTTCAATTAGACAAGGACATTTTTAATTTATTGTGTCTGGATTTTTTAAATGAATCATCAAAGTGAATGAATCAGCACTGAAGTGATATTCTGGATTTAGGGATTAGTATGCCTTTTATTTTATGACTGGTTGACTTTGTAATCACAAATAGCGATACCTCACCAATCACTATGGCAACTTGTTCTGAAATGCTGTGCTATATAACTAAGTATTTAAAGGTTACATGTGCGACTAAACTGAGTCTCCAGAAGTTTTCTATGTACAATAATAGAAAAAAAATCACAACACTCTGACTTTGCACATGTATGATTAGGTAATAGCAAAATTTGCAAAATAGTAATAGCAATATATATGTGCGACAATAATTCTTTAAAACATACTGTAACTTTTCATAGTACCACTAGATAGGATCAGTATTTCAACCACCAGTTTAGGGGCATTATAAATCTGGCAATAACCATTCCAAAGACACATAATAAGTGTTGCAGTGAAGAAGTAGTGACTTAAAACACCGTCACGTTCAAAGACAGTTGTGCTACACAAACCATATTTCAATCTACTGCACCCTCCTTCTATTTGGTATTTTCCTCGCCCATCTATCACCTCCTAAATCCACCTTGCCATAACAAGACCAATCTTCATCACTCTCTGCACCACTCTGCAAATCTTTACAGTTGTTCCCCTGGTGCCTCAGAATCCAATTCAAATGACTCACCCTCACCTACAAAGCCATCAACCACCCAACCCTTTCATACAGCGTGTCAGATGCACGCTACTTACAAGTCATATAAAACAGCAAATAGGTATTTGTTATTTAGTGCATAGTATTAGCTTGATAGGGTTAACAGAAACTGTTTTCAATTAGGGGATAAAATCTTACAGGAAGAGACTAAATTACATTTTCATCTTTTTGATTATCTCTAAATGTTTCTGCTCTACCTGTGAGGTATTTATTGATAGAGATATCCAGAGGTGTAACTTCAGATGACTGCCCAATACCAATTTAAGCTAAAATCTCTTGGACCCTCTCTTTAAGGTTATACCAATATTATCAATAATATTTAAAAACAGAACAGTCGCATTTTTTGTGGTTCTGAGATATGTCAGGACATCTCAACTGGGTGACAGGAGGCTGTGCATGGATACGTTTGAATTAAGAGAAATAAGAACACAGGAAAATGTCATATTTGGCATGTAAATGAATGAAAACTTATGATCTGTTGTGCCAAGGTAATACCACCTTTGTAGGATATTCTAGCCAGTGTAAAGAATTCCTGAATCGAAAGGTGTGTGAATAGAGGATCTTAAACTAATTTACACAGTCTTCCTGCTTCTGACATCACAGTGTTAAGGGGGCTCTGGGCATCTGAAGCATGTTATAAATGTCTTGTAAATCTAAAAGTTTTGTTTACTTTCGAGAGCCAATTTCATTTTGAGGAGTGTTCCATTGAATTCATGCTCTCCCAGCAGACTGATCATTTGTGATCGTACCATTTTCTGTTGTTTATTAATTTTTATTTTATAAGAAACTATTGTATTATATCTTTGCATGTTAATTGTTTTTCATCTTAAGCATTGTGGATTTATTTTCCATATTAAATTACACTTAATCAGTTCACGTCTTTGTGTTCTTAGACTTAGCTTGCTATTAGAACGGTACATAGGTAAAACAGAGGAGTTCATTTGGCTTATGATAACTCTGGGTCTGGGGAGATCACTTGGTTCATGATAGCTCTGATTATAGTAAGTTGTAACAAATTAGTTTAGATGAAGGGAGAACTAAATGTTACCCGAGTAAGAGTATCAGCTCTTCAGTAAAAACCTTGATGGTGGCATAATTGGTAAGGCAAAAGTCAGTGTGTAGAATAGACAGGGAGAATTTTATTCATTTTAAGAAAACCAGGTGGTTGTTTTTGATTAACCCTTTGTCTCAGGTTCATGTGAGTGCTAGACGATTACACGTCTTATATCTCATAGTCATAACGGAACAAACCTTTGAGGTGTGGCTACAAGTAGCATTTTCAACAGTCATAACCAGCACCAGACTATGATAGGATGGGCTGGTCACACTATAACAAGGAAATCCACAGCGTAGGGTCACTTTGTCATCCTGTTTAGCATGGGACTAAATTCCATAAGGGAATTTGGCCAGCAACAAAAATGTAGGCCCCTCCTATGAAAAGACAGCATTAGAGCTCTTCCAGACACCCCTGGCAGGTGGATGTTAGGGTACTAATTGTTTAGAGAAAATAAGCAAAAGAGAACGCTAAACTTAAAACCAAACAGTGCTACTTTAATAAAATCAATTGGTATATGATCATCGTAAAATAAAACAGAACAAATTATAATTTGGTGGATTTGTTATATATTGTGTATTTATTTCTAATTGTTTACATTGAAAAACAGTAGTTTAATATGTAGCACTACTGGATCAGCTGTCCTTTTCTGCCATAAACTGCTGGTGTATTGTGGTGCTTAGACAACTGCAAGTTCTAGCATACCTATGACTGACTGAGCATAGTGGCACTTATAGAACTACAAGCATCATCATGCCCTGGCATCTGGTTCTGCCTGGTACCTGTAGTGCCACATAGTAAAACACTTTTAAAAAAAAACACCCATACTGAGTTCTTATTTCTTCTTCTTTTCCATCTTATTCTCCTCTCTTTTGGCAATTGAAAATGTAAAAAATACACCTACGTAGGGTCTCAATTAACATAATTCTATCAACCAGGTTTATTCATAAAAGGCATCACTGAAACAGCATTGATCCAATAAAGTTAATTGAGACCCAATTATTACTATTTATATTATTATCCTTTTATTTATAAAGCGTTGACACATTGCGCAGGGCATGTCAGGTTTATACGCAAATAGCCAATCTCAGTGGCTTTTCCACTCTCTAACCAGAGTGTACAAGTTCTAGATAGAGATGCTCTGGCTTTGTTTTCCGAAAACCGAGCCCATACAAACTCTCACGAACAAACTTGCTCTGATGGCCTTACCTGTCGGTATTGGCGCAGCTATACTGGGAGGCGCGAAGTCTAAACACGCCTCAGGTCTTCTCCAGGGATCCCCACAAGGAGATTTGGTTTTAGCTGCAGAAACGTGCAGGTCGCGGCCCTTCCAGATAGATACCAGCGAGTGAGCTAAGGGAATCGTACAATCCAAGGTCAAATCCGAACGGTCAGAACAGGTACCGGAGGATAAGGCAGAAGAAGTGTCAGGAAGCCAAAGGTCAAAACCAGAGAATGAGGATGGGTCCAAGGGAGAATCTAAAAGAGTGATAAGGCAGAACTGAGGTCAAAATCCAAGATATCAGTAGAACAGAATACACAATGCTGGAAACTAGGGACTAGATACTCTGGCATCCTAGTGGTGCCAGAGTCTAGTTTAAATACAGGTTGCTGAGGATTCATTGGGGGACGTGGGTTCGGCGGTCAGCTGATGTGACTGCGGACAGGAAGCACTAATCTGCATCTCCATTGCCAGATCCAGGAAGTAGCGTCCCGTTGCCTAGCATCGGGACGGCCAGGGAGAACAAAAAATGACCGTCCCCGGCACCTGACACAAACATTGCAGATCCAAGTACTGAGTCAAGCTGGTTCGGTACTTTCATACACCATCAGAACTGAAAACGAGGCAAAACATCATTGTTGTGTCGTCGGATCTCGCAAGTTTTGAATTCTATAAGAACCGCCCTCCAAGGACATCCGGCGCCATTTCCCAGACAGACACAGAATGGGTAGCAGCATTCTTGGCAGTCTCCAGTGCAGTTGGCAAGTGTCATAGCTAAAACAGAAAGAGCAGGAGTGGCAGTGTTCCTGGCAGTCTCCAGTGACATTGTACTGTGACATAGTTCACACTGAGACAGGAGGGAAGGCAGTGTTCTTCTTATCAGTCTCCAGAGACATTGCTCTGTGCCAGTGCTCATTCATAAATAGGAGGGGTGGTAGAGTTATTATAAGTCTCCAGTGACATTGCTCTGTGCCATTGCTCATACAGTAATAGGAGGGGTGGCAGTCTTCTTGTCACTCTCCAGTCACGTTCTTGTCACTCTCTAGTCTCAGTGCCGTTGGTCACACAGAAACAGGGGTAGCAGTGTTCTTGTCACTATCCAGTCTCTAGTCACATTGTTCTTGTCACTCTCCAGTCTCCAGTCACATTGCTCTGTGCCATTGCTCATACAGAAACAAGAGGGGTGGCCAGTGCTATTATAAGTCTGCCGTGACATTGTTCTTTGCCATTGCTCATACAGCAACAGGAGGAGTAGCAGTATTTTTGTGCCTCTCCAATCTCCAGTCATATTGTTCTTGTCACTCTCCAACCTCAGTACTGTTGGTCACACAGAAACAGGGATAGCAGTGTTCTTGTCACTATCCAGTGTCCAGTCACATTGCTCTGTGCCATCGATATGGATTCACATCAGTCCACAGAAGACCAGCAGCACAGAGAAACTGCTGGTACCAGTCATGTTGATACTAATCCCTAATGTCATCTGCTAAAGCCTATGTTTAAGTGCATAGTGGTTTTAAGTCAGGAAAATAAAAATATTAAAAAAAAAGCTTTGACCCTTTTCAAGAAAAAAACACTTCTCTAATAAAGGTGAAAATTTACTGTAAAAAAATATAAAATTGCCAACATGCCATTTTACCCAAAATAATAACAGGCATACCAGCATCAGCTAGCTCCCTTCTCTCAGCTAGATCACAGCACCTGCAATCTACACTGTCATCATCCTCCCCTTCATCAGTGTGTACATCATCCTCATTCAATACTAATTTAACCCTGCATTACAGAAGTCTCTGTACTTTGATGTAAATGACGGTAATGGCTTTCCTCTTGGAATTTCTAGTTTATTTTAGGACAAAGCTATCACGATTTTTGGGCAATTCTTTTAGACTAGACAAAATATCAAAATGTTGTGCTGATTCATCTGCATCACCACAGGGTGTCTTGAGAAAGCTAAGTTTTTTCCTTGCAGCAGTTGCCAAAAAGGGAGGAGACGTCGCCATGTCATGTACCACTTGAGCTGTCAGTTTGCTGACCAGGAGTGCATTGCATCATTTGAGATCTGGGTCAGTTGGAAAGAAAGAGAAGACATAGCTCTTAAACCTAGGATCATGCACAGTTGCCAAAATGTAGTGGTCCGTTTCAAGATGTTGATAACTCTCGGATCCTGGCAAAGCGAATAAAGTACTTGATCTACAACTTCTACATAGTTAGCGGAATTGCTTTGTATCATCTTCCTTCAAGTCCTCTAGCTGCTTTTCCTAAAGTCTAATTAGGGGAATCACTTGATTCAAGCTAACAGTGTCTGAACTCACTTCACAGGTGACTACTTAGATTGATTTCAGCACTCTGCGCAACACTCCACTGCGCTAATCTAAATTACATGCCCTAAATGCTGTTGTAGAATGCTGAAAATTACCCAAATTATTTTGCATGTCACTGTCATTTTTTAAAAAGCTCTGTACCACCAAGTTGATTGTGTGAGCAAAACAGGAAATCTGATGGAATTCTCCCGCTGTAATGCTTTCACAGTATTGGTGGCGTTATCAGAAATGACATATACTTAGGAGAGTCCAAGCAGGACTGTTGCAATGACATCCCTTCGTTTTTCAAACAGGTTGGCAGCGGTATTACCGCTGACCTGAGCCTTGTTTCATCTCTGATAACCACCTCTCACTCCCGCCTTCAAGTCCTTTCCCGTGCTGCTCCCCACTTATGGAATTCCCTACCACGCTCAATCAGACTTTCCCACAGCCTTTAAATCATTAGATGCTCTTTGAAAACTCATCTCTTTTTTAGAGGTGACCTTATCCTCGATAACACAATTCACACTAATGCACCCTCACAACTATTACAGTCTCCACTCTGAGCCACACTCGCTCCTCTTGTTTCAGCTGTGCCCTCATCCCTTTAGAATATAAGCTCTTTAATGAGCAGGGTCCTCCATACCCTTTGTTTTCATGTCTCCATTCATTTTGTCTGCCTTGCCTGTTCTTGTTTTACGTATGTCTTGTTTTATGTATGTCCTTGTCTTCCCTACTGTACGGTGCTGTGGAGCACTGTTGTGCCTTACAAATCTTCGATAATAATAATAATAATAATCATAATAATAATAATAGTAATATGCCTCTTAGTGAAGCAGATGATACACAGAGTAGCCTTCCACTGAAAAATGTGACGTTCTCTGTGTGCTAAACCTATGTAATGTGTCTCCTGAGTACCTGAGTCCTTACACACGTGACTCATCTGGTGCCTCGTGCCTCCAGAGTAGACCAGTTATCCTGATACCCAGTACTGCTGTAGTCTGCTGACTTGTATTAGTTGCCTTACCATTTATTGCATTGCAAACCTGTGTAACTTGTGTAATAAATAAACCACTTTGTTCCACTTACCCTCTCTTAGTGGTCTTCATATTCAAGAGCACAATTTATTGTCACATTTTTAATAATAAATGTATTATAAGTTTTACATATATTGTTAGAATCTACCACCAACTTCTTCTCCAATTAAAGCCTTTCCTGACTTAGTGGTCCATCTTGCTTCCCTTGGGTTTCCACCCAGCTGTTATTTCACCTTGCTCTACCTTGGGGTTGACATTCTCTTCAAAGAAGATTCCAGCTCCCCTTGGACCTGCAAACCATTGCCACCACCTTGATCCACCACAAATACAATAACACTAGTTCCACAAAATACTGTGTATTAATACCTATCCATAAATATCACAAGCAGGCTAAAAACTGAACCAGACAATAAGTCTACCTGGAAGTTATTTACACCACTTGTGAATATTGGATATATGGTATCTGTGTTGGTTTTAGTAACAAAACTACTCACTTAAGAGTTGAACATTCAGAATATTTAATTACTTATTAAATCTCAATTTAGGGTTACTCATATAGGGTATAAACAGCCCAATCAAAAAATTCCGAATGTCATAACATAATTGCATTAATTGCTGCAAGAGCAACAACCTTATCATCATATTGTACTAGGTTGAACACTTAGGTTGAAAGGTGTTATTTTTCAAAGACGAAATGCCTCAATCAGTTAAAGGTCAATTCAATTACAAAGGTTCATAGGGTGGAAGCACAACCCCTTCATAAAGACAAATGGTTCAGCAGCTGAGAGAGAATGAGAGCATATTTATCACTCATTCTTCTTCAATCTAGGAGGATTTTAGTCAGTGGAACTCGTGGAAGAAAATATTTGGCTTTTGTTGTAACTCCCTGTTCATCCACCTGTGCAAAAGCCATAGCTGAATCTTCCTTTGTTGTTTTAGCACATGCTTTTATAGACATGCTGTTGCCTACCCAAAAACAATGGATGATGACTCATTCACTTTTCCATTTTACAGTCCATGCTACGTTGGCATTTCCAAATATATATTTAGTTCTAAATTCAATTCTTTTGTAATTCTGGGTATTTTTCTTCTATATTGTTGCTTAGAAGCATCTATATTGTGATGTGCTTAGTTATGTTCTCGTCAATCAGCACCTTTGTGGCTGTTAACATTTCTCCTTGTATTGCCACAGCAAGTTTCTATTCAGCTAGAAGTACTTTTGAATTAGTTTTTTAGTTTCCATTCCTAGCTAAGCATTCAAAAGAATGATTGATATGGTTTTGATATTTGTTCAAAATGAGCACCAAAAGCCGAATTGTTAGGGAAAGACCCTTAGGAAGTACCCCATCATGTAATATTTTGCCATTGTAGATAAATTTGTCAAGGTGACAGTTCTCTTTCATTCTCCACATCTCCCACCATATATAGATATATATATATTTATGTTTACATATATATATATATATATATATATATATATATATATATATATATGTATATATACATATATGCACACACATTTATGTTTGTATATATATATATATATATATATATATATATATATATATGCACTCATATGTATATATATATAAACACACACACACATATATATATATATATATATATATATATATATATATATATATGAGAGAGAGAGAGGCACATATCATTAACAAAATGCCTGAGATTTACCACTACCTTATGTTCAGTACTTTTGGTCACCGTTGTCTTGATGCCGCCCTCAACGGCCAGACATTAACTCTGCTCTAAGCTAAGGTGAGATACTAATGTTGAACAAAAAGCAATGGGCCTGAGTCATTAAGGAGTGCAAAGCATTAAAAAGCAGTAACTTTGCATCTGGGCAAAACCATATTGCATTGGAGGGGGAGGTAAAATTAAAATGTGGGAAGAGATTTATAGTTGGGGTAGGGCATATCCTAGATGACCTTTAAAAATAAAGCTATCAAGTATTTATGTGCTAGATGAAAAAACAGCCTGTATTTAATTTGTGTGAAAAATAATAAACTAATATACACCACTTGCGTTATAACATGGTTTGTCCCAAAGAACATTTACTCCTTTTTTTTGCCTTACTTTCCTCAATGACTCAGGTCCAATATGCTTTGTTCCCAGATATTTCTGAAGATGGATCTAGGTGTCAGATGGAAAACTAGCATTTGATTTAATTGCCTTTTCTTAAAAGCTCAATCCACTGAATTACAAAATATGTCAAATCACAGTAAGCATATTAAGATTAATTTTATGAATGGTGCTTCTGTTTGTCCGCAAAGCTTGTTTCTAGGTGGTCTTTGGAACTGGCACAGGAAAATGAATCTGTATGTAGTTCAACCTACTACTAACTTTAGGATTACCTCTTTTATAAATTTCAGCTTGTAAACACTTGTTATAAAATAATGCTTGGTTTAGTCCCTTTTAATCTTAAATTATTCATTAAAGTAAGGGGATATTTAGGACTTCCTTTTTAACATGTGTCACTTCTGTATGTTATAATGTTTTTATTACATTCAGCAAGATGCACTTGAACTTGCAAAACACATCCCACCGAATGTGTAGATTGAGAATAAATGCCAGAGGTTTAGTTTTACTAAGGGCCCCTTCTCATCACCTTTATCTAATTTAAATAATTTTGTCCTGCAAAAAATCTTATTGTAATTATTTAAGTGAAAATGCAAGTGTTTATTAAACAGGAAAATTTGTAGGTCCATAAATATAATTGTATTTATATTACAGAGACTCTCAAATTATTTAAAATGGTTCAAATTGAGTTTGACTGGATTGAGGGCCTTACACTTGTTCACGGTGACAACATTTTGGGCTTGTTCAATATGACTTTGACAGATATGGCTTGAAATTCACAGCTCACAATTAAGACAAAAGGGCAGCATGGTATAAATAGCAGATGATGATGATTACATAAACTATACAATGCTGCCTGTTCAAGCTTAAATTAATATAATTGATTGTACCTTTAAAGTGTTTTTTTTCTCAATTGAAACAAAAAATATTACTTGGTTTAAGTTCAAAGTCACTATTTGAATGGAAAACCCGTTAAAAATAAGTTCAATCAAGCTCAAGTATGAGCTTTGAACTGGTTTGAGCATGGTTGAACCTGTTTTTGTTTGAATTTAGCTTGATATTTTTGCCTACTTAAACATCAGATTTGATTCTACAACGCATTTTTGAAAAGCACTTTATAACCAATTCAGACATCTCTATCCGATAATTTGAAACTACAGCTACTGGTGAAATTTCAGCATGAGCTGAGCGACAAGCTTTAAATGATAACATAGAGATAACCATTATATACTACTTTTACACTGAGTTTTCTTTTTATTTATTGACCAATGATAATAGTCTGTCTTCTATGTAAAGTTGAATGTAGGGGTCACATCCATTGTCTGCCCTAAGTCTCTAATTTCTAACCCCAGTTTTGATTAAAACATTACATTGTGTTGCTTATATACAAAAATATTACTTTGCTATACCAGTTTAAACAATAGCAGAGCAACAAAATTATTAATTGAAAACCACATTTGGAAGAAAAAAATTATTTTGAAACACAAATATAATTCAGAAGATAATTATAACAATAAAAACATATCTTAGTAAAAGCCTCTACTATTCAGTAAGCAACAGAAAGAGTAGAAGTAGTTCACAAGAAACAGCCTGTACACAAAACAATCACTAAGAAATGAATTGTAATTTTACAAAGTATTCAGTGATTATCTTACGTATTATGGTGTTTGAGAAAATAGTTTTTTAAGGCACTGACATCAAAGGAATATCCCTTTCACTGCTTATTTTATTTTTATGTTGTGATTTAAAGTATAATAAAGAAGCAAATAATCCTGAAAGGAAATTTACATAATTGCATTTTTCCTGTTGATTTTATATAACTGTCTTTTACCAAGAATCAGCTCATTAACCACTCCAGGGTTTTATTTTAATTGGCCATGACAGTGTAGAACACTGTGGGAGAATGAACACAGCAAAAGAGGAGCAATAATCTGAGTGGTATGCTAATTGAATTGCTGTAAGGTAATACCAATGTAACAGAACATACACAAATCAAACAAGAAAAGATCCTCAGTAAACCAGCAGCTGAATTAGCTTCAGTTTCAAGAGCCATATAAGATTGGCCTAGCAAGAAATTACCATGCTGTACACACAGGAGCCAATCCTGCCCTGCTAAATGAAGAAGCTTAACCAGAGCTTAATGTATTCATATTTAGCAGAGCAGCCATATTCATTTTGATGTACTACATTGACTTTGCAATTTAGTTTATATACAGAACAATAGAGAAGAGTAAGGACAAGGGATTTATTGAATGAAATGAGCTAGCCAGTATGGATTATATCAAATTGAAGATCAGATTCATTCTTTTATAAAGATTTTTAGATTGAGGGGGTGGGAAAGTGTGTATATCTTGTTCAATTAAACTATTTTTTTAAATATAGTTTTAATTTTAGATTTAATGGGCAGTGGTCCTTGGAGAACTTGGTCTACCATGTAGGGACCACCGGGGTGACAAAGTTGCCACTCATTGGTTCCCAATCTCTTATTATTTAGATCTTCCCCTGATAAAGGCACCCACCACTAAGCTTTTCAAAACTGTTATTACTTTAAAGGGGGGACCCAACAATGTTGGTTCCATATTATAATAATAATTAACCCAGGTTGGCTAACACTGGGGCTGGTTACAGAATTTGGAGAGTGCACAAAAGCTGATTTTATTTTTTTTTTAATTATTGATATATTTATTTTGTCAGTACAGGTTCTATTAAACCCAGAGCAGGTGTTGAGATCTCTGACCAAATAAACTTGTTTTATTAGAAGCTGGTCCCATCACTGTTATAGGACCAGTTCACATCTGACATAATTAGAAGGATGACAAGTTCCTATACATGGGGTTTCAATGATAGACGCTATCTCTAAAAACCACACCTTAGTAAACAAGGGATTTTACACAATTACTGCACAGCCCAGGGATGTAGATAATAATAAGCTCATTTCTAAGCTCTTACTGCTGTTTACTAAAAGGTGCAGATAGCATTTTTGTTCTGATACACTGGTGCCGCCGTCTATCGAGTTTAATAAAAGGATTCCTTCATGTACTTTAGCAATGTCTGCAGTTCTGCCCCAGTGCCTATTATGAAATAAATATAATAATTTTCCTTATCTATGTGGCACAATAGCCCGAGGAACAGAAAGAATTGGTAGTCCCAGACTTCTTTATTGCTACACTTCACAACTACTTATCCACAATAAAATTCATTCATTTTCCGCCCAATCAGAATATCTTCTGCACCCAACATACTGTCACCCAACTTTTTGAGGAAAATTATTAGTTCAATTTCTCAATGTTAATGTGAAAGCACCTGTCTGCTCTGTGCCGCATACCTCAGGGATGTTCCAGTTTCCATTGAGTGGAGAGGCTCATTTATTATGAATATTAGATTAACCAATAAATTGGCTTGCATTGTAGAAGGTCTTTTGTGAAATGTAAAATAGACAAAGAGCGGTACAAAATCAGCTTTGATCTCGCTGTGTGCCTTAATTTGTACCTAGATTTTGACCAGTTTGCAGAGCAAAATGAGAATATTTGTGGTGGAGCAGAAAAATGCAAAGTCGATGGGAGGAATTGGGCAAAGTGAGGGAATTCCTTGCTAAATACACAGTAGGTACACCTGTGCATCTAGTTTTGATGAGCAGTGCAAACATTTATTGAAGTGGTAGAGATAGTCCATTTTTAAGGGCAGTCATTGGTGTTCAGGGGAGTAGACAGTCATTTTCACTCTGCAAAAGGACCTCAGTTTTGATTGGGGTGCAGTAGGGGAGTAGGGGTGCAGCTGCTACAGGGCCCATCTCCTCTGTGAAAGTCCCATGCAGCAACATTGGGGCAGCAGACAATTTCTCACCAACTTTAATTGGCATAAAAACAATCACTGTCTGATCAGTAGAAGGTAGACTGGAAGGGTTAAGAAATTGCGACCCAGATAAAATGTTGTTATGAGGCCCACAATTTAATAGTTATACCCCTTATTAGTTGTTCAAGGGTCTTATCCTACACTTTTAATTGGTGGATTATTGGGAAAGGGGAAGGAAATGAACTAGCCATCCTATTACAGCAAGCAGGGAGAGGTCTTTGAGCTTGAGGGAGCCAGAATAGCGTATCTAAAGTAGAGCCAATTGTCACTGCCGACTCTATGTAAATTCAAACTCTGGTACCTGGCAAAGTATGCCATTGTACACATTGTGCTAACCTTGCTGCGTGGTAGTACTTCTGAAAACTGGGCATGTCCGGGTCATCTGCTGCAGTGGATCTTTGGAGAATGTGGGCCTGGATCCGTGGCGTCTTGTGAGACTAGATGAATCACAACACCAGCTTTGTAGAGAAGACAGAAGGGAGGGGGGACTGTAATGGGTAGGGCATGAAAGAGATACAAGAGTCTCAGAGGAGGTTCACCTTGATATGCCGCACCCAGGAAATAAAGTGACTTTTCTAGGAGTTCAGATCATTCTTGAGGCGATTGAGGAGCAGAATATAATTAGCTTGGTAGAAATTTTCGACTTTTTTTTCATGAATGTTACCCAAGGTACTTAATTTGATTGTCCTGCCAATTCACAATGCATTTGGTTAATGTTTGTTAAATGCAAATAAAAGTGCATATTGCATTTATGTATGTGTTTTATATATGTTTAGGTGGATTTACAAGGGTATTAAATTTGTGTTGTTTTAAACATGTGTCCACACATGTGGAAACACATATGGAAATACATATGTAAATACTTCTTAATTACATCTCTTTGTATTTACAATCACGGTTCAGTTTCTAGTTTTTTGGTATTTTTTTTAATAAGCTGGACAGATCAAATGCAAGGTGCAAAGTTCTAACAATATATGTTTTACTTTTATATTTTTTTTTATCACCTATGGAATGGCGTACTATACTGTATTTGAAAATAGTATTTCTCAGAATTTATAGTCAATCATTAGAGCTGGGGCAATAACAGTGGCAAATCATATTCCTCTGCAGTGTGTTTGGGGTAGGAATGGGAGTTATGGGTAGAACAAATACAGGGGAAATTCCACAGGGAAACACTTAAGACCAATTTTCATTGGAGAAAAGTGCCTAAACGCAGAATGAGGCAAATATTCCATGGAACAGTTTTGAAAATCTCAGCATTATTACATTTATGACTGTTTAATAGACGTTCTTCAAAGCTGTGCAAAAAATATGTTCAGCTGAACAGCTATGTAAGAGCAACTGGGTTTGACAGGACTGTGAATAAAGTACAAATGCACAGTGTGCAAAAGACAGAAAGTACCATTCAGGAAGTGCTCACAGTTTCAAAACAAACGGTCTGGCACCTCACTGCCACATATGGCTAAGTGCATCTGTTGGTTAAAAAGAGAAATGTCTGAATAGTATAGAACAAAGCAACAGCCAAACAGCCAGTAGACAGGCAGTATATATATATATATATATATATATATATATATATGTATATATATATATGTGTATACATATACACACTGAGAATGCTTTTGAAACTGGAAGTGTTAATAGTTTATTTTTATCAATTATTAAAATGAGTGAAGTGAGTGAACAGAAGAGAAATCTGAATCAAATAATGTTTTTGTGCAACCACCCTTTGCCTTTAAAACAGCATCAATTCTTCTAGGAACACTTGCAGACAGTTTTTGAAGGAACTGGCAGGGAGGTTATTCCAAACATCTTGGAGAACTAACCACAGATCTTCCATGGATGTTGACTTCTGTCTCTTTATGCTATCTCAGACAGACTCGATGATGTTGAGATCAGGGCTCTGTGGGGGCCATGTGGGGGCCATATCATCACTTCCAGGATGCCTTGTTCTTCTTCATGCTGAAGATATTTCTTAATGACATTGGCTGTATGTTTGGGGTCGTTGTCCTGCTGCAGAATAACGTTGAAACCAATCAGACACCTCCCTGATGGTATTGCAGGATGGATAAGAACCTGCCGGTTTTTCTCAGCATTGAGGACACCATTAATCTTGCTCAAATCCCCCACACCATTTGCTGAAATGCAGCCCCAAACTTGCAAGTCACCTCAATCATGCCTGCAGACACTCATTATTGTACTGCTCTCCAGCCCTTTGGCGAACAAACTGCCTCCTGTTACTGCCAAATATTTAAAAATTTGACTCATCAGTCCAGAGCACCTGTTGCCATTTTTCTGCACCCCAATTCCTATGTTTTTGTGCCGCTTGGCTTTGTTTCCAAGTCGAAGGTGTTACTTTTTGGCCGCCATTTTTCTATGAAGACCACTTCTGGTCAGTCTTTTCCGTATAGTAGATGGGTGTACTTGGGTCCCTTCTTTTTTTTCCAGTTCTCAGCTGATGGCACAGCTGGACATCTTCCGATTTAGCAGGGAAGTAAGCATAATATGTCTGATGCACAATGTTTTCTTGGCCGACCACTGCGTCTATAGTCCTCAACATTGCCTGTTGATTTATGAGTCTTCAAAAGAGCTTGAACAACACATCATGAAACCCCAGTCTGCTTTGAAATCTATGCCTGGGAGAGACCTTGCTGATGCAGTATAACTACCTTGTATCTTGAGATGGGTAAGATAACCCTATAACTTATTTGAGTAGAAAACTCAATGAACATTAAAAGTGGTACACCATTGTGGTAAAGGAAGTGTTGACCATTAAGTGGGCATTAGACTCTCTAAGATATTACCTCTTGTTCAGACAGTTTAAACTATTGACAGATCATTCCCGTTAAATTGGATGTGTCTAAATAAAGCCAAAATACCCGGTTACAAGACGGTTTTTAGCATTGCTAAATTTTAAGTTTACAGTTGAACATAGACCCGGTACACAACTAACCAACACATATATGTTGTCTTGTATCTACTGTTTAGGGGCTAGAAGTGTTCTGCCCGCTAGGTCAAAACAAGGGAGGGGGATGTATAAAAAAAACATAGGAATAGTGTTATTGGACAGGTATGATTGTCTCAGACTTCTGACCTACATGTTTTAAAACCGCCAGGAAAATGTTTGTCTGTGTTTAAATGGCTTGCTAAGGGCTTTTGGCCTTTAGTATAAACTGGTAAATGGTTCCAGGGGTTATGTATGGAGTGTGAGGGCAGGCTCCATCCATTAGGCCCCATTTCCTGAGGATAGGTTAATTAGGACTTGCACATGTGTATGGGTGTAAAAAGCAGTCAAGCTAGACATTCTTTATGCTCTGTCTGGGGGAAGGTACTGCAGAATCTCTGTAAGAGAAAGACTGATATTTGGTGTGAGTAAACTATATGAGCTGATACGTCTAATGTTTTCTTTTATAGTTTAGCAGTCAGGAATGACTTTTATGAGTGTTTTTCTTTATTTTTTCTGCTTAATAAAACTGGCTGAGGTCAGTTGTTCCAAAACCTTGGACTTGTGTGATTTATTGGCTACTGTACACTACCATCTACCACAGGAGATGGCACATTTTCCCCTAATCTGGATAGAATATATATATTATATAGAACTATATTATATGGCCATAATTCTGCACTAGTATTCCTATTTAGTGGGTCCTTATACTGAACTAGTATTTCTTTCTAATTCTATTTAGTGGAGAAAAACAAGGTGCTGTTGCTGTATGAAACTGAGCAGCACACCCCAAAAACAATGAGATTTATTTCATATAAAATACGATAATATAAGTTTTTCTAAAAAAGCAATCTTGTGACAGTCAGTTTTAGCGACATCTTTATGAAACAAGCAAAAAAACTGGGTTTGACTGTGAGCAACATCCACCAAAAAACAATTATTTATTTTAAAATAATTTTTCCTTTCTAGTCAACATAATGTATAGGCATCATGTGAGTTTCCACATTAATCTTTCAACAACATTGAATTCCCTTTGTTCTTTTGAATATCATCTGTGTGACTCTTTGTTAGCTGTAAGCATGTGTGGAAACAACAAGCTTGTATGCTGTACTATAGCCTGTGGGCATTGTTTAGAGTTAGGAGCAAACTTTTTTAGGTATATAAGTGAAAGAAGAAAAACAAATGGAGTAATAATAAGAGTAAAGACTGAGTGTGAGAGTCTTGTTGAGTGAGACAAGGTAATAGCAAATCGTCTTAATAATTATATCATTTTTAAATACAGAAAGAGAGTGGAAGGGACTGTAAAAGGATCCTGTGTGTTCCGCCATAATAATGATACAATGCTTTTGATCTTGTTAATAACTAATGATAGTTTATAATATCCCATTCTGTTAATGATGTTAACCATATATTTTTGCAATCCTCATTTATATATTTAAGTTCAGGGTTTCCTTTCTGTGTGTGAGTGTGTGTGTATATATATATATATATATATATATATATATATATATATATATATGTACTTGTATTTATGCTGTAAGACACAAAATGTATTATCAGTATTGTCCTTTGTGTTGTGTGTGTTTAAATGTAACAAGAGAAAGAAAAAGAACCTATTTAAATGAGAGAGCGAGAAAGGTTGGCGCATGTGTGTGTGTGTTTAAACAGGAAGCATTTCATGTGTGTGCGCAAATGTGTTTAAGAGAGAGATAGATGAGCATGCAATGCATGCATGGATTCTAAGGAATAATACAGGCCTGCAAACAGAAGCATGCCTGAGGAGTGGGATGGGGACTGTGTGAGAAGTATGCCTTTGTGATAAAAAAAGTTACTTAAATTGGAGGGATATATATATTTGTATATAAAATTATAAATGGAGCTAAAAATTAAGAAAGAAATAGTCACTTATGGGAAGATTATAGAGCATGATTAGATTTAAATAGTTAATAGATATAAATTTTACATGTATATGCAAGCAAAGTATATCATAAATTGCAGTCAGAATATATATATAAGGTAAAAATGAGAAATAGGTAGAAACTTTACATATGATAACAAAAATTCAATACACACACACAGGCACATACCAACAAATAGTTTGTATATGTGACAAATCGCCAATTTATTTTAGAAACTTTACATATACATGCAAGCAAAGTATATTATAAATTGCAGGCAGAGTACATATAAGGTAAATAGGTTAAATGTAACATATAAGGTAAATAGAGTTAAAGATTCAGAGGAAAGTTAATAGAAATATAATACATGCAAACAAATATAAGGAAAGATAATAGAAATAGATGGGCAGAGTATATAAGATGCAGGTAGATACAGAAAGGTAAGATAAAAGTTAGGTAGTTTAGAGAAGTTATTGCAGTAATAAACTTACAGTGGGCATTGTGATGTCCAGTGAAGCTTCCAGGTGAAAGGTGTGTGTGTGTGTGTGTGTGTGTGTGTGTGTGTGTGTGTGGTCAAAAGAGGCAGTTTTGCCTACTTCAGCAATTTATAAACCTTTACCCAGAATGCATTGCTTCAGGTAGGGGGTGTTGACCTTACACCACACCCTCTCACAACAGCACACTGCCTGCATTGATGACTCACTGTTTTGTGTTTTTTAACTGTACTTCCTGCCCTGTAAGCACATGGTTTTTTTTTTAATCTAACTTCCTGTGGAGCACTAAAATTAGAAACAATTTATTTGTTTGAAATTTTTGGGCCAAATGCCACATGTATTGCAGTTTGTTTGATATGCTCTGACTTTCAGCCAGTTCATATCTTAATCTTGCATAAGTTTGGCGCGTGCAAACAGCAGTGAAATGTTAGTGGCAATTATGCGTGGTTCAAGTTCTATCCTCCCGCGATTGCATCATTGCAGATGCAACAGCAGCGGTGATATAGGAGCTCCTTCACAGGGGCCACAGTTATGTTGTAAGTATATTGGCTCAGCCAATGATCGCCGCCTCTCCTCTTCTCTCATCACCTCTTCCCACTCCAGATTCCAGGACTTTTCCTGGGCAGCCCCCCTTCACTGGAATGACCTCCCTCATTCCATCTGTCTCTCTCCTACTTTGTGCTCCTTCAAACGTGCACTGAAAACTCACCTCTTCCGTAAAGCCTACCAACCATCTACTTAACCACCTCACCTCCTCCACTTCCTTCTCTCCCTTTGCCTCTTCTAGTTCCACTCGTGCCTGTTCTGTCTAACCTCCCTTAGGATGTAAGCTCACATGAGCAGGGTCGTCTTCCCTCCTGTCTCCTCACCTGTTCTTCTACTCCATGCTTATTGTATTTGCCTGTGTGGAGCTTCTGAAGTATTGGTATTTTTGTTTATTGTTCTGTACTGTTTCACCCTGTATAGTCCACTGTTTGTACTGTGTACGGCGCTACGGATACCTTGTGGCGCCTAACAAATAAATGATAATAATAATAATAATATATTCACAAAAATGAGGTAATTACAAGTACATTTATGTAGGAGAAGGTCCTAACAGAGCTCTCAAAACTGAAAGTCGATAGATCAATGGGACCAGAAGGGATACATCCAAGGATACTAAAACAACTTTAACGGGTGCTGATTAACATTAACAGAATTATGCAACCAGTCACTAGCAACAGGAACAATTCCAGAGGACTGGAAAAGAGCAAATGTAGTCCCACTGCACAAGTGGTAGCATGGAAGAGTCATGCAACTACTGACCAGTGAGCCTTACATCAGTAGTAGGGAAACTGATGAAACTCTCTTAAAAGAAAGAGTTGTCGAATATTTAAAATCTAGCAATTTACAGGATCCCAAACAATTAAATTACCCAGTTTATATAATTTAAGCATGTTCTTAATGATTGTGTTATTGCAACTCTCTCGATTCTCAGTGTCCTTAATGTCTCTTTAAACTTATTTATTTATCCTGGTCTGTTCTTTAAATTGTTCTTGGAGGTCTGACTTTAGGTCTGATATGTGATCAATCTGTAGTTTTCATATTTTTGAGCAACATGTAAATTTGACCTACTGTAGGGCAAAGAATCAATTCCCAATTTGGTAGAGTTTAAAGTAATGTGGCAATGTCCAGAGTACAGTAACTACTCTATAAATGTGAATGCACTCAAGACGTGGATTGTGCCATCATCTTGATTTCTATGACCCAAAATGATATGTGGGTAAAAACCAGAAAAAATGTTGCATTTTTTTCCTTTTTTTAACTGGGTCACATGGAATATTTCTTTAGTGAGCCAAATATACAGTTAGGTTTTATAACTTACTTTGATTACAATGGCACTGAGTTTATGCAATTTTGTTCATTGAAAGTAGCACCACAGTCACATCAAGAAGAAATAGTTATTATGTAGCTTTGAAAAGGTTGATTGACTTTTATTTAGAGATCATCAAATTAAATAGCTTTTCATCTGTACAGTACATATAATTTAGAAGCAACCTACAAACCTATCATTTTTCAGTAAATGCAAAGAAACAAAAACTGATCTTGGCCCCAATAAAAAAAAAACTGTATTGTTGACAGTGGAGATTGAATGACAACTTTGAATGCTGCACTTAAATGTGATAGCTATTGTTATAAAAGCCTGACATGTTTTTTTTTTCACAAAACAGAGGAAACTAGAATATAAAAAGAAGAGGGGAGTGGCACATGGCTTTTCCCATTGAGAATTGCTATTAGTACAAATGAATGAATAATATTAGCAATATCAATAATCAGTATTTTTTGTTAAATAATATTTGTGCCTTAGATGCTACAAAACATTATTGACCATAAGTTTGCTTGTCATGTTCATATTTAGAGGAGTAACCTACACCTGGAGAACAATTAGTTTAGATGAATGTACAATCAATTAATAGTTACCTTGTGCATTGCTCATACATTTCAACCTTGCTCTCACCATTCTACCATCATGCTTTGGGGATTGCTGAATTGCATAATTTGTCTTGTCAGAGAGATTTTTGAGGAAGCCAATATATTATCCTGAAGTATATCTTTTTTTATTTTTATAATTTTATTTTATTTATTTATTTTTACTGTACTTTTATATTGTCAGTGTGCTGAGGAGAGATGTGAGCAGCAATGGAAGAGTTAATTCTAATAACAGATGTTTCTGATGAATTGCTGTTGGACAAAGACATTCCTTAATTCTTAAAAACCCCTATCACAAACTTAGGATCTCAATGGATTATGGAACGACTATATACTATCTCAACCAATTGTAATATGGCATTTAAATTGTAATATTACCTACTTTTCACTGTTTATAAAAGTTAAAGTTCTGCCACTAAAGGGCAGAATATTAGATTTGAAATGTCATGATAATGTTATCACAGCGTAGCATTTATTTTGTGAATAAAACCTTTTATACTTTTTCTTAAAGTTTCTTTGCTGCAGAAATTCAATTATTGCTTTAGTAGTCTAAACAAAGTGCATTCCATCTATATGTACAAAGCACATTTATATAACATGTCTGCATACAATATTAAGAACATTTGCACTATGTTTTTGTCTGGGGGGATGAAGAACAAGCATTCATATATTTAAACTTTTTATGTTAATAACTCGTGGTTAAGCCCTAACCACGACAATTACACTCATATTATATGACAGCGTAAAGGATGGTAAATTCATTTCCCTAAGAATCTTTCTTAATAGAGAAACAGAGGTAATCTAAGAATAATAAAATCTCAGAAAGTTTCCTTATTGTTATTCTTAAGGATAATAAAGGGAATTCACTAATCCATTACCTTTAATGTAATATTTTAAAAAATAATATAAATTTGTACACTCACAAAAGAATGTTTACTAAAGATACAAGCTGTACAATTATACCCCTAGGTGTATAAACAGTATCCTTCACCGGACTGGAAATCTTATTCACAGTAATATAGTCTGTAGATGTAATGATTTCCAAGGATTAATCCTCTACAGTCACTTCCAATGAGCCAGTAACAAGATAAGTAACTGTGACCAAACAAGGGGTTTTCACCTTAACCAGCGTGCACCTTATTTTTACAAGATGCGGACTAAAACAGCATATACTTTTCTAGCCTTTTGTGTTTCCAAGATCCCCAGGGCACAAGAGTGGGGGACAGTGTGCTTTTACTTGGTTGTTAACATTGCATGGTGTTTATAATATGTTCATATGCAACTGTGGTGTACTTTGCAATTCTGTATGGTAGTGCCATAACATTGCTGCAATATTGAAATATATATACATATGTTAATTCTAAACAAAAAAAGAAAAGTTGTCAGTGCTTATCCTTAACTCTGCATATCTGTGTGTATCTAGCAAAATGAAAACATGAGGTAATGAGGTATTAGTTCATATTTTGATCAAAACATTTAAGCCTGCATCCCAGCGTCAAGAGTACCTCATTATATGCAGGTCCTACACTGACCTATATGCTTTAAACACCATTAAAATGCAGTTAAAATCAGATGCACTCACCTCCCAGGTATAGGGGTTTACATCTAGCAAGGGCTGTCTTGTGAGCCACACCCAAATGTGCCATAAATATGCTTGATGGACAGATGCTATGACAATAAGGCAATATTTTGAAAAAAGCCAGAGCAAAAACAAGCCAGCGCTCGGTATATCCATATAATATGGATATACCGAGCACAGGGGTGTAAGGGCGTATATATATAAATCAAATAAATCATATAAATGCCTTATTTCTTGGAATAAGGTTTATTAATTATGTACTATGCATTAACAGATTAACTCTCATTGGGTCAGTGAGCTTAAATCTCCATGTTCATGCTTTACTAGACCTCTGGCACATTGTCTGCTTAGTCTGGTATATTTTTAACATATATTATTTATATTTATACACATTTGTTCAGTGTATCCCATGATACAATGTAATATTGATTAACAATCAATCTAATGTATGCACCAAAAGGTTTTTTGCATCCTTGGCCATGAGCGTAATTAGGTAAAAGTACCCAATTGGTAAAGATTTAGCTTTTTTACAAATTTAAGAAATTGATAGAATAATAATAATATACTTGCAAACTATGGGAAAGATTTTGTTTCTTTCAATAGCTGATGTGAATTAAAACCCACCGGTGTTTAGGAGAATGTTGTGGCAAAAGTAATGATTGGGGCTGAGCAGGAGTGTATAGGAGTGAGGGGGAAACATAGAGAGGTCTGCATGACCAACACAAATACTAGTGAATTGACTATTATGGCACAGTATTATAATTATTCAACATTGTAATGTGGATTTGCTTGTAAATAGTCTTAATAATTTACTAAACATATATGAATGAAATTTGTTTGTATAAGGTGCTTTGTGCAATGTGAAAGGATTTAAAGAGAATGTTATCAAGGGCTGATGCTGAGTATTTGTTGAGTAGTTAGTATCTGACCTTTTATATGAGCAAGCCTATTCTTAAGGAAAGACAGAAGAGCTTATTCCGACTTTCTTGCTTTTCTCATTGGCTGCCTGCGGTGAAAGCTATACGTTGTAACATTTCTGCCTTAATTTGCTGTGTTTATGTCTAGCAGGTAATGTTCATATCCAGCATATTACACTTAAAAAAATCTTTATATATCTAATGTTATTATCTTTTTTTCGTGCACATTTTTGAATGTGTTTTGCTTACAAGGCATATCTTTTTAAAAACCTGTGTCTATTCTTTTACTAAAGCAAAGTAATATAGATTTGGAGGCTATACATCACTCTGGTGCCATGGAGAAAACTAATCAGAGAATAGCTCTAGTAGTGCTGACCACTACATTCAAATCTCAAACTATGGGCAACGGTGTGCAATGTCATTAGCAATGAAAGCAATGACTTTTGCTGGTTGCATTATGTAACCACAATGCAGGGGAACAAATTAACCCATCTTGGTCAAAAAGAAAGTGAATAAAAGAAATAAAGTTTAAAGTTATCAACTTAAATTATCAACTTAAAATATGGCTCTAAAAAATGTGTTTGTTATTTCCAAACTAAATTTGCTTTACTATAAAAGTGAGACCCTTCTAACAATTTAGGAAATACGCTACAGTATATTCCTTTTTTCAGTCAAAACTAAGTTAATGGAACATTAAGTGACCTAAAATACATAAAGTAAAATTGGATCTTGTAACATTCAGAAATGTATATAATAAACTGTAATAATACATTTTAAGAAATTTGTGTCCTTAAGATAAGCTGGACTGAACCTTAACTGAGTGCAAGCTTTTGTCCTCTGTTAGTATTATTATTATTATTATTATTATTATTATTACCATTTATTTATATACCGCCACTAATTCCACAGCGCTGTACAGAGTACTCACATCAGTCCCTGCCCCATTGGGGCTTACAGTCTAAATTCCCAAACATACACACAGACACAGACTAGGGTCAATTTGTTAGCAGCCAATTAACCTACCAGTATGTTTTTGGAGTTTGGGAGGAAACCGGAGCACCCGGAGGAAACCCACGCAAACACAGGGAGAACATACAAACTCCACACAGATAAGGTCTTGGTTGGGAATTGAACTCATTACACAAGTGCTATAAGGCAGATGTGCTAACCACTTAGCCACCATGCTGCCCTCTGTTATCAATACATTTTAGGCTATCTTAAAACACATGAACTGACAAGAAGCCTATTGGAATAAAGTAATTTCATGCTCACAATCTTATTTCAATTATCTTCTTCCATAGTAAGTTCCTGCAATTTATGCAATACATTTTTTTGTTAACAATGTTATTGACTCTTATATATCACTATATCTTAATTTCCCTTCAAGAGCAACCTCAGGAGTATAAAAGATGATTTTAGGGGCCTCCCAAACAATCAATGCGGAAGTCGTAGCAAGAATAATCACCAGACCTACATCCTGCCTTAACCCTCATTCCTACCCACCATGCAAGCGCTGTCACAGACAAAAACAAACCTCCCACACATAGCAATTTTTTTTACATATTTCTTTTCTCTCAATAATAAGAGATAATCATAATACTAAAGCAAAGTTTAAATGTTACAAACATGCCACCCACACAGCTTTGGTTATATACACAGGCCTCCCCCCAAAACACCCAACTACCAACCACAACATTATCCCACCTACAGATACACTGCCAGGCTAACAGACTCACCAGTACAGCTTAAACCTACGCAATTCGCCATATAGGTAAGATATTGCTATTCTCAAACATAGAAACATAGAATATGATGTCAAAAAAGAATCTACATGTCCAGCTAGTTTGATCTGTTTGTTTTTAATTGTTTTTTGTGGGGGGGGTTAGGTTTTTTGTTATTAATATTTGTAACGGTCTTAAAATGTTTACCCCATACATTCTTAACTTTTTTATCTGTATGAGTCTCTACCACAACTGTTGGATGACTATTCCATGGATCTATTACACATTCAGTCTTCAGTCTTCCACTCTCCAATTTCAAAGCCTGTCCCCTTGTTCTAGAAATCCTCCTCTTATTTTAAAAAATACTGCCTGTCTGAATTCTACTAATACTTCACATATGTCTAAATGCTTCTTTCTTATCACCTGACTTTTAAACTAAGCTATACATGTTCAGCTCTTAAATACCTTCCTGATAAGTTGTGTAATGCAGTCCTTGCACTATTTTAGCAGCTCTTCTGATTTATTTCTATTTTATTAATGTCTTTTTGAAAATATGGCCTCCTGAATTGTACACAGTACTCAAGGTTGTACCAGTGACCTATAAAGAGCCAATACAAACTCCCTGGTCTTGCTACTAATACATCTACCTATAAAGCCAAATATTCTACTGGCGTTTCCCTAATAAGGCACGGTGGCGTAGTGGTTAGCACTTCTGCCTCACAGCACTGGGGTCATGAGTTCAATTCCTGACCATGGCCTTATCTGTGAGGAGTTTGTATGTTCTCCCCGTGTTTTCGTGGGTTTTCTCCGGGTGCTCCGGTTTCCTCCCACACTTCAAAAACATACTGGTAGGTTAATTGGCTGCTAACAAATTGACCCTAGTCTATGTCTGTCTGTTTGTGTGTGTTAAGGAATTTAGACTGTAAGCCCCAATGGGGCAGAGACTGATGTGAGTGAGTTCTCTGTACAGCGCTGCGGAATTAGTGGCGCTATATAAATAAATGGTGATGATGATGACGATGATGAAATAACTGATTGTCCAGAAAAGAAGTCTGAAGTAATGAAGGTTTAATTAAAAATAAAAGATAAATAATAACAGCAAGTAAAACATCCATCTTACAAAATGAGAGTATACATCTCTTGTTGGTTTTAATCCAAAAGCTCCTCACGCCATTCTTCACACTTGATATTTATGAGTTACAAGTTTCACAACTAATCACATATTCATGATATTATAACACATACATTCCCATTTATAAGAAAGCACCAGATATCATCTCTTAAAGGAGAATCCTTCTATTCTCATAGTCCAGATGCATCGGTTTCACCCTGTTGCTCAATCTTCATTGGTTGATTCCATTTCAAATTCAAAGAATAACTGTAACGGTCTGCTTACAGCTTGCTGCTTGTATTGGCAGCTCCTGTCTCCTGGAGTTTTGACTGTATTATTGTGTTTCATTTTATGTGTTAGCAGAAGTACCTCTGATAACCAGAGGTGCTGTAATTGTGCCTGCTTTTGTGTTTTAGGAGTTAACCTTTCTGTTCACTCATTATCCCATGCACCTGGGTGTGTTCCATTTAAACCTGTCTCTCCCAGCAGTCATTGCTGGTTATTGTTGTCATATCCTGATGGTATACTCTGTGGTCACTTCCTCCTGGATTCATGCTGCCTGGAATCTTTCCTCACCTCCCATTTACCTGCAACTGCTGTTCATCTGGTAATTTCTGCAATTTCATTATTTGATCACCTGTTCATACTCTCCAGCAATAAACATTGTTGTTTTTTCACCTTATCCATGGCTCCTTAGCTGTATTTCTACATTGATCCGTGACAGTATAACCAGCCCACAAAACAGTTTAGGAGTCAGGTGAAAGTTTTTTTTTATTTCTGGGACCTTTTTTTCTGCAATCAATTTTTAATTTATTTTTTGAAACATGTCTGCTTTACCAGCTTTTGAATTGCCACAGCTACAGGCTTTACAAATGGACATAATCCTGCTATGCTCTCAGCTGGCTAAATTTCCTACCCTGCTTATGGACTCACTCAGGAGACTGTCAGACTTTGTCTCTTCTAATTCAGAAGCAGGTGATTTATCTACACTAACCCTCTCTGCTGTGGAATCTATGCAAGCAGCACCTGGTAATTGTGCTCCTAAAAATTTGCCATCTACTAAGAACGATGGCTTAACCAATTCCCGGTTCACAGGTTGTCCACGCCCCCATCTCTCCAAAGAGGAGCGGCGCAGAATAACAAACAAATTGTGTATGTACTGTGCCAGCAATGAGCACTTCTTACAGGACTGTCCTATCCGTAGACCACGACATCCTATGCAGCAGCCTTCAGTGTGCTCCTCTCCAGACTCTGGATTTGTCTGCACTTCACCTCCTGTTGCTATATTACAACCTGATCTGTTCCATGGGATGGAGCCTAATCCGCCGGCTCCAGTTGCCACCTGTCCTGTGGTGCCAGCTCCAGTTGCCACCTGTCCTGAGGCGCCAGCTCCAACCGCCTGTCCTGAGGCGCCAGCTCCAGCCGCCTGTCCTGAGGCGCCAGCTTCAGCCGCCTGTCCTGAGGCGCCAGCTCCAGCCGCCTGTCCTAAGGCGCCAGCTCCAGCCACCTGTCCTGAGGCGCCAGCTCCAGCCGCCTGTCCTGAGGCACCAGCTCCCTCTGTCTCCTGTTGCGAGGTCCCAGCCTCTGCCTCCTGTTACGAGGTCCCAGCCTCTGCCTCCTGTTACGAGGTCCCAGCCTCTGTCTCCTGTTGCGAGGTCCCAGCCTCTGCCTCCTGTTGCGAGGTCCCAGCCTCTGCCTCTTGCTCCGAGGTGCCATCATCTGCCTCCAGTTCTGAGTCTCCTGCCACTGTGTCCGGTCCTGAGTCTCCTGCCACTGTGTCAGTTCCTGAGTCTGCTGCCACTGTGTCAGGTCCTGAGTCTCCTGCCACTGTGTCCGGTCCTGAGTCTCCTGCCACTGTGTCAGTTCCTGAGTCTGCTGCCACTGTGTCAGGTCCTGAGTCTGCTACCACTGTGTCAGGTCCTGAGTCTGCTGCCACTGTGTCAGGTCCTGAGTCTCCTGCCACGGTGTCCGGTCCTGAGTCTGCTGCCACGGTGTCGGGTCCTGAGTCTGCTGCCACGGTGTTTGGTCCTGACTGCTGCCACAGTGTTTGGTCCTGAGTCTTCAGCCACTGTCTCCAGTTCCGAGTCTTCAGCCGCTGTCTCCAGTTCCGAGTCTTCAGCCGCTGTCTCCAGTTCCGAGTCTTCAGCCGCCGTCTCTGTTCCTGTGCTACAGTCTGCTCCAGTGGGGGCACCGCCCTTAAAGCCTGCTCCAGAAGGGACGCAGCCCTTGAAGCCTGATCCAGAACAGTTTCCTGTCCATGAGGCTTAGCCCGAGTTGCCTGTCCATGCGGTTCAGCCCGAGTTGCCTGTCCAGGCCGTTCAGCCCGAGTTGCCTGTCCATGCGGTTCAGCCCGAGTTGCCTGTCCATGCGGTTCAGCCTGAGTTGCCACTCTATGCGGTTCAGCCCGAGTTACCACTTGGTGCTGTCTGATTTGAGGCTTCTCACAGTGCTGTCTGCTCTGTGGCTTCTCACAGTGCTGTCTGCTCTGTGGCTTCTCACAGTGCTGTCTGCCTCGTGGCTTCTCACAGTGCTGCCTACCCCGAGGCTTCTCACAGTGCTGTCTGCCCCGAGGCTTCTCACAGTGCTGTCTGCCCCGAGGCTTCTCACAGTGCTGTCTGCCCCGAGGCTTCTCTCAGTGCTGTCTCTGCCAAGCCTGCTACCCAGTCCGGGCCTGCTGCCAAGCCTGCCGCCCAGTTCTGGCCTGCTGCCAAGCCTGCCGCCCAGAGCGGGCCTGCTGCCAAGTCCGAATCGTCACCTTTCTTTGAAGGGCATCCTTCCCAATTTAATGCCCTTTTGAGGTTTTTTGCTTCACAGATCCCCTCCATATCAAGCCTTGTTAGTAGCCCTAGGAGACAGGTATTATTCCTAATATCCCATTTCAAGGGAGAGGCATTAGATGGGCAAACCCATTTATTAAGACGGACCATCCCATCTTATCGGACTTACAATCCTTTATTGAGGCAGTAATTAACAAGTTTGAACTCCACCTGCTATGCCATCTTGAGGGCCTCTGCAATATCAGCAGTACCACCCATCTCACCTGGCCAAGAGATACCTTTGTGCTCCTCCCAGTTGGCGCAGGTCCCAACTCCAAGGAAGTCCCGTAAAAGGGGAGGACGTAAAAAGAAAGGAGGTTCTGCAGTGCTTCAACTTCCATCTGGCATGGGCTACTTTGCCTCTCTGCCCATAGACGAGGACTTTTCTGCCGGGCCCCCCATTCTGGACTATGATTCCGATGAATTCAGACATTGGTGGTAATTTGGGCGTCTGGAATCCACCCTTAAGGGAGGGGGTACTGTAACGATCTGCTTACACCTTGCTGCTTGTATTGGCAGCTCCTGTCTCCTGGAGTTTTGGACTGTATTATTGTGTTTCATTTTATGTGTTATCAGAAGTACCTCTGATAACCAGAGGTGCTGTAATTGTGCCTGCTTTTGTGTTTTAGGAGTTAACCTTTCTGTTCACTCATTATCCCATGCACCTGGGTGTGTTCCATTTAAACCTGTCTCTCCCATTGCTGGTTATTGTTGTCATATCCTGATGGTATACTCTGTGGTCACTTCCTCCTGGATTCATGCTGCCTGGAATCTTTCCTCACCTCCCATTTACCTGCAACTGCTGTACATCTGGTAATTTCTGCAATTTCATTATTTGATCACCTATTCATACTCTCCAGCAATAAACATTGTTGTTTTTTCACCTTATCCATGGCTCCTTAGCTGTATTTTTACATTGATCCGTGACAATAACTCATCTTGCTTCATTGGAGTATTAGCATACTGAAAGCTGTTTTCATTGTGTCAGCACTTGTCCATATCGAAATATCCATACAGATCAGATACTTCTGGTTGCTATAGGATTACGACTCAAGTTACTGTTTAAAACACAAAAGCAAAAAACACACACAGGTAACATGGTAATGCAAATCAAATTATTTCTAGGACAATAGTATTTATATCTAATTATTGAGAAGCCTTTGGACTATGTGACATCTACTGAATGCTGTTAAATCCGTGAGTAATTATAAAAGGAATGCAACTATCATTGTTTCTTACCAAATAAGAGTGCAGTCACTATTTTCTCCTTAGTTTACTATTACTCAGAGTTATACCACTATCTCTTGTGACAGCAGCTGCCATTTGGTATATTTTGTGGTGTTGGGGTACTGTCTTCTTTGGCAGGTATAGAGTGGAGTTTCACACTAGTACCCCAAAATATCCCACCTATAGAGGCAGTTTCTTTATATTCTAATTATTAAATGTAAATTAATATATTTTAGGCATGGTGTTTTAAATTATGTAAAACAATCCAAAAACCTTTAACGCCTCTATGCCAGCATTGCTTTCTATGATTTAAAAAGAAGATACCTGGCTTAAAACAAACTGAGCCCTACCAAAATATAGTTTAGTAAAAATGTAATAACAATGCTAAAATGATTGTTTTCTTTGTGCAAAAATTTCAAATAATTTATTATTAGAAAAATCAGGCTTCTTTAGAAGTCCGTTCCGTGGCCTGTATAAAATGTGTGAAAGAGAGCCAAAGTGAGTGAGAGAGACAGAGAGAAAGAGAGCGCTTCAAATTCCATGTTGATATCAAATTCTAGAAAAGACATGACAAATTATAATCTTGCAATGGGCCACAAAATTTCTGATAACATCCCTGTTCCCAAAAACTAATAACTGCCAATAGGTCTATGCAAGCTGCTTTATATACAGTCATCAAGCTTATCACAATTATATGTAATTTATACAATATAAAACATTGTTAAAAAAACATTTGTATATGGCCAACTTAAATTCTGGGTTCATTTTCTGTCAAATGTCAAATATTGGTATACATGTTGAGGCTATATTTATTTTACTGGGAGATATTAAGTTTAGGCCAGATAAATGCAATTCTGCAGCCTTGCTGCACTCTTAACTTATGCAGAATCTAGTAATAGAGAGAAGATTCTGTAAAAGTATTAATCGTGTTGAATCCAAGAATATTCATTTGCTGTATCTGACTGTATAGGCAACAAGATATAGTCTTGCCGTTTAGGGCACATTCATTTTGAAATATGCAGTAAGCTTGTTCAGAGAAAGTGTTCTAATTTTTACATCATAAAATTGCGCAAATGTTTCTGTGGAAATATGGAAAAAAAGTAAGTTTAAAAAAAATCCCTTAAGTTATTTTATAAGTGTTTCCTTTGTATCTGCACTGTACTGTAGCTGCTGGAAGCATGAGAATATGACAGCTCAATTTAAATTATTGCAGTTCTGACTTTTAAACTTTTCCCACTGAGCTTCAGAAATGGCTTTTGCAACAGCAGGTAAATAGGTAGGCTGAGCTTTGCTAAGTGTTCATTAAAGGCTTTTAAATATTGTAACTGTACTTATATTGACTTTAGATTTCACCCCCTCACTAGTCAGTAATCTCTTTCTTGTGAATTTAAAGTATTCCTACAGAGCCTTTTTTTGTTAGATTTTACGTAATACAAATGTCTGTTCACCAGAATCTGTGAAAGAACAAGTCTTAAAGCTCCTAGTTTTAACTAGTGCTGAACTTAGGTGCACTGGCTTTCGATTCCACGAATCCTAGATACTTTACTATAATATTGGGGGTTATTTGTGGGAAAAAGGACTTATTAACTGACATCCCTCTGTTTTTTGTGCTTAAGATCTGTATTGTGCATATGCACCAAAAATGTGTACACATACATCTGTTTATACATTACATATAGTTGACTCATGCAGAACGGGTGCAGGCAGTGGTGGTTAAGCTTAGGCTAAGTACAGTTTTACCACTTTCACCAAGTGAGAGTGCAGGACACCCAAGTAAATTCCCGGGTAGATACAGGTGTGAACGGGGTATAAGTGAGTATTCCTGTAATTGCAGCATAATTGGACGTGTGTGCATCCACAAAGCTGTATCTCTTGTGGTTTCCGTTGATGAGGACCATCAGCAACACTATTTAGCCGCTCTATTGGTTTATTGCTTATTGACCCCTGCAGTTGATATTTCCATTTGGACTATTGCAGGAACGAAGATTCCCAATCAAATTTTTTAAAGGGAAAAAAAGACATGTTTATATTTAATTCACAGTGCATTTATATTTTGCATTTGTGTTTAATTACATTTTATATTGACAATGCAAATTTCACATACATTATTTACACTGGTAAGATGCTATTCTCTCTTCTATATATCACATTTCATTATACTATCATATTGTACAAGTAGTGTAATAAAACTTAAGCTTTTGTTACTTACATTGTCAAGCCACATCTTTACGCTTTCTCTATGCTATCATGGGGCATAAGTATACAAACTTTAGGCTTGATTTATGTTCGGACATATGAAATTTCAGACATACGTGTAGCGTATATTGCATGATTCCTCATGTGCCCAAAAACAGACAATATGCCAATGAATACAATTGCATGCAATTCACGTCCAAACACAAATAACACTTATAACTGCCTTCTACTCGAGAGGTGAAATGAGGGAGGGAAGGGAAGGGAAGGGGCGGACTAACATAGGCCATGTACAGTAAGGGCGTTCCAACACAGACATGGCCGATTCAAGTTTGACTATGTCCTAAGTGCACTTGTTTTCAGCCGTGTCTTTGCATTCCCTACAGGTCAGGTGTAAAGGCCGACTGATAGTGATGACTGACATGATATTGTTTTTTAATTAAAACTTACACATATGCATGCCAGTAGCTATTACAGAACAACTGTATAATACATTGTTTGCACAGTACACATAAGGCCTGATTCATTAAGGAAAGAAAGCAAATAAAATGAGTAACTTTGTACCTGGGAAAAAACCATGTTGCATTGGAGGGGGAGGTAAATTTAAAATGTGATGGCAGATTTATAGTTGGGGTAAGGCATGTTCTAGATCAGCTTTAAATGTCAGTGAACAAATAAAGCTATCACGTATTTGTGTACCACATGAAAAAAACACCCAGTATTTCTCTTATGTTCAAAATAATAAACTAATTTGCACTCCTTGCATTGTAACATGGTTTCGTCGAAAACGTAATAATTTCTTTGCCTTACTTTCCTTAATGAATCTGGCCCAGTGACTTTATTAATGTAATTAATGTAAAAAAAATTAAATATCATTATATTTGAAATGAGTCATTTATATAAATGATTATACTATGAACAATTGTTATTTAATTTTTTGAGCAAATGAAAAGTTTTATGCATTCTGATGGGCAGTTTTATTGTACTTCGCATGTGCGTAAGCATCAGTCCGTTCTGTGAGATACACCTGGATATGTTCCAGGCCGACCCTGAAACATAATCTTTGTAATATAAGTACATAGGATGCATAGGAATAAAAAAAAACCCACAGATTGCATTGTTACATCTTCATTGTGAAAGCAATAGTAAATATATGTAAAGGAAGTCTCCTGTCTCACCAGATATGGAAGAGAACAAACACAAAGTATACTTATCAAACATACAGATTATTAAATGAATGTTGGCCGGACAATTTGCAAGTCTTTTGTTACTACTTCATTTTAAGAGTAAAATGTACACATATTCAGTTATTTATTTATTTTTAAAGAACTTTTGTCAAAGAACAATTTAAAAGACAATTTTTGTTTCCAATTCCAGAAGAGGGATAATGTAAACATTATGCTGGATGGACCTCAGCATGTTTCATGTAGTGTAGATGAAATTCATTTCATTGTTTTACTCACAAATGTAGAAAAGAGATTTTGTTTAGTGAGATGAGCTATTCTCCTGGTTGGAAGGGGTGGAGACTGTACATGTTTTGCTATAATGCATGCTGCCTTTTGAGCCATGGAAAATGTACATCATCTCGGATATGGGGGTGAGCAGACCACAGCCATTACTTTAAATAAATGCAATTTGCCTGGTCTGGACACATTTTTAGTGAAAATATATTATTACAATAGCTTGCAAATGTATTCTGACCCTAAACAAATTCACTCATTTTACTGAATAACAAATACTACTTGGAGGATTTATAGAGGAAGGTCTCCATTCCACACCGCCGGGATGGATGTCATGCTTCACACTGTGCTGCTTATTAAGGGCGAGCTGCCTGCTTCTAATTGTAGTGCATGACTGAGCGGGATAGTTACACAAAATCAGACTGCCCCACCAGACAGTTGGCAGACGGTGCTGCGCTCTCCTACCTGTTCTTTTAGTTTTCACTACCTGCGGCTGCTGGTCTCTTAAGCTCAGTTGCTGCTTATCTGAATTCCTGGAATATTGGAACCCTGTTTGGTAAATAGGGAGGTACATAAAATATGGAGAGTCTAGTAGTGAGTGAGTGCATTTATGCCTCCCTCCCCCAACCACCCCAGATCTTAACTAAACAGCAGGAGGGAAACCATGAAAGTGGGATTTTCTCACAAAGTGGACGAAAATGCACAGTTAGACAACACAGCAACTAATCCTCATCTTTCTTTTCTCTTTTCATCTTCAGGTATGTTCATCCATGCTGCTACTACTGCTCTGATCATTATTCTGTGAATTTCATCCCTGCAATCTGTGTTTAAGTATGTTCATCCATGCTGCTACTACTGCTCTGATCATTATTCTGTGAATTTCATCCCTGCAATCTGTGTTTAAGTATGTTCATCCATGCTGCTACTACTGCTCTGATCATTATTCTGTGAATTTCATCCCTGCAATCTGTGTTTAAGTATGTTCATCCATGCTGCTACTACTGCTCTGATCATTATTCTGTGAATTTCATCCCTGCAATCTGTGTTTAAGTATGTTCATCCATGCTGCTACTACTGCTCTGATCATTATTCTGTGAATTTCATCCCTGCAATCTGTGTTTAAGTATGTTCATCCATGCTGCTACTACTGCTCTGATCATTATTCTGTGAATTTCATCCCTGCAATCTGTGTTTAAGTATGTTCATCCATGCTGCTACTACTGCTCTGATCATTATTCTGTGAATTTCATCCCTGCAATCTGTGTTTAAGTATGTTATAGGAAACTGTTATCTGTTTAAACTTAGGTTGGCACAGTCTTTTATTGCTGCCTAATTTATGATAGGTATCTGGCCTCTATCCTTTCCCACAAATGTTTTCTTTTCCTTTGATTAGCTGACCAATTAGCACATCTGTAGTGTATTCCTAAATTAGACTGACTACATCTTAGCTTCATTCTATGGGGAGACGTATGTGGGGTAGACGTGTGGGATTTTCTCACAAAGTGGACGAAAATGCACAGTTAGACAACACAGTTGGACAAACATTGGACTACATTTGACTTGCTTTTACTCCCATCAATAAGCAACATCTGCCACAGCCTATTTCAGCACTACTTGTCTATTTATATGGAATACTGCTAAGAGGTAATTCTTAAAATACCCTTGCTTTTTGCTTTTACCCCTTTTATCACAATGTTTCACAAATTGCTTTTCTTAGTCTCCTTTCATGGCATGATCTTTAGGACTGTGTCATCTTTCACCCCTCCACCAACACACAAATTTGTTCATATTGCACCTGCATTACTCCACTCACCTCTATTTAACACCCATGAACTGTTGTCCTATTTATTATCTCTAACAAGTACAGCCTCCACCTGTCGCCAGAAAATAAAAGGCCACACATCTTACAATCCCCTTGCCTATCTTTCGCTCACTCTGCTTCTATTAGCTGGTGATATATCACCTAATCCAGGTCCCCCACACTCCTCACACACACATACATCAGAACACTACCGTTCTATAGCAAACCTCAAACACATCACCTGTCTCCCCTCTCTTCCCAAGTCCTTTAAATGTGCCCTTTGGAATGCACGCTCTGTTTGTAACAAACTTACCTCCGTTCATGATCTCTTCCTCTCAAAAAACCTCAACCTTCTGGCAATAACAGAAACATGGCTTATGCAATCAGACACTGCCTCACCTGCAGCACTTTCACATGGTGGCCTCCATCTCACCCACACCTCCAGACCTGAAGGCAGACAAGGAGGTGGGGTTGGACTACTTCTCTCCCCACAGTGCACATACACAGTTCTACCAAATGTCCCATCACTCACGTTCACATCTTTTGAAGTACATACTATTCGCATTTTTAATCCATTCTCCCTACGTGTTGCGGTGATCTATCGTCCCCCTGGAGCACACCAACAATTTATTGAGGATTTCTCTGCATGGCTCCCTCACTTCTTATCTTCAGACATCCCCACCATCATCATGGGTGACTTCAACATCCCCATTGATAACCCACCTTCCAAAGCTGCTTCCAAACTACTCTCTCTAACATCCTCACTTGACCTCTCCCAGTGGATTGAATCATCTACTCATAAGGATGGCCACTGCCTTGATCTTGTTTTCTCTAGACTATGCTCAGTTTCTAATTTTATTAATACACCCTTCCCCCTCTCGGATCATCACCTTATCAGCTACACTCTCACCCCCACTGCTCTAACCTCTCTACTGTCTGACTCAACCAAGCCTCCTCATACTCGTAGAAATCTTAATTCTATTAATCTTCAACAATTTTCCACCTCTCTCGAACACCTTCTCTCCCCTATCTCTACATTCTCATCCCCTGAGATGGCAGTACCTCATTTTCACCTAACCTTAGCAACGGCCCTTGATCAAGTGGCTCCAGCGACACTTCATACCACACGTCGACTTCGATGTCAACCGTGGCACACCAAAGCAACACGAAATCTTCAAAAACTGTCCCGTAAAGCAGAACGTCACTGGCGTAAATCTCGAAGCTCTAATGACTTCTTCACATATACTTCTGTCTACCACTCCTATCGAAATGCTCTGGACACTGCAAAACAAACATACTTTCAATCTCTTATCTATGCTCAGGCTTCTAACCCCAAACGCCTTTTCAATACATTTAATCATCTTCTCAATCCTCCCACCCCGAACCCTCCATCTACTATCAGTGCTCAGGATCTTGCTTCCTACTTCAAGGACAAGATTGACAAGATCAGACTAGAAATGGTATCCTCTTCCTCAACAAGCCATCAGCTCATTTCCTTCCCACTACCCTCTGACACCCTTTCTTCATTTGACCCCACAAATGAAGAGGAAATTTCTACGCTCTTCTTATCTTCCTACTCTACCTCCTGTCCTCTTGATCCTATTCCCTCGCAAATTGGTAGATCCCTGTCTTCTGTGCTCATTTCACCTCTAACTCAAATCTGTAATCTCTCACTCTCTACTGGCATCTTTCCATCACTATACAAGCATGCAGTGATTACTCCTATTCTAAAAAAACAAAACTCCGACCCAAACTCTCTCTCAAATTACCGTCCCATCTCTCAGCTCCTTTGCCCCTCCAAGCTTCTAGAGAGACTTGCCTACACTCGCCTCACACGCTTTCTTTCCGCAAACAACCTGTTGGATCCTCTTCAGTCTGGCTTTCGTTCTCAACACTCCACAGAGACTGCGCTGACCAAGGTTGTTAATGATCTGATCACTGCTAAGACTGAACGCCATTACTCTCTCCTAATTCTCCTTGATCTCTCGGCTGCATTTGACACCGTTGACCACTCTCTTCTCATACAAACGCTGCAATCCCTAGGTCTTCAAGACACAGTTCTATCCTGGTTCTCATCTTACCTCTCTAATCGCTCTTTCACTGTTAATTTCTCTGGAGCCACCTCTGCTCCGCTTCCCCTATCAGTTGGAGTACCACAAGGCTCGGTGCTAGGTCCTCTGCTGTTCTCTATCTATACCGCTTCTCTTGGAAATCTAATAAGTTCCTTTGGCTTTCAGTATCATCTCTATGCGGATGATACCCAAATCTATCTATCCTCTCCTGATATCTCGACATCTGTGTTGTCCCGTGTAACTGACTGTCTTTCTGCCATTTCATCTTGGATGGCCTCTCGTCAACTCAAACTTAATCTTTCTAAAACAGAGTTAATAATATTCCCACCCGCCAACAAGAGCATACCTGACATTTCTATCTCTGTTGATAACATGACCATAAATCCCACCCCACAAGCTCGCTGCCTAGGTGTAATCCTTGATTCACGCCTATCCTTTGTTCCCCACATTGACTCTATATCTAAATCATGTTACATACATCTAAAGAACATTTCCAGAATCCGCACATATCTCACACAAGACACTGCTAAAACCTTAATTCATGCACTAATCATCTCCCGCATTGACTATTGCAATTCCCTCCTTACTGGTCTTCCCAAAAACAGACTCAAACCCCTAAAATCTATTTTACATGCTTCGGCAAGACTGATTTTCCTTGCAAATAGCTATTCCTCTGTTGAATCACTCTGTATGTCTCTACACTGGCTGCCTGTCTTCTACCGAATCCAATATAAAATACTTTTACTAACCTACAAGGCCATCAACAAAGCTGCACCAACATACATCTCCTCTCTTGTCTCAAAATATCTCCCAACTCGGCAACTCCGTTCTGCAAAAGATCTGCGTCTCTCATCCACCCTCATTACATCCTCCCATTCCCGGTTACAGGACTTTTTTCGGGCTGCACCCACTCTATGGAACTCTCTCCCTCGCACAATAAGACTCTCCTCTGTTCTACAAACTTTCAAGCGTTCTCTGAAAACCTACCTATTCAGACAAGCTTATAATATTCCTCAACCACCATCTTAACCTCACTACCTTTAGCCTGTTACACAATTTCACACAAGACAACTACCCCCGGAATAACATTGTTGTGTGACAGGATCATTTAGCTTATGAGTCACCCTACCTTTGCAGTCTGGCTGGGCCAAGATGCAAAATGTATACTTAACCTCATGTGTCAATCTCCCATTGTCCCATAGATTGTAAGCTTGCGAGCAGGGCCTTCTCACCTCTTTGTCTGTTTTACCCAGTTTGTTTATTAGTTTATTACGTTTGTCCCCAATTGTAAAGCGCTACGGAATATGTTGGCGCTATATAAATAAATGATGATGATGATGATGATGAAAGGATGACAGCTCTCCACTCCCATCTCCATCCCCCTAATACCTCCCAGCCAATCACAGCATCTGTGACCTATGGATAACCCTGCAGGGAAGGATTCTCCGCAGGGAAAATGTTGCCCCTTTAAGAAGGCCTGCAGGAGAGACTTCGGTGTGTGTGTCATCTTTGCTTCGAAAAAGTTACTGACGTTGGAGTTTCGGCTGCTGCCCATGTGCTGAGGATTTTGTCTGGGAGTATTGTGGCTATTGGATTACAAGCTTTTCCTGGATTTGCAGACTTGTTTGCTCTGCCTGGCTTATTCTATTAATCACAGACATCATCATTCCCCTATAACTTGGACTGGTAAAGAAAACCTGTTTTCGTTATAAACAATTTGGGGTTAGTGAACACTGGGGTGTTACTGAGTGATGGTTGAAGTTTGGTGAACACTGGGTGTTGTTTAAATTATTGTTTGATATATATAAGCAATTGTTTGCAGTTAGCTGTATTAAAGATACTGTTGTATCTACATCTTTTCTTTGCCTGTGTGATCCTGAACCCCTAGATACCAGGTCTTTCTTCTGGGTTCCTACCCTAACATCCTGGTATCATCACACCTTACTTTCCATAATGAATCAGGCCGATAGCGTTTAGTTTTATGGGTTTTTTTTCTTGCTTTTCCTTTGGTGTTTGATGCATTATTGTCTTTATCTCTGTGTATTTCTGTTCCTGTCATTTGTCTGCAGACCCTTTTCTCAGTCTTTAATTGTCTTTATTTTTCCATTCGGCTTTACCACTGCCTTTTTGTTTTGCACATTCCATGGTGGCGCCGATGGCTTATCCTCCTTCCCCGCTCCTTCATCATCCTGTGCAGGACACATAGCAACACCACTGGCAGGTATTTCATTCTTATTACATTTGCAAGGCAGTCCTGATGTCACAAAGCAAGGCCTGAAAAGGGTTGATCAGAATAAAGCCAGTAGGGTTGGATAGTAGCCAGATGGTGGATGGGAATATTTTATTAGCTCATAGTATTGGTGGTACTGGTTGCATGATCCGTTGGAGGTTTGTTTGGTGAGCCTGGTTTTTTCAACAGTCTTTGTCAGAGCATTCAGGGTGAATTGGCATCCTCTAAGTTATCACGCAGTACGAGTTTACAGAGTACAAACGAGATTTTTAATGGGCATATTTTGGCTTGTATATCCACAGATCTAAATATGATCAGCTCTGTAAAGGACGCTGGATTATGCTGGTTAGAAGAGAGCATAAAACTGTTTGCCCCATTCAGTTAGCTACTATTTGTTATATAACTGGTTGAGACAATCAAATGGGAATGCTCTTACTAAATTCGAGTACCAAGCAATATTTTAAATGTGCTTCCAATGGCTGGGACATCCAGCACTCATACCTTTATGAAAGGTGCAGCTTCGGAGGTTTGTTCCTTAAGTGCGGTCCTGGAACCAGATAGGTTATGAAGATTCTTTCTAGCTTTTGACACACCTTTCTTATTGTTTGAGAAGTAAATCCTGTTGCTTCTAAACTATATATCAGGCTGCAAACTAAAGAATGATTGGCTTGTTGCCCTTCAAGGTTTTTTTATGGTTTTACCTTCATATGGTTTACCCTGTTGGTCCTTTCCCCTGCTAGTCCTGCTGTGTTAACAGACCACTTGCTAACTTTGTTGGATGTTATTAGTTGTGGGCTGTTTTATTTCAGTGTCATTACTCCATATTTCAGGATGTCATTGGGATCCCATAAAGGTGTGGATGGTGGGGCATTAATTTGTGTACTGGGACAATAAGAATTCTTCAGCTTATAACTTGGGCATATTTGTGGGGGCTAGGGGCATTCGCTGGTTAGACTTTAGGGACATGCGTTAGTCTTCATTATTATCATTATTAAGAACCGTGCCCCTGAATAAAGCCGAGTTTGGAATTCTCGTGGTGCTAGTTGGACAATTTGGTGAAAATGATTTGGGAAACTGCCTAGTTTTCACTTGCTCTGGTCAGATCTTATTCCCAGAAAAATATGGAGAAGCGCTGATAGTGCAGTTTGCTTTGACAAGGCCCGTTCCAAAGTGAACCTGGCCATTGGTAGGCTTTTGTCTGGGAAAACAGGGCTAGTAGTGGTTCACCACAGTATTAAATTTGGTTGCGATCACTTGTATAGACCTGATGCGGTGCATCTTACGGAAAAATATTTGTTTTGTTTTCTGTAGCCGCTCTTTAGGCATCTAATGGACTTACATTGGTCATGGTGGTGGTGGGGTTCGGAACCTAGCTATGGCGGAAAAGCATGACAATCAGCAGCCATAAATGATACATGGGTGGCGGTGGAGTACTCTCTCTTAAGAGGGAGGTGCACTCTGCTTTGGAGAGTTATGGAGCACTGTCTTTTAGGGGCGGGTCCCAGCTACTGAGCCAAATGAGGGAGAGTTGAGCTCCGCTGCCCAGAAATGCCAGAGTACTTTTTATGGTTGCCACAATTTGGTAGGAATGGCTGGTAGCTGATTGTCCTGCTTTTTATTCACCACCACTTTAATTATTTTAGTTTCAATACATTTTATGATCTTTCTTTGCCAAACAAGCCTCATGTGTCTTTATTTCTTAGGTAAGATAACTCTTGATAAGGGCATTTATGTAATAGTGCCGGGGTACCGAGGCTTGGTGCCCCTATTATCGATCTCTGATAACCTGATTTCCTATTAGCTGGATTCTGTCGACAGGAGAGGAGGAAGTGAAACACAAACAAGTTGTTGCAGTTTCAAAATCAGCTCTGAGGGTCTTTTCAGACTGGCCCTTTATCTATACCTAAGGTCCAGTATTAACTGGTTAACAACAAGTACATATAAGGAAATCTCTTTCTTTGCAATTGTAAGTACATATAAGGAAATCTCTTTAACTCAGCAAATATTTATTTGCAACAATAAATACATATAAGGCAATATCCTTTATCCAGTACTACGTGGTTTTCCTCCAGGCCGTTTTTAGCTGTCTGGCATCCTGCTATTGTCTGTTCCATAGGAAACACTTGTTTTTTCTTCAAGGCGTAGTCCTGTATCTGTAGTATAATTTTTAAGGTATTTTACACATATATTTGTACATTTTTATTAGAGATGGGAGGGCTCGGTTCCCGGAGATCCGAATCCTACCGAATTTAGGGTATCCGAGTACCGAGCCAAGCACACTCGGTACTCTCCCACCCATGCGGATTCGAAATCGAGGCAAAACGTCATCGTGATGTATTAGTTTTTCTGAGCTCGGTTCTCGCGAGATTTGAAAAGCATAAATACCAGCCTCCACAGCAATCCATCACCATTTGACAGAGGGAGAGAGCAGGGTTAGGTCCCACTGGTTAGATCAGTGCAGGGACAGTGATTGATTGTATTCAATACCATTGTAATCAGTTGTTACAGCAGTAAGAGGAGAAGAGAGGAGGGGGTTTTTTAGTTCAGTTTCTGGCACTCCAAGTGCTGTTGGGGTGTCCCCCATTCTTTTGCAGAAATTTATCTGGCTGTCAAAAAAGTCCTATTTTGCAGCAGTGCCAAAAGAATAATATTTAGCACTCCAAGTTCTTTTGGTCTGTGCCCCATTCTTTTGCATTAATATTTCTGGCTGTCAAAAATCCTGTTTGTCAGCAGTCTCCAAAAATAATATTTAGCACTCCAACTGCTTTTGGGCTGTCCCCCATTCTTTTGCATTAATATTTCTGGCATCAAAAGTCCTGTTTGTCAGCAGTCTCCAAAAATATTTTTTAGCACTCCAAGTGCTTTTGGGCTGTCCCCCATTCTTTTGCATTAATATTTATGGCTGTCAAAAGTCCTGTTTGTCAGCAGTCTTAAAAAAATTATATATAGCACTACCAAGTGCTTTTGGGCTGTCCCCCATTCTTTTGCATTAATTTTTCTGGCTGTCAAAAGTCATATTTGTCAGCAGTATCTAAAACAATTTGTAGCAGTACAAGTGCTTTGGGCTCATAATGGATTCAAAGCAGTCCACATATGAGCAGAATCAGCAACCAGGTTCTGTCACCAGTCCTGATGGTAGTGTTCCCAGTATGTCATCTGGGAAAGGCGATGTCAAACTACAGAGTCTTTTGAAAGCAGTCGAAAAAACACACACCCAAAAAAAAGTTACCGTGTTAACGCACAAAAGAAGTGTAACAGAGGAAAAGTTAAGTGACGATAATAAAAAAATACATACCATTCTACACACGCAGTGGCAAAGAGAGAATGAGGCCTTCACCTTTGTCTATTAGTGGTAGATCTAAAAATGTTACCGAGCCTACAAGTGGTGCACAACTACTGTTACGCGTCAAAGCCAAGCTGCAAGATAACAGTAAGGCATTAGAGGATAATGTTTGCTCTGAATCAGAAATGACACCAATCCCTGTGAAGAGTCCATCCAACAGTGAGATGTCTAATCGTGAGCATTCTCTTAGTGTACCCATAAAGAGAGGGATCCTTTCAGCAGTTCTGCTGATGTGTGCCTGAACAGCCCGAGTGTAGCCGGTGATACACCAAGTGAGGATGACACTTTGGAATTAGAGGATGAGGGGGAGATTTGGGTAGCTGATGAGGATGCGGTTGATTGTGTAAGTCCTGTGCCAGTGGCAGCAGGGTGGCACCAGTGGAAGCAGTTCTGGCACGTGAGGTTCTGGCACCAATTTGCACTTTCTAAACACAAGCAGAGATGATGCAGGTGGCAGATCACAAGAGTTTAACATCTGGGCTGGTTTGAATTTTTTTGATATTTTCTACAAGTGGAGGGGGGCCTAGAGAGACAGAAACCAAACTGGCTTTCTCCATTTCAATTAATATTGTACAGTCTATAACGGCTGAATTTTTTTTGTATTCTCTACAACTGGAGGGGGGCCTAGAGAGACAGAAACCAAACTAGCTTTGTCCATTTATTTACATATTTAAGTATAAGTGAAGGGTGTAATATACATCCAAAGACGATGGCTGCATTGCCAATATTCATAGATGGAGAGGAAGACAATCTGGTTTGTGTGTCGATTTAATGAAGGCCTACCAGGAATTAAACTGTTTTTTGGATAATTTATTAGCCTTACAACTACATTACTTATCCAAGAAACAGGTGGAGCACTAAATTTGGTTATTTTAGGCCCAAAAACAATCAAAATAGCAAAACAAAACCAAAACCAAAACCAAAACACGCAATGACGGTTTGGCAAAACCAAAACACGACGGTAATCCAGATCCAAATCCAAAACCAAAACCAAAACACGGGGTCAGTGAGCATCTCTAATTTTTATAACCATTAATTGTTTTATACTCTCACAATAGTTAAGGTTAAATCAATAGCTTCTTTTATACCACCCTCCCTTACAGGCAAATGTTATTCAGAGCTTTTCATATGGTGCATCTTTACTAAAATCTCAGCTACTGAACTGTAGCTCTTTCAAAGTGATTATTGGCTTCTGTGTGACTCCTCTCTGCATGACTTCTCTCACAAGTTTTGCCCCTTTTGTAGTTGCAGAGTTTTGAGGAATGAACTTCTCTAGGCAGCATCTAGGCAGGGCCATCTTTCCGACTAGGCACAACGGGCAGGTGCCCAGCGGACAAGCGGGCCCAAGGCAGGAAAAAAAAAAAAAAAGAAAGAAAGAAAAAAAAACTTACCTTTTGCGGTCACCTGACTGTTCAGGTCAGGTGGTGATCCGGCTCCCTCCCTTGTCCCCTCTTCCGTGCTGCGCTCACAGTGAATGTCGGGCGTGATGACGTCATCACACCCGACATTCACTGCTAGCACAGCACGGAGGAGCACAGAACCGTGACGAAGAACAGAAGAGGATTCGACTTGAAGAACAGGGCGATTGAAAGGTAAGTTAAGGGGGATTTGAAAAAAAATAAAAAAATAATATATATATATATATATATATATATATATATATATATATATATATTTCTGATAATTGATCCAACGTTGTTTACTGGGACACCCACTTCGATATTGTTTAGTACCCTTTTCCTAAATTATGCATGTATATTACTTTATCTATAACTTCTTAGGGATGCTTTTATTCACAGCTGTCCATCACATTCACAACCTGAATTATTATCTCTTAACTATGGGGTGTTTATCCAGAAAATGTTGGAAGGAATTGCGAAGAGATGCAGACCCACCCTTTGACATAAATACTGCTGTCAAAGCTGTATCAATTGCAGATGCCTGAGATTTGCAAATATATGCTGATGATGATGATGGTCGTTAGCACTAGGTAGCCCCTTCACAATGGCTGATTGCAAATTCACCGCTTAAGCTGATAGGTGCTTAATTCATTGTGCATATATTATAGGATTTTAAAAAAAATGTTGCTGCTTTCATTCATACACGAGAAGGAATATTATATCTGCTTTATTATAACAAGCCTAATATGTGCTTTTGCTTTCAAAACAAATGTTAACAAACTTTTCTTGTGCTTATGACCTGGTTGTATGTAAGTGTATGTGGGTGTATGTGGGTGTATGCTACAGGTGCAGAGCTGGACGCATCTTGTGATGCATCTCAGCATTTGAGCTACAATACGCTATTTTTACAGGTGGAATTTTTTAGCAATACACACAGTATACCTCCAAGTCAGCAGCAGCACCTGTAAGTGAACACAAACAAATGTAAATATGAAGTCTAACTGCAAGTGTTGGCATTTAAAGAATAATACATACTTACCCACTTTTAAAACCTCCCCTCTGGGAGATCGCAGAAGGGAGGTCAGGTGACCAACGCAAGAGGGGGCATTGGCTCCATCCCACTCAGCCCGTGCTCTGAAATGACAAAATTCACAGCACTGCATAGTGGGGACAGTGCTTGTAGATGTGAATAGCGTCATTAAGCCCCGACTTCAGCAACATCCAGGAGGATGCTTACTCTTCTGTGAGTCTGGGAGGACTCTGCGAAATTCAGGATCCTCCTGGAAATTCAGGGACATTAGGCATGCATGATACAATACATCCCCAAAACAAAAGTAAATAGATTTGTGATCTAAATAGTAGGTAGTACTACAAGTGAATCAATATCCATCTCTAGCTCTGCTTATATACAGCTTCTATACAACAGTTAATAATAGAAAAAAGTGAGTATTTTTCTTAGGTAACACAAATCAATGTTTAAAAATGTGTACTGTTGTGGAATTAATAAAAGAATCAATGAGATTCAAATTAGTGCAGATCAAAACAAATCTAGATATGATTATCTTGCATGTCCAACTTGATGTAAATACATTTATTCTATTTACCCAGAGATCCCACTCCATCTTTTTTTATCACTGGTTAAATAAATGTGCTGGCCACTGTACATTACATTTTGCACAGAATGCTACAGTAATTTATTTTATTATTTTCGGATATCCTCTCACCATGCCATCTGTTTGTAGCTTTGAAATCAGTAGATTACTCATAATTCTAAGCGTTCTTTTGTTTACTCATAAGGGATATCATCTGACAGCTGCTAACTATGAAGGGGAGACACAGAAACCTGGCTCATATGTAGAAAAATGTATGCCTCAGTGATGGACTGTAGATCAATTAACCATTTCAAAGGTAAAAACAAAGCTTTTATATGTTGTAACACTTAACTACTGGCCAAAATGCACTTTTTAATAATGCACTGAATTCTGCTCATCATAATCTATTATTATTATAATGAAAAATGTATTTTATTAACTCCAATTAACATTTTAAGATTCCCTATGTTTTGTTTTATATATTTCTTTTTTTGAAAATTTATTGTACTGAATTATATCTTTGGGCACCCAGTATATACTTGAAATCCATTGCTTCCTAGTAAAAGATTGCATTAATTAATTAAATAAGTAATACAAATAATTCTGTATCTTTTTGTTTGTTTTCCCCTATTTACAAAAGAAAAGCTCTGACAGCGGAAAAGTAGTCCACGTTTACGCGGAGAAAAACGACTGAGGAAATGCAAGGAGGAGCAGAAGAATGCAAGACTTTCTATTCAAGTGTTATGGCTGACAGGGAGCATCATAAACTTGTAGAACAGACTGTAGAGGTCTTCACCTATAGCAAGCCACCTTTCCCGTAGAGCTGGATGCGCTCACAGGTACTTAGACGCCCCCAGGACTTGAACTCAAAGTAGTACAAGTTTATGATGTCACCACAGCACTGTCGAGGGCCAGATAGGAGGCAGAAACGGAGTCCAGTAGTCAGGACAATGTCAGATAGAAACAGCAGACAGTAGCGTGAAGTCCAGGCAAGGGTCGGGGGCCGGCAGCAGGCAACGTATCCAAAGAACAAACCAAGGTCAGTGGTCGCAGGCAATCCAACAGGGTCCAGAAACAAGCCAGGGGTCATACACGGGAAATCAGGTCTAGCAAAACAGCAGAGGAGCAGGGAACAGGAACAGGGAGCCTAGCTACACTGAGAGCTATAACTGGCAGTGAGGCTCTGACCTCACTCACTGCCTTAAGTAGTGAGGGGAACCAATAGGAGCAGAGTGCCAGCAAGACTCCTCCCTAATACACTAATCACCAATATGTAAGGCCATCACTAGCAAATCTACGCCCTGTATACACAAACAATATAAATGTATATGTGTAATTACTGTGGATAACCACTGGTTGTTGCCCAGGCAACAGGGGCGTGGAGGGCGGAAGTGACGCTCCATGACGACCGAGACGCCCGAGGCAGCCGTAGGTGAGCCGCGGCGGCCCGTCGGGGATCCGCGACTCATAACATCAAGTAGAAGAACTGTGTAGCTTATCCTAAAGCTGACTGGGAGCTTGAGACATTGATAACTTTTTTTAAAGAAAATCTTTTTTTTTCCCCACTGTTGACTTTTTTCTGAAAAATGTAAAACTTGTGGAAAAACTAAGTAGCCTAAAGAAATATTTTCTTTAGAATAAAGAATAATACTTCTATACCCTATTCACTTTGGTTCTGGGGATATACAATTATTTCTCAAAATGTTTTCTTAGTATGTAATAGAAACACTTTTATTTAAGACATTGATTACAATTCCTGTAACACCTTATTCACAGTCTTGTTTGTTCCATTGTTGTCCCTCGATCTGGCAGCCATTTTGTTCTATACAGATTTGAAATCAGGTGGTTATTGCCCTGAAGAGTGGAACCTGCCTCTTCCTGGACCTGTGAGCTTGATATCCAAAAGCATAGAAGCTGATAAAAGAGCTGAAGAAAGTATGCTTTTATATTGAAAAGGTAAGAGTTTAATTGTTTTTATAACAGTACAGAAAACTATATTTTAGCTTCATCAGTATATTTTCTTACCTATTTAATCCATAATTGAATCACCATGATTGTGACATAAATCATCCAACCTTTGCAGTGAAAACTCCAGGGGAGAAAAGTTGCTAATAATAAACTCTAAAAAAACACTAAAGTATGCACAGGTTGTTCAATTATTTTCATTTTTCACCCTCAATAAAATGGTGCAACTAACACCTAGAATATGGAAGTACGTCCACAATTTCTACAAAAGCCTGTGATTTGCAGATACTGTCAAAGGAAATATACATTTCCAATGCTGGTAGGATGGCCAAACGCAACCTTGTAGGTAAGAAGTGTATGCAATTTAGATAGGTAAAGAAATAAACACAGCTCACTTGAATGGCTGGGCTTGGAAGAGCACAAAAGTGACTGAAATGCTACTTATTTGCATTTAACAAACTATTTCTTCTTGATATCTCAGTCTCAGAAATACTGCCAGTCTCTCCCTGAACTTGTACCCTTGAAACTAAAACATAGTCCTGCAAATCAATATCTTCTGGCCTCCCCACCAACTCCCTGTCTTACTAACTGCAGCCACAAATATAAGTCCATCAAACAGGTAATTCAATGAATTATCAGCACTTATCTCACATTCCACAGTGCAGCGTTTTCCAATTCTCCCTCTCTTAATGGCTCTGTCTCCTGGCTCTAAGCTTCTCTCACACCACCTCCTCTATGTTCTCTAGCCCTTCCTTTCTCTGCTCTCCCAGCAACACACACAGTTGTCCCACCCCAGACAAACTCTGAGTGTCTCTCTGAACTGTGTCCCAACCCAAGGCAGTCTGGGGGATGTAGTTTCCGAATAGTTTCACTGTGTTCCGATTCACATGTGCTACCTGTCACAGGTGCTGGCACTACACAATCAATGTGAAAGCCACCTTGGAGTTCATAATGGATAAATAGCAACATATCACAGCAAGAGGATGTGTACCCCATGGGTTAAAGCTGCTGAAAGATGAGAATGTAGAAGAGGAGGTAAATAAGTGATGAATTAAATTTCCCTGGGAATTGCATCTAATTTGTTTAAAAAAAAAACTGTCAAGTCTTGGACTGTGATAAAGGAATATACTGTACTGGGAGGGGTCAAAGTAGAGAATCAAAAACAGAAGAGCTGACATGGATTTGATTTGACTGCTGTGAGTGATCTATGTTTTCTTAGATTTTATGAGATCCAAAATAAAGCATGACTTGATAAGTTTGTTATGGTGAAAATCAGGAGGAGGTTTGGATTTTGTCCACATCCATTCTGCAGAGTGCATGCGATGTGACGTCATGACATCACGCAGCCGTCTAGGAGCCCTTGGTCAGTTGAGCGCGCAGGGTGTTAAGGTGAGTTGGTGTGTCTGGGGATAGTGACAGGTACTGCAAGGGAGGGAGGGGGGGAAATGAGTAAAAATAACTGTATGGGAGACTGTACGGGAGAAGTGATTGAAAATGTCTGCAGGGGGAAGGGGGGGTGTAAGGGACAATGTCTGCAGGGGAAAGGGGGGTGTGAGGGACAATGTCTGCAGGGGTAAGGGGGGGTGAGGGACAATGTCTGCAGGGGGAAGGGGGGTGTGAGTGACAATGTCTGCAGGGGGATTGGGGGGATGAGTGACAATGTCTGCAGAGGGAATTGGGGGTGAAAATGTCTGCAATGGCTGTAGGAGGGGAAAAAGAAAAAATGGCCAATGTGTGGGGACAGTATATGACTATAATGTGTGTGGGGGACAGTATATGACTATAATGTGTGTGGGGGGCCAGTATACTACTGTAATGTGTGTGTGGGGACAGTATATGACTATAATGTGTGTGGGGGACAGTATATGACTATAATGTGTGTGGGGGACAGTATATGACTGTAATGTGTGTGGGGGACAGTATATGACTGTAATGTGTGTGGGGGGACATTATATGACTGTAATGTATGTGGGGGGACAGTATATGACTGTAATGTGTGTGGGGGACAGTACATGACTGTAATGTGTGTGGGGGACAGTATATGACTATAATGTGTGCTATTAAGTGAATGTGGGACTGTTTGGGGAAAATTAGGTACATTAAATGAATTGAAATGATGAATTATTTAATGCCTGAGATGGTTGTGGGAAATGGTTATTTTTATTAAATATAAATGCTATTTAATTTCTTGCTGGGGTTGTTTGGAGGGAGGGAAAGCAGTTTATTTATTAAATGGGAATACTTTTAATTTAATGTTGGGGCTGGTTGTAGGGAAATAGGTCTATTTATTAAATGTATATACTATTTAATGTCAGGGCTAGTTGGAGAGAAATAGATGTATTTATCAAATGTGAATACTATCATTTTAATGTTGGGGCTGGAGTAAGGCCTAATTTTAAAACGTAGGTGTTATATTGATTTACCCCGCTGCTGGTTGGAGTTTTCTAAATTTCATGTAACCATTTTTTTTTTGCTAAATAGGGCCCCCAACATTCCAGGATCCAGACAAGCAGCAACTGATCTAAAGACACCAGCAGCCACAAGTGGAGACAATGACAAGACAGGTAAGAGAGACCAGGACATTCTGCCAACTGTCCTGAATTTGGTGGGTGACTGTCCCGCTTAGTCAGGATTTGGTCTGACTACAAGGACAGTTGGGAGGTATGTACTGCTTCACAATGTACTGCTTGTGAAGTCAGAACTGTGTGCACCTAATAGTAGTGCTCACAGTATTGCCTGTGTATTTGTTGAAAATGTGTCTAATAACCATATTACATCATAGGAGCCCCCCTGTCTTAAGTGCTTAGGGCCCCTGAGCCTGAATCCAGCTCTGGTTAGAAGGAGGGAGCGGATAGCTACTCCCAGTTCCTGGATAGGACACAGCCTGCAGAGCAAGTCGAGGAGCTCTAAGTCTCATGAGATTTATTAATCTTGTGAGACTAAGAGCTTCCCTGCTCACTCTACAGGAAGTTCCCACCCTGATGGATGTGAGCAGCATCAGAAGCATAGATAAGTGCAGTGGGCTGGGGGTCTTGTAATGTGTTTCTGGGGTGGGGGTGGCATGATAGGGAGGGCCTGATAAATGTAATGTTTTATTATAATGTATGTATCAATGCGGCACACAGTTTTGTCCTGCTCATCAACAGAGATGGGCCTGTATGCTTGAAATGCCAGGGCTGATTTTTAGTCCCAGTCCTGCCCTGGATAAGAGAACACCTTTCAGTGAACTGTTGATGTTTGTAAGCCACCTCTCAGTGAGAGCAATGAAGTATAGAGAATGTGAGATGAAAAGGTCATGTACAGCTTATTAGCTAATGAGCGGGCATTCAAAATGCTTGTGGAAGAAAGAGATGTAGAGGCACAGAAAAGGATAGTTTTACAATTTATAGTTATAGAGTTTGCTCCCTTCCCTAAAGACAGCTGACATGAAATATCAGGGCAGAGTAGGGTTTAAAGAATTGGACACGTATCAATGACAATGACACTGGAGATCCAGTGTCATTGCTTACACAGAAACAGGGGTAGCAGTGTTTTTGTCACTCTCGATACTCTTGGCTTGGTACTTTTGCGAGCCCTCGGATGTGAAAACGAGGCAAAACATAATTGTTGCATCGTCGGATCTGGTGAGTTTTGGATCCTATAAGTACCTCCCTACACAGAGATCCAACGCCATTTCATAGAGAGACACAGAAGGGGTAGCACGGTTCTTGTTAGTCTCTAATTCAGTTGGGCAGCGTCATATATAAAACAGAAAAAGGAGAGGTGGAAGTTTACTTAAAAGTCTCCAGTGACATCCTACTGAGCTATAGCTCACACAGAAACAGGAGAGGTCCCAGTGTTGTTGCCATTCTACTGTGTAAGTGCCATTGCTCCATTGCTAATTGTCTTTGCTGAAATAGAAATAATAGGGCTGTCAGTGTTCTTCCAAATCTGCAATCACATTGTACTGTGTTATTATGACTTACACAGAAACAGGAGAGATCCCAGTGTTGTTGCCAGTCTACAGTCTACGTGCCATTGCTCCATTGCTAATTGTCATTGCTGAAATAGAAATAATAGGGCTGTCAGTGTTCTTCAGAATCTACAGTCACATTGTACTGTGTTATAAAAATGGATTCACAGAAGTACACAGAAGACCAGGAGCACCAAGCAGCTGCTGACACCAGTCATGATGATAGTAATCCCTCTATGTCATCTGATAAATCCTAGGTTAATGTGCATAGTGTTTTTAAGTAAGGGAAACAAATATGTGGAAAAAAACACCTTTTACCTTGGTAAAGAAAAAGAAAAAGACCTGTAATCCAAGTTAACTGCAGAAAAAAATAAAATTGCCATCATGCCATTCTACACACGCAGTGGTAAGGAAAGAATCAGGCCTTCGCCTTTCTCTATGAGTTCTATCTCTGCAACTGTAACTGAGGCATCTTCTTGTAAGGTCAGTCATGACCAAGCAAGACCTTATCGTTCTGACTCAAAAAGTGGTGCCCAAATACTTTTACGTGTAAAAGCTGACTGGAAGAAAACAGTAAGGAATTACAAGAAAATGTGTTTTCAGATTCAGAAATGTCACAAATCCCTGAGGAGAGTTTATCCACGAGTGTTATGTGTAAGCCTGACCTTTCTGATAGTGTACCCATAAAGAAGGCCCCTTTCAGCATTTCTGCAGATGTGTGCATGAGCAGCCCTATTGTAGCCGGTGATACACAAAGTGAGGATGCCACTTTGGAATTGCAACAGGATGAGGGGGATATTTGTGTAGTTGATGACCGTGCTAATGAGGATGTTGATGAGGATGATGTTGTTTGTGTAAGTCCTGCACTAGTGGAAGCAGTTTTTGAACGTGATAAGAAGAATGCCATTGTCATGCCTGGGCATAAGACCAAAAAATCCACCTCTTATGTGTAGAATTATTTTTACCCAAATCCTGACAACAGTTGTCTAGCCATTTCTTGAGCCTGTAAAGCCACAGTCAGTAGAGGTAGGGACCTTAACCATCCAGGAACCTTATCCATCTTATGCTATTTAGAGTGAGTTCAAGGCAAGCTGTTGGGAAAATTTGAAACTTATGCTAAAAATAAAACAACAAGCAGTCCAGCATCAGTTAGCTCCCTTCTCTCAGCTAGATACCGGCACCTGCAATCTACACCCACAACACCTTCCTCATCAATAACCTCAGTAGCGATTGGAGTTAATCCTGCATCCAAGTTGCTAAGGCTAGATGACTCCTCCACTATCCTGGATTCCTAAGAAGAATTCATGAAAGTTAGTCCCATTGCTTCTGCTGCTTCTGGGGGGTGGATCTTCATCCCAGAAGCAGACCAAGAAGAAGGCTTATAGTAGTTTACAACAAATGACTGTTAAACAATCCTTTGCAAGAGGAAGCAAGTATGAAAGCTGTTACCCAGTCGCAAAGCGGATCACAGACGCCATGGGGACTTTGCTAGTATTAGATCTGCGCCTATTATCCAGTATTAATGCAGTTGGTTTTAGACAATTAATTGAGATCTTGTGCCTATGTTACCAAATTCCATCACAACACCATTTTACTACAAAAGCTATTCCTCACCTATACCAGAAGGTTCGTAATAATGTAATTATTGGGGTACAAAATGCCATTCAACCCACTGTACACTTAACCACACATATGTGGACAAGCGGAACTGGGCAAAGTAAACATTATATGACTGTATTACTGGATTGGTAATTCGCCTTCACCAGCAGTAACAGCAGCAGCAAGTTCCCAAGTACGTCACATTTTTCAGAGGCAGGCTACTCTGTGTATCACTGGCTTCACTAAGAGGCATACAGCTGATTATCTGCTACAAACGCTAAGGGATATCATTGCAACATGGCTTATCCCAGCTTGGACTCTTCTCAGAATATGTCACTTCTGATAAAGAAACCAATATTGTGAGAGCATTACAGCTGGGTGAAGTCCATCACATTCCCTGTTTGGCTCATGCAATCAACTTGGTGGTGCAGAGCTTTTTAAAAAATGACAGGGACGTGTAGGAGTTCATATCTGTGGCCCGTAAAATATCTGGACATTTCCAACATTCGGCAACAGAATGTAAGAGATTGCAGCAGCTACAAGAGCAATTTAATTTGTCCTGCTACCAACTGAAACAAGAGGTGGTAACAAGGTGGAATTGCACTCTGTATATGCTTCTGAGGAAGGAGGAACGGCGAAAAGCCATCCACGCTTACTCCACAAGCCATAACATTGAGAAAGGAGGGGGGATGTTTTTTACTCAAGCGCAGGGGAGAATACTTTCTGTGTTGTGCAAGGTGCTGAAACCATTCAAAGTAGTCGACTGTGAAGTGAGTTCAGACAATGCTAGCTTGAGCCAAGTCATTCCCTTAATTAGACTTTTGGAAAAGCAGCTTGAGAAACTGAAGGAGGAGATGAAACAAAGCAATTATGCTAAGTTTGTCAGACTTGTACATCAACTACTTTTTTCTCTTTTACATGATCCAAGAGTTATCAAAATTTTGAATTCGGATCACTATATTTTGCCGACTGCTTGATCCTAGGTTTAAGTGCTATGTCTTCTCTTTGTTTCCAACTGACCCAGAACTCAAGAGATACAAAGAGCTCCTGGTAATCAAGATGATAGCTTAAGTGTTACGTGACAGGAGGACTGCATCTCCTCCTTCAGTTTCTTAGTCAACTGCTACTAGGAAAAAACTTAGCTTTCCCAAGAGACGCAGGGATGATGCAGATGACTCAGCCCAACATTTTGACATCTGGTCTGGTCTAAAAGAATTAAAACCTTTGCCATAACTCCACCTGATCCTACTATCAACATCCAAAGGATGGTGGAGGAATATTTTAACGACAGCATAGAAATAGACACATCAGACAGACCCTTTACATACTGGGAGGGAAAAAAATGGAATTTGGAGTCCCATGTATCAATTCACATTGTACTACCTAAGCTATCAACCCTCCAGTGTGCACTCTAAAAGAGTTTTCAGCACAGCTGAGAACCTTTTCAGTGATTGGCGTAGGAGGCTACTTCCTCAGATGATGGTCAAAAAATTATCTACAACTTCCACGAGGAAGGCCTTTCCCACCAATTACATCAAAGTACAGAGACTTCTGTAATGATGGATTCCAGTAGGGATGAATTAATATAGTGTAAGGATGATGTACACACTGATGAGGGTGAGGATGACAACAACATCTTACACAGTAGAGTTCATTTACAACACTGTTAGCTTAGGTGACTTAAGGCCATTGTTAGCTTGTTTTCTGGGGGCCCAAACAAACCAACCAACCACAAAAGTGGCACTCCTTGTTGCTGGAGTGCTTGCTTTGTTAAACTGTACATGTCCTTTTCAATATCTTACATAAGAGTGGGTGGGAGGTCTCAAGGACAATTCCACTTTCTTTTCTGCAACTGCTGTGTGGCAATGTTTCCTAGATGTGCTATTAACTGCCGCGTGTTTGTGTCATTGCTCTGTTGCTTAGCATCCTGCCAGGTCGCTGCAGTCTTTATCTGAAAGTGTATGAAACTAATATTGAGACCTATGACGTAGTCAAAATTGACTGGAAATGACTGTAAATTAGTGTTATTGAGTTTAATAATAATGTAGGAACAAAAAAGAAGCAAAATTATATAATTTTTGCATATATTAGTTTTTTTCTAAAAAATACAGATCCAAAACCAAAACACTTGAGGGCGGTTTTGCCAAAACCAAAACACGAACTTAATCCAGATCCAAAACCAAAACATCTCTAATTAATAATCAAATTGCGATCTGCTTTATTATTAATAACAGTTATTAATATAGCACCTACATATTATGAGAGCTTTTCAGTGAATATCTAATCTATTCACATCAGTGCCTTCTCCAGCAGAGCTTGCAGTCTATATTCTCTACCACACAGACACACACTAGAATTAATTATAAACACATCCAATTCTCAGTTTGTCTTTGAGTTGTAGCAAACTATTATTGTTTCTGCTGTTTTGTTGTATATTTATTAATTTACACTGAATTATAAAAAGATTGTGTTTTTTAATTTCATTAAATAAAAACATGCATCACTATGAAACTTTTAAACACACATTAGTGTTTATTTTCTAATTAAACCTATGTTAACAAGTTAACATTTCATTTTTGCAAATGTCAAGTATTAAGAAGAATTCTGACACATTTTTAAATATCAGAAATAAATCCACATTCATGAATCATTCATTGTATTTAAGCAAACAATGTATACAGGACATCTTTACAGAAAATAATTGCTAAAAACATTTGCAAATATATATAAGCATATAAATAAATATATATATATATATATTTTAGGAGGTTTTAAGAACATATTTTATAACAAATTGTGTTTGTTTGGGGTGTTTACAAAACAGACTTTGTAGGGCTCGTTAAGAGACATAAACAAATTTGGACCTGCTCTTCCGCCAAGTGTATTTCAAAATGAACGTCACTTATTGTCACTGAAAACGACCATGGGATATAATTTTTAGAACTCTGTCTGTGCATAGTTTTGCGATCCCCCTTCAAAGGGGATGTGTAGTTGAAAAGTCGACAGTCAAAATGTCTATACCAAAATATCTATAGAATTCTAGAATTTGACAGCAGATAAGAGCCACTTGGCCGATCTGATCTGCCCATTTCTTAAGCTATGGTTACCTCAAATCCTATTTGATCTTTAGTTCTTTGCAAGGATATCCTTATGTCTATCCCAAGCATGTTTAAATTGCTCTACTGCATTAGCCTCTATCACCTCTGATGGGAGGCTATTTCTTTAGGGAATTAAGCATGATGTATTATGGCAGGAGGACTCCATGCTGTGAGTGTTTCTGTTATAGTGCCACTAGCCCAGACTGACAAAGCCTAGTGCAGGCAATAGTAAAATCAGGGGTACTCCACACTTCTTGCCCCCCCAGTTTTGCTAGTAGCAGCCTTGGCAAGCAGAACTAGAGTTGGTTAAGCTGTTTTGGGGGTGGCTTTTCACATTTCTTGGTGTCTTTTGGTGTGCACATTTTGACAGTCGACATTTCATACCCAACCCCTTAATTGTGCATTGCGAAAATAGTGAAACATCACTTCAAAGTCCAATCTACTATGTGTCACACCCAGGGCCCTCTTAACAACATTTTGGGCCCCCGGGCAAAGCAGTGTACCGGGGGCCCCTATATATATATACGTAAAAAAAAAGTGATTTTATATATATATATATATATATATATATATATATATATATATATATGTGTGTAAAAAAAAAAGTTATATATATATATATATATATATATATATATTATATATATATATATATATAACTTTTTTTACACACACACACACATACTGGTCAGCCGTCAGCTTCCCTTGAAATAATTTTTTTGAAAAAACCCTTAACTTACCTTATTCTCCGATGCAATCCTCTTCACTCTTCTTCCAAGTCACTGCTGCTGCCTGCTGATAAAGATGTTTTCGCGCTGGGGACTCCACCATGCTGCGCTCCACAATGGATGTCGGGCGGGCGTGATGATGTCACGCCCGACATGCACTACTAGCGCCGCACGGAGGAGGAGACCAGGGAGGGAGCCGGACCGCCAGCTGACCGCAAGGTAAGTATTTTCTTCTTTTTATTTTTGCAGGAATTTTTTTTTTAACGCTGCCCACAGGGCCCCCGGGCACCTGCCCATTGTGCCCAATGGAAGAGATGGCCCTGCACACACCAGTGCCAGTATCCATTGTTTACTTACCGGTTCTCAGCGCTGGGTGTTTTCATGCAGGGCTGCCTCCTCTGCCTCAAGCACCTGACTCTCTGAGTTAGCAGTCATGTGGTCTCTGGCTTGACTTCCTAGTTCATTTATACTGTGTACTCATGTGATCTCTCACATCATTTCCCGGTTTTTGTCATGTGATTCCTGTCACACGACAAACCCTCTCAGCTATTTAAACCCCATTCTGTGAAGTATCCACTGCCAGAGTATCAGGTCTAACCTGCTCTGACTTTCCCTGTGTTAGGGATTCCCAGTGTGAAAACCACAGAGAATAGTTGTGAATGGAAAACAGATTGTCTTTATCTAGAACACTGGTCACACAGGTTATAACCAAATGCAGTCAATGGTAATACAACTATCACAAGTCCATAGATACAACAGATGCTGGTAAGGTATATCTGTAAACAGGAACAACAGTACTTGATAATGCTGGTAATATATGTATTGCAGACATGAACAAAAGTACTTGATAATGCTGGTTATTGGGATAAGCAGATGAGCTGGAGACCATGCACAATGGGATGATCCATGGGAGAATCAGACAAAAGGAGAGTCAGGCAAGACAGTGGTCAGAAGCCAGTAGATCCACAACTAAGCCAGGAAATAGACAGGAGTAAGGTCAATCATAGACGGGGTCTGGGTCACAAGAAACAGTGCAGGATAATTGAACAAAGCAGGAGTCAAATGCTAGTGAGAAGTCAGGCTCTAAACTGAAGTATTACAGATATATCAACAGCAGCAAATAGAAATAAACTGGGGCTGGCCTGTTGGAAAAGGCAGTCTTGAAAAGGCCAGCCACAGGTGATCCTGATCCTGATCAGATGATGACCCCTTGCAGGCAAGCAGAAACTGTCCAGGTATAACAGTGGCACCTCTGGTAGCACAGTGATACTGCAGGCCTTTCAAAATAATGAGTCCTAACACAAATAAGAGGACACCAGCACTGTTTTATTATCTGTGGCACTTTTGTATGTTTGAAGCTTTGCTTTATATTGTGTAAGTGCCCCTTGAAATGCTCAGTATCAAAGTCCTATATATTATTGCAAGATGCAATAAAATATAGGAAAAACACAATCTCCAATTAGAGGGTCTAGAAATATCAATTCTTTTGCTGGGAGAAAAATGTTGTGTGCATTCCTCAAAGTACATGCATCTTCTTTACTATGTATGATATTTAAATATTCTCCTGCCACAAAACTAAATATTGCTTAGAAGCACTTTTGCACTTAATCCCCAGTATCTAAGGACCCCACTCCATCCAACCATTAACTCAACTTTATGCATCATACATATTTTTCCACCACATTGAAGCAACCATTTTGGCCTGCAAATTCTTGTATTTAAGCATCAAAATATGTTCCACAAAAGTAGAGGCACATGATCACAAAACTCTATTATATACTGTACATTTGTAAATGAACCTACTGTATTTATATCTATTAAAGGACACAAGAAGTCTGTGCTACTCTTGATGTAAAATGCATGCGCATCACATGTAAATAGGATGTAAAATATCTCAAGTTCTTTTAATCTGTTTTATTTTACATTGACTAGTCCTTTAAACAAGGCAATGGTAAATCATTTGGGTATATATTCCCTCAATCAACTTCTTATTTAAATTAAACTCTCAATGTTCTTATTTAGTAGCCATTCCCATATTAAAGACCTGTCTATAATTATTTACATTTCATTATTCACTTTACATCTGTCATCTCCCTTAGAATTGGGTTTGTATAAAAGTGCAAAGGAATAGACAGGTTCATCAAGCATTATGGTATTAAAGAAAGAAAACATGGCCACTTTAAAACAGGCAGTGAAATTTATATACAATAAAAAAAATAAAAATGAACCTTACTTAAAATTAGGAGCAAATTTGCACCTTGGCAAAACCATGTTGCATTGTAGGGTATGGGGTGGAATTTTACATTTGTGGACAGATTTAAATTACAGTGTAAAAATAAAGCAGTCCAGTATTCCTGCACTACATCCAAACACAGCCAGTATTTTCCTTGCATGCAATAAGAAACAAATTTGCACACCTTGCATTGCAACATGGTTTGAACCAGGAGCAAATCTACACCTTTTTGTTTTTTTGCTCCTAAACCTAATCAAGGCCCTATATATGGATGAATCATCTTGGCTTGCGCGAATATCAGAGATTGAAAGCCAGAGAAGGAATTTGCACATTTTACAGATTCACAAAAAAGAGCACCCACTGGAGAATTAGACAACTCCTTCCCTATTTTCAAAGCAAAGGTGACCAGCGATAGTCTATAGCTGGAAGGCTTCTACTCTACCATTACTTCCTGGGAACTAGTCTTGTACAAGACAAACTCACACACAGTGCCAAAGCATGAACACACACACACACACACACACACACACACTTAGTGCCAGAGCATGAATGGTGGCCATTCATGTTTGTAAAGAAACATACTTATTCCAATATTGTTATGTGACAAATTTTGTGTGTCACATAACACTTTTTTCTACTTCTAGCTATTAGCTCCTAATCTTGATCTTATTTTATTTAAGATTGAAGTAGCATCACTAGGGCTTAGGCATGGCTAAACCCTTATCATGGAGCATGTAAATCTGTTCTCTGAGGCTGGGGTGTGTAATATACTCGACTATTGTAATCTTCATTAACATTTGGGATCTATATAATGTTGTAGGCCATGGAGTGGTATAATATTCTGGGCAATGAGGTGCTGTATTATATGTTGCTGTTTAAGGCTGTATGAAAAGCGTGTTCTGTTTTACCATTTTTTGTGAAATTTCTATGGAAACTGTTTTATGTATTTTCTTCATTTTTCTAATTACATACTGTACAATTAAAAAATAAAATAGTGTTCATGTGTTTATTATTGAGGACAAGGTCCTATATAACATTTTTTTCCATTTCAAACATTTGTTTTCCAAACAATAAGGTTAGGAGACTAACCCTTGCCTCCGGCAAGTGCTTTCTGTAGAATGATGTACCGGCAACATTTCATATTTGCAGTATTGAGGAATTACAAGAAGCAATGTGTGAACTTTACAGATCAAAATATTTTCTTGAACTGATTATGAATGACCTTTGTTACTCAAAAATGCTGTTTGTAAAAATGGTTCAAATAAAATTAATAAAATGCACTTGAGGTAAAGCTTTGTTAAGCACTCTTTGAATTGAGGATTACCATATAGAAGATTTATTTTATTAATTTTTATGGCACCAGCCAGGATCATTTATTACTGTGGAGCTGTGACAAACATTTTTGCATGCCTTTGGACCACACTAAATACAGCTGTTACTTCTTTTCAATCAGTAGCGCTACAATAGGTGTGCATATATGCATTTCTCTGTATACACGTTAAATCCCAGTGCACTGTGATTTGTTATGTGGAGTCAGCTTCATTTATTGTTTTATGTTTACTAACTTCATTTTAGCTGGCAGATGTGCATTATAATTTTTATATTTTGATATTAAATTCTAATTATATATTATGATCCGTGACCATTCATTTGTTTTTTATCTATTTTATTCCATATTTGTAAGTCAGTTAGATTTTTAGCACTGCAAATCCCCTTTTTTTGGTTATTGGATTTCAGGCAGGTGGTTTGCAGCCATCTTATTTTTTGCAGCAGCTTGATCTTTTGGCTATTTTTATTTTTATATTTTTGAATTATTTCCTTAGGCGCCATATCATCAGTTGTTGTGTGTTTTTTGAAGTATATTGAAAGAGGATGCATAATGAACCAAATCAATTATTTTAGTGGTATTGTCTCGAGCCTCAAGACCGGATACAAAACCTACTTAATCAGGATGGATCAATTTAGGCAGAATAAGTTTCAATCTGTTTATCATTTAATTTAATGTTTACATTAAGTAGGGAGATGGGTCTAGCTGGGGCATAGAGACGGGTCCTTCCCCTCCTTGAGCATGACTGTAATGTCTACCCAGAATGTGGGTAGAAAAATGTTTGCAGTCTGAAATAGAGTGAAAGGCCTGCTAGCCTGTCATTAAAATTTTTATAATAAGAAATGGTGAGGCCGTTTGGACAAGGGCTCTTCCCAAAAAGGGTTGTTTTGATGGCTCTTCTGTCTCTCCAGATGAAAAAGGTTGCTTTAGCAGCTGCTTGTCTTCCTCAATAAGTGTGGGGAAGCTAATCTCTTTTAGATAAGAGACAATCGTGAATTGTTTAAAGGACCAGTCAGTAGCTGAGGCGTCTAAGGATATATTGTAAAATTTAGATGAATAATTAGGAAATTCCGCAGCTATCTCAGACAATGAGTGGCAGAGCTTCCCATTCTCATTTGTCATTTGTTGGATATAATCTGAGCTCTTTGAGATTTCTGAGCCAGAAGATTGCCGGGCTTATCCCCCACCTGGTAGAATCAATTGCAGCACTACATAAATCAAGTTTCACTTTATTTGATAGTAACTTATTCAGAGCTGCTCTAGTTTTGGATAGGTCGGGAAGGCTATCTGTGTCTAGAGAGGCTTTGTGGCTAATTTCAAGGATCTTCATTTGAATGTCCCTAGTTGTATGAATTAGGTACAGCAAAATGCTGTTTAAAAGCTGTGGACTGCTCCCTCGAATGACACATATATGGGATTCCCACATTGAGACTTTGGATATGTCAGTGGGGTCATTAAACAGGATTAATTATTTTAGTGCTGTCTCTATTTGGGATTTAAAGTGAGAATCTTGGAGGAAGAGTTCATTGAGCCACCAAGTGAATGGTTGAGGGCCATGAATCCTGGGGCTTGGTCTGACTAGATGACCTGGCCTATGGTTACATCCATGATCATATGTAGGTGTCTGTAGGACAGAAAGAAGTAGTCAAGTTTGGAAATTGCGCCAGGTGGGTGGGAGAAGATGGTATAGTCACAGTCTGTGGGGTGTATGAGTCTCCATGAGTCAACCAGCTGGTGCTCATGCAGGATACACCTTGTCTGACTGTCTAGCCACCGCAGAAGCCGCATTGATGGCAGGGTGGAGCACCCAGTTGAAATAAACTGCAACTACCAGGATCCTTTCTCTCAGGGAGTCCACCTGGGAATAGTGTGATGAACTAGGGCACAGTGTAATAGTGAAGGAAGGCACTGTGTAATGATGAAGGAGGACACAGTAGGATGATGAAAGGGGTACAATGTGATGATGAAGGAGGTGTGTGTAATGATGAAGAAGGGCACAGTAGGATGATGAAATGGGCACGATGTGATAATGAAGGGGGTGCAGTGTAATGATGGAGGAGGGCACAGTGTAATGAAGGAGGGCACAGCGTAATGATGAAGGAGAGAACAGTGTGATGAACTAGGGCACAGTGTAATGATGAAGGAAGGCACCGTGTAATGATGAAGGAGGACACAGTAGGATATGAAAGGGGTACAATGTGATGATGAAGGAGGTGTGTGTAATGATGAAGGAGGGCACAGTAGGATGATTAAAGGGGCACGATGTGATAATGAAGGGGATGCAGTGTAATGATGAAGGAGGGCACAGTGTAATGAAGGAGGGCACAGCGTAATGACGAAGGAGGGAACAGTGTGATGAACTAGGGCACAGTGTAATGATGAGGGAGGGCACAGTGTAATGATGAAGGAGGACACAGTAGGATGATGAAAGGGACACGATGTGATGATGAAGGAGGGCATGGTAGACTGATGAAAGGGGCACGATGTGATGATGAAGAGAGCACAGTGTAATGATGAAGGAGGGCACAGAAGGATAATGAAAGGTGCATAGTGTGATGATGAAGGGGGAGCAGTGTGATGAAAGAGGACACATTGTATTGATGAAGGAGGGCGCAGTGTAATGATGAAGGAGTGCAAGGTGTAATGATGAAGGAGGACACAGTAGGATGATGAAAGGGAAACGATGTGATGATGAAGGAGGACACAGTAAGATAATGAAAGGGGCACAATGTGATGATGAAGAGGGCACAGTGCAATGATGAAGGAGGACACAGAAGGATGATGAAAGGGGTACAATGTGATTATGAAGAGGGTGTGTGTGTAATGATGAAAGAGGGCACAGTAGGTTGATGAAAGGGGCACGATATTATGATGAAGTGGGTGCAGTGTAATGATGAAGGAGGGCACAGTGTGATAAAGGAGGGTACAGTGTAATGATGATGGAGGGCACAGTGTGATGAAAGAGGGCACAGTGTAATGATGAAGGAGGGCACAGTGTGATGAAGGAAGGCACAGTGTAATGATGAAGGAAAGCACAGAGTAGTGATGAAGGAAGACACAAAGTAGGATGATGAAAGGGGCATGATGTGATGATGAAGAGGACGTAGTGTGATGATGAAGGAGGGCACAGTGGGATGATGAAAGGGGTATGGTGTGATGATGAATGGGGTGCAGGGTGATGAAAGAGGGCACCATGTATTAATGAAGGAGAGGAGTGCAATGTGTAATGATGAAGGAGAATACAGTAGGATGATGAAAGGGACACGATGTGATGATGAATGGTATCAGTGTAATGCTAACGGAGGGCACAGTAGAATAATGAAAGGTGCACGGTGTGATGATGAAGGGGGTGCGGTGTGATGATGAAGGGGGCAGTGTGTGATGAAAGAGGGCACAGTGTGATGAAGGAGTGGACATTTTTTGGTCTTCTATACCTCTCACTAAATTAATTTGGCAAAATTGTAAAATATTATTACAAAGAATATTTCATACATATTCTCCATTTATAATATTCATATAGAAATAAATGTTTCCCTTTTTTCATTGGTTCCGGAATTAATATTGGCGTCACCAGGATGAACCAATGAAAAAAGGGAAACAATCCCCTATAGTGTAGTATTCTTTTAAAAACAGCAATTTATTAAACAAATAAAATGCACACTCACATGTCATATAAATAAAAATAGGCTTATCTGTATCTCAAAATGCTGAACTCCATTGGTAGTCTGTGTAGCAAATCACAGGTACACCAAACGTGGATATAGAGGGCACAGAGGAGATACACCTTAGGTACAAATCCTCAATGCGTTTCATCATCTATACTTCATCAGGAGGGTAAGTGTTGTGTTCCAAATTGAGACTTTTATATAGCAGTGGAGGCCGACATTTTGCGCATGCGCAGTGCGTGGCGTCCAATGCACCTGTGCGGCCACGGATAATTGACAGCCGATAGAAATATCAGTATTCTGAGTAAAGCTATAAGAGACATGTGTCAGCTAGGTATTAGCACTATATATAATGGACATGGCTCATTTCTAACTCATTTTAGATTATTCAGTTCAATGGCTTCTGCCATTTTTCTTAACGGCTAAAAATGAAAACCTATATCAATTAAAACAGCAGCGGCCACCTTTACATTTTTTATATAGGACAATGAATAATACCAAGCAACAAAATAACATTATACACATATCTATTCACTATAAACAAAGGAATATAGATATAAAATATAATAACTACATAAAATCTATTTAAAATATATATGTAAGTGGAATCTAAGACATTTAATAGGTGATGAATAACAATAAATACAGGCAAATACATATAACAATGCAAAAACAAGAACATATATATATATATATATATATATATACACACACACACATATATATATATATACACATATATATATATAGAATCATATTTATATGACATGATACTAAAATCACAATTCATAAAACCCCTCATTACCTCCCACAGTTTAATAAAAAACGTTAATTGTAAATAACTCCATTAATACCATTAACCCCCTTACACTTATAATCAACACAATTATCATAGCTAACCCCCTTATTCCTCAATAGTAACTTCCCTCAGTTATTGTCAGAGAATAAAACTACTGGAAGTTACCGTTGGTATTGTTGCTGCTAGAGAGAGAGGTGCGGAAACTAACGTGCCTCTGATCTTCACCAGGGACCCCTGCAAGGGGATTTGGAATTTGCTACTGAAGACGCGCAGGTCGTGGTCCTCAGACTGAGCCACCAGTGAGGTAACAGAGTGTAGAGGGTGGTCAGAAAGGCCGGTTCGGTAATGTTCGGACAGCAAAGATGCACCAAGGAAATCCAGATCTGAAACTGTGGAACTAAAACATCAGGTGGAAGATCTCTCCTGTTGTGATATCTGAGAACTTTAAAATAGACTTGATTTGTTTACTTTTATTAGTCTCTTTTTGTATGAATTTAATGTCCTACACATCAGTTGGTATCCAGTTGTGTGTCTATTAATCTCAAGTTACAACTGTTCATTTAAAATAATATATAATAAGTAACAAAGGCCATTTGCAGTGTAAGTAATAATACTATGTAATCTGGATATAATCATGGAATAGTTTGAACAATTTATGGTACAAAAATGTCACACTCTCCGTGTCTAAAATATATGACAGTGGACCAGCTTAGACATGGATGATTTCCACTGATTGATGCCCTGTAACTTTAAATTTTCGTAGAGATATAGATCTAGTATATTTAATCTATAACAAATATATTCACATACAGATTAATTTTTAATTAGTTCCCTTTATTCAAACTATTCTTTTCCCTTAAAAATGTTTACTTCTAACAGTTTAGCTTCATAAATATATTTCTCTCTTCCCTGTGTTAGATGAAACCTTCAAGCAGTCATAAAAAAAAGCATTTTAATTCCAGTATTATTTTTCTTGACATAATTGATTATGTCTTATAAAATGAAAATATTAAACATTTTTAAAGGAAAATGTACATGTAAAAAGCAAAAATAAAAAAGATCAAAGTACCCCTCTATTAATAAACATATTTTTGAACCCTTTAGTATTTGCGTACTTTCCTACTATGCATATTAAATGAATGCCCAGGTTCTTGCTCTTCGTCAGATATACTCCAGGCAAATATTGACTGAAGTCCTTGATCTTCGCTTGATCTAATATACAAATGGTGATAAATGAATTACAGTGAATGGCGGGCCATGGCTAAGGATCTAGTTTGGAATCTGTGACATAATTCTGATTGATGTAGTTGTAAATGGCTTCCGATTTTTTAGTTAAATATAACACCATTTCTTAGGTAGCTGATTGGTTACACACTTAGCCCCATACACAGGTGCCTTCATCTCCCAGTTACATTGATGACTGAGATGACCTTGTAATTAGCACAAGGTTGGGACCATTACAATAACCTGCCAGGCTCCAGTGATTAAGATGGACCAGTAAGAATAGGCCTGGCCGCCATTATATTTAGCAGTCCCCACCCCAGTTCCAATGGTAGTCAAGTTACTTTCATCTCCAAAACTAGCCTGGGGGCCATACCCACTTGGTGATGTAAATCAAAATCAAATGGTAAAAGAAGAGGGCTTATTGTGTTTTTACTGAAATAAAGAGATGAAGCACTGTATCACTGCCATAGCTCTCCTTGGTTGTCTCTGGTCTCAGCATACAGCACAGTACAGCACAGTTTGAGAGAGATCATTGTGACAACTTACCATCTATAACAGGGGTAGGTAACCTGCGGCTCTCCAGGTGTTGTGAAAATACAAGTCCCAGCATGCTTTGCCAGTAGCTAACCAGCAGATAGATGGCAAGGCATGCTGGGATTTGTAGTTTCACAACACCTGGAGAGCCGCAGGTTGCCTACCCCTGATCTATAACAAGAATAGACACGCATTGATTACTTTTTTTTTATCATTCTTACATTTGCTATAAAAATATTTTATTGTATTTCATTTTTAGTTCAATTTCACAAGTGTACTATATATATTTTTGGATATAAGTTAGTGTTGCAGAAATCTCCCATTATTTTAAAATAAGAATTTCCAAACCTAAGTGGAGAATTGACAACTATCAGTAAATTTACTGGCATTCAAAATTAAGAATCTGACCTTTAAAATGATTGCATATTAGTGCATATTGGCATCACTAAAAAGCTGGCATCCTTCTGTCACTACAATTTGATAAAAGTAAGTATCACACTAGTCACACTGAGAATGTATTTGTTTGTGAACCTCTTAACTAAAATCATTGTCCCCCAATCTCTTTTATGTGAAGCTACTATTACTTTTGGAAATGTTTAATATAACATGACAGAAAAGGTCATTTAAAATATGTAGATTTGATTATTCACAAATATACCTTTTTGTCTGGGTAATGCATGCATAGCCCACACCCAGTTTGTGGTTTTTTAAGTGCCCCAATGCAAAATGTTCTCTGTAACCATTTGCAGGATTGTGGGCACAAGTAGAAAAGTGTGTGATGGAAAAAGTCATAGATCACTTTAATATAGTGTTTCCTATCACTTTTGGACAATCTGTATAATTAATCTTAAGTTTAATATTTCTCTCCAAAATACTACTTGTTTGAACACTATTTTTGTCTTTTGAGACACTAAGTTACAAGGAAAACAAAGACTGATAAATATTGTTATGTATATGACTATTAAAAAGACAAGAACTGAATATAAGGCTCCCTAGAAAATAGTGAAAATGAGAATGCAGAGTTATTAAATATATTCTTCATTTCTGTAAATAGAAAGGAACAAGCTGCTGTGAATATGTTTCATATAAATTGCTTTTGACACCATACAAAATCTACCAATGTGGCTGACAGATGCAAAAAAGATTAGACAAAAATGTGAATAATGCACCTGGGCAAGATGGCATACAACCACGTGTCCTAAGAGAAATTAACACAGTAACTGGTATAGATTGGTAAAAATGAAAATGTGGTACCAACACTCAAAAAGGGACTGAGGTGTATATCTGGAAAAAACGTCTAAAAGCACACTGCACAATATAATAATAATACTAGGGGTTGATTAAATTGGGCTCGATGTTCCTCAGAACATTACGGCCGTGCCTTATTGCCCTCCTTATGGTAAAAATTAACGCAAATTTTGCTCGCACCTCTGTGGGACGCAAGCAAAAATCAGCATTACTTCTGTCAGAATATCCACACGTGGTGTCTCACGTCCGTTCAGGAGGCACCTCGCACAGATATTTTCTGAATTGAGTCTGCCCCTTAGAATCAATAATATCAATTTATGGGGTGAATTCAATTATCCGCGAAGTGTCTCCTGAAAGACCGTGAGACATTTCCCGGCAGAGATTTGAAAGATATCTTTGCTCATTTTTCCTTGCACCCCATAAAGGTACGAGGAAAAATTAGCATATATTTCTACCGTAATTGATGGCAATGTGTGCTGCGCGATGTCCGCTCGCCACGTCACCACCAAATTGAATTCCTCCTTATGGACTCTAATAATATCAGCAGCAGCCACCTTAACTTTATGAAAGAGCAACCATGTCAAATAAATCTATTTATATTTTATGAAGATGTGAGTAGGAATGTATTTAACATATTTAGATTTTTTTAAAAGCATTTAAAAAAAAGCTATGACATGGGAGTCTTATCAGCAAAAATAGAGGAACTTTAATAAAATATATTACCTGCAGCTATTTAGGAAGGTCCTCCCAAATGCATGGCAGTCTCCAGTCTTCGGCTGGAAAAGAAACACACCTATAAGATCATGTGTGCACTACTACCCATAATGTGTACTCCTAGCCATACTCTGTACATGAGCATATAGCAAGCTGCAAACAGAAAAGAATGAGCAATACCTGATAAGAATACCAGAAGAAAAGAAATATCAACAAAATAGCAAAAGAAGTAGTAAGGTCCTTTTCATGTTGTCTGGCTCTCAGAATCTTAGAGTAAAGGTGGCTTAGTTGGAAGTAGGATGGTAACCTTATTATGTTCCCAGGCATCCTACCATTTTAACAGTGCACTTCAAAAATAGCATAAACTGGCAATCAAAACAATGATCACGCAGACATCCAGTACAGGAGTCTTGGGTGAAAACAGTGTCGGACTGGGGCATGAAGGGCCCACCGGGGAACTGCAATGCTAGGGGCCCACCAGAGGGGGTGTGGCCAGTCATCATAGAGGCGAGACTAGACGCTAGAGGGGGAGTGGTCAGCCCACGAAGGACAGCTAGCACCATAGTGTAGTATATAAAGAATGCAGTGTGTGTATAAAGAGTACACAGTCTGACCTGCCCCTTAGATTGGGCAGAACAGTCACCATAAATCGGTATTGTCCCACTAGACCAGGCTTGGCTAACCTGTGGCACTCCAGGTGTTGTGAAACTACAAGCCCCAGCATGCTTTGCCAATATATAGCAGCTTATTGCTGGAAGGGTGTGCTGAGACTTGTAGTTTCACAACACCTGGAGTGCCACAGGTTAGCCAAGCCTGCACTAGACTCAGAATTTTTGACAGACTGTCCTACCTGTTGTTGTCACTTTTACCACCTGCAGCTGCTGGTTTCTTTAGTTGCTGCTTGTCTGGATCTTGGAATGTTGAGGGCCCTATTTGGAAAAAATAATGGGTACATTTAGAAGATTCCAACCAGCCCTGGCATTAAATCAATAGGACCAACAATTAATACTTAGGCCTTCCTCCAGCCACAACATTAAAGTTATAGTATTCCCATTTAATAAACCTATTTCCCTCCCCCCAGACAGCCCCTGCAATAAATCGCATTTATGTATAATACGTATAATAAATATACCTATTTCCCGCAACCGTCACTGCCATTAAATAATTCATATTCACATTTAATTAAAAGCCCCCAAACCACCCCATCTTAAATTAAATTGTCCCACCTTCACCCTACAAAGAAAATAGCACCCATTATTTAGCTACCACCTACCACACACACATTACATTGCCACAAGCCTGCTGTGCCATCACACACACATTACTGTGCCCCTTAATCACCATGCTGGGCCTCCTTATGATCAGACTGCGCCCTCCATGCTGTTTTTGCCCCCCCTTCATCACCCTGTGTCATGCTGCTTTTGTTTCCCCCTTCTCCTGGCCCCCCTTAACTCTGCCATCATGCTCCCCCTTCACTCTGCCTTCATGCTCCCCCTCCACTCTGCCTTCATGCTCCCCCTCCACTCTGCCTTCATGCTCCCCCTCCACTCTGCCTTCATGCTCCCCCTCCACTCTGCCTTCATGCTCCCCCTCCACTCTGCCATCATGCTCCCCCTCCACTCTGCCATCATGCTCCCCCTTCATGCTCCCCCTTCACGCTCCCCCTCCACTCTGCCATCATGCTCCCCCTTCACTCTGCCTTCATGCTCTCCCATCATGCTCCCCCTTCATGCTCTGCCATCATGCTCCCCCTCCACTCTGCCATCATGCTCCCCCTTCACTCTGCCATCATGCTCTCCCATCATGCTCCCCCTTCATGCTCTGCCATCATGCTCCCCCTCCACTCTGCCTTCATGCTCTGCCTTCATGCTCCCCCTCCACTCTGCCATCATACTCTGCCTTCATGCTCCCCCTTCATGCTCCCCCTTCATGCTACCCCTCCACTCTGTCTTCATGCTCTGCCTTCATGCTCCCCCTTCATTCTGCCTTCATACTCTGCCATCATGCTCCCCCTCCACTCTGCCTTCATGCTCCCCCTTCATGCTCCCCCTTCATGCTCCCCCTTCACGCTCTGCCTTCATGCTCTGCCTTCATGCTCTCTTCTTTCTTCCATTCCCTCACTTACCTTTTCTATCTGATTCTTTATTCTCTTCTGTCTTCTGTCTTCTGTCTGCGGCGCTCCTCACTGAATGTCGGGCGTGATGACGTCACGCCCGGCATTCAGTGCGCACGGAGCCAGCGCCGCAGACACGCAAGGTTTTTTTTGTTTTTTTTTGTCTTCAGTTACTCGCTCCCCCACCAACGAAGAGGGGAGCGATCAGGGTCGGGGCCTACCGGGGGATAGACCGGTCCCCCGGCGGGCCAGTCCGACCCTGGGTGAAAAGCTGTGATCTATTACAATATGATGATTGAACCCTGGTGTTATGCCCTTGGCTCTTTACTACTCTGTGCGTAGTAAGGAGTACTTGGTATGTGCCATTAAACTGGTCAATCTTGGCTCCAGAGAGGACTTTCCATTAAGGTATAAGTTGTTAGGCGCTTCTAAATTGTGCTTGGCTTACACTGCCGCCATCCATCATGTCAGCTAGACAACAGGAGATACGAGAACAGCTGCTACCACTGCATTTCACATTAGCTCAAACAGCAGAAAACTGGTGAGTTACTGGTGTACCCACATAATTAACAAGTACATTTATTTACCATTTTTACTTACTGTAAGTATCTGGTTTGGCACACATGTAGGATTTTACCCATTCTGAATACTTGCATATAAATAACAAAACACATGCAAAGCTGCAACATTTAGGGGTATATTTACTAAACTATGGATTTCAAAACGTGGAGATGTCGCCTATAACAACCAATAAAATTATATCTGTCATTTTTAAGAATGTACTAAATAAATGATAACTAGGGGCCTGATTCATTAAGGTACTTAAATTAAGAAGTTTCTTATTTAAGTCTCCTGAACAAAACCATGTTACAATGCAAGGGGTGCAAATGAGTGTTCTGTTTTGCACATAAGTTAAATACTGACTGTTTTTTCATTTAGCACATATGTATGTATGTCTATATATATATATGTATGTATATATGTATATATATATATATATATATATATATATATATATATACATGTATATATATATATATATATATATATACATATATATATATATATACACACATACATATATATATATATATATATATATATATAAATATAGCATCTTACCTAAACCGAACTCCCCCCCCCCCCCCCCCCCGAACATCACCGATTTGAGTACCGAGCTGACCCGGCTCGGTAATTTCCCGCTTCCTTGGTTCTGATTCGAGGCAAAATGTTATCATTGCGTCGTCGGATCTCGAGACTTTTCGATTTAATAAGTACCTCCCCAGGAGATCCAGTGCCATTGCTGACACAGAAACAGGGGTAGCAGTGTTCTTGTCACTCTCCAATCTCCAGTGCCATTGCTAAGTGCCATTGCTCATACAGAAACAGGAGAGGTAGCAGTGTTTTTGTCACTCTCCAGTCTCCAGTGCCATTGCAAAGTACCATTGCTCATACAGAAACAGGAGGCGTAGCAGTGTTCTTGTCACCTGACAAAAATTGACTGGAAATTACTGGAAATTAATGTTATTGAGGTTAATTATAACGTAGGAACAAAAAAAAGAGCCAAATTGTGTGATTTTAGCATTTTTTTAGCATTTAAAAAAAAAATACAGATTCAAAACCAAAACCAAAACATGTGAGAGCGATTTTAACAAAACATGAAGTTAATACAGATTCAAAACCAAAACACGGGGGTCAGTAAACATCCCTAGTCATAAGGTAGAACTAATTATTTCATGTGTTAACATAGCAGTTCTAACAACCCCAAAAAAGGCTATGCATCTCAGGATGATTAAAATATATGACATAAATGCCAGAAGTATCAATTTATACTTCTCCATTTATTTATATGGTCAGAATTCTTTATTGGTTCTATGGATTTAAGCCCTAGAGATTTCATCAGCTAGTAGCACTCTTCATGGAAGATCAAGTGCAAGACATTTTAAATGTAGAGTAGATAATCACAGATAATAATCACTCAGTGTATAAATAGAATTCATCACAAGAATATTATGGTCCCTGTTTTCTCCACAGCATCAAATGCAAATAAATTAGTTTTGTAAGCAAAATACATGTAAGCCAGTAAATTAACGGGGGGAAATTTTTTTAGTATATCATCATTTTAAAAAAAAATATATACAGTATATTAGTGCCACATATCTGAGTTTTAACGCCTCCCCATGACTTAAAACTCACAATTTTCCATCTTTATTAAAACAAACAACTGTTTTTTGTTTGTAAATAGGGATTGGTATCAGTGGTGTAACAACGACCTGAGCAGTCCACTCGGCTGTTATGGGGCCCAGCGGTCCAGTGGTGAGGAAAGCCCAGGTTCACTGAGCATGCTCAGAAGAGCTGATCGGAGAGACATGTATCTCCATGCCCCCCTTAAATTTTGCTGCTTGTCTTAATGATTGTGAGATATGAACCAAATTATATATATATGTAAATATAAAGAAAGGAAATATGTGTGTATACCGTACCATGGAAACTAGTTGAGTCTTTTACTGGGACACCTGTGAGAGTGTATATTATAAAGTTTTGCAGATTATCAGCAATTAATCGTCACTTAGTAAGTAGTCTTACTGGTGCCACTTGGTCAAACCAGCCACTTATCAACTGTGAGTTTAAACTGCACACCATCTTGGTCCCCTGTACTTAGAGGGAAAAAGAAGATTTTTACTCACTGTAAAATCAATTTCTCTTGCTCCACTGGGGGACACTGCGACACATTGGGGTACAGTAGTGGGTATGGGAGTTCAGGCAGTAAAACTCTATTCATTTTTACTCCCCTCCTCTACTATGCCCCTCCTCTCCTGGAGAACTCAGTTTTGACTAACCAAGTGTTCTATAAGGAGAAGCCCTAAAAGGGCAAAGAATAGAGGCATAACATTCACATAACAAACTATTTACAGAGCAAGGGAGGGAGCGCAGTGTCCCCCAGTGGAGCAAGAGAAATTGATTTTACGGTGAGTAAAAATCTTCTTTTCTCTTTCCCACCACTGGGGGACACTGCGACACATTGGGGACATACCAAAGCTGCCCCTAAGGGAGGGAGCGATCTGGAACTGCTGCGCGTAAAACTTTTCGGCCAAAACTCACATCTGAGGATGCAAAAGCTTGCAATCTGTAGAACTTAGCAAAGGTATGAACAGATGACCAAGTGGCCGCTTTGCAAAGCTGTTCAGTTGAAGCACCATGACGTGCCGCCCAAGAAGCACCAACCGCCCTGGTAGAGTGCGCTCTCAACAAATGAGGAATAGGCTTAGATGCTCGAACATATGCCAGACTGATGGTAGAAGTGATCCACCGCGCAATAGCCTGATTAGACGCTGGCCAGCCGCGCTTTTTTGCATTATACAAGACAAAGAGATCCTTTGTCTTGCGAACCGAAGCTGTACGGTCTACATAATACCGGAGAGCCCGAACTACATCCAGCAACTGTAAGTCGTCATCCAAGGACTCAGAAGACGTGGAAGGAGAAGGTGAACCAGGCTGGAACGCTGGAACTACAATCTCTTGATTTAAATGGAACCTAGAGACGACCTTTGGAACAAAGGTGGGTTTTGTGCGAAGCACCGCCCTATCCTCGTGGAACACCAGGAAGGGAGAAGAACAACAAAGAGCTGCCAGCTCCGACACTCTCCTAGCAGATGAAATAGCTAAGAGAAAAACCGTCTTCCAAGTTAGATGGTGTAACTCTGCCGTCTGAAGAGGCTCAAATGGCGGAAGGCAAAGAGCCCTGAGCACCAAATTTAGGTCCCTGGGTTCCACCGGATGAGTAAACGGTGGCTGAATATGAAGAACCCCCTGCAAGAAGGTCTGGATCTCGCTGAGAGACGCCAACTTTCTCTGAAAATAAATCGAGAGCGCTGACACCTGTACTTTAAGCGAACCCAAACGGAGTCCTTTATCAAGACCCTCCTGCAAGAAGTCCAACAACCTGGGCAGGCTAAACCTGGACGTATGGACTCCCCGCGACTCACACCAGAGGATGTATACTTTCCAGACTCTGTGATATATGGCGGAGGAAGATGACTTTCTAGCTCTGATCATGGTGTTAACGACCCGAGACGAGAACCCCTTTGCCTTAAGGACTAATGATTCAATCGCCACGCCGCCAAAGCTAGCCGATTTATATAGTGACAAAGAAGGGGGCCCTGAACTAGAAGGTCTGGACGCAAGGGCAGACGAAACGGCGGACCCGTGGACATTTTTAGAATGTCTGAGAACCACGCCCTGCGAGGCCAATGAGGGGCTACTAAGATGGCGGGAACCCGCTCTCTCTTTAGTTTCTTCAGAACCCGCGATGGAATTGGTGGAAACAGATACACGGCGTCGGAGGCGTGAGCCAGAGGGTCGCAGGATCTGGCGCAGTACAGGGGAACCTGATGATTCAGCGTGGAAGCCATGAGGTCTATTTCCGGCATTCCTCATAGTTGAACCAGGAGAGCAAAGGTCTCCTTGCACAGGGACCATTCGCCTGGATGAACTTTTTGTCTGCTCAGAAAATCTGCTTCCCAATTTTCTACGCCTGGAATGTATACTGCCGAAATCTGAGGAACATGGCTCTCTGCCCATAACATGATCTTGTCTGTTTCCTGCGTGGCACTCGAGCTGCGAGCTCCTCCTTGATGGTTTATGTATGCCACGGCCGTGGCATTGTCCGATTGAATCTGAAGAGGCTTCCCTACAAGGAACCTCTGAGCCTCCATCAAGGTCCTGAGAACTGCCCTGAGCTCCAATACATTGCTTGGCAGAACAGCTTCCTGGGGAGACCAGAGACCCTGAAACCTTAAGGACCCCGTGACTCCCCCCCAGCCTAACAGACTTGCGTCAGTGGTAACTAAGGTCAAGAGGCCCGATTGGAGGGACTGACCCTTGTCCAGATTTTTCGTGGACAACCACCACATCAGAGAAAGCCGAGTCGGTCTCGACAGGCGGATGATCTGCCTGTCTAGCTGATCGTGAGACACCGACCACTTCCGAAGGATCTCCAGCTGGTGAGAACGGGAATGGAACTGTGCGAACGGGACCGCCTCATCCACTGACACCATAGTCCCCAGCAGCTTTATGCAGCTGAGCATGGACACCTGAGGACGAGCCAACAGAACCCTGGTTTTTAGCTGGAGGGCGCTGATCTTGTCCTGAGGTAGAAAGACTCTCTGTGACAATGTGTCGAACAGTAAACCCAGAAAGCGCATGCGCTGAGCTGGGATGAGGGAGAATTTTGGAACATTTAGGATCCACCCATGGGCTTTCAAAAACTCCATCGTGGTCTGCACCTGACAAGACAATATTTCCGCTGACGGAGCCTTCAGCAGGAGATCGTCCAGATAGGGAACTACAGTGATTCCCTTCTGTCTTAGCATGCTCGCCATGGTCACTATGATCTTGGTGAATACTCGAGGAGCTGACGCCAGGCCAAAGGGAAGGGCCCTGAACTGAAAATGGTCCGGGCCGACCGCAAAACGAAGCAGGTGATGATGGCTACTCCATATGGGAACATGGAGATACGCATCCTTTATGTCGATGGAAGCCAGGAATTCTCCCTGTTCCATGCCCGCGATGACTGTTCTGAGGGACTCCATCTTGAACCGCTGGGCAATCACCTGTTTGTTTAGGGACTTATGTTCAATATAGGACGAAAAAGTTCCGTCCGGTTTGGGTACCAGAAAAAGAGTGGAGTAAAACCCCTGACCTCTTTCCTGCATCGGAACCGAGACAATAACACCCGACTCCTGAAGCTTTATTACTGCCTTCAGAAAAGCCTGATGTCTGAGAGGGTAACCAGGTACCAGAGATGACAGGAACCTGGGTGGGGGAGGATGGTGTAGGTCTATAATGTATCCTCTTGACACGACCCCCAGCGTCCAAGCGTCCATCGTGGCTGACCACCACTGGCGCCTGAAGTGAAGCAGACGTGCCCCCACCCCCGATACTTGAGTGGGGGCGTAGAAGTCATACCGAGGGCTTATCACTAGGGCGTGAAGATCCTCTTCTGGCAACACCCCTGCCTCTACTGCTCCCTCCTCTAGGGGCTGGAGGCTGGCTGTTGGGAGTACCACTCCGGGCTCGGGAGAAGGGGCGAAAGGAACGAAACCGAGCCTGCTGAGGTCTGCGGGAACCCATGGGGAGAACATTACTTTTTCCCCCGGTGGCCGCCTCAATTACCTTCTCCAACTCCGCACCGAACAGAGTGACTCCATCAAAAGGCAAAACCTCTAACGACCTTTTGGCATTCACAGCTATTGCATCCATGGAGGCCTGACCCACATAATCCGAAATCTCCTGAATATGCTGTGCTAGGGAGAGGAGGACTGCCCGCGGAGTGTTATTTTGAATTGCCTCAATTAACTGCTCCGCCCACATCTGAACTGCTTTATTTGCCCAAGCAATGGACATCTTGGACCTAAACAAGCTACCCGAAGCTGTATAAGCAGAACGGAGAGCGTGGTCACACTTTTTATCCGTAGGATCTCTCAAAGACACCCGCTCTTGTGTAGGGTAGGCTGAGGATGAGGATAAACGGGCAATAGGTGTGTCCACCCTAGGAGACGCCTCCCATTTAATTGAGTCTTCCGCTGGAAGAGGATAAAGACTCTTGAATCTAGCTGGCATCACGAACTGTTTCCCTGGTCTTACCCAGGCGTCCGTTACTTTTTCCACCATCTGAGAAGAGGTAGGAAAGGATGTCAATTGAGACTTAGACCTTTTAAAAATGGAAAAACCTGCAGGATCCAAAGGTTCAGGATCTGGAAACCCTAAGGTATGTCTAATACCTAGGATAAGGCTGTCCACATTACTGGCCGAGGCCGAAGCCATACTAAATGAGTCTTCCTCCAGGGTCTCCAGCTCTAAATCCCCTTCCTCATCCGAAGAATGATCAGAAGCTACAGAACGCACCCTAATACCATCCCTTGTGCCCCGTTTGGACCCGCGGGAGACTGCAAGCTGACGTTCCTCACTCCGAGTTGCAGAACCCTGGGATGATGTGCCTGCACTGTCTATAGGGATGCCCTATGAGGCCTCTATACGTGCGGCCCGCTGCTCTGCTGAATTTTGAGCTATGCTAATTACCTGTGTGTTTGCTGCAGTGTGTTCACGTTCCTCAGCGGCTTTCAACATCACATCGGTAAACCTTTCCATGGTGGCGGCAAAGGATTTCACCCAGAGTGGCTCTTCCATGACTGCCGGTGACTGTACCGGGGCGGGACGCTCGAGTGCTGCAGTCTCTCATGCTGCACAAAGGGCATTTTTATCATGCTGTCCAGATGGAAGCTTAGCTCTACACTTGGCACAAATAAAATACATCACAGACACTCCAGAGGGTCCCTTGTCAGAGGTCCCTTTGTTAGACATTATTGCAATAGTAAAAAATAAAAACTTTTTTTTTTTTTTTAATATCAATCTTAGAGTGTCTGGATGTGACTCTTATTTTGATGGTATCACACTATGTCTGGCGCTTCTCTCTTTTTGTGTCGTTTATATATATATATATATATATATATATATATATATATGTATATATATATACTGTGTCACAGAATATACAGCACCACTAATATGTCCAACAGAAGACCCCAGACAGTATTACAAGTATTACACCAGATCTATATACCAGGTTACAAATTGTAATAATACTCGATTAACCTCTTTGCCAATATAAATAGTTTGTCAGTGAATGTTCAATACACATTAGTGACAATCAAATGCAGGTATGTTTTTAGTCAAAAACGATACCACACAGCAGAGAGGTACAGCCGAGGAGAGAAACTTTAGCCTGCAGCTCCGTGTCTGAGCCCAAAATGGCGCCTCCGCACTGCAGGGACTGAAGATGGAGGCAGGAATCCCTTCTCTGGCTCCGCCCACCGACAGTTAGAATTTAAAAATAACCTCTCCTCAGTGCTACGCCGATCAGCCTATACTAAAGTTATGGCTGTCGGAGGCTAACACACAACACGCAGAGTTACATGCCCAGTCAGCGTGTGCGTTTTTCCCCTCCTCACATCAGCGCCGCTCTCTATAATAGAGCGAAGCGCTTCACAGTTCCCGCTGCTCGTTGTCCCCGGGGAGGGGGGGGGGAGGGAGGAGGGGTGCTTGCCGGCCAGTCCGTCAGCGGGGAGAGATGGATCCCTTATCTCCCCTGCGCGACCTAATTATACAGTGCCCCAAGCTATATAATTGTATGGGCACCTAAAGCCCTAATGGCTGCCAAAAATACTAAAATATCCTTACGCTCGTGTCTAGGGGATTGAACTACCGGCAAGAAGGTGCAAGGAAGATATAGGGCACAGCCACTTCTTACCTTGCACGGGGATCAGAGTGATGAAGTCCAGGACTATTCACTCCCTCTGGGTCTTGGGATCGATCCCCGCGGGCACCCTGATAAGAAAAAAATAAAATAAAAACATGTACAAATCTAACTATACAGGGTATAGGCAGGATCCTATATCCCAATGACCTGACTCCTAAGGCACTAAAAAAAAACCCTGAGTTTTCCAGGAGAGGAGGGGCATAGTAGAAGAGGGGATTAAAAACCATAGAGTTTTAGTGCCTGAACTCCCATACCCACTACTATACCCCAATGTGTCGCAGTGTCCCCCAGTGGTAGGAAAGAGAAACACTATTACCACCAGGCTCCTTCATCCACACATTGCACTACTCCTACTTCTTAGGTAATGTGTATATGCCTCATAGTGAGGGGTTCTCAACAAGGCCAGTCGACACACCTGAGGCAGAGATGGACCAGGGCCTGGGGCATTTTAGACAGTCTGGCCCCTATGATGTAACAGTAAGTAATAAAGACTTGGGACAGTCCCTGCATCGGCCCAACATAGTCTTTTTTCTAACCAGCCTGCCTGCCCCTGGCCTGGGGCCCTCCTGAGAGAGGGGTGCCTGGAGCACAGTGCCCCTGTACCTTCCCTTAACCCAGCTCTGACCTGAGGCCCATGTTCTGCTCTTCTGATCATATGTCAGCCCCCGAGCAGAGCGTGACTGCCCCTAGTCTGCCTCCTGTCCATGTGCAGCCAAAGCCCAGTAGACCCAGTTCCTGTTAATCAAAGGTGCCATTTTTCCCACCTAAACCCAATGCTAGGGCTTCGTCACCATGATCTAGCTCCACTTCTGAGCTTTGGGTAGTGTCACCTCTTACTCCAGGATGAGAAGTTGTAAACAGTAAAACCACAAATTGAAAATGAATTTCATGTTACCTTGCAAACTTCAAAAATTATAATCTTTTAAAGTTGTAATAAAGTTGACCCAAAATTGTTTTTAATTTTTTTTGTCCACGTTGGCCAACATTTCTGTGCTGTATCATAACCCCTTGTTCACAGTGACATTTCTTTGTTCCAACCCCTATCACATACCAGATATAAATAAATGTACAGTATTTATTGAACCCATATTCTTACATGTTTATAATATGAAAAATCAAATATTAAATGGCTAATTTATAATATAAAAACAATCATGTGAGTGCTATCCCTGCTTCCCTGCCTCTCTAGGCCTCGACCTGAATGGATCGCCAAACTGTAGTAAAAACACATTTACCCCATTATCTGTGTGAAGCATGCTCAATTTAGTGTGCATGACTGGGGTAATCCTAGAGTAGAGGTATTTTGGGACAAAATGATGTGTCTGCTGGGGGGGCCTATGATGTGTCTGGGAGGGTTAGAGTGTGCCTGAGGGGAGGTTAGGATGGGTTTGGGGTAGCTTAGGATGTGTATGGGGGGGGGGGGCTTAGGATCGGTGGTAAACAGTTTCATGGTACTGACTACCTGACACAGAAGACAACGACATGAGGATTCCGACTGAATAATACACTGACCTGCAAAAAAAACCCACTTACCGGAATGCAGATTACTTCAGATCACGACTCGCTGTGTTGCCGGCTGGAGAAAATGACATCACCACCAACCGCGACTTGGCTTAAAGCGGCAATGGACAGACCCGCCTGTCATTTATGTCATTCTTACCTGTATTGTTTGACTACGCCTGTCTACTACTGTCGCTACACTGGTGACTGTCTGAGAGAACCGCGCCCTGCGTACCCTCTGCAGCTAAGCGCAGACTCCCTTGCGGGGGTCCCTGGTGAACACCGGGGGTACATTAGACTCCGCACCTCCCTGTTCAGTTGCACTAATACTGGTTAGCGGCCATCTCTTCCTGTTCCATGACAATACTGGGGCACTCAGGAATTTCTTTCTTCCAATATATATAAATTGATTAATACAAATACGTAGAAAAAAACCCGAAAAACTTTTTTATTATCGAAATATTAAAAACACTGAAATGTACGTGTTGAACTAATGGTGTTTACTACTGTTAAGAATAGCAGTGAACTATTGCTGTTCAATGCTGCTGCTGATGTATCAGTTATAATTGTTACAATATCAATTATTGGAAATCTAAAAATGTATCAACATTTGTGTAACTCCCTTGACATATTTCCCTTAATATAGGGACTAACAATATTCCTACACCCCTATCCAGGGTAGGAAATATATGGACCTAGAATGCACTTAGGGACACTTATAATAATTGTGCAGTGTGGAATAAATGGTGGCTGCGATAATAATAGCAGTCCTTATAGACTACTTTACAACCAAACATAAGCGCCTTCAAAGGTGCTTTATATAATTGTTGTGACTGAATGGCTTTGTGCCTTTTAAGAGGTACTTGTATTTCCCCTATTTACCCAGAAAACCTGGAAATATATGCTCCTGTGGCACAGACAGAAGGTACAGTCACATGTTACTGCACCAACTCTAACCCTAAAGGACATACTTGCCTACTTTCGGCAAGTGCATTCTGGGAGAGGGGCGTGACTAGAGGGCGGGAGGGGGTGGGGCGGGGCCAAAAAGACGCGATTCACAGCGAATCGCGTCACTTTGGCCAGGAAATTGCGGGATGCGGGAGACTTGCCTGCTCTCCCGGGAGTCCGTGAGACCGACCCGAATTTCGGGAGTCTTCCGGACATTCCGGGAGAGTTGACAAGTATGCTATAGGACCTGTGCTGGTCTCTAGGTCTTACAACAGTCTACCAATAAAACACTGCCTGGGGACCTCTCAGAATTTTATCTAGTCTAAGCCCTCAAATCACTAGATATCCCAATTACGTCAATTGTTTTAATAAAGAGTTAAATCGATTTTATATTTTATAGGAGCCAGCAGCGCACGTGGTGTAACGCCTAAAACGATATCAGTCAGAATCATCTCTGTTCTGACAATTTTACCAATCAACCCTTCACTCAGACATCAGGGATTGGTCTGAGGAAAAGCCTAGCCCTGTATTTAGTTTAAAAATAGTATCCCTACTTACCACAGATGCTTAACCCTCAGGTGGCTGAATAAAACATCAACAATCACCAGTATCATACCTCTTGTCAGGTCTGTACCCGGCTGCTGGACAGGGGCGTGGTCACATCACAATGGGGGCATAGCTACGTTGCAGTGGGGCCTGACCCCCCCCCCCCCCACGCCCTCCCTCCCCCCTCCCCCCACAGAGAGCTACAAGCAGAAATGCCCCAGAAAAGGCACACCAGCAAGGGAATACACAGCGATGAAATGTAACCTCTTGTGGGTGGGATACACATGCATATTTCTTCATGTTACTTTAACATTACATTGTGCATGTTACGTTTTACATTTTTACTTCTGATTTAAAACTCAGTTTTGTTCATTTTAGTTTTCTTCCTTTAAATTAATAAAAGCATTAAATGGAAATGAGTTGTAGAAAAAAAGAGCATGGCATAGCACATACCCTTATTTTCCTGTTGTAATATGCAACAGCCTTTCCCCCAAATATGCCTGGCTTTAGGCTTCTGCATGTAGATTTGCTCAGCAAGCTGTTGTCGTTCGTAAAGAAGTAATTTGGCCCTGGTTGGTAGGATGTAATTCTTTATCTGCTATACCAGATGGCCACTTTCTTTTAGAAAATAAGTGTGATCTGGCACTTGTCAAAATGAAGTAAATGCTCCGAATCGCACTTAATTTGCTCCTTCTAACCACATACTCTCTGTCAAAGTTTATATGTCTAAAAGACATTGATTCCATATGTACCTAGTCATAATTATGCACGCACCTGTTTACCCTAATCATTCAAGCAAGACTTAATTATCCAAATTAGAATATTATGGTATATTAAAATGAGCTACAAAAGATAAAAGTGAACATTTTAATATTATGAATTTGCACAGATTGTTTATGCAAAGGGATTTAATTGTAAAAATACCAAGGAAGCTGGCCTATCAGCTGTTTTTAATAGACCTTTCTGACCCAATGGCACTTTACAGCCCTTTGCCTCCCTATGGTGCAAATAAACCAGTTCATTGTACATCCCCATGGTACCCATAGATTAAACAGTTATTTATTACCTGAATTACAGTGAAACAAGACAAAGTTAAATTTAATACAAAGATCCAAAGATACAAGTATTGAGTGCTTGGCCAGACTTTTTCACCTTTGAATCACCTTTTAAACCACAAGGTATAATAGTTGTGTGAATCGGAGGCAAGACTAGAGAGACCCGATTCTTTTAAGCACGTGCCACCCTCCAAATAATGCCTCACAAGAACATCTGAGCAAAGGCAATGTCTGCAAAAATGGTGTTCAAATTAAAGTTTTATTTTATTTTTATATAATGTGGAAATCTAATACAATCTATTATTATTAGAATATTATTATTATAACATATATATAAGGCTCAGAATTAGCTTTTAATAAGTAAAATCTTGTAGGAACACTGATTTACTTAATCTGCTGCAATCAATAGTCAGCTATTTGTTTGATGAATCTAATTTTTCTAAATTAACTGTTTACAATAGCAGAAGCATCTGTTACCCTCATCTTCCTTAAAATACAGCCAACTAGTAAGAGTTGCTAAGCAAATGAGCTATAATCTTCAAAGGATAATACTTTTATTTATATACAATATTAGATGGGACAGGTGATGGCTGCATAATAACAAGTAGCCATATGTTAATATTGTACCTGAGGGATCTTGAATGTGCACACAAAGCAATATTGATGTAATGCTGCTCAGATTACAGTTTTACAAATGTCAGGGTTTGGCTTTAATAATAATACAAGATAGCAGTTCTTAATTAAACGTTTAACAGCAAATAACAGTTACAATATTGTACAATATATCCCTCTGATTTTGTATTTCGCTGGTGGAATTTGCACTTAAGCTTTTTCAGCCCTAGCTCAACAACAAAACACAGCAGAATGAACTGTCCACCATCATTCTTGCTCTATCCGCAAACTGCAAATTTTCAAATCAAGTGCAATATGGCCATTCTTTGGAATGTTGAAGCAAAAATAAAACTCGAAAATTATATTGCTGGAACTTTGTGCCTATGCAAAACTACCTGTTATGATGTAAAATTAGAATGAAAGGAAATTTCACTAAAACTTCACTCACCTCCACTAGACAGTCCTCCACACCTACCTTTAATATTGTATGTGCTTGATCATCCTCACATTGTCATTGATTCAAATCCATATCTAATTGATCAATAAAAAATGAAAAAGGGGTTCACAAGGAAGGATTAAATAACTCAGTGTCTGCCCCCCCAGGATGATGTAAACACATCATAGGCAAACCGAGGGGGGGGGGTCCTAGTGCCTGGAAACCCCCCTCCAAGCCTGGGGCACTGTATTATTGAGGTGGCTGGACCCTGCCCGCGTGGTGTGGAAACCCCCCTCTACAAATCCTGCGTTTGCCCCTGGACATTATTATTTTCCTCTCAGAAACTCCTCAACATAAGCAATTGTGCTGATAACATGTATAATGTGATTTGAATTTCAAAATATGTAATGTAAATTCTAATATAATATGTGTGTACTTCCACTCCCCCCTTCTTTCCTCCCCCCTTTTACCTCCATTTTAATGTATGTAATCTTTTATGCTATGTAAACTGAAAACTTCAATAAAAACAATTACTGAAAAAAAAATGAAAAAGGGTTTTAAAGCAGCAATCCCACACAGAATGGCTTTCTTTTTTAAATAGCAAATTAAGTACCTTTTAATCATGCATCTGATCTTTTGTTAGCTGTCATCCTACAAATCATTATATCCTTTTCAAAATCTCTTTGGAGGGCAGCAGATTATGGCTGCCAGTTGCACACACACAAACAAAACAAATGTGATGACAGAGGGGTGAAAGAAGGGGGGGGATGATTTACATAGCACAGAGCAGACTGAGCAGAGCTCAGAGGGCAATTCCAAAACATCTATGCTCCGCACATCATGAACTATAAGACTGTGGTTTGTATGGTACCCACATGACACTGTGGAAACTACAGAATTATACATCACTAGTTAGAAGCCTGTCAAAATGATGAAAAAATAAGAGTAATATAATGTTGGACCCTTTTATGGTAACCGTTAAAATCTGTGCATCATTTAGCCCACGATTGTGGAATCAACTACCAGCCCCAATAACAGGGGCAGACCTTATTGCACCCAATTTGACTTTAACCTTGTGGCAGTATTGATCAGGGCCGCCTTCAGAAAAAATCGGGCCCAGTACGGGCCCCCGTGCCACCCAGGCCCCCCCATGAGCGGGCCCCCCCATGAGCAACACATACTTACCTGGGGCACGCCGCTGGTCTCTGCTATTCTGTCTTCAGCCTGGCTGTCACCGTGATAGCCAGGCACCAGGATCCGATCGCAGGGGTGGAGGATTCATTCCCCCTGCGATTATGTGATCTGTCACAGGCAGAGCACATGATCGCAGGGGGAATGAATCCTCCACCCCTGCGATCGGATCCTGGTGCCTGGCTGTCACGGTGACAGCCAGGCTGAAGACAGAATAGCGGAGACCAGCGGCGGGCCCCAGGTAAGTCTGTGCTGAGCTGTTGTATCGGGCCCCCTGGTGAGCCCGGGCCCGGTACAACAGTACCCCCCGTACCTGATGGCGGCCCTGGCATTGATTAAATAGTTTGTCAGATGGCTCCTCAGCCGCAAAACGCTTATTGTGGCAAAATTCATGAATATTAATATATGTAGGTGATATTACCTCTGTCCTGTTCGCTCTTTGTATGTTTTCTCTGTGACAGGCAATTTGCTGAGGAGTCAGATTTGCATGGTGATGACGATTACGTTGCGTTCCCTTTGGTCATCAGTCATAGTTTGTCGTCGGGCTTTATCCTGCTCCAACCTTCGACTTTTTGCTGCTTCTTGCTGCACAGTTACTCCCACAGCAGACATTTGCCTAGGTGGCCTCGCAGTTACACTTTGTTGCTTATATTAATTAGTATATTCCTATTAATTTAACACTAGGCTAAATTTACCAAGATGCAAGTTTGGCGGTGGTTTTTAACCGCCACATATCACCAACGGTTAAGTGATATAAACCGCATTTCCTATATGGCAGTTTGAGGCTGAGATTTAAAATGGCTGGTGATGTGTGGTGGATTGAAAACAGCTAAACTGGCATCACAACCGCCATCCAAAAGACAAGATTTTAATACCTACATCTGAATTGCTTGATAGCTCAAACATGCTGTTTGAGCTATTTTGCCATTCAGAACATAAGAGGAAGCACCATTTACATTTAATTTATTGGGTCAATCATTATTTATTGATTAAGGGGCAAAATTAATTTAAAATTAACTTATTACATTATGGGTGAAATCTGAATATATAATTATATTAACTGATTGTTAATGGTGGATGTAATTATTTAGGCTGCACAATTTGACATTACATTGTGCCCAAATAATATAATAATTAAATAATTCACCAAATCGCCCTTTAATAAATCTAGCCCTAAATGCAAATAAAACGAATAGCTAAAAAATTGAGTCAATTTGGAATAGCAAATGTCGTTATAGAAAAAACCCTAAATAAACCAAACAAAAAAAAAGCACAAGAAATCAGGAAAATCTCGTCAGTAGGAAAAGTCAAGTACACAAAGGAGTTGCTTGCAAACACTTTACCCAATTTGTTTGTGTGTTTTGTGTGTGTACTTTTAAAGGTGAGGAGCAGCATTAGCCTTTTATACACTTTATATATAGATTAATAGAATCCTGAAGAAACAAACCAAGGATCAAGGTAATTAGCAAGATTCTTCTTCTAGCCTGCCAGTGATTTATATAAAATAAACACTTCTCATTTTCATGGGATTACAGGCAATAATAAATGTGACCTTGCAACCAACAGACATCAAGTGAAAAACAAATAGATACATTTTAGGAAAAAGAAGTGCAAATGAAAAAACTACAGTACCCCAGTTGCGTAAGTGTACACACTCCTACACTAATACTTGTGTAAGCAGCATTTGCTATTATGTAAGATGGTACATATAGTACATGCCCCTACAATTTCCTTTAAATGATTACTTCCCCGTACCTGCCCTGTACAAGAATATACCCAAAAAACTGCAAGATGATTTTCAATCCCTTCCTCTTAGAAAACCCTGATAAATGTTGGATAATGTACGCTCTGCAGGTTCGCCATCAAGGTGGTACCAGGGATACTGATGTAAGAGGCCTGGTGCCAGCAAGGGGCCCGGACACAACAAGGGGCAGTAGCTCACGTTAGTTTGATGAGCTCCGATCACTGGGGTGTACATAGTGAGGTTTTACAAAGGCAGACTGCTGATTAATGGACATGGAAGGGAAGATAAATAGTGTTATCACTGGTGGCGGGCCCCTTGTTGCTTATTGAAGCTATTATACAGCACCAGAGAAAGTTTTGGGTAAAGACTTTATAGGATTGGATTAATAAACAGTATATGATACTAGGAACAGGATATAGAAGAGAAACTGATCAACTTGTGATATAAACTAGATCTGGTTTTATATTTATTATGTCTAGAGAACATAGTTTGCAAGGAGCTGTATAAGACCATCAAGCTAATCACTAAATGTATATTTATTATTGATTACATAATTGTTTTTATTTATTCAGATTATTTTTGTGTTTTAAATAAATTAGGTTTGTAAATTTTAATGAATGATTTTTTTTATAACCAAGGATCCATTAGGGACTTATAGTCCTATAATAATAATAATTATTATTATTATTATAATCATCATCATCATCATCATTATTATTATTATTATTATTATTATTATTATGATACAGTTTTACGCCAGAATAAGTGGTGACTATTTTGGTTAAATAGATGACATCATGGTCATGTGCCTGAATTTGCAAACCATTGACTAGTGATCAACCATGGATCATTACCGACACATGCACCAGACAACTGGAAGCACACAGACATTGGCAGAAAAGAGGTTCCTGAATGAGAGCAAATGCATAACTCTAAAAACATTACATTATTAGTTGCGTCATTCTAAAAGGCCCTTCACTCATCGTGCACAGACAGCTGACCAGTAGGATTTATAAAAGAGGGTTGGGATGTTTTGGGGGCTGTTTCATTTGTACTGGGCTCCACCATTTCTGACGGCAGCCCTGACCCTCTGCAGTAATTAAGGATAGAGGAGTGGCAGATGATCCAGAGTAAGCAGAAGGTATAGTTTATACATTGTTTATAAATCACTGTGGAACATATTCTTATCATTGCCTCTCTCTAGCACAAACAAAGTATATCCTAAAATCCACACCATAGTGGAATATATTATCTTTGTCACTGTTTGGCAGGATATAATTTACAATAATTCATACAGATATACAAAGCACTCATGTATAGTCTGTATGTAAGTCTGCCAAGATATTCAGTATGTGTATAATCTTACAGTGTAGATGCTTCACAAGTGAATGCAATATAGAGATGGAATAGACTTACCGTATATACTCGAGTATAAGTCGATCCGAATATAAGTCGAGGCACCTAATTTTGCCACAAAAAAAACTGGGAAAACTTATTGACTCAAGTATAAGCCTAGGGTGGGAAATGCAGCAGCTACTGGTAAATTCTGACAGTCCTCAAATAGAAAACTTGTATAGTATAAACTGATTAATATTAAGACAGTCCTAGCACGGAATCCTGAGTTTCCAATCCCCTGAGTAATGAGTAGTAAATGCTACTAGTATGTTTGATGACTCGAGTCCTCCTTGTTTAACCGATTGAGTCCTTATCACCCACGAGCTAAGTTATTGTGATCTGTGTATATTTCAGTATCAGAGGTTATAACTAAACTCGGTATTAACAAAAGGTTACAATACAGTTACATCAATAAGTAAATACCGTAGGTTCCCTCCGTGAATAGTGGGCAAGTGTTGTTACTCCGCATAGACTGCCCGGTAATAGAATCTGTGCCGCCGTTACAGCTCAATTGTCAGATAGCACTGCGAGTCACTCTCCACAATTTCCTTCCATAAACTGGTCAGATGTTGAAAGACATTGATATCCTCCACAATGATCCCTGAGGAAGTCGCCAGGGCAAAACTCGTTGGATTGTATTCATTACGCAAACTCACAGACTGTGGACTTTTAGCTTCACAACCGCTTGATCAGCGGCACCACGTCACACGCTTGCGCATGCGCACTTCCACCACTGGAGAATCAGGACGTCCGCCCGGCATCAGGACGCTTGAGCGTCCCCAAGGTAACAAGCCGTACACAGCGCTGTGGCTCGGTGTGAGTCGTCCTGCAATAGTCTAGTTCGCCGTTGCTTCTCAGTTCTCAGGTGAGACTGCAAGTCACTCTCCACAGATTCCTTCCGTACGCTGGTCTGGTCTTTCATTGTGGTCCTGGAGCATGACTCGAGTATAAGCCGAGGGGGGGCTTTTCCAGCACAAAAAATGTGCTGAAAAACTTGGCTTATACTTAAATATATACGGTAATTATAATTTCTTCTGCATGTCATGGTGCACATGTCATGGCATATCACAGTTAATCCACAATCCCTCCAATAACAATAGAATTGGTACTAGTTGGTGAGTTAAGATAAGCTACATGCTGTAATGCATCTCGTATCATCTGTATATTTACAAAAATGCAGTTCACTGCTGACCTCAAACTCCAACTGCTCTGACTTCACCGCCAGAAATTCCATCTCCACTTTTAAGGTACAAATAAAATATTATACAGCTAATGAAATACATCATAATAGCATTGTTTTGCCTGATCTCTGCTTAATTCGAACAGTGTAAAGATTGTTAATAATGGTTGTGGCGAGATTGATTTTGTTTGAGGATTTATATTGCAATGCAATGCACAGTCAGTTAATTAAAACTTACTGTGTAAGGGGGAAAGCTGCATTAAAACAGCTAGAATGCATTATAATCAGGTTTGTAGATTTAGTACAGTTGACTCATCCGCTTAAAAGGTTTCTAAATTGTTTGTCTTTTCCAATGTATTGTACTTACATTAACAAAACCATAGTCAATAGAACATATATAATTCAAGTTCAGGCTCCCCAGAACAGTTACTATAGTATTTAAGTGCACTTAAAAAAATCAGGAATAACGGAGAGGTAAAAAAAAAGATTTATTTTCACTGAAATAAACAGTACAGCACATTGGTATAATTTGTTATATACTAGAAGCTTAATGGATTTTAATCAATTTAAGGAGAATCTTATTTGATGAAAGGAAATACTAGCTTCACTGTTATTTGTTAGACATTTTCACTGACAGCAGAGCCGTAACTAGGGAGGTGCCGGTGGTGCCGTCGCCCAGGGCGCAAGCCCAAGGGGATGCAGCAGCTGCCCGCTACCTACCTCTGTAAGTTCAGCAATTAACTTCCACTGACAGGAAGTTCGGCTTTTGGAATGCAAACTTGCGTTCCAAATGCCGAACTTCCTGTCAGTAGAACGCACATGCATTCCACTGTGGAATGACACAATCTCCCAATGACACAATCAGCGTTGGCAAATCTCAAAAAGTCACAGGCTGCTCAGTCCTCAGGTTGTACCTTAGACAAAGAAGCTAAGAAGCTGAAGGCATCAAGCAAAGGTGAGAGAGGAGCAAGGTTTTGTCATGTTGCAAGCAGGATTATATTTAGAGTCTCTCTCTCTCTCTCTATCCTGAAAATAGGAAGAATGGAATATATTTGTATATTACTCTCAAGCAAACATGTATTAATTAATAAGTGAGCAATATATAATCGACTGCTATATGCAATTTTGAAAAGCAAACAGCAAAAATATCCAATGAGCAATATAACAATATCCAATAGCAATATTACAAAATTTTTTTTAAAATTAATGAATAATCTTGACATTTATTTAAACTTGTGTGGAATGTGATAAAATATTCAAAAGTGATAGCCACACCCCCACATTAGGTTGGCCACACCCACTTGGCAGATGTTACTCCCGCTTAGATGGGGGGCGTCGGTGCCCTGTCTCGCACAGGGCACTAAAATGTCTAGTTACGGCACTGACTGACAGCATGCCATCATTTTTAGGATAACTATTGAAAAAAAAATTCACTGCTTTCTTAACCATTTGTTCCTGTGTGTCCGTTTCGTTCTAGCTTTCTTTTCTCTAGTTACCCCAAGATTCTTTCCCTTCCATCATTGCCATCCAATTACAATAAGCCACATAGTCTAAAGTCCATTCATGGATAATTTTTCTGTTTGCATAATTTTCATATAAATACATGTGTACTATGCACACAATACTGGGTATTTGCTAACATTAATGAATGGTGCAAATGTACACTATATCCATAGCAACCAATCAGTAGTTAGTTTTTCTTTGTTTATGGCAGGCTAGATTACGAAACGAAAAGTTTTAATGTTACAGAGAATATTTTCTCCTTTGAGCAGTGTACATACATGAACCTCAATAACTTTTGTAATAACAGTTTGAAATCTATATTATTTTAGAAAACTGCTTGAGATTCTGCAAGTGCACTGGGAAGGTGAAATTCATGCCTCATACTGTATATGTGCAGGATATACTGTATATGTATAATATAATCAGGTGTAGGGCTACTAGCAAATATGCGGTAGGCTTGTAAGAATTAATGAAAACACCATGCTTACTCTTCTCACTTTTAGATACTAGAATTGAATAAATGTTTCTGCTGTGTCTTGTTATATAACATTGAATACAGGTGCACCACATACTCTTGTAATTTATGCAATAAACATTTTGCAGTATTGAAACAGCTTTTGAATGTGAAAATAGGTACTGAATGTCATGCTTTTTTAGACATAATTGCAGACAGCTGGTAGTTATTTGATTTGTTTTTAAAAGAAACAGAAAAAAATTCCACAATATTTTTTTATCTTGCATATATCTTTATTACTACTAACTAGTAGTGATAATTCTACAAAGTCGATTATCAATTGCTTCCCTGGCTGGGTTATGAGATAAATTAAATTGTCCGAGGTTACTATATTGTATGTCACAATTAGGATTGAATCCTCAGTTTCAAACAAATCACATGAGGGCAGGGCCGGATTAATCATAGGGCTAACTGGGCTACAGCCTAGGGGCCTATGGCATCCAGGGGGCCCTTGAAAGTGCTCAGCAGCAGTATTGATCGGTCGGGGGCAGGGGCGCCCCCGGCACAATCAGTACTTTCACTGTGCTCCTTCCCCGGCGAGCTGTATTCTCCTTACTGAGGAGATCTTGTGAGTCTCACTCTCACGAGATCTCAGTAAAGAGTGTACAGCGTGCCGGAGAAGGAGGTAAGTGCCGGGGGTGGGGGGGGGGGAGACGGTCAGGTAGCTCGGATCACTGGGGGGGCCCTCATGGGGGAATGGAGGCCCCCTTAGCCCAGGGGCCTCCATTCCCTTAATCCGGCCCTGCATGAGGGGAGCTACTAAAGAATGATTTTTAACCTTCTTTAAATTGACCAAAATTGCCCCAACTATCTAATCTATGAAGCAGCAAATTGTTGAGTTTTCTGTTGATTTAACAAAGAAATGTTTATAAAATTTTCCAGAGCTTTTACTATTCATTTAAATGGACCGATTTATTTCAATGCTGTTTTCAGCATGTGCCTTACATTTAGAAATCTAACTGAAATGAATAGATTCAGTCAGGACTGGCAGGAGGAAATTGGGGCCCCAGTACAGCAAGTGTATCAGGGCTCCAATAAATGAATCAAGCAAATTAGTGCCACCGCATAGACAAACTACAGGTATTGCTGAGTCTCACTGTGTTCAAGCTTTTGGATAGTACTTGTAAAAGAATTTACAGTCAACTACAGAATTATTTGCTTCCTTCATTAGCTAAATCAATATATGAAATAAACCACATATTCAATGATACTTAGTTTAATACCACATCGGCGACAAAGTTTTTACAATGTTTTTTTGTTGATATCTATTTTTATACTGATTTTTAGAGGTATTCCACCTAGTTTTTAGTGCTGTAAATTTCTACAGTTTTTTTGGTAATGCTCTTTGTGCACTGCAAAATGGAGAAGACACTGATGCTGTTCCTATATGAATGTGTAGATAAGCATCTTTTATATCTAAGGAGAGAAGAAACTCTCCTTTTTCCATGATGCCAATCACTGACCGCAATGACTCTATCTTGAAAGCTTTGACCCAAACTTGTTTGTTGAGGGTCCTGAGATTCAATTTTGGACGAAACGATCCGTCTAGTTTTGGGACCAGAAAGAGGCTAGAGTAAAACTTTGAATCTCCTTCTTGAGGTGGAACAGAAACCACAACCCCAGGCGCCAAAATCTTTGAAGAGGGAATCTGACAAGGTCTTTAGCATAGCCTCATGTGACCACTCCTCATACCCAAGTATCTGAGGTTGAGGACAACCATTGGTCCTGAAACTGCTGAAGACGAGCCCTCACTACAGAGACGTGGTAGACTGTAATGTCATGCAGAGGCCTTACCTGGCAGCTTGGAACCTCCACGTATGGCCGCCTGCCTGCCTGCCTCTCTGATAACCTCCTCAGAAGGGAGAGCGCTGCTCTTGTTCATCCAAAGGAACGAAAGGCCCCATAACCTAATTTGCTTTGGTTTACTATTGCTAACGTGTAAAAGAGAGCTTTTCTTCCTCCCGTAGCAACCTGACTGATATGCTCCAGTTCTGAACCAAAGTGAGTAATGCCATCAAATGATTAAAAATCAAAAGTTTGTTTGTATTTTGCATCCGCCGACCAGCATCAGACAAGCTAAAGCCTAAGTTCAAGCAGTAGGAAATCCCCATGTTATATATATGACTACTGCCGCTAAGAGCTCATTTGCACAGGGAGCTGTTAGGAGCTAGTATTGAGTTGCATATGAAGGTTTTATATTTTACGAAGGATCCCTGGTTTTATTATAGATGAAGAGACTGGATCTAGGTGAGCAATTAAGAGGTTGATGAAATAAAATTATTTTTACACTCTGTGTCTATGTTTTGTTTGCATTTTTCCTTGTTGCACGACAGGTTCCAGTGGGCCCTGGGTAACAGGGCATGCTGACACTTCTGGTTCCACAAGTGCCAGCATGCCTTGACAGCCATGGGTATGCTGGTGATTGTAGTACTACAAGAGCCAGCATGCCCAAACACATGCCTGGTCATGCTGGGACCTGTAGAGCATCAGGGACCAAATAGATGTATACATTTCATTAATCAATATTACTCCAAAACCACTGTTCCAGGGGGTGTGGGAAGAGCCCTATTGCTATCAGCAAGAGTCTGGTTAAACCTGAATGTTGCACAATCTTCCTAGGGGCTGGTTTGTCATTATGGCAGGAGAACCACACGCTACAGGTTTCCCTGCTATAGTGCCACCAGCCCAGCCTACTAAAGCCTAGTTCTGGTAATAGTAAAATCAGGGGGAACCCACACTTCCCCCCCCCCTGATTTTGCTAGTACAAGCTCAGGCTAGCAGCACTAGGGTTAGTTTAACTGGTTGGGAGGGGGCTATTCTTTCTTTTTACATGTATTGCTCTTTTCTCACATGTTTTGCCTTTTTTATTGGGGAGGGTTTACACCTGAATGTCGACTTTACAACCATGTCCACATTTTACATGTCAACATTATGAGTGTGTAGACATTATGTTTGTCATCATTTTACCTTTGTTGACATTATGACATTATGAACATGTAGACATTATGAATGTCAATATTATTATAACTGTGTCAATATTATGACATTATGTTGACATTATAATATGGTAAAGATTATCCATGGGTCAAAATGTAAACCTTTTATGTTAAACAAAAATTAATATCATACTGATGAACTATTATATAGTTTCGGTGATAATCTGCTAATAAAATGCTAAACTGCAGTATCCCATATCAATCATTTAGTCATTTGTATTTATTGTCTGAATTGCAGTAGGTCAAATAGAAATTATTAATGGTTGCTACAGATTACTGTACGTTTGCAATATTTTATGAATTAACCATCCTTATCTTCCGTCTTTAACATTGCTTGGAGTTTACAAAAACAATGACTGTTTTATCATCTAAGGGGAAAACATTCATTTTTCAATAAGAGGTCCCAGTAGAATCATTTACATTAAGGAAGATTTGCTAGCCTACTGCAATGATTAATTAATTAAATCATTTCCATGATGGAAAAAAAATGTTTCCTACTGCTGCAACATGCCACTTATAATCAGTTTATGAGATGAAAATGTCCACTAATTAATTAAAATGTCTGCTGCTAACTTTACCTGTGTCGCATTTTCACAAATCAACAAACATTAATTTTAATCTCTTTACTTGATTGTAAGCCATAATTTACCTATGTCACATTTTCACAAATTAGCAAATATTACCTTCAATCTGTTTACGTGGCTATGAGCCAGATATAAAATCTGAGACAGATCCACAATAAACTATACCTTTTTATTTAATAGTAACTACATGTAACCCTTTGTAATCTCCAAGTTATTTAAAAAGATAATAATAATAAATAATATTATCAGTCCTATAAAACAGCAATAAAATCACATCTCCCTTGTTTCTAATATAGGTCTCACCATGATATAGTTCCAGGATATTTCAAAAGGTAAATAAGATACAAAGTGTATACATCAATATATTGAGCAACAGCACCACCAATCAGGAGAACCAAGGTGTCCTGACAGTTTCACCTCCACACAGCTGAAAAGGTAATTGCATAATTGTATATGAAATTGGAAGACGCTGTCAATAATACAAGATAAAGAGCTCTAACAGATCAATCAAGTTGATTGATTACTATACATAGGATAAGTGGTACATACAAAATCAGCAGCAGATCTTTCCATTGGAACATTTATGAAAAGCTGTTCTTTCACCAATAAAAGATGAAAAGTCCTTTTATAAAGAAGCAGACGCTTGTGATATATGAGTACCTATGCATACATTTTTGAAGGGAAGCCCTATATTGCACTACTGGTCCCAGTCTATAATCCTTATGATGTTACAGCTGCCTACTACCTGTCATAAGCTTTTAGAACCAGCAGGAAAAGACTTCCCGTATAGCAGCCGTTTTTTCCCATTGAGTTGGATGCACTCACAGATATTCAGATGCTCCCAGGACATAATTCAACATGGTAAAAGCTTATGTGCAGGAGTCAGTAGCACGGAGATAGGAGGCCAAGAGCACCCCCCCCCCCCTCCACAGCCACTCAAAAGACAGCAATAATTTAATTTTAAGAGCTCTGCTGTCAATCTCCACCGCTCATCTGCTCACCCTCGACTCTGCTGTCAATCTCCACCGCTCATCTGCTCCCCCTCTCCTCTGCTGCCAATCTCCGCCACTCATCTGCTCCCCCTCTGCTCTGCTCTCAATCTCCACCACTCATCTGCTCCCCTCTCCTCTGCTGCCAATCTCCGCCGCTCATCTGCGCCCCCTCTTCTCTGCTGTCAATCTCCACCGCTCATCTTCTCCCCATCTCCTCTGCTGCCAATCTCCACCGCTCATCTGCTCCCCCTCTCTTCTGCTGCCAATCTCCGCCACTCATCTGCTCCCCCTCTCCTCTGCTGTCAATCTCCACCACTCATCTGCTCCCCTCTCCTCTGCTGCCAATCTCCGCTGCTCATCTGCACCCCCCTCTCCTATGCTGTCAATCTCCCCCTCTCCTCTGCTGCCAATCTCCCCGATCATCTTCTCCCCCTCTCCTCTCAATCTCCCCCGCTCATCTGATCGCCCCCTCCTCTCAATGTCCCCCGCTCATCTGCTCCCCCCTCTCCTCTGCTGCCAATCTCCCCCACTCATCTGCTCCCCCTCTCCTCTCAATCTCCTCCGATCATCTGCTCCCCCTCTCCTCTGCTGTCAATCTCCACCGCTCATCTTCTCCCCATCTCCTCTGCTGCCAATCTCCACCGCTCATCTGCTCCCCCTCTCCTCTGCTGCCAATCTCCGCCACTCATCTGCTCCCCCTCTCCTCTGCTGTCAATCTCCACCACTCATCTGATTCCCTCTCCTCTGCTGCCAATCTCCGCCGCTCATCTGCACCCCCTCTCCTCTGCTGTCAATCTCTTCCGATCATCTGCTCCCCTCTCCTCTGCTGTCAATCTCCCCCTCTCCTCTGCTGCCAATCTCCCCGATCATCTGCTCCCCCTCTCCTCTCAATCTCCCCCGCTCATCTGCTCGCCCCCTCCTCTCAATCTTCCCCGCTCATCTGCTCTCCCCTCTCCTCTGCTGCCAATCTCCGCTGCTCATCTGCTCCCCCTCTCCTCTGCTGTCAATCTCCTCCGATAATAAAAGTGTAACCCTTAATTACAATAATACAAATAAATGGCTGTAAAGTTGTAGCGAATAAGGTCAGAAATAACACGGAAATAGCACATGAGATGAATACCCATAAATAGTCCAACCATTCAGTCCATAATTCAGCGTGTTGTAAATAGTGCCTTGGTTAGTTTCTAGATTGTGTGAGGTCTTTAGGTCAGAAAATATTCTCCCTGTATATATGCAAATAAGCCAAATAATCACAAATTAGAATAAACCATTCTGACATGATATTTGGAATGTGTAGCATTCACTTACACTTAGGTGACAGGATTCATTTGCGTCTAGTAGCCCTCCTCTAAAGTTAGAGAGTGAAGCTGGTAACGAATCATCCAGTCCGATTTAAGACTGAAGTGGTTGTTTGCTGTGTAACAAGCTGTCCAATTAGCTCGAGTGGCGTACAATATTCCTCGAACGTAAGGAAATTTCTAAGCAAGGGGGTCAACCATATTTGTACTCGCAAGTGAAGCCACTCTAAGTAAACCCTGCACACACGTCTAGCTGACATACACAACATTATGAAATTCTGGGAAATCCCCTATCTTTAAAATGGGGCATATTTTACCAAATTGTAAAAAAACTGTAAGTTTCTCAAAGTTCTCACCCATCAAAGGCATTCCTCAGCCCTAATAGCTTTCTAACAAAACATACCCCAAGTCTTAAAACGCCCTGTACACTGAGTTAAGCTCTCCCAAAAAAGCAGAAAAATGGTGACTTTTGCAAAACAGGTATTGGGAAAAAACGGCGAGATTTTGAACTTTAGATTATTAGTAATTTGCCATTTTTTTTCTTTTTTTGTGAAATGCGGCACCTGTGGACAGTTCTCCATTTGCATGCCCAATTTCAGCTTAATAGCTTTAATTCTTTTGAAAATGTAGTCCCTCAAACACCATGCCCCCCCTCTCACAGATTTAACATGCGGAATGTCGTTTAATAGATGCAACCTTAATATAAGGGCACGACTGTGCTCTTAATATATATATATATATATATATATATATATATATATATATATATATATATATATATATTATCTGAATGTAGCACAGGAAAATTACACAAACATAGAGGTATATGAAACAACATAAAATAAATGTGCACATAACACACCAGTAATTATATGAGACTTTTCGATCTTATATACATGTGTTTACATTTCATGATGAATACACTTATTTTGACATGTGTTATGGTACAGACGCAGGGCGTACACAAGTATAGTGAACCTGTGGTCTTGTCCATATGTTTGATAAGGACTGTAATAGTTTATAACATTTAGCTTCAGAGTGGAAATCTATACTATATATATATATATATATATATATATATATATATATATATATATATGTATATATATATATATATAGATATATAGATAGATAGATATATACATATATATATATATATATATATATGTGTATATATCTATCTATCTATATATATATATATATATATATAATATAAAAGCCTAGTGGCGTGTGTTAGTCTGTGTGTGTGTGGAAAAAAAACAAACCAAGCTGCAGCGCCACCTGCTGGGCGGAGCTATACACTGACCTACTAAATTCTTAGTGTGTGTGGGGAAAAAAACTCAGAAAGGGCTGAAATTTGGTATACTAAGATGTTTTTAATTTGTTAATTTAATTTGTTAATTGTTAAAAGTGTTTATAAAGATTTTTAAAAAATATATATATATTTCTTGAAGCAGAAGTGACAGGTGGGAGTGGTTGGTGGTTGCCGGGGGTGACAGTTGGGAGTGGTTGGTGGTTGACGGGGGTGACAGAGAGAGAGGAGTGTGATACTCAGGACCGCTGAGAGAGATCCCTGTGCCTGGATAGACATCTAGATAGATGTGGCGATAAAGATGAAGGATAAGGTGATGGAGAAAAATGATGAGGTGGTGACATGTGGACAAAACCACGTTAAAAAAGGGCGCTTGCGTCAGGAAGTAACGCTCTTCCCCTGAGGAGGCCTGGCCTAGACCCAAATGCATGACAAGAACCTTTTCAACACCTTAAGTTGCTTGATTTGACTAGAATGCATGAGTATCATGCACGGGTTAACTTGTATGCACACTATATGGACAAAAGTAATTGGATGCTTGACCAGGGACTGTAATGACATTATATTCAAATACGTGCACTTTGATATGGAGTTGGTCCCTCTTTTGCAGTGATAACAGCTTTCACTCTTCCTGGAAGGTTTTCCACAAGATGTTGGAGTGTTTCTGTGGGAATTTGTGCCCATTCATGCTGTAGAGCATTTATGAGGTCAGGCACTGATGTTGGACGAGAAGGCCTGGCTCGCAATTTCCATTCCAGTTCGTCCCAAAGGTGTTCAGTGGGCTTAAGGTGAGGACTCTATGTGGGCCAGTCAAGTTCTTCCACACTGAACTCATCAAACCATGTCTTTGTAGTCCTTGCTTTGTGCACTGGGGCAAAGTCATGTTGGAATAGAAAAGGGCTTTCCCAAAACTGTTTCTACAAGGTTGGAAGCATAGCATTGTCCAAAATGACTTGGTATGCTAAAGCATTAATATTGCCCTTCACTGGAGATAAGGGGCCCGGACCAAACCCTGAAAAGCAGCCCCACACCATCAGGGCCGCCGAGAGGGGGGCGGGTACTAATTACTCGGGCCCGGGCATGTCAGGGGGCACGGCCCGGGCCCTAGCGCCGCCGTTTTTTTTGCTTTTTTTTCAAACTACATTTTTTATTTTATTTTATTTTTTTTGCAGCGGGGAGGGGGGGGGTCACTCGGCCGTTGGTGGGGGGAGCAGGTTGGTTAAAAAAAAAAAATACTCACGTGAGTGCCAGCGTCCCTCCTCTCTGCTGCTTTGTGCTCCATTGCTTCAGACTATCTGAATGCCGGGTGTGATGTCATCATGTCACGTCCAGCATTCAGTCAGTCTGGAGCAATGGAGCACAGAGCAGCAGAGAGGACCATGAAAGCAGAGAGAAGAAAAGGTAAGTGTAGGGAGGAAAGGGGGGGGCAGCTTGACACAGAGGGTTTAAAAAACAGGGGGGGGCAGCTTGACACAGAGGGGTTAAAATACGGGTGGGGGGGCAGCTTGACACAGAGGGGTTAAAAAACTGGGGGGAGAAGCTTGACACAGAGGGGTTAAAAAACAGGGGGGGGCAGCTTGATACAGAGGGTTTAAAAAACAGGGGGGGGCAGCTTGACAAAGAGGGATTAAAGAGAAGAGGGACACCATGGCACAGGGGGATTAAGAAAGGGGCAAAGGCAGCATGGTGGGCGCAGTGTGATCATAAGGGGGCAAAGCGTGGTGATGATAAAGGGGCACAGTAATGTGTGTGTGATGGCACTGAGCTTTTGGCAATGTAGTGTGTGTGAGGTAGATGGTGGCTAATTAATGGTTGCTATTTTGTTTGCGGGGTAATGGGAATTTTATTTTAATGTTGGGGCTGGAGGAAGGCCTAATTATTAATCATGGATGCGATTGATTTAGCAGTGGGGCTGGCTGTAATTTTCTAAACGTAGCCATTTTTTTTTCCAAATAGGGCTCCAACATTCCAGGATCCGGACAAGCCGCAACTAAAGAAAACGGCAGCCACATGTGGTAAAAGTGAGAAGAACAGGTAGGATAGAGCAGCATAGTGTGTGAAATGTTGTGATTCTAGTAGGGACAATGCCAATGTTTGGTGAGTGTTTAGTGAGCCTAGTGGGCGCAGGCCAAGACTGAACTCTTTCTGTACACACTGCATTCTTCCTATACTACACAAGGGTGCTAGATGTCCTGAAAGTCAGGAGTGCTTGTACAAATGTCACGGTCCAGCGAATTCAGGACCTAGTGATTTTGATGTGCTAGCCAGGCCCTAATGGTGCATAGCGACGCCCCCAATAGTGTGACACCATTGGTCGGCGCAAAATTTTTGGGCTTCCTCAACTATAAGGGGGGTCCCATGAATTTGATGTACCGGGGCCCTGAATTCCTCTTGGGAGCCCTGCATACCATTATCCCTTCTCCACCAAACTTCACAGTTGGCATAATGGAGTCAGGCAGGTAATGTTCTCCCGGCATCCACTAAACCCAGACTCGCCCATCTGACTGCCAAACAGAGAGGCAGGATTCGTCACTCCACAGAACACGTTTCCACTGCTCCACAGTCCAGTGTCGGTGTGCTTTACACCACCCTATCCGACGCTTGTAATTGGTCTTGGAGATGTGAGGCTTGCATGCAGCCATGGAAACTCATTCCATTAAGCTGCCGCCTCCTAGCTTTTATGCTTAGATTAACGCCATTGGAAGTTCGGAACTCTTCAGCTATGGAATCAGCAGAGCGTTGGCAACTTTTACGCACCATACGCCTTAGCAGGCGTTGATACCACTCTGATTTTACATGGTCTTCCACTTTGTGGCTGCTGTTCCTAAACGCTTACACTTTCTAATAATATCACTTACAGTTGACTGTGGAAGGTGGCATCCTATCACAGTACCACGCTTGATGTCACTGAGCTCTTCAGAACTACACATTTTGTATCACAAATGTTTGTAAATGGAGACTGCAGGGCTAGGTGCTTGATTTTATACACCTCTGGCAATGGATCTGATTGAAACATGCTCAATTCAGTAATTAACAGGTGTGGGCAAATACTTTTGTCTATATAGTGTATATATAAATATATATATCTATGTCTATCTTTATATATATGAGTATGTGTGTATGTGTGTGTGTGTATATAAAGAGGGCAAGTTACAGTATATATAGTGGGTGTGTATATATATATATATATATATATATATAAATATATAAATCTATGTATGTATATATATATATATATATATATATATATATATATATATATATCTATAATATAAATGTCTAGTGGCGTGTGTTAGTCTGTCTGTGTGTGTGTGTAAAAAATAAAACCAAGCTGCAGCGCCACCTGCTGGGCAGAGTTATACACTGACCTACTAAATTCTTAGTGTGTGTGGAAAAAAAAATTCAGAAAGGGCTGAAATTTGGTATACTAAGATGTTTTTAATTTTTTAATTTAATTTGTTAATTGTTAAAAGTGTTTATAAAGATTTAAAAAAATATATATACCGTATATACTCGAGTATAAGTCGACCCAAATATAAGCTGAGGCACCTAATTTTACCACAAAAAAACTGGGAAAACTTATTGACTCGAGTATAAGCCTAGGGTGGGAAATGCAGCAGCTACTGGTAAATTTCAAAGTACATGCGACAAAAACAATCACAGTAATAAATGAAAATGGGCAGCCAGAGAAACAGAAAGAAGGGGTGGTCTCGAACCCCTAGGAATACAACAACAATGGATTCCCCAGTGCAATAGAGAGATACAAAGGAAAGTGTAAATAAAAAGCAATATGAAAAATAAAAATATGTAGATTGTAAAAAATGCAATATTGGATAAAACAATGGTAGACTAAACGTGGACTTACTCTTAAAAACAAGCAGGCATCTCTAGAGGATGTGATATCCGTTTGTATGTATAGGGCCGGTTACTGATTGCATATGTCCTCACAATACAATATAGCAACCGCCAATCTAACGGTGCTGTTAAAACATTGTCACAATAAAAACAAAGGGCCACGAGTCTGGGAAGGTTGGGTAGTGCACTTACCTCCCTCCCCAGATGGTGTGTCCAGGTAGTCTATGCAAAGGTCCTCCTTCCAGGTATCGATCCCGCTCCTGACCGGTGTGTGCTTCTAACGATGTACCAGGAAGCAATCTCAAAGTCTCTGCATACAAGTGAATAACAACGGCATAGTCGGTAGGACAATACCAAAAGTTTATCCAGGCAGTGAGAAACTGATGTGCTCGGGACCACTGTGTGGCTGCCGTAAATCCTGATGATGTGGTGGTATTCCCCTGTGTAAGCGCTGTGCGCTCCGTGTCTGGCTCTGTTGCCGGATGTGCTGGTGATGCAACCTGCGCATGCGCGGTAACCGGTGTTCGGAGTCCTGAGCATCACTCGAGTATAAGCCAAGGGGGGACTTTTTTCAGCACAAAAAATGTGCTGAAAAACTTGGCTTATACTCGAGTATATACGGTATATATTTCTTGAAGGAGAAGTGACAGTGGGGAGTGGTTGGTGGTTGCCGGGGGTGACAGTGAGGAGTGGTTGGTGGTTGAGGCCTGGGCTATGGCCCAAATGCATGACAAGAACCTTTTTAACACCTTAAGTAGCTTGATTTGACTAGAATGCATGAGTATCATGCACGGGTTAACTTGTATATATATATATATATATATATATATATATATATATATAAAAATATATACTGCATATATATATACATCATAAGATGGTATGAAAACAGCCAAAATTCAAAATTATAGTACAGAATTGAAGAAATGGACATGTTACATCAGTAAATAAGTGAGAACTTATTGGAAATATATATTTTCACGTGTTTACAATTCGTGTTGTATACACTTGCATACACGAACACGTAGATGACATATAGAGCATGCAAAAAAAGTTTATTATTGATTCACTGTGAAAAGATCACTATTTCCAAGTGCTTCACATTTAGGCAACATAGGACGTGAAAGACATAAGAGACAACATCATAAATTTAAATATACATGCCCACAAAGGCGTCACTGTTGGAGAGACTATCGGCAGAATTGTCAGGCAGACTGTGGCGAGTACGTGCACACAGAATTGGCACAACATTGTTTCATAATTTATATTGATTTTTAATCTATTTATAAAAATAAATCAATCGAAATGATGTGTTTTGGTACGATAAAACATGATCGTGGGAGCGTACACATTAATGCAATATAGGACCTAGCAGTCGCTTATCGTGTGATTGGCATGATAATCAGTTGAAAGTCCTGTATTGTGTACCCTGCTTTAATATCCAGTAGTGCAAACTTACTTAAGCAGGAACTAGCATTCAATCATCAAAAAATACTCACTAAGGTATTTAAGGTCTTGGAAACTCAGCCACAAAAGGAGTGCTGTTGCTTGCTGCTGTAGTTGTATGAATAAGAGTAGCCTTCAGAAGAGATATGAGTAACACCAAGTGTATAACTAGCAGGTAACCAATTAGCTCTGGCTGGAGCAAACTGTCAAACAGTGACAGGCTCAACAGGAGGTAAATGTCAGTAAGCTGCCCTGGGAGACAAATGGGAATTCCATGGGGGAGAATTCAATCAGGAGTAATGTACCCCCGGGCATCGCCTCATTGTCCGGCTGTGCACATTGCAGGCAGGAACCAACATTGGCCATAGCAATAGGACAACATGTAATAGCTCAGAAAATGCACAGCTGTGCAGAATCCGGTATCTAGCTTTAAACAGCCGTGTCCTGAGCAGTGCGGCTGTATTTACACAAATTGCATTGTGCTCAAATGGACTATTGAGTAATCATTTTATCAGCCTTTGGAAGTTGATTGTTTAATGTATTGTTTTTTTATATAGACATTAAGGATAAGAAGAAATGTATGTCTCAAAACTGGGTACATAAGATATCCCAGTTTTATTTTATAACCTTCTCAATATATTTAAATTCAAAAATGAAAGTGGAAACAAAGCCATAATTATAATCCATTTTATCCTTATTATTGTCAATTTGCAATTCAGTTCTATTTAGAAGTTTATCACGATTCATAGCTGCTACTTCTTTTCTAATATGTTCTAACAGATTTAGATCAGATTAAATTTCCTGAAAGCTATTTTAAATTAAAGTAGCCTGATTCTCATAATCGTTTCAAGAAGAACAATTCCGTGTCAACCCGCTGGATTTTGGGAATACCTCTAAGCTAAGCTCATTTCTGCTGTGTCAAAGTCAAATATTTGGATGAAAGAAAGTATATTGGTTAATATTGTTTTACCGTGCGATTGCGATCAGTACACCACGTGTCATGGCGAAATCGCACGATAAATAACGCACGCATACACTTACACTTACACATTCACTTATATATAGTTCATTTTTATAATAGCTCCAATCCACAGTCGTTTATGAACAGATGTTGTTGAGTTTATAGTTAAACATTATAAGGTTGTATGTACACGTTAATGAGATCTAAGGTACAGGTGACAGGAAACATATCATGTCTGGTATCATTCTAATCCCCGGTTCAATCGCCGAAAGGATTGTACCTTGCGTATGCTAGATATGGATTATAGGGAATAAATGATCATGTATGGTATTGTGTGTGTTATGCTATTAGACCAATTTGAACTAGTTCTTGGCAGGAAGATTAAGTATGCATCTTCTGGAGAGCTGACCGCCACCCTTGGATGGCATAGTTTGAACTGGCCAATGACCTGCATTACACTGGACCTCCTGAAGCCTGAACCTATGGAAACATGCCAAATCATCTGTAATGTTTTTACTGTATCACTGACTGTATATAAGCAGGGGCTCTGAGACCAGCATGCAGTCACTTTGACCACAGACTTCAGGACTGAATGACTGTATGCTGGATCCATCGAATGTATCAGCTGTACTTATTTATTAAACTTATTCTTTTACTTTTGCTAATAAATCGCTTTGTGCTTTGGAACCACACAAATCGCCTAGACAATGGTTATTGGTAAATGATAAAATAACTTTAATAGCTGGCTATGACATAGAGGTACATATTAGTAACTGTGGCCTTAAAGAAAATTGAAATATAAAATTTAGCCATACTTTTTTCCCACACAAAAGTCTAAAACCAGAAAAGAAATAATATCTGCATTAAGTTTTTTACTAAATTTAAGTTTAAGGTAATTTTTATGTCAAAGTGTAAAACAGTCATCCAATGTTACATACATGTTACATTCCATTCATGTATCTATGCCAACAGTGAACATGTTCTCCAAATGTATTGTTGGCATAGATACATTTTATCCCCCATGAAACCAACAAAAGACTTGTCGTACTTGGTTCCTTAGAGGAGCCCATCGTAACTCCTGTTTGTTGAATGCAAAACTTGTCATCAAATTTTTAAAAAATTGTGCATAAGAACAAACTCTGCACATAATAAAATAGATTGCATTTTTTTTCATTCAATAGGTAAGTAAACATATGTCGGAAAAAATCGATAGCATTTAATGTTAGGAATAGTTTTGGACAATTTCACCTCCAGGCTCTAGAGGTCACCATAGTACCTAAAGTCTTATTTATAAACTTACCCTCAATCTTGCCCTTTTACAAGATAGCCAGTTCTGCTTGTAAGGAATACATTTTGGACATTGTTTCTTGTTTGGCTCTATAGATAGGCAATCTCAGATTGAATTCTGCTTGCGTATTGTTTTCTCATCTTCTGCTACCCGAGCCTGTTCTTTTTTTATTAATTATTATCTGGTCTACTACTGACTACCTGCTTGTAGTAGATAACGATTGCATTACAAGAAACAAAAAAACCTCTCCTTCTATGTAGCATCATGACAAATATTAATAGGATCATCATCAGCATTAACATTTATATATATAGTGCCAGTAGATTCCGTAGCGCTTTACAATTGGGAACAAACAGTAATAAAACAATACTGGGTAATACATATTTACATAAATACATACATAGAGGTAAGAAGGCCCTGCTCACAAGCTTACAATCTATGGGATCACCTGAATCCCTTAAAAAGATTTTACGTTTAGTAAAAATAGCCTTCAAACTTATCAAAGACAATTAAATAAACGTAAGCAACATGCCGAAAATTAAACTCATCCTAAGTGATAATATTATTAAGGAGAGCTTCATTTAAAATATCATAAGTTCATTTAAAATAAGTGCCCCCCCCCCCCTCTCTTCTCCATCAGTTTGCTTAATTGTACTAAGTGGATTGCCATGTCATTTCTTTTTAAAAGCTGCCATTTCCATTTTACTGATTTTGGAGCAGGAATTTTAGCACAAAAAGTCTCAATGGTAGATCAACGCATCACCTCTCTCCCCTTTCTTCCAAAGTCCTTTAAATGTGCCCTTTGGAAAGCACGTTCTGTTTGTAACAAACTTACCTCCATTCATGATCTCTATCTCTCAAACAACCTCAACCTTCTAGCAATAACAGAAACATGGCTCACGCAATCAGACAATGCCTCACCTGCAGCGCTTTCACATGGTGGTCTCCATTTCACCCACACCCCCAGACCTGGAGGCAGACAATGAGGGGGGGTTGGACTACTTCTCTCCCCACAGTGCACATTCACAGTTCTACCAAGTGTCTCATCACTCACGTCCACATCTTTTGAAGTACATGCTGTAAGGATTTTTAACCCATTCTCTATGCATGTTGCTGTCATCTAATGCCCCCCTGGTCCACACCAACAATTTCTTGAACACTTCTCTGCATGGCTCCCTCACTTCTTATCTAATGATATCCCTACCATCATCATGGGTGATTTCAACATCCCTATTTCTAATCCACGTTCCAATGCTGCTTCCAAACTACTCTCTCTAACCTCCTCGCTTGACGTCTCCCAGTGGATTGAATCTGCTACTTATCAGGATGGCCACTGTCTTGATCTTGTTTTCTCTAGACTATGCTCAGTTTCTCATTTCCTTAACACTCCTTTCACGTTCTCGGATCATCACCTTATTAGCTACTCGCTCACCCCCACTTCTTTACTTTCCCTAGTGTCAAACTCTTCCAAGCCTCCTCACAACCGCAGGAATTTCAACTCTATTGATTTTCAACAGTTTTCCACCTCTCTCCAACACCTTCTCTCCCCAATTTCTACATTCTCCTCCCCTGATCGGGCAGTACCCCATTTTCATCAAACCCTAGCAACTGCCCTGGATCAAGTGGCTCCAGCGACACTACATACTTCGCGTAGAATTCGTTGCCAACCATGGCACACTACAGTAACACGAACTCTACAAAAACGTTCTCGTAAAGCAGAACGTCACTGGCGTAAATCTTGTGCCTCTAATGATTTCGTCACATATACTGATATCTACCACTCCTATAGAAATGCTCTGGACACTGCTAAACAAGCATACTTCCAATCTCTCATTTATGCTCAGGCTTCTAACCCCAAACGCTTCTTTAACACATTTAACTCTCTTCTGAATCCTCCTGCCCCAAATCCTCCAACTAACATCAGTGCACAGGATCTTGCTTCCTATTTCAAGGACAAAATTGATAAGTTCAGGCTTGAAATGGTATCATCTCCCTTGACAAGCAATCAACTTAATTCCTTTGTAGCACCCTCTGACACTCTCTCTTCATTTGATCCCACAAATTAAGAGGAAGTTTCTACTCTCTTATCATCTTCCTACTCTACCTCCCGTCCTCTTGATCACATTCCCTCACAAATTGGTATGTCCCTGTCTCCTGTGCTCATTCCCACTCTAACAAAAATCTGTAATCTATCTCTTTCTACTGGTATTTTTCCATCACTATTCAAGCATGCAGTGATTACTCCCATTTTAAAAAAGCAGAATTCTGACCCTAACTCTCTTGTAAATTACCATCCCATCTCCCAGCTCCCATGCCCCTCCAAGCTTCTCGAGAGAATTGCCTACACTCGCCTCACACACTTTCTTACAGCAAACAACCTATTGGATCCTCTTCAGTCAGGCTTTCGCTCTCAAAACTCCACAGAGACTGCTCTGACCAAGGTTGTCAATGATTTTATCACAGCAAAAAATAATAACCATTACTCTCTTCTAATTCTCCTGGATCTCTCTGCTGCATTTGACACTGTTGACCACTCTCTCCTCATACAAACTCTACAATCCCTAAGTCTTGAAGGAACTGTCCTATCCTGGTTCTCATCCTACCTATCTAATCGCTCTTTCAGTGTTAATTTCTCTGGATCCACCTCTGCTCCACTTCCTTTATCAGTTGGAGTACCACAAGGCTCAGTCCTAGGTCCTCTGCTATTCTCTATCTACACCACTTCTCTTGGAAAACTAATAAGCTCCTTTGGATTTCAGTATTATCTCTATGCGGATGATACACAAATTTATCTATCCTCGCCTGATCGTTCACCATCTGTGTTGTCTCGCGTTACTGACTGTCTTTCTGCCATTTCATCTTGGATGTCTTCTCACCAACTCAAACTCAATTTTTCAAAAACTGAATTAATAATATTCCCACCCAAAAACAGAAGCTTCCTGCCTGACATTTCTATTTCTGTTGATAACATGACCATAAATCCCACCCTGCAAGCTCGTTGCCTAGGTGTAATCCTTGATTCACAACTGTCGTTTATTCCCCACATCAACTCTATATCTAAATAATGGTACATACACCTAAAGAACATTTCCAGAATACGCACATATCTGACACAAGACACCGCAAAAACATTAATTCATGCACTCATCATCTCCCGCATCGACTATTGCAATTCCCTCCTTACTGGTCTTCCCAAAGTCAGACTCGAACCCCTACAATCTATTTTGCACGCAGCGACTAGATTGATTTTCCTTGCAAACCGTTATTCCTCTGCTGAGCCGCTCTGTCAGTCTCTACATTGGCTGCCTGTATTTCAACTAATCCAATATAAAATTCTTCTACTAACATACAAGGCCATCAACAAAATTGCACCGACATAAATTTCCTCACTTGTCTCGAAATATCTCCCAACTCGACACCTCCGTTCTGCACAAGATCTACGTCTCTCCTCCACTCTCATCACATCCTCCCATTCTCGGTTACAGGATTTTTTCCGGGCTGCACCCACTTTGTGGAATTCCCTCCCACACACAATAAGACTTTCCTCTAGTCTTCAAACCTTCAAGCGTTCACTGAAAATCCACCTCTTCAGACAAGGTTATGATATTCCTCAACCACCATCTTAATTTCCCTAGCTTACCCTATTACCATCCTCTACACTGCTAACGCAAGACAACAACCCTCTAACCAACATTGCTACACACACAGCCCGCTCAATACTTTTACCTTTGCGTTCTAGCTGGTCCATTGTGCAATATGATGTAGCACATGCCCTTGTCTTTCTAACTCCCATTGTCCTATAGATTGTAAACTTGCGAGCAGGGTTCTCTTACCTCTCTGTCTGTATGTATTACCCAGTATTGTCTTATCAATGTTTGTTCCCAATTGTAAAGCGCTACGGAATTTGCTGGCGCTATATAAATAAATGTTGATGATGGACACCCTTGAATACATGATTCAACCACTACCCATACCTGGCATTCCTGAACATGTAAATAAACTAATTTGTCCATTCTAAGTGCTAACTAGTTATTTGATTTAAATTACATTTCTGCATACATTCATGTGCTTCTGCCTCTTCCCATGCCTCTAGGCCTTCCCTCTTCTTACGGGGCTTCCAACTGGAAACAATTCAAACTGTTTTTACTCTCCCTATATTGTATCATTAATTGTACTTCTACACACTTCTGCTGTACCATCCTAACAAGAAGTCTTTAAAAAATGTCTCAATAAATGGACCCTTAATATAATGGGGATAAAAAAATTGATGGATTTTTAAAAGAAGCCCCCCAAAAAAACTGGATTATTAGTATCACTAGGGATAGCCTTAATAATAACACAAAAATCAGGAAAGAGCAAAGGCAGTGAATGTAATTGAGAACATGCACTAATTACTAAGAGCAAGTTGGCCACTGGGAGATCTGGCGGGAAGTGGGAGAGGGGACAAGGCAAATTGTATCATTTGACCCCACCCCACCCCCTAAACTGTCATCACAATTTATAGTCTATTACAGCAGGGGGCGTTAATCACGTCCTAAGCAAGCCCTGTCCCTGTCACTTAACTAATGAAATACCTGGAGTCTCACAGGCATTCCAATAGAGTAGACAACTATGATTAAAAGGACGCCTTAAACTTGTCAGCATTTTTGACGCACGTAGGTATAAAAGATTTTGCATAATGCAGCAACAGTAGTAAATGCAGGCCAAATCCTACACTAGTAAGTAGCAGAGGAAGAGGGACAACAGTGCACAGAATATTATATTTTCAAACTCCCAATGCACGTTGGCTGTAATCTCCAGATCACAAGTAGACGCAGGCTTGTACGACCTGATCCATTAAGGAAAGTAAGATAAACAAATTAGTAAGTTTTCTCCTGGACAAAACCATGTTACAATACAACGGGTACATATTAGTTTACTATTTTGCACATAAGATAAATACTGGCTGTTTTTTCATGTAGCACACAATTACTTGATAGCTTTATTTGTACGCTGAAATTTTAAGTTGATCTAGAACATGCCATACCCCAAATATAAATCTGCCATCACATTTTAAATTTCCCTCCCCCTTCAATTCAACATGGGTCTATCAAGGTCCAAAGTTACTCATTTTTTTTTTTGCTTTCCTTTCCTTAATGAATAAGGCCTGTATGGCATATTTTATATACTTATGTTTCCACCAGAAGTCAGCTGAATAGTTAATGGCAACAATTGGCAAATTTGTAAATCATCTTAGAGATCATCTGTCAGATAGGAGATTGGGATAAGAAAAAAAATATTTTCCTTTTCATATGGGTTCTAGAAGATTTTTTTTTTAGAACAAACACAACTTTATTTCATTGCCTGATATCATGTTTTATTTACAGCGACCAATCAGTAAATTTAAATTGACTAGGATGTGTGATCTATCTTTTATACAAAGTTACATCCCATTGACCTATTGTCAGGCATGTAGGAGCATAAGGGTATGGAGGACTGGAGAAAATCATGCAAACATCACTATTTCTGCACCCGTAAACAAATTGCCACTGTTTATGTACTCTCAGATACTTGGTTTAGTTGAAGGTCATACTGAAATTAAATTTGAGTTTTGCTGTGTTGTTTATTTTTTTTTCACATAGAACAGGCCTCAGTAAATCACATTAAAATGTTACTATGACATAGTTTTAATGGTATGCTTCAAAAAATACTGTATGCACATACAAAATTAATTTATTTATCCTAAGTGAAAATTACAATCTCTTATATGGTATAGACCAGAGTTCAGTTCCAAACAAACAGGCACATTAATTCCTATCCTAAACGGAACATATCACAATAGCATCATTTAAGTTAAACTGTAATTGTAGCTGTATGATATATACATACTGCACTTTATATTCCTGTGTGTAAGCTATTAAAATGCAGCTGACACAGAACAGAATTAAGGCCTCTGAAGAGTGTAAGTGTCATTGTTTCCATTTCAAGACTAGATTGAATGTGAACATTTCTCTTTGTTTATTCCTTACAGCAAAATTAGCTTATAATGTAATCCTTTTAATGTCTTTAAACTAAAAAAACTTGTTATTCCTGTATGTAAACTTGCTATTCATATAGCACTGTAGGTAAACTTGTTATTCATATAGCACTGTAGGTAAAATTCTTATTTTTATAGCACTGTATGTAAACTTGTTACTTCTATAGCACTATAGATAAACTTTTTATTTCTATAGCACTGTGAGCCTGGTTTATTAAGGGATGTAAGCAGCGATTTTGTGCATATAATCCTCACAATTACTCTGCGTATGCCCAGAACCGGACCTTATGCAATAGAACGTGACAAAGTTCAATCAATCTTCGAACGCAAAGGACCCCTACTACAACCTACGATTTAAGGGAGTGAACGGGCCGGGGAAGGGGCATATGACTGTAGTCAATGTACAGTAAGGACGTGCCAAGCACACAGCAGCATCCAATTCAAGCTCTGGGCATCTCTCAGGTACTTGTTTTTCAGCCATATATCTTGTTCCAGCTACATGTCTAGTCTAAGTACCAATTACTAGAGATGACAGCTGAGTGTGTATGCCAGGGCAAGTGTTTGCAGTGGCAGATTGGGCATAGGCCTTACCGAAAAGTTTCCTGGTAAGCCGGTGGCCTAACAAAACCGCCTTGTGTATCACTCTCTGCATTTTGTTTTATATTATTATTTTTTTATTATTTATTTTATTTTTTGCAACCTGGCGCGGGGGTCGGAGCAATTAAAGGAATTGGTGGTCAGTGGAAAGCAACAGGCAGAGTATCGGGAGGCTGTATGTTGCTGAATGGGGTCCCACAACACTGTGCGCTTAGACAGAATGTGGACAGGAAGTATTCACTTTATGAAATCAGGATCAACAGCACACGTGCCTAGACAGGTAGGAACAACAGGCAACCGTCTAACCTGCTAATGTAAAGAGTACAGAAGCTTCAGGAAATTTGATAGTTTGAATTAATTTTAGATGTTTTAACACTATTTAGTAAAACACAAAGACAGATTAAATAACGCAAGGCTATCGCCTCTGTGTCCACCTGCTCCCTCATTTCCCTTTCACCTTTTCCAGTGTCCCTCCAACCTTCCCTTGGCAAGTCCATTCTTCTCTTCCATGTAAATCTCTGTCTCATGTCTTACTGTCACTCAACCAGTTTAAATTTAAGTGAATGACCAGGGGCCGCCCAGGGAATTTGTTTGTTTTAAGTTCATTTTAGATCCTTATTTTAACACTCCCCCTCTGTACAAATTTTTGTCTGTATAATCCCAACCACCCCTCATCCCCGCCTGTGTCTTGTCTGTGGTCCCATTCTCCCCTCCTCCTGATTATGAACATTGTGGTCAAAGCAGTAAATCATTGACAAAGCAGACCTATGGTAAATCAGTATAACAGTGCAGTATAAAATTGGAGGTGCTAAGAGCAGAAAAACAATGACAGTGGGAAATGTGACAGTGTCAGTAGAGGGGAGAAGATACAGAGGTAGCCATGGAGTAGTTGGAGAGTAAATACAGAGCAGGATCAGCGAGATAGGGTAGGAGACAAGGACAGAAAGTGGTAAGAGGACGGGAAGGAAACAGACAGTGGAGGAGGATGAGAAGCTGAATAGGTTTTGGATAGAAAGTGGGAGCGCAGCAGGGGCTATTACACAAATGGGGTGTGAATAGAATAGACCAGTTAAAAGTCCAAGGTATTAGGGAGAAAACACTGGTACCAGGAGAATTGCTTGAGAGAAGTGGGTTGCTGCTCCTGACGTGAATCACTGGAACACACCTATGGGTAGTCTAAGGAGAGTGTCCGACGGAGGCCCAGATGCAGTGAGTGGATGGCAGGTGTGGTAGACCCCATTGACTGCTACTGGAAAATAGTGTTGGGTGTCGGCAGTGGACAATTAAATAGACACAGGAGACTCCAAAGTCATGAAACAGTGGCATCCTCAATTTGTGTATCACCGGCTACACTTGGGCTGTTCATGCACACATTTGCAGAAATGCTGAAAGGGGTATTCTTTATGGGTACACTATCAGACAGGTCAGGATTACACATAGCACTTGTGGATAGACTCTCCTCAGTGATTTGTGCCATTTCTGAAAACATATATTTTCCTCTAATGCCTTACTGTTTTCTTCCAGCTCGGCTTTTACACGTAAAAGTATTTGGACACCACTTTTGGAGTCCGAATGAATGACAAGATCTTGCTTGGTCATGACTGACCTTACAAGAAGATGCCTCAGTGATAGTTGCAGAACTAGCACTCATAGAGAAAGGCGAAGGCCTTATTCTTTCCCTGCCACTGCGTGTGTAGAATGGCATGTTGCCTATTCTATTTTTTTCTGCAGATAACTTGGACCTGAATTACAGGTCTTTTTTTCTTGACCAAGTTGAAAGGTGTTTTTTACATTTTTGTTTCCCTGACTTAAAAACACTGTGTACTTTAACATAGGCTTTAGCAAATGAGGTAGAGGGATTACTATCATCATGACTAGTGCCAGCAGCTGCTTGGTGCTCCTGGTCTTCTCTGTACTGCTGGGAATCCATTTTGGTAACACAGAACAATGTGACTGCAGATTAAGAACAACACTACCATCCCTATTATTTGTATTTCAGCAATGACAATTAGCAATGGAGCAATGAACCTCTCCTCTTTGTGTGTTACTTGTATAACAGCATACAATTTGACTGCAGATTTAGAAGACCAAGGCTGCCAGCCCTATTATTTGTATTTCAGCAATGACAATTAGCAATGCAGCAATGGAGCTCTCCTCTTTGTGTGTTACCTATATAAGACAGTACAATGTGACTGCAGATTTAGAAGACCAAGCCTGCCAGACCTGTTATTTCTATTTCAGCAATGACAATTAGCAATGGAGCAATGAAGCTCTCCTCTTTGTGTGTTACCTATATAACACTGTATAATTTGACTGCAGATTTAGAATACTGCCAACCCTATTATTTCTATTTCAGCAATGACAATTACCAATGGAGTTCCCATCTTTGTGTGTTACCTACATAACACAGTACAATGTGACTGCAGATTTAGAAGACCAAGCCTGCCAGCCCTATTATTTCTATTTCAGCAATGACAATTAGCAATGGAGCTCTCTTGATTGTCGCTGGAGACCTTAAAGATCACTGCTACTCCTCATCTTTCTATTCTACCTATGACGCTGCCCAACTGCACTAGAGACTGCCAAGAACTGTGCCCCTTTCTGTGTCTCTCTGTGAAATGGCGCTGGATTGCCTGGTAGGGCGGTACTTATAGAACCCAAAAATCACGAGATCCGACGACGTAACAATGATGTTTTGCCTCGTTTTCAATTTCGAGGGTGCGCAAAAATACCAAGGCGGCTCGGCTCTGTACTCGGATCTGCTACGTTTGGGTGTGTTCGGTTCTCGGGGACCCGAGCATGAGCATTTCTAAAAAGAATACATTTTACTTTCCCCCCATCTCTGCTTCAACAGCATCTATTAATCGACCGAGTGTATGGTCAGTGCCTTATTCATTAAGTAATGTAAGGCAAAAAAAAGTGTACGTTTTCTCCTAGACAAACCATGTTACAATGAAGGGGTGCAAATTAATTTATTATTTTTTTATGTATAGAAAATACTAGATGTTTTTTCATGTAGCACACAAATACATGATATCTTATTTGTACACTGAAATGTAAAGTTTATGTAGGACATTCCTTACCCCAACTATACATCTGTCTCCACATTATAAATTTACCTCCCTGTCCAATGCAACATGGTTTTGCCCAGGTGCATAGTTACTCTTTTTTTTTTTTGCTTTACTTTCCTTAATGATTCCTTAATGATTCTGGCCCTCAGTCTCTTTCTCCAAAACCTCTATCCCAGTACCTGTCTCTTTTCCATTCCATTAATAAATGGAACAGAGGAGAGATGGAAATAAACCCTCCATGTGTAAATGTCTTAGATCATTTCCCTGACTTCCAGTCTAAACATAACAAATATTACAGCAGCATTCATTAACTTCTCCGGTGTTCTGTAAAAAAAATATTTTATTATGAATTAGATATATAAGTTTAGTCTACATTTTATTATTAATAACAAAAATTTAAATAAATGTTTAAAAATACAAATTAGAAGAACTTTAAAGTACTTTTATCTAGTATTATTTATCTTTTTTTTTTATAATACTGTTCTTGCTCCTAACCTTTGTCTATGTTCTATGGTTCATGGTGTCTTTAAGGAATGTCAAGAGTCTATAAAACTGCATTATCCTCACAACAAAGAAGATCCAAGGACGACAGAATATTGCAGATGAGCTCACTACTATTTCATTTTTGGTATGAACCCATTCCATGATTTCAAAATTAAAGTTTGCTTAGTGGACAACTTTGATGTCCCCTTGTTCTCTGAGCAAAAAATGCAGAGCGGCATACAGCAGCGCAGCCCAATAATGCAATTAAAGGGAGGGAGAGGAACTATGTCCCTTCTTAGAGACGTTTTTGAGCGTCCTTGCAAAAATATGCTAGGGCACCCCCAAATGCCTAGTTAAGCCACTGTTTATAACCTGTATATGTTCTCATCATTTGTAAACACATTGCTAATTAGTGGAAAGTAATGTGTGTTGCTTCCTTCTAAGGAGCATAAACAGTGATTGTGTTTAATACATGTCACAGATACAGTAAAATCTTCTAAGATTTAGAAAAACCACTTTAACATGTTCTAAAATAAATATCAATTGTTTTTGTCATATCCTAATTATCCTAATCAGTGACAGAAACCTAAAGCAGAGTTGTTAGCGCTATTCAGTGACAGAACTCTGATGTACGTATAATAGAGGCTGAGAGATCCTGCTAGTAACATCAGTTAAGAGACAGTTTTAATCATTTTCATGTTAGTATGGAAATACAAGAGACAGAGTACTTACAATACGCAAGTTAAACAAAGCAGCAGATAGAAAATTGTTAAAATTCCCCCTGAAATCGAAGCAAAAAGTCTCAAATGTTAACCAATGATTTCACAATATACAGTTTAGCTGTGGAATTCTGCCAAACCACAAAATAATTGTAGGAATTCCAATTTGAATGTATCAGTTTTAGAATGTTCTACGGATACAAAATCTGAATGAAAAACATATGCAAATAAAATAAATTATTTAATGTAAAGATTTTCAATTATGCTTATTTTGTACTATACAGCATGTTGTTTGGTCACATGCAATTTCTACCTATTCAGTGCCTTGTTCAAAATTGCAATTCTCCAGCTGGAATGTGAATATAAAAATTTGGATGAAAAATCTCAGGCTAACGTGTCTTAAGATATACATGCAATGCAAAATCTTCTATAAGGGTGCTGCATTAAAGATATGCCAATTTGATGAGGATGCCATTTTAGTTAACTGTTTTAATAAATACATATGTAAAAAATTGCTCCCACCAAAAAAAATCCCCAGTAACCAGGACCAGTACATATAGCCTGGGTAGGTTAATGCTAATGTAAACCAACCAACCAACATCAGACTGTGCCAGCTGGGATGGCCATGTCATAATATGCCTCAGCACCAGCTTGGTCAGAAAGGAGTTAAATATCCTAGGGAAATTGGGCTTGGAAAACATTGATGAAACTTCTAGGGAAAACCAGCCCAGTGCTGAAGACCTCAGGTATCATTGACATCAGTAAACAGCCAATAATCATGGTATCAGGTTACCCTGTTGAACAGAGAGCTGATTGTCTTCAATAAAATATGAATGAATATAAATGGTCAAATTGAATTGTTGTATTGTACTTGTTTTTCTATCCAATCAGACCCAATTTTGATTATATATAACAAACATTTTAAAGCTCATACACTATACAAAGGTTGACAAATTTGAATTTTAAAAATAGGATAAAATTAACCGAGCAAATTGTATTCTGCTTGGCCAGCTTAGCATATAACATTCTATGGAACCAACTACCTTTTACAGGTCAATCAGTACCTATTGACAAAGATTATATAGTCTATTATTAGTAATGTCATTAACTGACAACCACAATAGACCTCTCTTGTGAACAGTAGATGTAGAGTAAAATAAAGGGTATGTGGGTGGTCTTCTTATCTAACTACAAGGTTTAAAATCTCGCACAAGATAAGACATTCAAAGAAGAAAATGAGGAATGTTAGAAATTCTTCGAGAAAAGACTCAAATTCCAGAGTATAAATTTATTTACCAATTGACCCTATTTAGCAGTAATGTTAAATTTCACTTAATAGTTCTGCATATATATTTTACTCTAAAAGAACCTAATTTCTATGCATTGTTGCACATATTTAGTGGCAGCTGTCAACCTGTTTGATCTGTGTGTGTAAAACATTTGATTGCTGTCCCATAAGTTGTAAGTTTGCAAAAAGGGCCTTTTTACCTCTCTGTCTATATGTATTACCCATTATTATTTTATCAATGTTTGTTCCCAATTGTAAAGCGCTAAGGAATTTGCCGGTGCTATATAAATAAATGTTGATGATGATGATTCTGTGTGTACTGCATTGGACATAGTTACAGATTACAGTACAGAACAACTATTACAATACTGGAAATAAACGCAAGTTGTTTCCCAAAGTAAAATACATTTTTCAGATTAACTAACAGAGCTATTAATAATATTTGCACATTTATATGTAAAAGAGGAGGCTCTTTTCCTAGGCATATTGGATTTCCTGTCTCTAATACTGATAAATGAAGACCTGCATGGGGATGAATGCACTTAAATGCCAGGCTTGTAGGCTTACAATACTCTTACCTCTTACCTTTAGATATTACATTTTTTATCAGGCTTGTGTGAAGTAGCCACTGGGGTTCAGGGGGTGTGTCAAAAAACAAGCCTTAATTGTTTGCAAGGGCAGAAAAATCTCCCTCTTTTACCTTAGGAAATCCATTCCTTCCACCTTATTGATATGTTTGAGTAATACCCTACAAATCACAGGTATATTACTGTATGCACTCATTCAGGAAAGTACAGTTCCCCAGAGTGCCTCTGGGTAGTTATATGCAAATTGCATCTGCTATTTTGGGATGGGCGAACTACAGTGAGATGAACTAGAAGGTACCAGGAGATTCTTGGAGAAAAGGGGAGGAGCCAAAAATGGACTAGCTAGTGTGAGAAGTGATGTGTGTGACTGCTGGCTGAGCTAATAAGGGATTTTCCCACTAAGAGCCACTGAATGCTATGGCTGAATTGTTGTCCTGAGGAATGTTTGCAACCAAAAAGCACATTTGCAGTATAGGAAAAGTCCTAATTTGCCACTGCCCATGATATGTCAGCAGAAGACAGATACGTTTCTTTTGCTTTGCTATGTTCAAGTTATTTAAATGAAACACCAAACTGTGTTATTAAAACCTCTGTCTGGGACTGTAATATTGCTATTGAGAGGTGTTATAACACTGTATAAATAAAGAGTTTGTTCTAGCCAAAGCTGCTGTATTTAAAGTTATCTGCAAGCTGGGACATAGAGAGCAATCATATACCACAAGAGATTGTCTACATTGCATCAGAAGTTTGGTTCTATTGTAAAACTGACTAAAATGGTTGCTGATGAGAGAATTGCAAGTTATTTAACCCTACAGTTTCTGGGAGAGAGCTGCTTATTCCATTAGATGGATTGCTAAGTGGACACTGTACTTTATACTGGAAATCATTTATTGTGCAGTATTGCAGTTGTTTACGGACCTGAGGAGTCACACACACGTTAAGTTGATTACTGATTTCACCTTGTACAAGTAAATAAACTTCATGTGTCAGCTGAAACTTTGCTTAAACCTGTGGATTATAATTTACCTCCTTGGGTTCAGTGTATTATAAAGTGAACCAGAAAGCATCTAGTCTGAGCAAGCTGGTTTAATCCTTGTTGCATCTCTACTGATTTTTGTCTGATAAGAATAAAAGTATTGTGATTGATTGGTCTGTTTTATCTGCTGCCGCAGCATTTAGTGTAATGGTTTAATTAACTCATAGCAACCGGTTGTCTCCTAAAGTATCTATCCAGTGATATCCATTTTACTGAAGCACAGTGCCTAAATTTAAAGTGGGATATATTTATTTAGTGACCTATGTGTTGTGTTGACTTATGTTTGCAAATTGTGGAACCAAGATTCCTAAAATGTTATTTATTATGTGACATGATGAATAACATTGCAGGTTGGTGGTATTGTGATCTTACTTCCCTACACTACTGCTAATTATCTACTGCTGGTAATGCCACAGTAGCATATAAGTATGCCACAATCAAAGAGCCCTAGGTAATGCTTTTGCAAAATTGTCATTTGAGTCCAGAAGGGGTGTAGTCTCTCTTACACTGTAAGTGAGCGTCTGGGATTCTGGGCCTGCTGGCCATTCCTATGTACTGGTTTGGTATTAGCTGGTAACTGAACTTGCATCTGCTTTCATTGCCACCCTTATTTTCACAATTAAAGCTGTGACCTCAGTGTGCCAAAATTCAAACATGTGTCCATGTCTTATTTGAGCTTTTAAGTAAGGTTATATAACTTAAGGAGTAGAATGGTAGTGTGCAGAGGGAGAATATCAGCCATTTGGCATTTATTTCTAGATTAAGCTATAACCAATTTTTCTCAGCCTAAGACAGAGAGCTATAGATTGTAATTAGCCACTTTAAATATATTGTCACATATCTCAATCTGGTAACTTTTTCATATTTATGTTTGTGAAGGATATAAAACAAATGGAGACTACTTCATCCACACATCCATTAGGCCTTGCTTCTTTTACCTTGAGTGATACATGGCAACTTGCATTTAGGTGTCATGGTAATTTATATTACTAATAATTGGAAACCCACACTGGAGTGATAGGAGTTAAATTCAAACTGAATTAAAACAGTAAGGAAGGAAAGAAAGAACACAATTCCCAAACAATTCATTATAGTAGAATGTGTTAAGCAAGAAAACACATGTTTTTGATCTATTAGAAATATTTAGAAAGTTGATTATTTATAATGCAAGAGATGCAAACCCAGAAGCATACCCTAAAATGCAGTCATCCATAGTATTGTTTATTTAGAAATAAATATGTAAACTTTACTAACGTTCAGGATAAATTGTCAGAGTTAGCATGCACTATTACAGCATTCTTTATTCAATTTTATTACATCTGTAAACGTTTATCGGGAGATTCATGAAAACTGGAAATGGGGTATTGCCAATATTAACTAATGAGATAGTTTTTTTTTGTTCTAAAGTGCACTAGAGAATTACATCCAGAATCTGGTTGTTATAGGCACCCCTCGGAATTATCATTGCTTGCATATTTTACAATTGCTTATGCCAGCTACAATTATAATTAAATGACCATCTTCAGGCTTGTTGTTACTTTTAAACAATGATAAAGAATATATTTAATACTGTACTTAATTTCTTAATACAAATTTCAATTTAATACTTGAACCATAAGGCAGAGCATGATAGATATTACTGCTACAAATAACCTGATTTATAAGCCACATTGTGTACCCCATAAACTCCCCTTACTCAATCATGGCATGAATACATACACCGGTGTCCTGTAGTTTTATTTATTTTACAAACACCAAGTAGTTCTCCTGTTGGATCACAAAACTTTCCTTTGTTGGTCTGTTATTTTTACAAGAAAAATGTAAAACAGTCCCTGACCATGTTATAGGCTACTTTCAGATTGTGCAGTCACTGTATTTATATAGTACAACAGGACACAGAACTAATCCCAGATCTGCCCTGTTGCAAATATACAGTAGCCAGTTGTAAATACATTAAGAGAAAGTGGATGTATGGATGGCACCTCTTTTAGACAAGTGGCATGATCTAGTGCCTGTCTAATTGATGTAAATGTATTAGCTCTATTCACTCCCATACAGTCCTATGTGAATGCAGTGAAGCTTAAGGAAAGCTGAGTGAATGTACACTTTGTGACAGGCGTCCAAAAAGTGGCTCCATTTGCAAACCCATAAAAAGTCATATAAAACATAAAACTTTCATATAAAACAAATGTAACATAATTCTTGAAAACCAGTATAATGATTAAATACACATTCTAATGTATAATTGTCTTGTGTATACAATGGTAGGAATATGAAGCATCCATATCAATAATATTGTCAAATGTATCAAACCTGTTCAAGATCAGGGCCAGACTGGGACTAAAAATCAGGCCTGGCATTTAAAATACACAGGCCCACTTTAGTTCCAGCAGGAAAGAAAATGTGTGCCACCGCGCAGGGCATGACCACATTGTGTTGTGGGTGTGGCCAACATGGGGCATTGATACATACATTATAATAAAACATTACATTTATCACACCCTTCCAGCCACATCATGCCATGCCCCAGGCACATTATGACACTACCAGCCCACCTTACTTATCTATGCTTCTGGAGCTGCTGACATCCATCAGGGTGGGAACTTTCTGTAGTGTGAGCAGTTAAGCTCTTAGTCTCATGAGATAATCAAATCTTGTGAGACTTAGAGCTTCTCTAAGAGTTCTTGTCACTTTCACTACCTGTGGCTGCTGGTGTCTTTAGTTGCTGCTTGTCTGGATCCTGGAATGTCGGCGGCCCTATTTGGAAAAAAAAATGGGTACATGTAATTTAGAAAACTCCAACCAGCCCTGGGGGTTAATGTATCAAGCTGAGAGTTTTCCGACGGGTTTGAAAAGCCAATCAGATTCTAGCTATCATTTTGTAGAATGTACTAAATAAATGACAGCTAGAATCTGATTGGTTGCTATAGGCAACATCTACACTTTTCAAAGCTGCCAGAAAACTCTCAGCTTGATACATTTACCCCCTGGTGTTTAATCAATACAACCCATGATTTAAAATTAGGCCTCCCTCTGGCCTCAACATTAAAATACTAGTATTCACATTTAATAAATAAACCTATTTCCCTCCCTCCAAACAATACCAGCAATAAATTAAATAGCATTTACGTTTAAGAAATATACCTATTTCCCACAACCATCACTGCCATTAAATAATTAATATTCACATTTAATAAATAGACGGGTTTTTTTCCCAAACAGCTCCACTTTTAATTAATAGCCCCCAAACCACCCAATCATTAAATTATATGCCCAATCACCCCTTCTTAAATTGCTAGGCCCCAATATTAAATTAAAGTGACCCACATCACCCCACAAATAAAATAGCACCAATTAAATAATTAGCCCCCACCTCAACTCCAGCATTAAATTAATAGCATACCTCCCCCATTATATTAACTCTCTCCCCCTTCCCTCATGCCTGAGTACGTGCCCCCAATTGATATTAAGTCACCATAGAGTCCACCAGTCATATTATGCCATACAGTTGTGCCTCCAAATCATATAATGCCACAATAGTGCCCCAGTTCATATTATGCCACAATAGTACCCCCAAATCATATTATGCCACAATAGTGCCCCAGTTCATACAATAGTGCCCCCAAATCATATTATACAACAATACCACCTCCAGTTGATATTATGACACAATAGTGCCCCAAAATAATATTACACCATGCATTAGTGCCTCAAATCATATTATGCCGGACAGTAGAGCCCCCAAATCATATTATGCTATACAGTAGTGCCCAAAATCATATTATGCCACAATAGTGCCCCCAAATCATATTATGCCACAATAGTGCCCCCAAATCATATTATGCCACAGAGTGAACATATTAACACCACTAAAATATATTTGTATAAACTGTGAGTTCATATAAATATTCATGAAGAATAATTATGGACTATACAGCATCCTTCCTCTCCCCCTCGTTTTCTGTGTGGCACCCTTTCTCTCCCCCCAACCTGTGTGGCATCCTCTCTCTTTTCTCCCCCCCCCCCCTCTGTGTGGCATCCTCTCTCTTTTCTCCCCCCCCTGTGTGGCATCCTTTCTCTTCTCTCCCCCCTGTATGGTGTATGGCAACTTACCCCCCCGTTTTCTTTGTTGCTTCCTTCCCCCCCCCCCTGTTTTAGTGTACTTACCTTCTCATCTTCTTTTCTCTTACTGTTTCTGTCTTCTGCCTTCTTCTCTGTCTGCTCCTCTGACAGCTTGCAGCAGGATCCGGCTGCAAGCTGTCATGTGATCTGGTGGCTGGTTCCTGGGGAGGAGCCAACCACCAGGAAGCCTGTCTACAGGCATAGTTGCCAATTCTGCTTATAACAAGCGGAATTGGGCTTCTTTTTTCGTCAAGTTGCTTTTTTTTTGCACTGCCGCGGGTAGCTTGTTTTTGGGCTTAGACACGTTCTCCAAGTCCTCAGGCTGTATAATCGTTTTTTTGCTTTTTTTTTTTCATCTGTTACCATTTTCTGATTAGTGCATTCATTTTTTTTGTGGGCAGGTTGTGTCGTGAATTCATCCAATGAAGGGGCACTTTGTGGGTGGGTGGGCGGAGTCAGAGGAGGACGTGCAATAAATCACAGGAAACGGATCTGCAACAACCTACTGAAATAAGTGCTGTGTTTGTACGATCGCTGCACTTATAGCAGGTAACACTGCAATATAACACCCTCCCCTCCCATTCAGTAAGCTGCTCATGTTAGAAGACTGCTTTCAGAGCCCTATTTTATACTGTTATATCATGGGGCTGTGTGGTATAGACATACCAGTGTTTTTGCATATATTATACCAAGTCCATGTATGTTGTGGATCTAGACTTTTTTACTTGTTGGGGCGATGCTGTGGTGTAATTATGGTTAATAAGAAACTGTGTGTATTTGGGGATGATTATTGAATTACTGCATTTGCTTCTTCTTTTGCCATGTCAGTGTAGAAAAGTGTCCTCTTGTGTTTATAAAGGTTTTCTAAATGGAGATTCATTGTAGAAATGAGTGTTATAGAAAAGGACGGTCCCCTGTAAGTTGGGCTTTTTTTGGGCTTTTTAGGATTTGTTTGGGCTTGTTTTTCACTAAGCGGTTGCTTGTTTTTCATTTCAGAGTTGGCAACCCTGTCTACAGGCTGTCAGTGTCAGGCTGTCAGCCAGTGCACGCACAATGCACTGACTGCCTGCGATCGGCCCATCTGACCATCGGCCCTTCTGGCATTTGCCAGAAGTGTCAGATAGCCAGTTCAGCCCTGTTCAAGATCAAATATATAAAGTTACATGTTTTACTGACAACATTGCGGTCTTAGTAGAGACATAGAATGTTGAGCAGTCAAGGCAGATAAATCCTAAATGGTCTATCTAGTCTGCCTGCTTAGATTAGTATTCTTATTCTCAATTTGGTCTCATTTCTTAGTATGGCAGGACAAGCCAATCAAGGAAAAGCATAATCCAAGGCAGATATTAGAAAATATTGTAACGTGTGTTTTTCAGACTACTCTGAAAATCTAAGAATAAACAGCAAGGAGCGCCAAACTTATTAAAAATTATTAAACAATACATCAACATTAAGAGTTAATCTAAACAACTATGGCACAATAAACTATAGGTTCATGGTTAAATAAGTACATTCATTTATTTATAATATTTATAAATACAATTTAAAAATATAAGCAAACAAAAAACAGTTAAATAGCAGAAAGTGCAATATTCATAAATAAATCATAAACATATGTCTCATATGCACTTGTAGGATCTCCTTTGATGTTATAAACCTGTGCAATTGGATAATGATATGTCACTGTGTCTTTCAAAGTATTTTTTTTACAAGAATTCCAACATGCAGTAGGATAGCATTGGATACAGTATTATGAAAAGACCGCATAGCTTTTCAAGAATATCTGTCTATGTATTTAAAAAAGTATGCTATGCTGACTTATATACACTCATTAGTGAAATATCTTGTCCAAATGCATTCCATTGACTAAAAATATCTAAAGTTTAAAATAAAAATAGTTTTCAGTCAAAATGCCAAGATTATGTGGGAAGATGTTATGAAACATTTTGTTAAATATGATTTTTTGTTAAGGCCTCATAAGGCCTTTGTTCAGCCATTTTATTGTAACTTGCATAGAAATAGTATTTGCTAGAAGAGATTATTCATTTTTCTGCTGACTTGCAGTCTTGCAATATGTGGGCCTATGGCCTTGACGTTGAACTAATAGAGAACACCAAAATAAATGTATCAAGGTATGAAACAATGAACATTTTGATATCCAGCTCGTAGTATGGCAGCTGTGCCCTTGGTGTTGCACATAGCATATCTCCAACTCCCCTTGAGATAAAAAAACAATAGGCTCATCTGTCCTTAGAACGGGGAGACTAATAAACGCTTCAAGAATACGTGAGAAAGGTAATCAGTAGTGCCTCTCATAGACTAATGGTATAGAATTGTATGCATATGACGTAGGATTCATTTATTCAGTAGGCTATAAAAACTTGTTTCTTTGTATCAATAAACTAGAGAATATTCCTTGTATACAGAACTTGGTCTGTGTCAATTCTCTCCAGCTGATTGAAGCGCTTCCAGATATACTTGACACCACAGGCAGACTTGGGTCAGAATTTTAGATCTAACAACTTCATAAAACACATGTCCCATTCTAAATTGAATTAAGATGGATGAAGATTTTTTTGCTTTGACAGAGTACCCATAAGAAGTGAAACAGTTGTGGACAGGAGCCTTTCACCTTTTTTTTAAGTTTCCTTTTACAAAATGTTCCTAATATCACTGCTTGAATAGTATGGCACAGTCATTTTGAATAGCCCTACATGTATAGTGTGGCAAAGTAATTCAAAATAGCACTGCATATTCAGTGGCTATTAAAAGTCTACACACTCTTATTGAAATTACAGGTGTTTGTTATGTAAAGCCTGAAATTAAGATAAGTAATGTCAGCCCTACTTCCACCATTAATGAACCTTACAATCAACAAAATTCAAGTGAGTAAACAAATAGACAGAAGTGAAGAAAGAATAGAAAGAAGTGAAAATAAAAAAAACCTACAATACCCTGGATGCATAAGTATGCACATCCATAAAGTAATACTTTGTGGAAGCAGCTTTGGCTTTTATTATAGCAGTGAGAGTTTTAAAATAAACCTCTGTGAACTTCATAGACCTGGACTTTGCAATTCTCCACTCATCCCTGCAAAAAAGTTCAGGGTCCACCACATTGCGAGATCTCCTGGGCACAGCCCTCTTTAGGTTATTCCACAGGTTTTTAATGGGATTGATGTCTGGGTTGACTGGACATTTTCAAAACTTTACTCTAAGACCATTGTTTGTTTGACTTGAATATGTGCTAAGGACACTTATAGTGTTGGAAGGTGAAAATCCTCCTATTTGTCTTAGAAAAGATGTGAGTCTGATGTTAGATTATTACGTTAGATTATTAGTCCTAAAATAGACACTGTAGCAACATATTCCATATCGCTATGCAATAATGACTTATGTGACTTATCATATGCAAATAGAAACCGATCCTAATTTCTGGAGAACAAAAGCATTATAAACAACATAACATAAAAGCAAAAGGAACATCTGTAAGCTAGTAAGATAACATAACACACTGTAGAGAAGGTGCATTACCCCAGCACAATACATATAAAAATAACTGTGAATTTTTAAGTGGTGAAATGATAGCCGTTGCAGGGAGTGCACCAGCTATGGGGTCCGGTTGTCAGGGGGGACTAGTAATGTCCATTTATCGCTATGCCAGCCCCCATTCTGTTCTTCTGAGCATGAGGGGGGCGTTATATACATTCATGCACAGTAAGTCCCTTTTAATGGTGGGAAAGGGAATGCATTTACCCCCCTTCCCCCAAGCCCCAGCGATTGCATGCTATGCCCCTGGCTACAAAGTCTTAATTTGATAAAAATGGATTTTGCATATACATAAAATTATAATTTTCACTAAAATGTCCCAAATAACTACACAACTAACATTATGATCAACTCAGAACTAAGCACTTAAAATGTCAAGTTAATACAGGAGTTATTTAAAAACAGGACATAAGTGCTGAGGATATTTTGGTAAATGTATGCAGCTCTGAATCCTGTTACTATTGAATTTTGACATCTGAAAACTTGAATATGTTTACACTTAGCTTTTCTGTTATCTCATTTAACATATATATAATAGTCCCTCCATTCAATAGTATTGATTGTGCCCTATCTCTTACTGCATCCTAACCCTGGTCAAAAGTAATTATTGTATCTGCTTCTTTTTCAGCAATGATAGTGGGGCACACAAGATAAATGTATAAAGACATATGTACAGTATGTGTGTATTACAGACAATATTAAATATATCCTTTGGAAAATGGTATTCCTGTAAAACCAAAGTGATTAAATTAGTAAGGTATCTAGTACTGACTGTAATTGACGCTAGTAGTCATTTTCAAGGTGTCATGTGTCATCAGCATCATCAACATTTATTTATATAGTGTCAGCAAATTTTGTAGCGCTTTACAATTGGGAACAAACATTAATAAAACAATACTGGGTAATACATACAGACAGAGAGGTAAGAGAACCCTACTCGCAAGCTTACAATCTATAGGACAATGGGAGTTTGAAACACAAGGGCATGTGCTACATCATATTGCACACTGGACCAGCTAGAATGCAAAGGTAAAAGTACTGAGTGAGCTGTGTGTGTACCAATGTTGGTCAGAGGGTTGTTGTCTTGTGTTAGCTGTGTAGAGGGTGGTAATAGGGGAGATTAAGATGTGGTTGAGGAATATCATAAGCTTGTCTGAAGAGGTGGAATTTCAGAGAACGCTTGAAGGTTTGGAGACTAGAGGAAAGTCTTACTGTGCGAGGGAGGGAATTCCACAAGTGGGTGCAGCCCGAAAAAAGTCCTGTAACCGAGAATGGGAGGATGTGATGAGAGTGGAAGAGAGACGCAGATCTTGTGCCGAACGGAGGTGTCCAGTTGGGAGATATTTTGAGACAAGTGAGGAAATGTATGTCAGTGCAATTTTGTTGACGGCCTTGTATAGAAGAGTAGTAGAAGAATTTTATATTGGATTCGTTGAAATACAGCCAACCATTGTAGAGACTGACAGAGTGGCTCAGCAGAGGAAGAACGGTTTGCAAGGAAAATCAATCTAGCCGCTGCGTGCATAATAGATTGTAGGGGTTCAAGTCTGACTTTGGGAAGACCAGTAAGGAAGGAATTGCAATAGTCGATGCGGGAGATGATGAGTGCATGAATTAAGGTTTTTGCGGTGTCTTGTGCTGACGTCAGAAAGAAGGAAGTCAGAAAGAAAACAAAGGATACTAAAGCTTTACTTATTGAAAAAATATATATCTAACATTGTCTACAACCATGCGTAAATTTCCAATTTGACCCAGGCCATTTCAATTGTAGTGATCTATAAACTTTGAATGGTCTTTGAGCATGTTTCTAAGCTGTCACCTCTTCATTACCATTCTAAAAAAAACACCATCATCATTGCAGTTAAAAAAAGGAAATACCTGTGCTTATAAAATTCAGTCAGTGCAAGGATTCCTTGATGATTGTCACTAAAACCACTGTCCAGTAATAGTCCTATCTGTATCCTGATCCTGCTCTGTACTGATCACCGCTGCTAGCTGCCTGACAATCTGACCATGCTTTGTTTGACTATGACTTATTTCTTTGCCTGTAGTCTGTGAGCAATTGGACATCTTGCTATTACACACCACTTAGCCAGCATTGTCCTTCCATGTCCTACCTAAAGCTAGGTACACATTACATAAAGTTTCTCCAGATGTGATATCTTTAACGTTTTTACTAGGGATGAGCGGGCTCGGATTCTCTCAATCCGAACACCCCCAAACAGTGCCGATCCGAGCCTAATCCGAGCACTGTTCGGGTATTCCCACTGATCGCAAAACTGAAAACGAGGCTTAACGTCATAATCCCGGCGTCGGATCTCGCGAGATCCGGATTAATATTAGTCCCCGCTGCCTGCCGCCATCTTCACTCGGGCATTGGAGCTTGGATTGAAAACAGCTTTCAGACTTTTGCCTTAAAAAAGCCAAGAAGCGTTAGCGTTTTGTTTCACCTATCCTCATTGCCTCTTATTTCAATCAAGAATCGCTCCCCAGTTTTTACTAGGTAGGGTATTTCACATAACCCCAGCGATTCTTGTTACTCAGTTTCCTCCAATAAGTCCATTGGTACTGCTATATAACAAAGTTTACTGATCCTGCAGTATAAGTCCAGTGGTACTGCTATATAACAAAGTTCACTGATCCTGCAGTATAAGTCCAGTGGTACTGCTATATAACAAAGTTCACTGATCCTGCAGTATAAGTCCATTGGTACTGCTATATAACAAAGTTCACTGATCCTGCAGTATAAGTCCAGTGGTACTGCTAGTCTGCTATATAACAAAGTTCACTGATCCTGCAGTATAAGTCCATTGGCACTGCTATATAACAAAGTTCACTGATCCTGCAGTATAAGTCCATTGGTACTGCTATATAACAAAGTTCACTGAGGGGCGAGGAATCAGAGGATGAGGATGAGGATGACATCTTGCCTCAGTAGAGCCAGTTTACTCTGTACAGGGAGAGATGAATAGCTTTTTTTGTGTGGGGGCCCAAACAAACCAATCATTTCAGCCACAGTAGTTTGGTAGGCCCTGTCGCTGAAATGATTGATTTGTTAAAGTGTGCATGTCCTTTTTCCGCAACATAAGGGTGGGTGGGAGGGCCCAAGGACAATTCCGTCTTGCACCTCTTTTTTTTCTTTGCCAGCTCGTTTTGTGGGGTCCAAACAAACCAATCATTTCAGCCACAGTTTTGTAGGCCCTGTCGCTGAAATGATTGGTTTGTTAAAGTGCGCATGTCCTATTTCACCAACATAAGGGTGGGTGGGAGGGCCCAAGGACAATTCCATCTTGCACCTCTTTTTTTGGCATTATGTGCTCTTTGGGGCCTAGCTTTTCAAAATGCCATGTTGTCTGTCACTGCAGTGCCACTCCTAGATGGGCCACGTGTTTGTGCCGCCCACTTGTGTCGCTTAGCTTAGTCATCCAGCTACCTCGGTGCAACCTTTTGGCCTAAAAACAATATTGTGAGGTGTGAGGTGTTCAGAATAGACTGGAAATGAGTGGAAATTAATGTTATTGAGGTTAATAATAGCGTAGGAGTGAAAAAAAAACAAAAAAACCCAAAAATCTGGATTTTATCAGTTTTTATGCTTTTTAAAAAAAAATCAGAACCCAAAACCCAAAACCTTGAGGGGGGTGTTTTGGCAAAACCCATTAGAACCCAAAACCTGAAGGTAATGAGAACCCAAAACACGAAAAGTGGCCGGTGCACATCCCTAGTTTTTACCAACGAGTGAAAGATCAGCATGCCGACTCATGTGTACACACACAATTTTACACGATTTACCTTCAGATCTGTGCTCTTCATCTGTCATCACTATCAGCTGAAAAGATTGTGACTCTGTAGACTCTAGGAGATCTGCCTACACTGCTGGTCGTGAGTGTGTACACACTGCAGAATTTCCCTGAAATCGTTCTATCGTTTATAAAATCAAATGAAACAATACGATGTGCTCTGGTAGGAAAAAAAACAGGTTCATGGGAGAGTACACATGAATGCGATATTGGACTTAATAGTCGTTTATCAGTTGTGCACCTGATCCAGGATAGCTCTCTCCCTGGGGGTCGTGTCAGTGGAGGTTGCCAGCTCTCCATCTGCATTATTCATATGCTGTATACCATCTGCTTTAGGTGGAGAGAATTGAAAAAAAGGTGGTCAACATTGCAGATAAAGTAAAGCACTTAATAATACATGCCAGTGATTGAATATAATTCTTGTAAGTACATACCCTTAGGGAAGTATCAAAGGAGGGATGAAGTTTTGAGTGGATACATTTTTTGCATATATCAGTCTGCACTATGTTGCCCTTTCTTTGATCTCTTTTATATATCATCGGAGAAAAATATGAGAAGGAAACCGGACTCATCACTGTCCACTATCTGGTCATCATTTGTTCAGTGTGATTCAATCAGAAAAGTTAAGCAAAATATTGAGTACGTTTTCTTACTCAAGTTTTCTGGACTAAACCATGTTGCAGTGCACGGAGTGCAAATGAGTTTATTATTTTGCACATAAGGAAAATACTAGCTGTTTTTTCATGCAGTGCACAAATACTTGATAGTTTATTTGTACACTGAAATTTAAAGTTGATCTAGGACATGACCTACCCCAAATATAAATCTGCCATCAAATTTTAAATTTACCTTCCGCTCCAATGCAACATGGTTTTGCCTTACTTTCTTACTTTTGCTTAACTTCCCTTAATGAATCAGGCCTAATGTGCTCATCTTTAGACAGTATAACCACAAACTAAACAATTTAAATATATAGGGCTTCATCTAGAGTTAAGAGCAAAGAAAAAAAGGGTTCAAATATGCAATGTATTAGGTGCAAATGCACTTTTTGAATTTATTATTTTTTTTCGCATGCAGAGAAATGACTGGCTGCTTTCACATGTAGCACATAAATACTGGATAGCTCTGTTTTTAAACTGAAATATAAAGTTTAGTTGGAACATGCCCCCTCTCATCTCTAAATATGTCTACACATTTTAAATTTGCCCCTTCTATAGTGCAACATAGTTTTAGTCAAGGTGCAAATTTGCTCCTGTTTTTGCTTTGTCTTTAACTTGAAAGGGATCTTAGCAGGGTTACTTGTTTGAGCGCTGCCCATTATATGAGACATGTATCCTGAAAGTTTGGTAGCTTTAAAATTATAAAACAGGTTGATAATCAATGTTTGTTTTTTTTAAAAAACAAATGCATCTTTTTTTTCTGTTCCTGTAAGTCTTTGGCTGCAGTTTATTTACTCTTTTCTATCAATTTTGTTATGTAGAATAATTTGTTTTCTCTACAGAATAAGTTATAGCCAAGTTGATTTACCCAACACAGTTTTCAAATGATGCTAAATATATAAATAGATACATATCTGAATATATATTCAACAAAATTGATTTTATGAATAGAACTAGTCAAAGAAATACAGAAATCAAATAAAAAAACTATGTCTGAACCAGTGATCATTTAAAAAGTGCAAATCCTCCACCCCCAAATGTCCTTGTTAGAGTACTGTTACTGTAATCTAACTGTAATGGCTTCATTATTATGCTTTGGATGAGACATTATGGGCCTCATGTAGAGTTGGACACAATTTCCATCTAAAACACATGAGTAAATTGCATTCAATAAAAAGACACATTCTACATAGTATGCTGAGTTCTATGCATCTCAGCTGATTGTCATTATTATCAGTTTGTAACTTACATCAGGAGTAGATTACCATCACCAGATACACTTCCTGACAGGTGTATCTGCACCTGTGTCCAGGTCTACATCTATCAAATTTACTTGAACACACCTGTGAAGATAACGGATTTATCTGGCCCAATTATAACTACTTTACGCTGGTTGGCTACCCATGGGTACCTTACTATGCCAGGTAAGTATACCCAGTACCTTAAAGGGGTTCATCAATCACTCAGACTCCTGGCTCCAGTAGGCCTACCAAGTTATCAAACACACAGGGTGATGCGCTGAGGAAGCTTGACAGAGCACTAGTTCAGCAGAAGCCAAAACCTCAAACACATGGGCTCTCCAACAGAATAACTTCTCCACTCTGTTATTCCTATCCACTCTGAACCAGAGCTACGTTCTTCCTTTTAAGGACAGTTAGAATTCCCTCACTGCTGGGATCAGATTATGGCTGGCCTTAGGGATTTACAGCTGTCACGAGGGGTTGTTACAGGTCTGTCTCTTTCTAAACTCACACATAACCAGGCCCCACCTGTTGCTATGGCTCCAGACTGCATAGCTAGTCATAGCCAGAACAATGGGGAACTACTCAAGCTATCTAAGGGGTTGGGTCATGATAACAGCTAGGTAACTCCCAGCGTAACCCTTGATATGCCTATTCCCTGAGATTTAACTTCCAGCTTATTGTGACTTCCTGTCTCAGTGGTAGGACAGGATACTGTAGCCCTTTCAGGTCATGTGAGATAGACCCTTTCAGACAATTACCCATAATCCTCCTGACCATATAATAACAATGTAAACAAACACAAGTCTTCCTTTAAGATAAACTATACATATGTAGCATCCTCCTCTGAATTGAGGTTAAACAAATCTATGAGTATCGGCGCTGGCTGGGACTACATATCACAGAGTCCCCAGCAGCCAAGAGAATATTGTGCATGTGCGAGAGGAAATGCTGGATCTTGCTCCAGAGGAGAAACTAAATAAAACCGTTTAGTAAAAAAGAGATTGAAAGAGAGAGTAACAAAGGTACAGGAGTTAAGAGAAAGAGAGAGGATAATAACAGAGTTACAGGAGTCAACAGAGAGAGAGAGAATAATAATAAAGTGGGTACTGGATGAAATAGAAAGAGAGAGAGAGAAAGAGAGAGAGAGAGAGAGAGAGAGAGAGAGAGAGAGAGAGTGCTTATACTGCAAAATCATTGGAGAGTTTAGAGATATTTTGAATAAAAGTTTTCTATATAGAGAGGAGAGACTATTACAAGAGATGAGGGGAAAATTGATAGAGACACAGAAACAAATTTGAAGAAAACTCTCTGGTGAGACTACTATATGAAGAGTAATATGTATAAGGATAATGAGAAGAACAGATCATCTTTTATTAAAATCTATCACAGGATATAGTGAGTACATCTGAGAATTTGTGATATCAAATACTTACCAGCTGTAAAATTATATGCGAGACTGCTTTATATATTTATACAATGCATTATAAATCGTATTGCCGAATCTGTGTTATAAATATATATATACACACACATGTATATATATATATATATATATATATATATACATACAAGTTAACCCGTGCATGATACTCATGCATTCTAGTCAAATCAAGCTACTTAAGGTGTTAAAAAGGTTCTTGTCATGCATTTGGGCCTAGCCCAGGCCTCCTCGGGGGAAGAGCGTTACTTCCTGACGCAAGCACCCTTTTTTAACGTGCTTTTGTCCACATGTCACCACCTCATCATTTTTCTCCATCACCTCATCCTTCATCTTCATCGGCACATCCTTCATCAAGCTACTTAAGGTGTTAAAAAGTCCCCACTGTCACCCCCTGCAACCACTAACCACTCCCAACTGTCACTTCTCCTTCAAGAAATATATAGGTCAGTGTATAACTCTGCCCAGCAGGTGGCGCTGCAGCTTGTTTTTTTTTTTTTCACACACACCACTAGGCATTTATATAGTAGATATATATATATATATATATATATATATATATATATATATATATATACATATATATACATATACATATATATATATATATATATATATATATATATATATATATATATATATATATATATAAGGAAATTGTTTAATATTTGATTTGTTATCAATTCCCTATTTGCAAAGATATTTGAATTATATATTAATATTTTTATTAAAAAAATTAAGTAAAATATTCTTTTAAATTTAAATTTTAAAAAAACTATTTTATCTTATAACAAAGTAGTCAACTAAAGTTTGGGGAGAGTTTTATTCAAATAAGCTTTATTTAAAAATTGTGTCTGTGGATTTTTTTCTACTATTTTGGTATAATGTACAGGTGTCTTGGGGACTAAGATCACAGGTGTCTCAATCTTTTTCATTAGGCCAGTTTCCATAGCCCAGGTCTGGCAGAGTACACTGTCTTTTTATGCCCCTGTTATTGGCTCAAGCTTCGCTCTGACCAGACTTGTATTGTTTCCTATTATGACTTTGGGTTTCCCTGTTATAGTGTGACTGTCACAGCCTGTTTAGCCTGGTGCTGATTTCCACTTTAGCAGAAGGACTCCAAACTCATTGTCTAGTGTTTAAGTGCTGGGTAAGAAATTTTATTTATTTATTTGCTAGCAGAGTTTTTCCCATGCACTTCAATGGTGTTTCTGGAAAACACATTGAAAGGAAAGGAATAGCTCTTTGCTACTAGCGTCTGGATGCATTTGCAAATGCATCTGCATCCAGTGCATATCAACTGTGGGTCATACAGCAAACAATCTGCATATAAAATGCACAGTGTTTATATGCATTTTCACACATGGGCAGCACGGTGGCTAAGTGGCTAGCACTTCTGCCTTACAGCACTGAGGCCATGAGTTCGGATCCCGACCATGGCCTTATCTGTGAGGAGTTTGTATGTTCTCTCCGTGTTTGCGTGGGTTTCCTCTGGGTGCTCTGGTTTCCTCCCACACTCCAAAAACATACTGGTAGGTTAATTGGCTGCTATCAAATTGACCCTAGTCTGTGTGTCTGTGTGTGTGTATTAGGGAATTTAGACTGTATGCCCCAATGGAACAGGGACTGATGTGAGTGAGTTCTCAGCGCTGTGGAATCAGTGGCGCTATATAAATAAATAGTGATGATGATGATGATCATGTGGTTTGCACTAATGTTTTTGTGACACAAACACAGCATTGGTGAGTGACTTGTACTGAAAACAAATAATTTATTTAATCAATCATTTTTATCTCTGAGATGGTACTAAAAGAATACTTTAAAAATACATGATAAATAGGATCCCCTATGCAAAAGCTTAATTAATTAATATTGAAACCCACCGGCAATAACGGTGGCAGGCGTTTATAGTGAACAGTTGTGTTGACCGTTATGAGTTCCTGTAATGATAAAGATGTTTTTATTTTTATATTTGTGCTTGAATGTGGCTTTTCACGCCTGCCATCTATTTTATATGGGGTAATAGCATAGGAGCGAAAACTCCTTTTTAGCTTATAATAACGTGGAAAAGTGAAGAATAGAATAGCATGGAGCTAAAATCACATTTTCATGTTTGAATCATTATAAAATGCCAAAACAGGGAATTAAATTGGCCCCTAAAGTGTATAGTTGCAATGTCTGGTATGTTATATCCATAGTTACGTAGCTTTTTCATATAAAGAAATTTCTATTTTAGATTTACTCATCTTTGAAGCAGAAAGCTGGGGCAAATAAGGATACACAAGGAGAACCGTAGTAATCTAATTTTTATACTGCTGCCAATTATTTGTTGATGTCTGGCTATGTATTATGTTTATGAAAAACCCTTAAGCGCAATCCTTTCAATGCAGCACCAGTTATTTCTAATTCTTTGCTGTATGAAGTTTCAAACTGTGCTTGTTCATCTAGACACTTACAACTTATAAAACTATTCAGCACTACCTTTAATGATCACCAGAGAAAACTGTGACATAAAAATGAAGTGGTAGCGATTTGATCTTGATGTGTACAAACCGTGACAGAATGATCATTGTCCATGGCAGAGCATTATTGTCTAATTATATCCATTTCTCCTAAAAAGATTAAAATATAGCGTTTCAGTATATGATAGACAAAACTGAGAACCATTAGATATTCCTGCCATGAAAGATTGGGATTTCTTAACAGCATTTCCAAACCCAACTGAGTAGCAGATGGACCAAAAGGATGAACGGAAGCAAAGTCAAAATTAGTCAATAGAGGAGATACAAGGGCAGCTCAATAAGCCACAATTATGTTAACTGATTATATTGCTTTCATGGTTGACTTTTGTGGTCTATGTACAAACATGACAGTATTTTGAACACAGTGAGTTTGACATATGCATTTTCTTTGTGTTTGTGTTTCTGTACAGAAAAGGTTTACATTTCCATTTGTATGTAGATTTGATCGTATCTTCCAATTATGACATCTTACGATTAGAGAGGTGGAACGGGGGGGGAGGAGGGGCATGTAAGCACAAGCTAAATACAATAAGGACATGTTCTCGTAATTACAAACCTGGACACTGACACACATATATATATATGACAGCAGGTGTTTCTCTTGCGGGTGTACAACCCTTTGTGCAAAATACACACTGATAATGCTAACGATCAGCAGTATTAGGTAGATGTTTATAATTGACTGCCTTCTGATTGGCTCACTGCAGATTGCTATCACTAGCTGATTGTGCTTAATTTATATGGCTATATGATATGTGTCTGTTCACATTTCTTCCTTTTAAGCCTTACAATCATTGTGACAAAGAAGCAGCAGATTCTCATTGCTTTCAGACGTATTAAGGCTTTGGGTGTGTTTATAATTAATCACCATCTGATTGCTCCAATCAGTGCATATAATTAGTAACACTGTAAGCACACACTATAAGAAAAATACATTTTCTTAATGTCATCGCCCAGAAATTGCAACAGCATTGTGGGTTTTTTGGGTACTGCAAAAGCTGCATTTTATTACTTTCACTGCAAACACACACACTATACGGAAAACATTATTTTCTTTTTTTTTCAATAATAGTTTTTATTGAGATTTTTCATTTGCATGGTATAAATGAAAAGAAAACATTAAAATGAGGGAAAAATGGGTTGGAGAGGGGAAAGGGAGAGCAAAAAGGGTGGTAGTACACATACAATACACTCGATTTTACAGCATACAATTTAAGTTCTTAGTAACAATATTTGAATTAGTTTCACGCGCACTTAGGTTGAAGAGTTATTGGGAAGAGGGCAATGGTGTGTTTGAAGTGTCTTGAGGGATAGAATTTGTAGTAATTTACCCTTTCCTGGCAAACCACATTATATGAGGTGAGGAAGCAGAGGAAGTATATGGGACACCTAGGGGTAAATGTATGAATCTCCGGATTCTTCATCTCCGGCGTGTCCAGCCTCTTCAGCACTTAAATTTAAAGCGGCGCTGCATTGTAAAGGGAAACTTCCCTTTACAATGCAGCACCGCTTTAAATTTAAGCGCTGAAGAGGCTGAACACGCCGGAGATGAAGAATCCGGAGATTCATACATTTACCCCCTAGAGTTTCCATATCACAGCTCAACTGAACCTTACTTATTACCTTAGTGACAGTAGGGAGAGAGGAGGTTCTCCAAGCTTGGGCAATCACCTCCCTAGTGGCTATGAATATATGGCCAACTACATATCGATCGTCGGAGGACAGTTGGGGAGGAAAAGTCTGTAGGAGAGCAACTTCTGGCATACGAGTGACCGGAGTCTTAATGACCTGGGATATTAAGGTATAAACTACTTTTGTCATCAGTCTAGTAAAATGGAGTGGAAGTGGTTGATATAGGGTAAGATGATGTGAGCGTATAGAAGTCAGCCAATGTCGGATCTATAGGAATTTGTAAAAGTACTGGTTCGTCATCTGGAATTGATCTTGTAGTTGCGAAAAATATAGGCTAGTCTGGCCCAAAAATAGAGATTTAATAGTGGTAACGCTTTTAGCATACCATATGTTTAAATTGAGGTCTGAAATGAGTTTTGCTATGACGGGGATAGATAGTTTGGAAGTGGGGAGGATCATGATTTCTGTGATCTTCAAAGTCTTATCTCACACTCGTAACTCATCACTTGTGAGCCTACGGAGTTCAGATGGTGGTAGGAGCCAAGGTTTAGGGATCCATAAGAGATCAGCCAGTGAGAAGGCCTGGACTAAACTACACTCTAGATTGACCTAGGGTTTATGAAGGACCGAGAGATACCAATGGCGAAGCTGTGTCAATATGGCTGTTTCCTGATATTTTCCTATGTCAGAGAGGGCTAAGCCACTCATCTTCTTAGAATGGGTCATAACTGTGTGGGATATCCTTAGGGACTTACCCTTCCACACGTAGGAAGTAAGGAGGGGTCACAGCTTGTCTAAATAAAATTTGGGTAGAGCTAAAGGGAGTGTGCGGAACAGGTACATCATTTTGGGTAACATAGACATTTTAAATGCAGCACTTATGCCCAACCAGCAGACCTTGTGACACCGCCAAGATTTCGTAAGATTGCCTAATTGTAGCAGTAATGGAGCATAATTTGCCTCAATCAGGGTATCCATATGGGGGGGGTAATCAATATCCCTAGATATGGTATCGACGTTGTTTTCCAAGAGTATGAAAAGGACACCTTCAGACGAGTCAAGAGAGAATTAGAAATATTAATAGATAGAGCATCTGTTTTAGAAGTGTTTAATTTATAGCTGCCATAATATAGCCATAATTAAATAGTAAGTCATACAAAATTGGTGACATACAGCAAAATATAATCAGCGAATAGGCATAGTTTATGTAAGGTTGTGGCCAGGGTAATACCAGGGGGGTGAGGATGTCGTCTAATTTTCTCAGCTAAAGATTCCATGGCTAACAGAAATAGAAGGGGCGAGAGGGGGCACCCCTGTCTAGTACCATTGGTAATTCGAAATTTATCTGAAGTAAAACTATTACTATAAGCAGATGCTGATGGGCCATTATAAAGTGCCATGATCGAGTTTATTATCTTGTATCGAAAATCGAACCAGTCAAGGACCTCTTGCATATATCCTCAATGGAGCCTATTGAAGGCTTTTTCTGCATCCAATGAAAGGATCAACAACTGGTCTAGGGTCTTGTTAACTTGCTCAAGGATATTAATTGTTCTGCGTGTATTATCAGATGCCTGCCGACCTTAAACAAAGCCCATTTGATCTGGGTGTATTAGGGCTGGGATTAGGGACCTAACACGATTTGCAATTAATTTTGCATAGCTTTTAAGATCCAAATTGAGTACAGCTATTGATCTATAATTTTGACACAGGGTACCTGGTTTGGGGATCGTCATGATACAGGACTCAAACATCTCTGGCGGAAAACATCCCTGTCTAGTGCCTTCATTATGTAATTGTTCTAGATAGAGGATGAGTTCAAACCGAAATGTGGAGTAAAAAAGATTGATGAACCCTTCAGGTCCAGGGCCTTTGTCTTTGGGTAAAGATTTAATTACGGACAAAATCTCCAGCTGAGTCCATGGGGCATTAAGGGCCTCCTTTAAGTTTGGGTCTAATGTTGGGAGGTTAAGCTCACTCAGAAAGCCTTTGATTAAAGTCTGTGTTGGCTGAGGGTTGTTGGTGCACTCACGCAACTTATACAACTTGGAGTAGTAAACAGTATTGGCAATAGCAATGGCCTTGGGGTTGGATATTCTAACTCCTGAATCATCTACCAAATGTTTAATGCGGTTTTGTACTCTTTGCCCTCTCAGCTTCCTAACAAGCATTCTACCCACCCTATTGCCTGAAACGGAAGATTTTTGCTCACTGCTTGTTGTGTACGAGAGAGGAGTATCTTCTGGAGTTTACATTTAATTTGTAAAATACATGTCTTAAGATCCACTGAAGGATGCACCTTGTTAATTGACTCAAGAAAGGACAACTCTATCTCCAACTTCGTTTGGTAAAATAGGGATGCATGCTTAAGCCTCGCTCCTGTCTGAATAGGCCTGCCCCGTATTTAAGCATTCAAGTATATATTGGGTAGTGAAAACCATAGAGTATACAATTGTATATATGATGAACATGAGTTTACTTGATTAAGGGGCAAGAGAGGAAGCTGGGAAGAGGTGAGTATGTGGAGGGGGGGTATACAGGTAGAAAAACCAACAGAAATATCCCCAATCCTGGGGTTAGAGTAGTTGCTGGAAGGAAGAGTAACTGGCAAAATTAATAATTGTGGAGACATCATCATAATCATCATCATTTATTTATATAGCGCCACTGATTCCGCAGCGCTGTACAGAGAACTCATTCACATCACTCCCTGCCCAATTGGAGCTTACAGTCTAAACTCCCTAACATACACACACAGACAGACAGAGAGAGAGAGACTAGGGTCAATTCTGATAACAGCCAATTAACCTACTAGTATGCTTTTGGAATGTGTGAGGAAACCGGAGCACCCGGAGGAAACCCACACAAACACGGGGAGGGCATACAAAATCCACACAGATAAGGCCATGGTCAGGAATTGAATTCATGACCCCTGCGCTGTGAGGCAGAAGTGCTAACCACTTAGCCACCGTGTTATTCAATGACCCTAACCAGGGGAGTTCCCACAAATACCAATAACTGAACAATATAACCAACATTCGTGAATTCAACATTATAACATTTGAAAATAATAGTAGCAGTACCAGTCCTGAAAGCAACAGGAATCAGAGTGACGGAGGCAAAAAAAAGATACAGTTCCGCTTACCGACGGGGGACCTCCTTCACTCCAGTCACAATCTTTCTTGCTCCATCGTCCCGAACAGTAAAAGCTCACATTCTCCAGGGAGAAGCTATGACAGTGGAGAGTGCATCTGAAACAAAATGAGCTTAAAGAGGGAGCATGAGTCTCACTGGAGTGAAGGATGGCGTATTAAAGATGTAATAAGAAGTCCGTTCTTCAGTCTCCGTCAACACTCGACCACTTCCTCGGTACACTTGTTCAGGGTGTCGACTCAGTCATCAATGGCCGGATATTCCAGGACATCAGGAGTTGAATACCATCTTCCACTGAAGCGATTATGTGAGTAGAATTGTTGTGCTGGTTAATAAGCTTGACTCGGTAGACCCAAGGCTGATTAGCACGTAAGGCTTTGGTGATGAACTGGAAGGTGTGTCTTTTGGCAACAGTAGCTGGGGAGAAATCAGGGAAGAATTGAAGGCCATGAAAAAATCTCTTCAGCCAATGATGTTCTGGACGCCCGCAAAATCTGTTCCTTGATATGGTAATAGTGTACGCGCATAAGTGTGTCTCTGGGTGCGGACTCTAAACCAGACCTCGGGAGTCTGTGTATAAGATCTAGAAGAAGATCTTGGGCCTGATTCATTAAGGATCTTAAATTAAGAAGTTTCTTGTTTAAGTCTCCTGGACAAAACCATGTTACAATGCAAGGGGTGCAAATTAGTTTTCTGTTTTGCACAAAAGTTAAATACTGACTGTTTTTTCATGTAGCACATAAATACTTGATAGCTTATTTGTACACTGACTACATAGATGGTAGATGATAATGCTGAGTATTGGGAAGGTCCTTAAAGCATCCCGATAGTGTAATGCAGGGTGTGCACAGCCCATGTTGAAACAGCCGCCGTCCGGAAGTGGCCGACCGAGAACCGGAAGTGGCCGCCTGCGGTCCACTCGGGAGTCTTAGTTGCAACACTGGATGAGAGCTGGCAGAAAGGGGTCCCAACGGTAGCAGGCAACATAGGGGGAAACAGCCAGGGGGGCAGACAAAGCGCTCAGATCGCGGAGGTCACACCCACACGGCAGCCAGATGAAACAGCGTTATAGGACTAAAAGGGAGAGCCCTGCTGAAAAATGTCCAGTCAAGGTGGGGTTTAGGTCACACCCCAAAACATTATTTTCTTAAAGTGATACTCCAGAAATAACCACAAGTTCAGCAGTAGGGTTGATTGGCCAACAATTTAGTGCACTCCAATACACTATGGGTGCATAGTAACACTAATCTCCATGTTGGTGGAGGAGTAAAAGTTTTTTTTTCTTGTTTTTATGTTATAGTGCTGGATACATTATGATTTTATTTTCTGTGTTAATAAAAGTTTAATTACAAAACTGATAAGGGAATAAGATTTCACCAGTACTCCACACCCATATGCAGCTCAGGTTTCATAAATCACTGTGTGGTCATTAATTTTTCCTTATCATCAGAGAGTCCATAAGTGCTTAGATATACTTTTCCACATATTCTCTAATTATATCTGTAAACCAGTGTATAGTTTTCTAAGGTATATTTGAGCTGCATTTGGGTAAGGAGTGATGGTGAAATCTTATTTACTTTTCACTTTTGAAATCATATGGCTCCAGTAAACCTGCTAATTACAGTATGCTCATAGACTGCACTACTATCTTCTACTATTTTCATTTTAATTCAGATTTCTGTCATGAAAATTGACCAATGACAGAATTCACTTGTGAAGAACAACTCTTTATGACATTATTTGACTCCAGCAAAGCTTCCAAGTACAGTATGCTTCCGGTACGACAGTATGCTTTCAAGTACAGTATGCTTCCGGTACGACAGTATGCTTTCAAGTACAGTATGCTTATATGATTCCAGCAAAGCTTCCAAGTACAGTATGCTTTTAGACTGCACAACTATCTTCAAGTACTATATTGTAAACTCATATTTCTGTCATGTAAATTGACCAATGGCAGCATTCCGTTGTGAGGTATAAACCTTTATGACATCATATGGTTCCAGCGAAGCTGACATGCACAGTATGCTTACAGGCTTTACAGGTTTTTTTTTACTACTATATTTAAGTCTCACATTTCTGTCATTTAAATTGTTCAGTGACAGAATTCCCTTGTGAGGTATAAGTCGTTATGACATCATAAAGTTATAGCAAAGCATATGATGTACCTTGTGAGGTTTATTCTCATCCTCCAGGAGGATTAGGATGAAAGTTTTGTGCTAATTATCCTGCCAACATTACCATCTTGACTTGGACAGAATATCCAGTGTTTCCAACACTCTGGGAAAACTAAAGATCCTGATATGCTGTGACTGTTCTGGGTTGGTCTCATAATGGGCTACCTTGGGCTGGGTCACTGGACCACCTGCATTTTTTTCCTTTAAAATGTTCCTAATAGGCTGCTCAGGTGAGTCTTGCCCTCCCCCTCCCCCCCCACCCGGGCTAAAATGTGGCAGCCCTCCCCTGAGCACTGGGTCAGGTGGTTAGATAGATAATCCATAACCAAAAGTAGAGATGAGCAAAGATGCTGCAGAGTTTCATGCACATCAAATTTTGCAGTGGAACATGCCATTTTAGTGTGAAGTTCCAGCGATGCAATCTTCCAGTTCTGCTTTTGCTTCACTATTCTGTGGAATGCCGCATTGTATTTAAAAAAATTCACATCAGCTTTTTATGAAGTTTATAGTCTATAAATACAGCTGGGACAACAACAGTATTAATTTTTTAGCCCTGTGGTGTGGCTGGGCTAGTCAGCTGCCTCAGCGTTAATAGATAATGCTAAATGACAGCAATAAGAATTTTTTTCTGAATGAACAACCCAAACAGGGCTTCATTGCGCATGCACTAGCCCCCAGGCACCCCTGGCTCCATAGCCACTGTAATCCCTGAAACGATGGTTAGCTCCGCTGACTTTGTGTAATGTTTGTCAAACACTTTTGGATTCAAATATTTAAGCAAACAATCAGACATATACTGTATCAAACTATCAGCCAATGTCTCAAAATTATTTGCAGATTTAACAACGGTAAGATCATCAATTTCAATGTGTTGTGGTTCATTTGCTTGATCTTATCAATCAGAACTAAGTGGCTATCTTAAACAAACTGAGCTGTCAATCAAATTAGAATGGTTCACTTATTTTTAATTATCACAAATACATTTAAAATTTGCTAATTCTTTTTTTTATTGAAATACTATGTTTCTATAATATGTAATTCAATTAAATTAGAGCTTTTTGTATTTTATGAAGTGTCTTGAAAACAACTGACAAGATACAAAGTGTTTTAGGATCAACCCCATTGACATTAGTCCAGAAATAGAACTTTCTTCTGGGCCATCACTAACTGTGATTGTCATATCTTATCATCATGTTTAAATTTACGCTTTCACTACTTACTATCTGTGCTTCAGCTTTTGATATCATGTAATGATGAATTACATTTAGCAAATGGAAACGCATATAAGATGCAACAACGATGAACTGTAAAATAATAATTTTCACACTGCAATTCGTTTATTCAAATAGATGTACATTTTCACATATTGCAATCTTAATTTGCAGTGTCAAATCCAATTTATTACTCTGTAAGTGCTGAAAGTGGTGAGCTAGCTATATATTTCAGTTAAAAAACCCAATGAGCACTCATTCGTAAATATCACATTGCATTTTCCTTTAGCAAATGCTCATTTTGTTTTTTTGTTTTTGTCAAAGTTCATATATATTTCTCCTGTATCTACTTTGTTTTTGTAGCTTTATATATTAGTACTCTTTTTTGAGCTATGATTTAACCTTAGACTTTACAGTTAAAGTGTTATTTTTATATTATACACTACGGTGCAGCCTTGTTTGTTTATAGACACATAAAAAACATGCACAATCAAATTTACATAGCTTGTATTTGACTTTAAGGAAAATGTTTTCGACCAAAGAACTACCAACCCCAACTTACATACCTGTAAAAGTACCATGGTTTGCACCCCACCATCCACACCTCCTGAAGATACTATCACCAGTCTGTGCTGCTCCCATTTCTTTTCTAGGGTTTACAGTTCACAGAGGTTTGAAAGCAAACTGCTTCCATTTTTAGGTTGTTGATTAAACCGATTAGACATCTGCTATGACATCTAGTCAGCTTTATGGGAAATCAGACAATACCAATACATTGATTGCACAAATAAGGTCGAGGCAACACATTGAGGGATAAACAGGTAGGCCAAGCGAGCAATACAACTAGGGGGTTATAACCACAACCCTCACAGAATGCACAAAAAATAGATACAGGAGGTGCTCAACAGCATAGAGAAAATAAATAAATAAATGATCATATACAACAAGATAATAGAACCATACATATATAAATTGATGCAATTAAAATAGAGTGCAATACTCCAAATGAAGGAAAAAATGCCCAAACGTCAAGATCAAACTGTCCAATAGTGAATATAATGTGTGACCAGACCGATGATATCAATCCATAATACAACCGCTTGCACACAGTGTGGTGATCTAATCACCTTATATCAAGAATGATAGGCGTGGTAACTGGTTTCTCTGACGGAGGTGTTGTAACTCTCAATCGCACAGTCTCCGATTCTCAGCTTGTATCCTCACTGCTCAGCTGACTTGCTGTGTAGGTTAGTCAGCTGACCCCATATCCTCCAATGAAGTGATGTGAATGCCGATAGACTCAATGGGGATGATTGTATGAAAAAAGGGGAATGAAGGAGGTCATTGTGACACTATAAAATAATCCTTTAATTCCATAATAAAAAATGCACTTACATAAAATCTAATAAAAACAGCTTGTAAAACACTGGTATAGTGTAACCATGTGGTAACCTCCAACGCGTTTCATCCATATATCTGGACTTTTTCAAGGAGACCCTATGTGCACAGTGGTCTGTTTTAAATATCTCTCTGAATTAAACAATCAATGCACCTGACTCCAAGGTGGCTTTCATAACCATGTGTAAAAATAAATAATTAAATAAGTAAATAATTCATTAAATATGCATGTAGGCTACCATAATGAACAAATAAGAATGAATAAATAAAACAAAAAATGCATGATAAATATTGCACATTGAATGTCACAGATACTCATGTATATAAATAAATAATAAAGACAAATCTAACCTACTACACTCAATTACAATACTCTCTATACATATTGCATGCATATAGAAATAGATCCATGTGGTTCAACTATATTTAATATAGAATGACCCTATATTTAATAGGTATAACTCCCAATGAATAACTGACATTAATCTAAAAAATACCCATATGCGTCTAAATAAATATGGACATAAACTGAGAAGGAAAGAGAATAAAATAATCCCATACACTAACCGGCAGCAGAATATTGCATCAGTATTGGCCCCATTTGTTCATAATGGGAACCCTCTGTAAAATTAAGGGAAAATGTGTAATAAGCCCCTACTGCATCTCATGTTAAACTGAACATGGTCCCAAAATGGACCTCAAATCAAAATCCCCATTAAGGCCACGTGGGACAAGGGTTTTTAACTTATATATCCAGCTAGCCTCCTCATGAGTAACTTACAACCTCCAGGTTTTCTCAATCTTCTTAATCGCTAAAAATCTTAAACCCTTTTGATCATTGTTATGCACGGTTTGAAAATGTTGTGATACAATATGTTGTAAATAGCCTTATTTAATATTACGCACATGCTCACTGACTCTCGTGGGTAATGTTCTAACCATGTGACCTATGTACTGCAACTGACATGAGCATTCCAGTAAATATATTACATTCATGCTATTGCATGTTAAAAAAATGTTTTCCTTCATTTGGAGTATTACACTGTATTACACTCTATTTTACTTACATCAGTTTATATATGTATGGTTCTATTATCTTGTTGTATATGATCATTTATTTATTTCTTTTCTCTATGCTGTCCCTCATGTTGAGCACATCCTCTATCTACTTTTCGTGTAATACTGATACAATGCTTTCAACTGTCATTGATATTGTGTATCTGATGTAAACACCAGGGGCCAGATTCATTAAGGGACGCAAAGAGAACGCTATTTGTGTGTTGATTTTTTTTAAAATGGGCAAGAAGATGATCTCAAGAAAGATTTCTAGTTGAATACGGGTTTAAATACGCTCCGCTTTGTAGCACTTGCCATAGGCAGACAGACACAGCACACTGCAGGATACGTACAATGCATATGTATATATAAAGCCCCTGCAGAATGTACAGATGAAAAATACAATTATTAAATACATCAACACCTGTTAATAATATAATCACCAATGAAAAAAATATTAAAAATGGAAAAGTTTTTTCTCTTTTCTTTTTTAACATGAAGTACATTAATCAGATTGTTTATAATGCCTAATGTACATAACATGCATTCTTACAGCCACTCGATTGCAGACACATGTTCCAGCATGCATACACGATTGTCATCACTAGTATTAACCAGCAGATACACCTGCCCTGTAGCTGGTGCAAGTGATACAGCTGAAAACCCAGCTTGGCACAAGATTGATGTATATTGACTACGTGCATATGTCCCTTCCCTCCCCCGTTCCACCCTTAAAATTGTAGGTTGTTGTAAGTGTCCTTTGCGTTCACAAATAAACTGCATCCATTTGCGTTCACTAGGGTATAGTCCATTTCTGAGCTTGCACGAACCAATTTTTGCAAAATACGGCACGTATCAGCGTTTACGTTCCTTATTGAATCAGGCCCAAGGTCTCACCAATATCACTAGTACCTTGTAAATTGGTAGGCTATGCTCTTAAAAATGTTGGATCAACTCAGAAAATGGATTTAGAATTCATATTCTCACATAGTTTTATCTAGCAGGTTTACCAAATAAATTTATATAATTTTGAACCAAAAAAAGTATGATATTCAAAATAATTTAGCCTTCAAATCCTATGTCAATGTAGTTTTTGCATGCTGCTATATAATGTAGTGCATGCATTATGCAATCCATGTAAGTTAAATGGTGACGAAACGTATCAACTAATTGTATTTGTTTATATAAATAATATTTTAATTTCATTATTGACATTTCTATTAGGACTATTCCTAATTGCAATAATTTTGTATTATTTATGTTTATTTATTTATTAATGAATACAAATTGTTTCATTGCAGAATATATGCATGGATTTATTTTAGTTTTGAAAGTGTATGTTACACAAACACCATTAGACTCAAGAACACCAAGTACACTGATAGCTGTCACAATGACCAAACACAGTAATGTTCCCTTGAGGCCATCCTATCAGAGGAATGTCACTGGCCACTTAGTGATTAATGCAAGTCACACTGAAAGTGAAAGGTTACAGAGAAGTTCTTTAGACCCGCAATTCAAATAGTAATCCTAGGTATTGCCAGACAAATTGTTCCCATTGTCAACGTTGTTAAACAACAGCTCTGCACGCCAAACACATTTCTATGCAATTTATTAGAGAGTACATTTTCTACAATGTTATGCAGTTATTCTGTTGTATTAACATGTATATGGAACACACACAGGCTTATATTACATGCATAATTTAAATCTGGTAAATTGTATTTATATAGAAAACCAGGGTTGCAAGGTTTGTAGGGTTTGATTCAAGATTTTAATGACTCCTAATGGTTTTTAGCATCATTTGGATTCAGACATATCCCTAGGATTAGGCCAAATGAATCTGCCTCTTGGGTGTCACATATAAAGCTTTACATAGAACATTTTCTGCTTTTGGAGATAATTATTTGCCTAATTAATTTGACTTCTGAATTCCCTATTGTTAATTGTTACATTTACATATAACAATTATAAGTTAAGCATCCCACTACCTAAATTTAATCTGCACATTTGGGTTCACTTTGCATAAAGTTCTGCAAATTTCTTCTCAAAGTTCTGCTTACTATCATATTTTATCCTCTTTCACTTAATTGCAAGTTTTTTTTCTTCTTCTATAATACTGCTCATGGAGCCTCATGAATTTGACAGCAAAGTTGTGGGGGAGGGGTGTGGCTATGAGCTAGAGTGGCTGCAGCTCCAGTGCGCATCAGTTGTTGGCCATGTTGGGTACAGGGTATGTCACTAAGAAATAGATGGAATAGCTGACAGCTCACTCCTGAGTCATGCAGACAATAGTTGTAGGTCTCTCCTGCAGAGATAGATCCTCTCAGCCTGACCCAGTGCCAATTATGGCAGCTATAATGAACTCTTAATATATGGAATGGATTCACAGCGTTAGCAATTCTGAATACATGTAAGCCTAATACGTTCAATATAGTCAGCAACACTAATGCATGTCCAGAATTGTCAATATATACAGCAAGGTGTTCTCAATTTTATGATCTGCATAATTTATTGCATCAATTTCCGTGCAGGAATATATTACCACTCCGTTTAACCTAAAGAATAGTCACTGTTACAAAGTTATGCTTACCAAAAAAAAGGGAAAGAATTAATGAAAACATGCATCCAGGAATAGACAGCAGCCTCACTCATCAGAACCAGGTAAGGAAAGTCAATGTATGCTAAAGAGATTCTGAAACCCAATCTCCCAAAAGTGCATGCACACAGTAGGTCCCACTTATGAGTTTAAAAAACATCAGCAGTCTCTGGGGGATATTTACTAAATTGCGGGTTTGAAAAAGTGGAAATGTTGCCTATAACAACCAATCAGATTCTAGCTGTCATTTATTTAGTACCTTCTACAAAATGACAGCTATAATCTGATTGGTTGCTATAGGCAACATCTCCACTTTTTAAAACCCGCAGTTTAGTAAATCTAGCCCTCTGTCTCTTGTTCTTTTCCAGTACAATGTGACAACTGCTATTACTGATAGGAGGGATAATTGGACTCTGTATAAGATGTCCCTAAGGACTTATTGCTTAGTATATCAAAATGTAAAGTTATGACATTAAAATAAAGAAAGCCTGGTGTCCATTTACAGAGAAGAGTTTTAATAAATTAAGGGGTTGGTCCAAATGGTCATGTGGGAGTGTGTTTACCGCTGTCAATGAGTGCATTTATTTCACACGTCAAAATATAGTGCAAAGTATCTGCACAGATTAACGTAAAAGATGAAGTTTCTCTACAGCTCCATTCTGTCCCCACCAACGTGCTTCAATTCCCCAACAACATGTCACACAAAAATCTCATTCCAAAGCTGTAACCGGTAGCTGCAAAGGTAAGAAGTTGTCACCTTCTGTCCCCAGGGCCAGATTAACCCGAGGTCTAACTGGGCTACAGCCCAGAGGACTCGGGCATCCATTATTGATCGGTCGGGGGCGCCCCCGGACCGATCAATGCTGCTGAGCATTTTCACTGCGGTCCTTCCCCGGCGTGCTGTAGTCTCCTTACTGAGGAGATCTCGTGAGTCTCGCTCTCACAAGATCTCTTCAGTAAGGAGCGTACAGCGTGCCGGGGAAGGACTGCAATGCCAGGAGAAGGAGATAAGTGCCTTGGGGGCTGGGGGCGTCTTGGCTCACAGGGGAAGGGGGGCCTCATTGGGGAAATGGAGGCCCCCTTAGCCCAGGGACCTCCATTCCCTTAATCCGGCCCCGGCTGTCCTCCTATGTCAGCAGCCAGCTCTTAGTGTGGGGGCTGCACAGGGTGACTAAGAGCACTAAATGGGTGACATTATGAACAAAGACTGGCAGGTGAAGCGATAAGAGTACTCCTACAGCTGCCTGCAAGTATTGCTGAGGTGTTGAGTATCACTGAGTATCTTCCCAAATTGTGGAGAAACTAATTTTTTTATCACTGAAATAAGTAACAATGGAAAAACTGTTACCTGTTAAAAATGATATCACCGGAACATAATAAATAGTCACCTGGCTCAGTGCTCTGTTTGTGTTTCTGTATCTAACTTACTCCTTTTATCATCCCCCTGCACTTCTCTATTTACATGCTCCATCTTGGGCAAATTAGAAGTTCATTTTTGCAGATGATATATAATTCTGTCTTTACCTGACCGTTTGCCTTCATTTCAGTTGCTTATATCTGCTTTCCTCTCAGCCATTTCAACATGGTTTGCAGAGAGACAGCTAAAAATAAATACGTCCAAAATTGATATGCTTATATTTCTCCACCAATAGACTTTCCAATCACAGCAGAAAATAGTTATTTATCCGGTTCCCCATACTTGATGTTTAGGAGTCAAAATAGATTCCTCTATTACATTTTTCTAACACACACTAACAGCAGCCACATCATGAAAATTTCCTCTGCCAAAGCATTGCTAAAATGCAAGTCCTATGTGTCTCGACTGCTGAAATGCTCATTCAGGGTTTTTTATTTTATTTTATTCATTGCTGTAACGACTTTCTTCCTGGTAGTCCTGTGTTCCCGGTTGCCCCTCTTTTGTCCATTCTTAATGCTGATTTGAGCTAATTCCACATACCGTATATACTCGAGTATAAGCCGAGTTTTTCAGCACAATTTTTGTGCTGAAAAAGCCCCCCCTCGGCTTATACTCGAGTGATGCTTTAAGCCCACAATGTAGGGCCGTAAGGAGGGTGGTGCCTGCCTCCATAGCTTCAGCCCGCTTAAGGGCTGAAGAGAAAGTGAAGGAAAATATTAACGGAGAAGAGTTTGGTGCTTGCCGTTAGTGCCGCAGTGGAACGCATGTGCGTTCCACAGACAGGAAGCTCGGCACTTGCAATGCAAGTGCCCAAATTCCTGTCTGTGGAATGCACATGCGTTCCACTGCAGAGGTTAGTAAAAGATCTCTCTCTCTCTCATGCAGTTTGTATAACTCGAACTAATTCCTGCTCACATTTGAAAACGCTGAGTAGATAATGAAATGTATAGCTACATCTACCTATTTCCTGGACATCCTTAAACCGCTGATAATAGCAACATGTTTTCATGGGGACCTGCGACATAAGGCACATACGCTTCCCCACATGGCTTCTTCATGTCAGCCAGCATCATTGGTATGAATTTTTAAGCAGCATCTGCATTTTGTTCACTAGTACTGAAGTCCTTTGTTTATAAGCAGCCTTGTATGGAGCTCTAGAACATTTCTGTACAAGTGCAGATCATGAAGGTTACAGTTTTATTTCCTATAAATTGGTATTTTAAGTATTTGTTTACTCTGCCTGACTTGTCCTGAAGTTTTGGAGTTGTATGCTCTTCTGAATAGTGTACCACAGTGTCTTAAAAAGTGTTAGTGTTATTTGATGTTAGTGTCAGTCTCTCCTCTAAACACAGTGGAGGTGGATCAGCAGACAAGTTTTTTTTATTAAAGAAATTTACCAGTAGCTGCTGCATTTCCCACCCTAGGCTTATACTCGAGTCAATAAGTTTTCCCAGTTTTTTGTGGTAAAATTAGGTGCCTCGGCTTATATTCGGGTCGACTTATACTCGAGTATATACGGTATATCTTTCCTGTAATTGCTCCGCTTTCCCCCCCCCCAATAAAATTTTGTATTCAATGCAAAATCATATCCTTGGGCCTGATTCATTAAGGATCTTAACTGAAAAAACTTCTTATTTCAGTCTCCTGGACAAAACCATGGTACAATGCAAGGGGTGCAAATTAGTATTCTGTTTTGCACATAAGTTAAATACTGACTGTTTTTTCATGTAGCACACAAAAACTTGATAGCTTATTTGTAAATTGAAATTTAAACTTGATATTTGCGTGCTACATGAAAAAAAGTCAGTATTTAACTTATGTGCAAAACAGAATGCTAATTGGCACCCCTTGCATTGTAACATGGTTTTGTCCAGGAGACTAACATAAGAAGTTTCTTCAGTTAAGATCCTTAATGAATCAGGCCCCTTGTCTGTTCACTCCTTGCACCCACTTATATCACTTGCTACTGCCCTTCTGTGGCTGGACTACATTTTACATAACATACTGGCAGTACTGCTTCTTGCTTAAAATCCTTTTCCTACGCAGCTCCTTATCTCTGGAATTCTCTACTTTCTAACATTTGCCTATCACCCCTCACAGCTTCAAAACCATTTGCAGTTGTATTTTCTTCCCAGTAATGCATATTGATCTGTGCACTGTGCTTTGTAAACTCTATACACTCTGTTGTAATTAGACTTACTGTACATGCTCCTATTTATGAGCTTAGTAGACAAATAGTCACAATGGCGCAAAACAAATTAGATGACCTATATATTTTCTTGCTCATATACATGTCTACTATCAGCCACTCAATCAGGTAAAGGAAGCACCAACCTATCTATTTATATTGTAAGTTATAAAGCACTATTACATGACTGCCTCCTTCCCTTCTGTTTTTTTTCTGTCCTTATTAACATGTTCTCTCCTTTCCTATTTAATGCCAAATAAGTTGCACTTATCCATGGCTCAGTTATAGCCACAATATAATATTGCTCCACTAGTTAATCCAAATTATTTGACAAGGTCTGATTAAGGGTTCCAGCAACCCTAGAGTTATAAACCCATAGCGCCCACCCATGAGTTCTCTGTGCACCTCTGTGGAATTAGTGATGCTATATAAATAGATGATGATGATACCTGTCCCAGCCTTTTCATCACTAGCCACTAGCCAATTCATCCCCCCACTCAGCCATTTCATCAACCCCCAGCAGCCAATTTGTGATCTCCCCAAGTCATTTAATCACCCACATACCAACCATTTCATCAACTCCCCACAGCCAATTTATAAACCGCTCAAGCATTTTCTCAACATCCAGCACCCAATTCATGATGAGCCCAAGCAGCTGCTGTGATTAAAATATAAGTAGCATGGAAAGAAAGAAATACTGTCACTCTCATAGCAAAGTGATTTTTTCCTGGGACGTCAGGTTTTTTCACAATCGAAATGTGCCTTGGTCAAACAGGTAGCTGGAAATCGCTAAATTTCAAATTCATCATACTTGGGGAAAAAAAACTGATAATGGAAAGACAAATTTATTTTCACTGCCAGTGCTCCCAAAAACATGAAAATACATGTTTATTGGTCCTGATGGTGATGACTGCATTGTTGAGTGAGCTTGCTAGGGCCTGCCCAGACATGTTCTTTCATGCATTAACTTGTTAAGGCTGGGTACACCAAATACCTTTGTTTTCTATGTTTATGGGACAGTAGAGACCGACAAAATCACTGGAAGCAAAAAAATTGGCCACCAAGAAGTCTAGTTGTTGGTGAAAAGAATGTTCTCAGAGATACATTGGTACCCTCTAAGAAGGTTTTATTACCACCACTCCATATAAAATTAGGATTAATGAAGCAATTTGTTAAGGCACTTCCCAAAGATAGCGAATGCTTCAAGTATTTGGGATCCAAGTTTCCAGGTTTAACGAAGGCAAAACTGAAAGAGGGGGTTTTTGTTGGCCCGGATATTAGAAAACTCATATCCGACAAAGATTTCATCAGTTCAATGACTCCAACTCAAAAAGAAGCGTGGGTTGCCTTACTGTGGTCATAAAAAACTTTTTGGGAAACCAAAAGAACCCAAATTGCTAAGAAAATTGTGGAAACAATGTTGAAAGCGTTCCACAAGCTTGGTTGCTCCATGAGCTTAAATGAGCTTTCTCAACTCACACCTTGACTATTTTCCTGAAAATTTGGGAGCAGTGAGTGAAGAGCAGGGATAACGTTTCCATCAAGATATAAAAGAAATGGAAAGAAGGTTTCAAGGGAAATGGAATGTTACGATGATGGCTGACTACTGCTGGATGTTGTACATGGATCTTCTGGAAGCCACCTACAAGAGGAAAAGCGCAAAAAGAAGTTTAGAGTTTAAAAAAAGACGATTTCACAAGCAATCTACTTGAGTGTGGTGTTAATTTTGTCGTCAAATGTTCGAATGTGTTAATATTTTTCATGTAAATAAAATATATGTGTAAAGAGATTTTTTTAAACGATGACCACCCCTTTGTTCGAAAACCTGACGTCCCAGGACAAAACGGCTGTCATTTTTGGATTCAGCGCACAAAAAAAAGTAAGAATCAGTCAACTAAACCAAAACAGCTGTCCAGAATTTTTTTTTTGCAGACCTGTGTTATTGTTCACTATGCATATTTATTTAGTTTGGTACCCAATAATGTTGTTGGTAAAATAAAACAACTATAATCCACTCAAGAGGAATGCAGCATTAGCATCCTAAACAAGTGCCACTACACTCAAAAACAATATAATTTGCAAAAATTAGGATAAATCGTTAACGCCTTCCCTGTGTAAACGTAAATGTAATAGGAATCAAACTCAAACAATTAAAAATGTTTATAATAATAATTAATCAAGTGTCCAAAAGAAAAAGTTTCAAAATTGCTTCAACTCCTTAATTCTGTCAACATAATTTCAAACATGCGTGAAAAATCAATTATTTTCTTGACGCAGTGATCAATACACACTCCAATGAAACGTAAAAATGAAAATGTATAATGCAATAAAACTCTGAAAAGGTCATCTTCAAAATACCAGTAAATATTATGTTAAATGTATATTACACCAGCATAACACTCTCCTTGTACTCATGTTAAGGTTTCTTCATGTTAAGGTTTCATTAGTAATCACAGCTTGATTGCTATGTCAAGAAAAAATTTGATTTTTCATACTTATTTGTGATTTTCTTTTGGACACTTTGGACACAATATTTATTAATTATTTTTATATAGTTTTTCACTTGTTGTTTGAGTTTGAATTCTATTACATGTACATTTACACAGGTATGGTGCTGATGGATTATACTGATTTTTGCACCTAATTATGTTGTTGGTGTCTCCACCATTAGAACATGTCCTATGGGTGGTTAGGCTAAACTACTGCCGCAGATTCCCATGCTCAGATTTTGTTTGTTGTGTGTCTGAAAGAGCTGTTGCAAGGAAAGTGCCTTCAGTTTCTGAGCTACATTGACCTACATGAATGGTAAGAAACATGAGCTGAGCAATGAGATCTATGGAGGAAGATATAGGAACAACGCCATTGGTCTATAATCGGGCAAACAATGGTGCAAATGAAAACTCTGTCATTTATGAAGCACAACATAGCTGCTACACAGTGCAAAAGAAGCTTTAAACCCCCCATCAGGGCCTTATTAAGTGTTCTGTCCGCCCTAGGCTAATTAATCTGTAGCCCCCCCTCTCAAATCATAAAATGAAAATTCGGTTTCTCCAGCAAACAACGTTAGGTAGATTCTCCTACATGTTCTTGCTGTTTTTTCTTGCTTGTTCTTGCAGCTTTGTTGTCGTTTAGCTGTCTTCTGAAAAGCTGGGGTCCTGTTTTGTTAATGGGCAAACGGTACAAATCTTCAATAATTGGCTCTGTAGAGAGCATCCTCATGAACGCCACGCAATACAGATATCATGTCACCCCCCACCAGCCATTTTCTCAACCACCAGCAGCCTTCATGACTCTCTTGGCAATTTCATCACCCACTTCCCAAATCTTTTCATCACCTACTCCCCCAGCCAATTCGCACCGCTGTACAGAGAACTCACTCACATCAGTCCCTGCCCCATTGGAGCTTACAGTCTAAATTCCCTAACATACACAGAGAGAGAGAGAGAGAGAGACTAGGGTCAATTTGATAGCAGCTAATTAACCTACTAGTATACATTCTACTTGCCAATTTATGGCATTAGTAAAAAGTATGTATGTATAAATGTCTCAGAAATGACCCCCAGTGGCCAATTCACGACCCTCTTCCCCCCTATAAATTGGATCACTGTGCCCATTCCCCCTCAATACACAGTGACCTTTATCCCACTCTGACCCACTTCAGCACACACTGTCACCCTACAGCACACACTGTCTCCTTTTCATCACATACTTTCCCCCTACTGCACACACTGTTCCCCCACAGCACTCAGTTTCCGCCTACAGCACTCAGTGTCCCCCTACAGCACTCACTTTCATCACACACTGTCCCCCTTTCATCACACAATGTCTCCCTTTCATCACACACTGTCACCCTACAGCACTCACTGTCCCCCTTTCAGCACTCACTGTCCCCCTACAGAACTGACTGTCCCCCTACAGCACACACTGTCCCCCTACAGCACCCCATGTCCCCATACACCACTCACTGTCCCCCTTTCATCACACACTGCCCACCTTTCATCACACACTCCCTCTTTTCATTACACACTGTCCCCCTACAGCACTCATTGTCCCCCTATATCACACACTGTCCCCCTTTCAGCAGATACTGTCCCCCTACAGCACTCACTGTTTCCATTTCATCACATACTGTCCCCCTTTCAGCACATACTGTCCCCTTACAGCACCCACTGTCCCCGTTTCATCGCACACTGTCCGCCTTTCATCACACACTGTTCCCCTACAGCACTCACTGTCCACCTACAGCACTCCCTGCCCCATTTCATCACACACTGTCCCCTTTTCATCACACACTGTCCCCCTACAGAACTCACTGTCTCCCTTTCATCACACACTGTCACCCTACAGCACTCACTGTCCCCCTTTCAGCACTCACTGTCCCCCTACAGAACTGACTGTCCCCCTACAGCACACACTGTCCCCCTACAGCACCCCATGTCCCCATACACCACTCACTGTCCCCCTTTCATCACACACTGCCCACCTTTCATCACACACTCCCTCTTTTCATTACACACTGTCCCCCTACAGCACTCATTGTCCCCCTATATCACACACTGTCCCCCTTTCAGCAGATACTGTCCCCCTACAGCACTCACTGTTTCCATTTCATCACATACTGTCCCCCTTTCAGCACATACTGTCCCCCTACAGCACCCACTGTCCCCGTTTCATCGCACACTGTCCGCCTTTCATCACACACTGTTCCCCTACAGCACTCACTGTCCACCTACAGCACTCCCTGCCCCCTTTCATCACACACTGTCCCCTTTTCATCACACACTGTCCCCCTACAGAACTCACTGTCCCCTACAGAACTCCATCTCCCCCTACAGTACACACTGTCCCCATTTCATCACACACTGTCCCCTTACAGCACTCACAGTTCCCCTTTCATCACACACTGTGCCCCTTTCAACTAGAGATGGGTGGGCTCAGTTCCCCGAGATCCGAACCCACCCGAACTTCGTCTATCCGAGTAGAACGTCTTCCGCCCGTTCGGTATCGAAATCGAGGCAAAACGTCATCGTGACGTATTCGTATTTCTGAGCTCGATTCTCGCGAGATTTGAAAAGCATAAATACCCGCCTCCACAGCAATCCATCGCCATTTGACAGAGGGAGAGAGCAGGGTTAGGTCACAGGCTATATTAGCGCAGGGACAGAGCAATAATTGTACACATTATTGTTACAATTCTATTCTATACAATTCTATTATTAATACCAATTCTATTAGCAATTGTTAGAGCAGTAAGAGAGGAGGATAGAGGAGGCTTTGTTTTTCCATTTTTGGCACTACAAGTGCTTTGGGGTGTCCCATTTTCCCCAGTGTTTCACACAAATTTTTCTGGCTGTCAAAAAAAACCTCATATTTGTCAGCAGTATCTATCTAATACAATTTTGGCACTACAAGTGCTTTGGGGTGTTCCATATTCCCCAGTGTTTTACAGTAATTTTTCTGGCTGTCAAAAAAAAACTCATATTCGTCAGCAGTATCTATCTAATACAATTGTTGGCACTACAAGTGCTTTGGGGTGTCACATATTCCCCAGTGTGAAACAATAATTTTTCTGGCTGTCAAAAGTGATATTTATCAGCAGTATCTATACAATTTTTTGCACTACAAGTGGTTTGGGCTCATTAAAATGGATTCAAAGCAGTCCACATATGAGCAGAATCAGCAACCAGGTTCTGTCACCAGTCCTGATGATAGTGTTCCCAGTATGTCATCTGGTAAAGGCGATGTAAAAGTACATAATCTTTTTAAATCAGGGAAAAAAACACACACCAAAAAAAAAATTACCGTGTTGAAGCGAAAAAGAAGTGTAACTGAGGAAAAGTTAAGTGCGGATAAAAAAAAAATTGCCAACATGCCATTCTACACACGCAGTGGCAAAGAAAGAATGAGGCCTTCGCCTTTCTCTATTAGTGGCAAATCAAAAAATGTTATTAAGCCTTCTTCTTGTACGGTCACTCGTGACCAAGCAAGACCAAGTAATTTGGAGTCTAAAAGCAGTGCACAACTACTGTTACGTGTGAAAGCCGAGCTGCAAGAAAACAGTAAGGCATTAGAGGATAATGTATGCTCTGAATCCGAAATGACACCAATCCCTGTGGAGAGTCCATCCACCAGTGGTATGTCTAATCATGAGCATTCTGTTAGTGTACCTATAAAGAAGGGCCCTTTCAGCAGTTCTGCTGATGTGTGCCTTAACAGCCCGAGTGTAAGCGGTGATACACAAATTGAGGATGCCACTTTGGAATTAGAAGAGGATGATGGGGAGATTTGTGTAGGCAACGAGGGCGCTAATGAGGATGTTAATGAGGATGATGCAGACAGATACCAAATTGCCTTTCTCAATTTCTATTTATATTCTAGATTCTATAACGCCTGAATAGTTTTCTATTTTACTCCTAGTGAAGATGGGGTCTGATACAGATAGATACCAAACTTCCTTTGTGCATTTCTTTTAATATTCTAATTCTACAGTCTATGCAGGCTGCTTTTTATCTATTTAACTACTGGTGGAGGGTGTAATATACTCGCAAAGACGATGGCTACATTGTCAATAGTCAAAGATGGAGGAGGAAGACAACCAGGTTTGTCTGTATAATTTGCAGGCAAGTGTTAGAATTAAGGACAGCCTACCAGGGATTAAACTGTTTTTTTCATAATTTATTAGTTTTCGAATTACCTCACTTATCCAAGAAACTGGTGGAGCACTAAATTAGGTTATTTTAGACCAATTTTTTTTTATTTTTTTCAAAAATAGCAAAACAAAACCAAACAAAACCAAAACCAAAACATGCAAGGATGGTTTGGCAAAACCAAAACCAAAACACGACGATATTCCAAATCCAAAACCAAAACCAAAACATGGTGGTCAGTGAGCATCTCTACTTTCAACACACACTGCCTCCTTTCCATCAAACACTGTCCCCCTACAGCACTCACTGTCCCCCTGCATCACACACTGCCCCCCTTTCAGAACATACTGTTCCCTTACAGAACTCAATGTCCCCCTTTCATCACACACTGTCCCCCTTTCAACACACACTAACCCCTTACAGCACTCACTGTACCCTTTTCATTACAGACTGTCCCCCTACATCACTCACTGTCCCCCTTTCATGACACACTGTCCCCCTTTCATCACACACTAACCCCCTACAGCACTCACTGTCCCCCTTCCATCACACACTGTCCCACTACAGCACTCACTGTCCCCCTTTCATCACTCACTGCCCACCTTTCATCACACACTGTCCCCCTTTCATCGCACAGTTCTCCATCATTACACTGTCCCCCTTATGCATAAACGTAAATCATTATTTTCCTGGATTCTTTCTTCTGGGCAGTGAGTTCCGCTCATCGCAGCTCCTCACTTGCACTGTCGGGAGAAGAGGGGAAGGGGGGAGGGATCAGCAGTCTGGATGAGAGGGAGGGGTGGCTCGGCGCACAAAAAATTTAAAAAAAAAACATTGTAAAAAAGATCTTAATTGCTGCGCGCCCCAGGTCCCAGCGCCCCAGGCTGCAGCCTGAACAGCCTATTGGTTGATCAGGCCCTGCCCACCATGCATGGTTGTATCAATCAAAGAATGCTGCATTCCTCTAATATTGTTCCTCCTTTTATCCAGCCTTGTTATGGAATAATAATTGTGTTATTTTAGTAATCACTATTGTCGTGGTACTGGAGAACAGGGCACTGAAGTCACTGAAAGTGCCTGAAGTAATCTTTATAATTACAAGTCAGACCTCTGTGTTTACTACACAAGTCCAAGAGGAAGGTCTTAGGTTGGGTACAGTCTACAGGTTTTTCAGCTGATTATCGGGCCAATCACACTATAAACGACCATTTGACCCTATGCTGTATTAGTGTGTACGCTACAATGATTAACGATTAGCATTCTAAAGCACATTATATAGTCTGATTTGATTTTTAAGCCAAGCTAAAAATCTAATCCAACAATGGAACAATGTTGCTCCAATCATGCAGTGTGTACTATCCCACGACCGGCAGTGTCAATAGATCTCTATAGAGTGTGCAGAGTCGATGGTTATGACAGATGAAGAGCACATATCTAAAGGTAAATGTTGTAAAACGTGGTTAGTATGTACACATGAATTGGCATGCTGATCAGGACTCTTTCGTTTTTTTCAGTCCTTGGTAAAATCGTTAACGATGTCGCATCAGGAGACATTTTCTGTAGTGTGCACCCAGACTTATTTCTGGTCCTACAGCCAGGAAAAGCACTGACTATAGAGTAAGGGCTGTTCTATACAGTGAAGGATATCCGCTTCTTTGATTAGAGCACGTGCAGCACGGTGGCCTAGTGGTTAGCACTTCTGCCTCACAGCGCTGGGGTCCATGAGTTCAATTCCCAACCATGGCCTTATCTGTGTGGAGTTTGTATGTTCTCCCTGTGTTTGCGTGGGTTTCCTCCGGGTGCTCTGGTTTCCTCCCACACTCCAAAAACATACTAGTAGGTTAATTGGCTGCTATCAAAATTAACCTTAGTCTCTCTTTGTCCGTGTGTGTGTGTGTGTGTGTGTGTGTGTGTGTGTGTGTGTGTGTGTATGATAGGGAATTTAGACTGTAAGCTCCAATGGGGCAGGGACTGATGTGAATGAGTTCTCTGTACAGCGCTGCGGAATCAGTGGCGCCATATAAATAAATGGTGATGATGATGATTAGAGGTAGAACCGTTGTTTTCTCTCATCCTTGAAATCTTGGGCTGTGAGCATCCTGTTCTGCCATTTGAGGAATCATCATAAATATGATATAACAAAGGGTACCACTTTTGTGATCCAAGGTTGTGGGATTGGAGACTAAAGTAATTCTACCATTCACCATCCTCTGTTATAAGAAGCCAAGTGTAGTGTACTCTGCCTTCTCCTGCCAAATATACCTGAACACGTACTGTATACTAAATGAATCAGTGATAGCAATATCTGTGTGGACACGTAATTACAATCCAATAAAGGTATTACACTGTCTTTCTCAGCAGAGCATATTTTAAAATAAATAAATATATTGGCATAATATCAATAGAGTTTTTTATTGCTAAAGGTTTTACTTAAATGGAGCACATTTAAAATTAAAAATACAATTTTAACAAATCTGTTTGTCTTATTGTACGGTTTCAAAATCTAATGATAGAACTCATTGAAAAACAATAACAACATTTTCAATAAACATGCATCTAAATGATTTAAATTACACTTGAGTGACATTGGCAAGGCATCTCTATTAATACATAGCTTCATGCATGTCAACTTCCATCTGTACTGAGTGATAAAATAATTATGTACTGGTTCCACTCCTTGCTGTAGAACGATGATATTTATTTGTGGCACTTAATATGTGCTTTTTAAATTTGAAATAATTTAGCAGATTGTGCACATTTGGAATAAAGGTTCACTGAACCAAAAATCCAATTTGATGCAATATTGAAATAGCTTTCAGACTGCATTGTGAACATAGGGTTCTGATGTGTGAGTGCGGCTGGAGCTATGGAGCTTCTAGCTGCCATTTCTAATAGTAGTCCCAGTTAGCTACCAAGTTCTATTGCAGGGAAGTTATGGTATGTGAGAGCTCTAACTATTATCTTTTCAAACTCAAATAGAGCCTGAGTCATAAAGGAAAGTACCGTATATACTCGAGTATAAGCCGAGTTTTTCAGCACATTTTTTGTGCTGAAAAAGTCCCCCCTCGGCTTATACTCGAGTGATGCTCCAGGTCAATGAAAAGTCCCTGCTTGAGGTGGCCGGCGGCAGCAGTGTGAGTTGTCCGTCCCCGTGGTACGAAACGCATTGGATTAACCTGTCAAAACTTCAACTATCAGTCCACCCCCCCTGAGTGGCATCAAATACCGCCTCTGATCTTCGCCTCCGTAGAATCAGACTTTTTCAGCGCATGCGCAGTCTTCACCTGAGACTGATCGCGACTTCTGCATCACTGTACATTATGGCACAACATTATGGCACAAGCGCTGTCACGGCACTGGACACAAGCAGCACGAAACAGGAGCCCTAGAGGACATCGCCAGCTCGTTTATGCGAGGGTAAGTTCTCAATCATCAGCCCACCCTGAGTCTCCTCCACAGAAACAGTTTGCCAACTGAGACCACACTAAGGAGGATTTCCATTTCCACCACACCTACATAGGAATTGACTCTTTTCTCGTTGCTTTATCAATATAGAGGACTATAATAGCCCCAACAGAGCATCATTCCAACTGTGGTTAATATGTACTATTCACAATCCAATCCTGCTCGCCATTTGTGCCAATACCTCTTACCTCTTGTGTACCTTTGTGCCGCTTATATTGTATATTGGTTTTTACATGTATATTAATAGTTAGGGTTGCAACCCATCTATACTGTTATACTGAATATTAATAAAACTGCATTTTATTTACTTTACATCACTGTGGACTCTGTCCTATTCGCCCAGGAAATTTACCAGTATTTACCAGTAGCTGCTGCATTTCCCACCCTAGGCTTATACTCGAGTCAATAAGTTTTCCCAGTTTTTTTGTGGTAAAATTAGGTGCCTCGGCTTATATTCGGGTCGACTTATACTTGAGTATACACGGTAATGCAAAAAAAAAAAAAGAGTAAATCTTCCCTGGGACAAACCACGTTACAATGCATGGGGTGCAAATTAGTTTATTATTTTGCACATAAGTTAAATACTGTCTGTTTTTTCATGTAGCACACAAACACTTGATAGCTTATTTGTATACTGAAATTTAAAGTTGATCTAGGACATGCTCTACCCCAATTATAAATCTGCCCTCACATTTTAAATTTACCACCCCCTCCAATGCAACATGGTTTTGCCCAGGTGCAAAGTTACTCCTTTTTATGCTTTGCTCTTCTTAATGACTCAGGCCCATAATGCCTATCAGTTTACATCTCAAAATACAAGCAGATATTGCAAAAATAACTTTAATATGTCTTAACATACGAAGACAACAGAAAATCCAATCATAATCATTTGAATATCAATTTATCATATAGTGAGGAATAGTTTTTTATTTTAATTGTGTTGTGTTGCCTTTTAAACAGCACTGTGCTATACAGGAGTGTCAGGGATAAGCCCCTCTAGCTACTCCTTGATTGATCTTATCCTATATTCCAACAGTCATACAATATATCACCTCTATTTTGTCAGGAAGCCGCTCCTGAACCCCTTTATCTGTCACAAACCGCCCTTTGCACACTTGTGACTTGGAAGCTCACTGTAAGGGAACACACAGGATTCCAGCCTAAACCTCAAACTCACCTCTCTTTTAGGCTACAGTTTTCGCTGGTCCCTTCCCAACACATGCGCACGCTTCACACCTCTCAGCAACTGCCACCAGCTACAAATAAGGCCCGTAGCACACCTATGACTTAATTACCCAATTGCGCACACTCTGTGCTCTGGTAGCTAAACAATTAACCCTTCACTGGTTTTTAAAGAGTTAATGCAGCCAAGCAATCTGTCTCTTCTTAACAGGCAATGGATTTGTTTAGAGCAATAAGGACAGAACTATGAAATTGTTAGATTTAATATACAAAAGGTACAATGCTTACAGATAATAAAAAAAAAATTAGATAAAGATTTGACAAATAAATAACAAAAATTGCAAACAGTTGTAAAAATAAATGGGATGAAAGTACAGGACATCATTTACATCTAATAATCTGTATGCTTGGGGGTAGGCAGAAAAGATGGACAGACCTTCAAATAGATTGATCCTCAAGAAACTGACAATTTGTCCCTTCCCAACACAGGATTTCTAAGCCAAATGAAATGCTGGGATGTCCCCTGGGTGTCATTATAGTTTTCTCACAAATTTTCCAAAAGTTTGACCTTTGGTAATACCTCACAAATTTATCCCAGAGACATAACTCCCCCTTCAATAAACCGGTCATAATCTACCGCACTTTTAAATACCAAACATAATGGAATTATGATAATGTAACATACCTTTCCCAAAGACATGTGATTATAGCTAGTCCCGAATACCGCTAGTATCTGTAATTCACAACCCTGGTGTGATTTCTGCTCCCCAGTATGGACTGGCACCCAGATTTCCCAAAATATGAACTATGAAGACATTTACTTGTGAAGTTCATATTTCTATATATCTGTATGGGCAGCCTTCAAATGCTGTCTTTGTCTAAAAGGATCTAGGCATATGGCTCTCTAATTTACACCTAGTGGTTCTTTTGTGTTTACACTATCTATTGAAAGGAAGTCAATTAGGAAGTGGAATACAGGATTAAAACCAATGGATGTCTAGGATCTGCATATCTTAAGCTAGTCTCCTCACAAAGGGTCTGTTCAACCTAATTACCTCCTACTGGGCTAATTGACCAAATGTTTTAAAAAGGAAACAAACATTTATCTGAGAGGAAATCATGTCTACTTCTATGTATCAATGCAATATTTTATTTGGGCCCTGACATTTAATATTCTATTTCATCATATCATATTTTATGCCCTCATCCTGACAAGGAGTTTATGCATAATTTCTCCCACATTGTCACATACATGTATTTAATTCTTAAAATTATACTGCACCACTGCAAGAATAAATCAAAGCATTAATAGTGGCTTAAAGTGGTACATATCTCTTAATGAATTGTTAAGATAATTTTACCTAGGCAGCTTGAGGCAAATTAGATACTTGCTCTGCCAAAGGAGTCAGAAACAAATATTTTGTAGAATGTGGCTTACGCTAATTAAGACCATTAAACCAGTGAAATTGTTTACTAATGTCATACCTTTGAGATGTTTGAAAATTAAGACACTTCACGTGTGTGGCTGGCAGCCTGAGCACAGATTGAATAGGTTTTGGATTAAATTGAATCAATCTGCATAGTCTGTTTTACATTTAATTGATGTGACTGTTCTGTTAGTCTGCGTTTATTCTCTGTTACACTTCTGGTGTTTGGCCAAATTGTTTTTGTTGTTTATACTGCACATTTTGGCAGGAATATAAAGATTATTAAAGCAATACCCATTCAAGATTTGGACCTAACTTCTAAGTTAGTGCTACATTTGTTTTATACGTTTTTAGGAATACTTCTTTGAGTAAAAAGACGAACAACATAGACTCTTATAATCAATCTTTACAAAATGTTATTACTGAAAAAAATATATACACACGTAATATTAAAACCCTGCTTCAATGACACAAATGCCTCTTATGCAAATGAGCAATGTTTTGGTGTCATTGATGGGCAAACCAAGGTGTTTCCAATAATAATGTTCTAATCACAATGATGTAATGATCTGTGTGCCAGAGCAGTAACAATATAGATATTAGAATTTTGTGTCACACAGAGCAGAGGTATGTTTGAAACCACAATCCTCCTGCATCATTTGTGTAGTGAGTTTGTGCCAGGTGTCATTTATTGACAGTGTCTATTAGAGATGAGCGGGCTCGGATTATCGCAATCCGAGCCCACCCGAACAGTGCGGATCCGACGGCGATCCGAGCACTGTTCGGGTATTTCCGGCAGGGAGAGTCAGTGAAATCGAGGCTGAGACTCTAAATCCCGCCGTCGGATTCTCGCGAGACTCTGATTCTATAAATTCTCTCGCCTGCCGCCGCCATCTTCAGTCGGGCTTAGATCAGGGAAGAGGGAGGTTGGATATTTTAGTGGTGCTGTCTGTATCCTGTCACTTTGTCCTGCTGAATCCAGTGGTTACTTTTTCCTGTGCTCTGTCCTGCTGAGTCCAGTGGTGCTTTGTCCAGTGCTCTGTCCTGCTGAGTCCAGTGGTGCTGTGTCCTGTGCTCTGTCCTGCTGAGTCCAGTGGTGCTGTGTGCTGTGCTCTGTTCTGCTAAGTCCATTGTTATTTTAAAATTATTAAAAAATTATACAAAAATAATAAAAAAATAAAATAAAAAAATTATACAAATTTTTTTTTAAAAAAATATATAAAAAATTATAAAAAAAAGTATAAAAAATGTCTACTGCAATATATAAATACGTTCACTGTTCCTGCAGTCCAGAAATATTAGTACTGCAATATATAAATACGTTCACTGTTCCTGCAGTCCAGAAATATTAGTACTGCAATATATAAATATGTTCACTGTTCCTGCAGTCCAGAAATATTTGTACTGCAATATATAAATACGTTCAATGTTCCTGCAGTCCAGAAATATTAGTACTGCAATATATAAATATGTTCACTGTTCCTGCAGTCCAGAAATATTAGTACTGCAATATATAAATACGTTCACTGTTCCTGCAGTCCAGAAATATTAGTACTGCAATATATAAATACGTTCACTGTTCCTGCAGTCCAGAAATATTAGTACTGCAATATATAAATACGTTCACTGTTCCTACAGTCCAGAAATATTAGTACCAGAGATTAAACTACGTTCACTGTTCCTGCAGTCCAAAAATATTAGTACCAGAGATTAAACTACGTTCACTGTTCCTGCAGTCCAGAAATATTAGTACCAGAGATTAAACTACGTTCACTGTTCCTGCAGTCCAGAAATATTAGTACCAGAGATTAAACTACGTTCACTGTTCCTGCAGTCCAGAAATATTAGTACCAGAGATTAAACTACGTTCACTGTTCCTGCAGTCCAGAAATATTAGTACCAGAGATTAAACTACGTTCAATGTTCCTGCAGTCCAGAAATATTAGTACCAGAGATTAAACTACGTTCACTGTTCCTGCAGTCTAGAAATATTAGTACCTGTGGCTAGGACCGTCAGCAGTCCAGGGACACCTAAATCCCTTGGTCCTGTTGTATCCACTAGGGATGTGCACCGGCGACTTTTGAGGTCTCGTGTTTTGTGTTTTGGATCCGGATTTTCGTTATTTTTGGGGTTCGGATTTGTCTCGCAAAACACTTGACGAAAGGTCTCGGTTCGGATTTAAGGTTTTGGATTCGGATTTTTTTTGGAAAAAACATAAAAAGTTTAAAAATCAAGTTTTAGGGCTTATTTTCACTCCTATGCTATTAGTAACCTCAATAACATTCAATAACAAGCATTTCCACTAATTTGCAGTGTATTCTGAACACCTCACAATATAGTTATTAGTCCAAAACGTTGCAACGAGGTATCTTTCTGGACTGCGTAGAGGAGTGGGTCACCACAATATATATAATAAGAAAACCATCAACTTGTATGATTCGCACCAATAAATGTACCTGGACTGTGTAGAGGAGTGGGTCACCACAATATATAATAAAAACCCTGAACTTGTATGATTCGCACCAATAAATGTACCTGGACTGCGTAGAGGAGTGCGTCACCACAATATATATAATAAGAAAACCATCAACTTGTATGATTCGCACCAATAAATGTACCTGGACTGCGTAGAGGAGTGGGTCACAACAATATATATTAAAAACCCTGAACTTTTATGATTCGCACCAATAAATGTACCTGGACTGCGTAGAGGAGTGGGTCACCACAATATATATTAAAAACCCTGAACTTGTATGATTCGCACCAATAAATGTACCTGGACTGCGTAGAGGAGTGGGTCACCACAATATATATTAAAAACCCTGAACTTTTATGATTCGCACCAATAAATGTATCTGGACTGCGTAGAGGAGTGGGTCACCACAATATATATAATAAGAAAACCATCAACTTGTATGATTCGCACCAATAAATGTACCTGGACTGCGTAGAGGAGTGGGTCACCACAATATATATTAAAAACATATTGGCAACTTTACGTTTCTCCTCAGATGATTTTAAGTTTCTCTTTTTGCTACTTTTTCTTAACTTGGGCTTTTTGGATTTTACATGCCCGGTACTACGAGATTGGGCATCGGGCTTGGAAGACGACGTTGATGGCATTTCATCGTCTATGTCATGACTAGTGGCAGCAGCTTCAGCATTAGGAGGAAGTGGGTCTTGATCTTTCCCTACTTTATCCTCCAAATTTTTGGTCTCCATTATATGTAGCACAAGATACTGCAGAATGTGTGAACTTGGTAATATTGCAGTACCAATGGACTTATACTGCTGGATTGGTTTTGCAAATTTGGTTATAATTATATATATTTTTTTTAATTTTTAATTTTTAATTTTTTTTTACTTTTTTTTTTTTTTTAAAAACTTGGGAATAATGGGGAAATAAGTATGCCCTTAGAAGCACAGAGCACAGGACACAGCACCACTGGACTGAACAGGACACGGCACAGGACCCAGCAGCACTACGGAACTCAGCAGGACAGAGCACAGGACACAGCACCACTGGACTGATACTGCAGAATGTGTGAACTTTGTAATATTGCAGTACCAATGGACTTATACTGCTGGATTGGTTTTGCAAATTTGGTTATAATTATATATATTTTTTTAAATGTTTAATTTTTTATTTTTTTTTACTTTTTTTTTATTTTTTAAAAACTTGGGAATAATGGGGAATTAACTATGCCCTTAGAAGCACAGAGCACAGGACACAGCACCACTGGACTGAACAGTACACGGCACAGGACCCAGCAGCACTACGGAACTCAGCAGGACAGAGCACAGGACACAGCACCACTGGACTGATACTGCAGAATGTGTGAACTTTGTAATATTGCAGTACCACTGGACTTTTACTGCTGAATGTGTGAACTTGGTAATATTGCAGTACCAATGGGCTTATACTGCAGGATTGGTTGTGCAAATTTTGTGGTAATTAAAAAAAATTAAATTAGTTTTTGGTATTTTTTTTAATAACTTTTTTTTATTTTTTTAAACACAGGGGAATATTGGGGAAATAACTATGCCCTTAGAAGCACAGAGCACAGGACACAGCACCACTGGACTGAACAGGACACAGCACAGGACCCAGCAGCACCACTGACCTCAGAAGGACAGAGCACAGCACACAGCACCACTGGACTGATACTGCAGAACACAGCACAGCACAGCACAGCACAGAACTAAACAGCACAGCACAGAACTAAACAGCACAGCACGAGATCTACCAGGACAGAGGACCACCTAACACACCCTCCCTCTACCCTGATCAATGCCCGAGTGAAGATGGCGGCGACTAGCGGGGAATTTATAGGATCCGAGTATCGCGAGATCCGACAACGGGATTATGAGTCAGAGCCTCAGTTTCAGATTTGAATTTGGCGCCAATACCCGGATCTGTCTCGGATCCGACTCGGATCGGCAACGTTCGGGTGGGCTCGGATTTCAGAAATCCGAGTGCGCTCATCTCTAGTATCCACACCAGCAACACCCTCCTCATCAATTTCCTCCACGATCTCGATCAGAGATAGTCCTGCAGGCCATGTCACGGGCATGACTGAGTCCTCTTCAAACCGGGATTCTTGCGAAGGATCCTGCAGCGGTACGCCTACTACTGCCGCTGCTGCTGTTGCTGCTGGTAGTCGGTCATCTTCCCAGAGGGGAAGTCGTAAGAACGCTACGTCTTTCACTAAACAGGTGACCGTACAACAGTCGTTTGCCATGAGCACGAAGTTCGACAGTAGTCATCCTATGGCAAAGAGGATAACTGCGGCCGTAACAGCTATGTTGGTGTTAGACGTGCGTCTGGTGTTCGCCATCAGTGGAGTGGGATTTAGACGGTTGATGGAGGTATTGTGTTCCCGATACCAAATCCCGGCGAGATTCCACTTCACTAGGCAGGCGATACCCGGGATGTACAGAGAAGTACGAAAAAGTGTCCTCAGTGCTCTGAAAAATGCGGTTGTACCCACTGTCCACTTAACCACGGACATGTGGACAAGTGGTTCAGGGCAAACTAAGGACTATATGACTGTGACAGCCCACTGGGTAGATGCATCGCCTTCCGCAGCAACAGCAGAAGCTGCATCAGTAGCAGCATCTCCACAACGCTCGTTCCAAGGCAGGCAACGTTGTGTATCACCGGTTTTAATAAGAGGCACAATGCTGACAACCTCTTAGAGAAACTGAGGGAAATAATCTCGCAGTGGCTTACCCCACTTACACTCTCCTGGGGATTTGTGGTGTCAGACAACGCCAGTAACATTGTGCGGGCATTACATATGGGCAATTTCCAGCACATCCCATGTTTTACCCACACAATAAATTTGGTGGTGCAGCATTACCTGAAGATTGACAGGGGTGTGCAGGAGATGCTTGCGGTGGCACGCAAAATTGCTGGACACTTTCGGCATTCTGCCACTGCCTACCGCAGACTCGAGCAACATCAAAAAAGCCTCAACCTGCCCTGCCATCACCTCAAACAAGAGGTTGTGACGCGCTGGAACTCCACCCTCTATATGCTGCAGAGGATAGAGGAGCAGCAAAAGGCCATTCAGGCCTACACCGCTACCTACGACATAGGCAAAGGAGTGGGGATGCGCCTGAGTCAAGCACAGTGGAGACTGATTTCCGTGTTGTGCAAGGTTTTCCAGCCATTTGAACTTGCCACACGAGAAGTCAGTTCCGACACTGCCAGCTTGAGTCAGGTCATTCCCCTGATCAGGCTGTTGCAGAAGCAGCTGGAGAAAGTGAGGGAGGAGCTGTTAAAGCATTGCGATTCCACCAAGCATGTAGCTCTTGTGGATGAAGCCCTTCGTACGCTTTGCCAGGATCGGAGAGTGGTCACTCTTTTAAAGTCAGAGGAATACATTCTGGCCACCGTGCTCGATCCTCGGTTTAAAGCGTATGTTGTGTCTCTGTTTCCGGCAGACACAAGTCTACAGCGGTGCAAAGACATGCTGGTCAGGAGATTGTCCTCTGAAGAGGACCGTGACATGCCAACAGCTCCTCCTTCATTTTCTTCCACACCTGTGGCTGTGAGGAAACAGCTGAGATTTCATAAACGACCCGCTGGCGGGGATGCTGAGAACATCTGGTCCGGACTGAAGCCAACCATTGCAGACATGTCTACTGTCGCTGCATTGGATGCTGTCACCATTGAAAAAATGGTGGAGGATTACTTTGCTGACACCATCCAAGTAGACATGTCAGACATGGCAGGAAAAAAAGGCAGTCTGGAAGCCCCTGTACAAACTGGCTCTATTTTACCTGAGTTGTCCTCCCTCCAGTGTGTACTCCGAAAGAGTTTTTAGTGCAGCGGGGAACCTGGTCAGTGAGCGGCGAAGGAGGTTGCTTCTGCAAAACGTTGAGAAGATGATGTTCATAAAAATGAATTATCAATTCTTCAATCAAGACCAGCACTGGCCTCCAGAGACTACAGAGGGACCTGTGATTGTGGAGTCCAGCGGGGACGAATTGATAATGTGTGAGGATGAGGAAGTACACACTGAAGGGGGCGAGGAATCAGAGGATGAGGATGAGGACGACATCTTGCCTCAGTAGAGCCAGTTTAGTTTGTACAGGGAGAGATGAATAGCTTTTTTTGTGTGGGGGCCCAAACAAACCAATCATTTCAGCCACAGTAGTTTGGTAGGCCCTGTCGCTGAAATGATTGGTTTGTTAAAGTGTGCATGTCCTATTTCAACAACATAAGGGTGGGTGGGAGGACCCAAGGACAATTCCATCTTGCACCTCTTTTTTTGGCATTATGTGCTCTTTGGGGCCTAGTTTTTCAAACTGCCATCCTGTCTGCCTCTGCAGTGCCACTCCTAGATGGGCAACGTATTTGTGCCGCCCACTTGTGTCACTTAGCTTAGACATCCAGCTACCTCGGTGCAACCTTTTGGACTAAAAACAATATTGTGAGGTGTGAGGTGTTCAGAATAGACTGGAAATTAGTGGAAATTAATGTTATTGAGGTTAATAATAGTGTAGGAGTGAAAAAAACCACAAATATGGATTTTAGCACTTTTCATGCTTTTTTAAAAAAAAATCTGAACCCAAAACCCTAAATCAGAACCAAAACCTTTAGTGGGGTGTTTTGGCAAAACCAATCAGAACCCAAAACCTCAAGCTAATCAGAACCCAAAACACCAAAAGTGGCCGATGCACACCCCTATTGTCTATGTGTCATAACGTTTTGGCCCTAGAGTCTAGTTATTTTTATAACCTATTTACATTTGTGCTGTAATTTTCAGCTGGATATCATGTGAGTTTGAAAAGACAGTAGCCTAAAACTTAGCACGCATTTAGGACTATTTTTTAGGTATCATTGCTGCTCTTTCTATAACTGTTAATGCCATACTTACCAACTTTCTGTAGTTGGCGCCCGAGAGCCTCCTGGGGGGAGGTGGGCATGCAGGGGTTGGGGCTCCAAAAATTGTGTCAAATGCCGCAATTCCCGGAGAATCACGGCATTTTGGACATAATTCTGCACACTTCACTAGGAAGTGGGCAGATGCGGGAGACTGCCATACTCTCCTGGGAGTCCGTGAGACTCACCCAAAATGCAGGAGTCTCCCGGACATTCCAGAAGAGTTGGCCAGTATGGTTAATGCTAGGCTGCAGAGAAGCTGAAAAGTTTAAAGGTTGTTGTCAAACCATGAAGCATCAGCGGTATGCATGAGTTGGTTTGCAGACCATGTTATTATCAATTGAAGAAAATGATTGGAAATTTTTAAGCACATTGAAAGCAGCAAAATAGTTTGCCAGCAACATCATGCAAATGTATTCGAGGGTATATGAGGAAACACTATTCTGTTTTACTCTGCCCTTAGAAAATGACCTTAGAGAAATTGAATCTACCCTAACAATAAAAAATAAGTAAATAAAGACATTTTGTGCTTTTTAGCAAAAATAACCCATTATATAATATGCCACATTTAATTTAATTCATTTGTTATTGAAGCATGGGAATTTACAGCAACAAAATAAAAAAATTATCATAAAGTTAATGTAAAAGGCACTGAAGTAAAAATGAGCATTAATATCTTTCCTTGTAAGAATTTACATTTCCAATCTTCTAATAACTTTCATGACCTCAGCATATTTCTAATGTAATATATGATACTTTAGTGCTGCAGAGCAGAAATGAGTTATGAGTTTCAATTATGAAGAAATATTTTCATTATTTCAGTCACTGTCATCATTCCAAGGTTCCCTGCTATTATTCCATGATATGCCATATAAAAAAGCTCTAATTATACTTGATCACAATATATATTCCAATTAGGAATTCTGGTTGACTATATTAATGGGATAGGTATCTTTTTAAAGAAGTTTACTAAATGCCATCCTGAACCTAAAATAGTTCTACAGGAATCAGAGCAGCAGTGGGTACAATTAGACCAGGGGGTAAATGTATCAAGCTGAGAGTTTACCAGCGGGTTTGAAAAACCAATCAGATTCTAGCTATCATTTATTTAGTGCATTCTACAAAATAATAGTTAGAATCTGATTGGTTGCTATAGGCAACATCTCCACCTTTCAAACCTGTCGGAAAACTCTCCACTTGATGCATTTACCCCCAGGGGTGATTTTCAGGGGGCCATGTAGAGATGGCAACTTGGCATTGTTTTACCAAAATCTCAAACAGGCATTTAAAGTCAGGATTTATTGGTAATTATCTATGAAGTGATCCAGTTCTTCTTATATTAGAAATATACCTCTGTATTAAACATCCATTAGATGGATTTATACTTAACAGGAGCTGAGTTCTCATCCAATACAGTCAAGCCATTTAACAGATACAAGCAGCTCTGGTGCATACAATTTCACGGCACAGTGTATATTAGGGTTCGTTAGTATGTGAAGCCCGTATGGTTGAAAAGTTGCTTCTCTGCATCAGGAGGACACACTGGCAGTTTGAATGCAAATGCATTTCCACCTAGAAAACCTATTGTGCTCAATCGCTCACATGATAACAAGTTAAAGTAAATGTGGATCGAACATTCCCTGTTATAAGGGGGGAATTTAACTGGTCGCGTTACTGCCTGCGCACTATTACCGTTATTACAGTAATAGTGCGATCAAATACCGTTATTACGGTAGTTTCAATGCCGGCTTTTTGCTTGCGGCTCCCTGAGCTGTGAGCAGAAAGCCGGGTTAAATTTACAGTAATAACGGTAATAGGTTTAGTGCGGCGATACTCTGGGGGGAATTGAATTCTGCCCATAGTGTAGCGATTATGCTCCAAACTGCACTTGGACACTAGCCTTATGAAGTCTTATGAAGTATTTTTTAAAGGTGAAACGCGTTGAGTCTATACAATTGACCATTGGACTTCAATCCTATTTGAACTCTTCAAGGTTTTCTGGACACTTAGTCAAGCAGAAAAATCACTGGAATTGATATAAGGGATATTTCAACAACCCCTGCACCAACCATTACTGCACTGTGATTCCAGGTTTCCAGCTAAGCTGGCCTTTTTACTTGTTTTGTTAATGTATTAACTATATATTTTGAGATTAAAACCTGCGCGGTTGCAAAAATACTACACCATATGGTTTTTCATTTTCTCTTATTGGAGGCATTTAGAAACATCGAGAGGCATAGCAGCACCCATAGGTAATACTGATAAGCTATATCTTTTTTCAATCTGGTAAGCTTAAACATAATCATTTGGGAGCGGTTGTTTGTATTCACACATTTGCCATAATGATACTACACTATATCTGGTTGCTCCTGCTATCTGACAGAGCCCTTCTAAACACGAGTTTGGAAATTTGGGACCATATCATAGATATGCTTAATTAATTCACACATCTGGTATGCATAATTACTATCACCATTTGTATTTGATAATAACTCCTGAAAATACTACACTATTAGACGCCCTATTCCTTCTTCCTTTTTATTTTTAGATAATTACCACCCGGTATATTGAAGGCTGTCAGCAGCCTGCACAGGAGGAAGTGTACTAAGGTGTATAAGAGCTTTCTGAAATCCAAATATTGGGTTGAGTGCCATATTGTATCTGTATTGTATTTATATTGTATCGCATATATGTCATCTTAAATCTCAACACAGAGATTATAAATTAGAAATTATGTAAATATGTCTTAATGGATCAATCTGAAGGCAAACAAAAGGCCAGTAGCAATCATATAAATATCATATTTTAATAAATTAAGTAATTTTTTTTTTTTAAATTGTGTGGTGTTTCCTTTTAGAGAGAGCTGTGCTATATGGGAGATTATGCATAATTTCTCCCACGTTATCACATGTATGTATTTGTAAAATTATACCGCACTACTGCAAGAGTGAGTCATAGAAAATCTAAAGTAAGCCTTATTAGTGGCTTAAAATGGTACATAGCTCATAATGCATTCAAAAGAAAATTATACACGGGCATTAGATACATGCTACACCAAGGAACTCAGAAGTAATTGTGTTGTAGAATGTGGCTTACAATAATTATGACAATAAAACCTGTAAAATTGTTTACTAATGTAATACCTTTGAGATGTTTGAAAATGAGGACCCTCCACATGTGTGGCTGGCAGGCTAAGCATAGATAGAATAGGTTTAGATGAAATTCAATCAATCTGCATAGTCTTTCTTACTTTTAATTGTTGTGACTGTTCTGTTAGTCTACATCTATTCTCTGTTACATTTCTTGTACTTGGCCAAATAGTGGTGGTTTATACTGCAGTTTCTGGCAGGAAATTCTAACTAAGAGACACTTCATTTGTATTGTATTGTTTTAGGAATATTTATTTGAGTAAAAAGACCACATTTATTAAAGCCGGACAACAGACTCTTATTAGCGATCTTTTCGAAAATTATATAAAAAAAAGATACACAAGTATCAAAACCCTGCATCAATGTAAGCAAGACTGCATCTTTTATAAATAAGGAATGTTTTGCTCTTGTTGATGGGCGGACTAAGGTGCTTATTACATGACCAAGGGGATATAATGATCTAATCGCAGTCATGCAATGATCTGTGTGCCCAAACAGTAACAAGATAGACATAGAGGTAAGCTGAACAACACAATATTCCTACATCCTTTTGACAGGTGCTTCAAATTCACTACTGTTGCAGGAACATGCTCCTTCTAGTACATCACCCCCTCGCCTCACCTTGTTGTTGTAATATATGATATTTGATTAAATTTGAGGTCTACTTTGTTAATGGTAGATATGTAAATCTATAATTGTGTGATTCCCTGTTCTCCATGGTAGACTTAAATACCTAGGCCTGGAATCAACAGGATCAATAGGATGGAACATGGTAGATGTCAGCGTGTAGTTCACCGAGATCTTTTAAAAGAATGTGTCACTTGGCCTGAAAGAAGAATTATCTCAAGCAAAGAATTATTTAAGGTATTAGAATTGGGGTCCACCAAACAGTACCCGCCAGATCTTAGATCCTTCTTGTCCTGGCACACCATACCAGGGATCTATTTTGTTATTCATCCAGAATCCCAAAACCCAGTTCTATAAATACCTGTAAATATGAATACAGATAATTAATGTGACAATATTGTGAGGCCCACAACTAGACTTAGGGGATCAGAGTGAGTTACACATGGGAAGTATCTGCAAAATATAGGCAATAGTAGGAGAATTAGAGGTTTATGTCTTTTAAACCTTTGATGTATGTAAATAAGGCTTGAGGACATGCATATGTCAGTGGGGTAGTATGTGATACCCCATTCTGTGTGGTACACTAAAGAAAACTGCATCTCAATGTTTGAATGTTTTGCAAATAAGCAATGTTATTTATATTTATAATCTTCAGCTGGCAAAGTGTGTGCGGAGGCTGTATAGAATGGGGTTGGTTGGGAAGTGTCAGTTGGGAATTGGAAGTAGAAGGAGTTGAATGTGTGGAGTTGAGCATGAGAAACAGAGGGCAGTAAAGTAAGAAAATACCAGTTGTAGATGAAGAAAACTCAGTTAAAGCCTATCATATAAAAGAATAGCTGTGTCGAAAAGTGAAACCGTTGACAAGCAGTGAAACCATTGACAAGCAGTGAAACCGTTGACAAGCAGTGAAACCGTTGACAAGCAGAGTGCAGACAGATGGAGTAGCTGAGAGATGTGAAGGAGACAGAGGATAAAGATATATGAGCTTCATAAACTCACGATCAGCTTAGTGTTGCATTCATATAATAGTTACAGTTATCACAAACCACAAGAAAGTCAGATGTATAGCAGAGAATGTATACCATTCATATACAGTTATTATGATTCAATTTCTGTTACACTCGATTGATACTTACATTTTTATTAATTTATTTAGTGTGAAATGAGATAACCTACCTCTCTTCATTAATCAATAAATATTGAACTGTCCAGCAAATAATCTTCTAGACACAGTCCTGATTAATTTGTAAGAGACTCAAAAGAACTAGAAAGAACTGTGGATTATTCTCTCACCCCAGACACTGTTTAATAGACTAATATTGATATTGAAACCATTGAGTGGAGATTTTCATCTTTTCACAGACTATGTTGATACGAACTAAGAACCAGAGGCAGAACTAGTGAGCTGTGGGCCCCGGTGCAGGAAGGCGGAGAGGAGGGAACCGGGCCCGCGACCCTCTGCATCTGCCATACAGCGGGCCTCATTATATCCATGGGCCACGGTGCACCACACTTGCTGCACCAATAGCAGTTCCACCACTGCTAAGAACAGTAGCATTTTTTAACTGAACTGAACTGAACTGAGAAATTGTAAATTGTGCTGAGAGTTTGAATCATTAATGAAAAGGAACCCAAATTAATTTAATAGACTGTAGTTGTAATTCATGTACCATTTCCTATCATACAGCACACCGTACAACAGACTGAATGCTTACAGAAACAATAGAAATATGTTTAACCTCATTGAAGTGCACCAATGCTCAATGAGTAAAATGTGTATATTTTAATTGTATAAGAACATTTATCTACTGATCTTAAGGAAATTAATGTATTGTTGTATAAAAAGATACATTTATGTATGATCCTAAATTGATAATAATTAAGAATGAGTTAGTTTTTCGAGTAAGTTAAATAATTATATATAGAAACAGGAGGTAGATAGAAGTATTATTAATTAATGTAGGTAATAATCCATCTTTAGTATTCAACATGAGTCATTTAAGATTACAGGTTGGTGGAGATGCATTATAGAATCAGCAGGGTAACTGATCTATGGTTAGAGGTTAATTAACGTTAGAGGTTAATTAACGTGATTAAGGAATTGAATAAAACAAACTAGAATATAAATCTATTATGCTATTTCTGAGAATATAATTGTTTTGTGATGTTGGGTTGAAGTTCAATTGAAACTGGGGAATTCTATTTGTGAATAGAAATCTGCCGATCAATTAGTAAAATAAAAATAAACAATTATATTGTCATCCAACTGCCTTTATCGTATAACCCTAATACATTGCTTACAGAACCCATGCCTCTCCACTTTGGTAAGTTGAATGCAGAACTTATTACATAGTTATTGGACCAAGAACTGAGTGTTACAATACCACAGTGAGGTAATACATAACCATTCCGATCACACAGATATTCACATGGGTAACACAATTTTATTTATTAAAATGTTGTTTTTCTAGCTTTATTTGGTATGGTATTGTAATATTGGTACCCCCATTGGTGTAAGTAGGCCCCAGATAACATAGTACACACAATCCCTTTTTTCAGCAGGTTTCCTCTGTGATTAAGGATCAACTTTAATCCTGATTAGGGTATGACCACAATGTCTAGCACATTATTTCATCCCAGAATCCTGCATGCAATTATAATGCCAAGTATACTACAATATATTAGAATTTTATATTAAAAAAAGAGGACATGTCTAGCTATAAGAGGATGTATTTGCATCTGGCAACTTTATATGTAGGATTTAAGCACAAGTATAGCAAACAGTGGCAGCTGTGACTTTGTCATCTGAACTAGAACAACGGGAGCAAATGTGAAATTGAATTACATGCACTGCAGGGGCAAACACAAGATTTTTTTGTGGGGAGGTTCTATGCCACGCAGCCAGAGTGGGCATGACCAGCATACAAGGGGCGTGGCTATCATTTCTGCCAGTGTGAGGATGCACTGCAACCCTTCCCATTACCTTCAAATACAAAGGCAATGTTGTGTGCACTACTGTTAGGTGCACACAGCTCCCCCTTCACAAGCAGTGTATCAGTGGGACATATCAGGAGAAGTGGGACATATCTTCCAAAAGTGCTTGCAACTGGGACAAAGTCCCACCACCAGGACAGTTGGCAGATTATCCCACTCTCTCCAACTTGTTCTTGCAGCTTTCACTATCAGTTGCTTGTGTCTTAAGCTCAGATGCTGCTGTCCGGATCCTGCACTGTTGGGGTCTTGTTCTAATGCTAATGCCATTTAAATTTTATAAGTAGACTTATTTCCCCCACTCAGCCCTGACATTATATGAATTTTATCCACATTTACTAAATAAAACTACCCCCTATACAACCCAAACATTAAATTATTTGTTTTCACATTTAGCCACCTTTCTTCCCCAAACAATGTCCCACATCAATTAATTGTTTCCAAACCAACTCAGAATTAATTTAATAATCCCATCATCCCACCTTAAACTAATAGACACCACCATGATACCACAATAACATAAAAATAATATACCTTACCGATGCTAAAAATTATTAAAACAAATTATGAGCTGTTGCTAGAAAGAGACTCTGGGGTATATTTACTAAACTGCGGGTTTGAAAAAGTGGGGATGTTGCCTATAGCAACCAATCAGATTCTAGCTTTCATTTATTTAGTACCTTCTACAAAATAACAGCTAGGATCTGATTGGTTGCTATAGGCAACATCCCCACTTTTTCAAACCCGCAGCTTAGTAAATCTAGCCCTCTGACTTAAAAAAGTATAGCAATCAAAAAAGGGGAGGAATAACGCTTGTTTTAAATACATAAATAAAGGTATAAAGGACAGTATTGCAGAAACTGAACAAAAATGATAGATAGATCCAAAAAAAACATATCAGGCCTGATTCATTAACGCATGCATACTGAACGCAATATGCATATGTTTTAATATGCACGTAAATTGGGTACACTTATGCCCGAATTCAACAAACAGAGAATGTGAAGATACGTGTGGTGATGAATATGGGTGCAGGTCTGCTCTGCTCTACCACACTGGACACTGTAGGATACACCCAATACTTATGTGGAATATAAAATCCCAAAAGAAAAACACACAAAATATAAACTAATGTCACCTGTTATAAATATATGCATTAATGATAAAATATTTACACAAAAATTTTCTTTTTTCCCAAATGAAATACATTTATTAGTAAGTTATGAATGTCTACTGTACAGAAAATACATTTTTACAGTTATTCCTGTTTGTAAACACATGTATTAGCGTAATCAGCACTTAGACTAGACCTGTGGCTGAAACAAGAGATATGGTTGAAAAACAAGAACCTGAGAGATGCTCAGAGCTTGAGGCTGCTGCATGCAGTTGAGAATGGCGAGATTACTGTACATTGACTAAGGGCAAATGCCCCTTTCCCACCCTGTTCCCTTCTGGAAATCATAGACTGTAGTAAGTGTCCTTTGTGCTCAAAGATGAATGGAACGTTACTGCGTTCTGTGGCATATGGTCCAGTTCTGGGCATGCTCAGAGTGATTTTGCAGATTGTACACATAAAATCACCGTTTATGTCCCTTGCTGAATAAGGTCCATCATGTTTATAAATTACATTTATGTCATATATTAAATAAAATCAATAATAGATTCATCAGAACAAATAAAAAATCTGTGTCATATAAGCATAGTGTTGCATGGATTCATATTTGTAACATACTAGCTGAAGTACCCGGCGTTGCCAGGGTTTAAATCTTCAAGTTTTTAAGTAATCAATTAATTGGATGTTACTGTCAATCTTTTAAAAATAATTAACACCTTTACCAACACACCCATGAGGCTGCCCAATGTCATTTTTGTTTTTATATAAAATGTCATCCAAATCCATCCAGTGAAAGGCCCAGAACAGTCTCCCTGGGTCAAAATTCTGCTTGGCATACACAACTATCCCAATCTCCACTCTGAAACACATTTACTCCTCTTGTTTCAGCTGTGCCCTCCTCCACTTAGGATGTAAGCTCTCTAATGAGCAGGGTGCTCCATACCCTTTGTTTTCATGTTTGCATTTATTTTGTATACCTTGTATGTCCCTGTTTTATGTATGTTCTGTTTTCCCTACTGTACGGTGCTGCAGAGCACTGTGGTTCCTTACAAATCTACGATGATAATAATAATAATAATAATAATAATAATAATAATAATAATACCGGATTCCTGCTGGTGAAATGTCGATTAATATTAGACCAAACATCATACATTTCTTAGGACCTGAACCATAAATACCTTTAATGTAAATTTATCATTATATAAAAACCTTTAAGTCTTACTAATAAAATGATGTGAATTGGAACCTTATTAAAATTGTACTATTTACAAATGTATGTGTGAATGTAAGTGTATTTGCAGTGTTTTCCTATGTGATTGCGTATTTAACATTTGTTCGCCAGTGCATACGAATCGGAATTGCACAGGATTCTATAATAACCGTTATTTATTCATTTAAAATGACTTACTCCAATTGTTTGACTTTGACAATACTAACAGTCCTCACAATATATGTAGAGAGAGAGACTGCAGTGTAACAATCAATGTACCTGTGCTGAAATTAACAATATAAAATGCCAGCAGGATATGCTCATCACACCAGAGATTTAATCCTTGTGAAAAGAACTTTTATGTCCACCAAAGTGGATAATCACAGCGGCTCAAAAATAGTAATAGATGCTGACTTAGATAACAGCAACTCTTCACACATTTCTCTGCGTGCAAAGCAGATTCATCAGAAGGAATGGATACTGAAAGCCAGAAGAGCACATTAATAATGAAAAGCCAGTCTCTCTGTTGCTACTGAATTCCCCAAGTGCAGATCAACAGCATTTCTTGGGTGAAAATAACAGAATTTTTTTTTAAGAATTTGTACTGTATAGGGATGAGCGGGCTCGGATATCTGAAATCCGAGCCCACCCGAACCTTGCCGATCCGAGCCGGATCCGAGACAGATCCGGGTATTCCCGCCAATTGCAAAACTGAAAGCGAGGCTCCGAGTCATAATCCCGTTGTCGGATCTCGCGATACTCGGATTCTATAAATTTCCCGCTGGCCGCCGCCATCTTCACTCAGGCATTGATCAGGGTAGAGGGAGGTTGTTTTAGGTGGTCCTCTGCCCTGCTATATCCTGTGCTGTGCTGTGCTGTGCTCAGTCCAGTGGTGCTGTGTCCTGTGCTCTGTCCTGCTGAGTTCAGTGGTGCTGCTGGGTCCTGTGCTGTGTCCTGTTCAGTCCAGTGGTGCTGTGTCCTGTGCTCTGTGCTTCTAAGGGCATAGTTATTTCCCCATTATTCCCAAGTTTTTAAAAAATAAAAAAAAAGTTATAAAAAAAAATAATAAAAAAATAATTATAACCAAATTTGCAAAACCAATCCAGCAGTATAAGTCCATTGGTACTGCAATATTACCAAGTTCACACATTCTGCAGTATCTTGTGCTACATATAATGGAGACCAAAAATTTGGAGGATAAAGTAGGGAAAGATCAAGACCCACTTCCTCCTAATGCTGAAGCTGCTGCCACTAGTCATGACATAGACGATGAAATGCCATCAACGTCGTCTTCCAAGCCCGATGCCCAATCTCCTAGTACAGGGCATGTAAAATCCAAAAAGCCCAAGTTAAGTAAAAGTAGCAAAAAGAGAAACTTAAAATCATCTGCGGAGAAACGTAAAGTTGCCAATATGCCATTTACGACACGGAGTGGCAAGGAACGGCTTAGGCCCTGGCCCGTGTTCATGACTAGTGGTTCAGCTTCACCCAAGGATCTTAGCCCTCCTCCTCTTCCCCCCCCCTACAAAAAATTGAAGAGAGTTATGGTGTCAGCAACAAAACAGCAAACAACTCGGCCTTCTAAAGAGAAATTATCACAAATCCCCAAGGCGAGTCCAAGGCTGTTGGTGGTTGCGAAGCCTGACCTTCCCATCACTGTACGGGAAGAGGTGACTCCTTCCACCATTTGCAGCACGCCCTCTGCATATGCTGGAAGGATCACCCACAGTCCAGTTACAGATTTGGCTAATGAAGGTATGAATGTTGTACACCGGGAGGAGGATATTGATGTAGCTGGGGGTGAGGAGGATGTTGATGATTATGATGCAGAGAGATACCAAATTGCCTTTCTCAATTTCTATTTATATTCTAGATTATATAACGGCTGAATAGTTTTCTATTTTACTACTAGTGGAGAGGGGATCTGATGCAGACAGATACCAAACTGCCTTTGTCCATTTCTTTGTATATTTGAATTTCTAGTTCTACAGTCTATGCAGGCTGCTTTTTTTATATAACTACAAGTGTAGGGCGGGAGGGGGGGGGGGGGGCATAGATACTAGCCACCAAAAAAAGTGGTCTATTTAATTTAACTTTCTAGCTCCACAGTTTGTGCAGCCTGCTTTTTTTTATCTTCAAAGTATTTACAAGCCTTGCAATCTAAATTAACAAGAGGTAGTGACGTGCTAGAACTCCACCCTCTATATGCTGCAGAGGATGGAGGAGCATCAAAAGGCCATTCAAGCCTACACAGCCACCTACGACATAGGAAACCCTCATTTTCTTCCACATCTATGGCTGCGAGGAAAAAGCTCAGTTTTCCTAAAAGAGGCGCTGGCGGGGATGCTGATAACATCTGGTCCGGACTGAAGGACCTGCCAACCATTGCAGACATGTTTACTGTCGCTGCATTGGATGCTGGCACAATTGAAAAAATGGTGGAGGATTACTTTGCTGACACCATCCAAGTAGACATGTCAGACAGTCCATATTGTTACTGGCAGGAAAAAAAGCCAGTTTGGAAGCCCCTGTACAAACTGGCTCTATTTTACCTGAGTTGTCCCCCCTCCAGTGTGTACTCGGAAAGAGTTTTTAGTGCAGCGGGTAACCTGGTCAGTGAGCGGCGAAGGAGGTTGCTTCCTCACAACGTTTACTACCGGGGCCACTCCACTGTGCAGTCCATATTTAGGTGTATCAGATATTAAACAACGGTGACAGTTGATGCCCAATTTTTTAATTATATTGTTGGCGCTGTAAAAAATTGTGTTCCGGGCACACCACACTACGCAGTCCATACCCTTTTTTGGTGGAATTCTGACCCGTGGAGGGTTTTTTATTATATTGTGGCCTCGGTACCAAATTGTGTACCGGGGCCACCACACTACGCAGTCAAGAAAGATAGATGCGTATCATAGATAAAGTACATTCAGTGTTGTGGGGCAAATTGAAAAATATTCAAAATGCACTGTCATTATCAAAAACAAGAGGTTTTGACACGCTGAAACTCCAACATGTATATGATAGAGGATGGAGGAGCAGCCGTATGTGCAGTGTAATGCAGACCTGTTGAAGGTTTTCTATATATTATATTGTGGTGGCCAGTGGCCAGTCCTCTACGCAGTGCAGATACTATTTTTGGGTGTAATGCAGACCTGTTGAAGGTTTTCTATATATTTCATTGTGGTGCCCAGTGCCCACTACTCTACGCAGTGCAGATACTATTTTTGGGGGTAATTCAGACCTGTTGAAGGTTTTCTATATATTTTATTGTGGTGCCCACTACTCTACGCAGTCCAGATACTATTTTTGGGTGTAATTCAGACCTGTTGAAGGTTTTCTATATATTTTATTGTGGTGGCCAGTGGCCAGTCCTCTATGCAGTGCAGATACTATTTTTGGGTGTAATTCAGACCTGTTGAAGGTTTTCTCTATATTTTATTGTGGTGCCCAGTGCCCACTACTCTACGCAGTCCAGATACTATTTTTGGGTGTAATTCAGACCTGTTGAAGGTTTTCTCTATATTTTTTATTGTGGTGCCCAGTGCCCACTACTCTACGCAGTCCAGATACTATTTTTGGGTGTAATTCAGACCTGTTGAAGGTTTTCTCTATATTTTTTATTGTGGTGGCCGGTGGCCAGTCCTCTACCCAGTCCAGATACTATTTTTGGGTGTAATTCAGACCTGTTGAAGGTTTTCTATATATTTTATTGTGGTGCCCAGTGCCCACTACTCTACGCAGTCCAGATACTATTTTTGGGTGTAATGCAGACCTGTTGAAGGTTTTCTATATATTTTATTGTGGTGCCCAGTGCCCACTACTCTACGCAGTGCAGATACTATTTTTGGGTGTAATTCAGACCAGTTGATGGGTTTTTAATTATATTGTGGGGAACACTCCTCTACGCAGTCCAAAAAGATACCTCGTTGCAACGTTTTGTACTAAAAAAAATAAAAAATTGTGAGGTGTTAGGTGTTCAGAATAGCCTTTAAATTAGTGGAAATGATTGTTATTGAATGTTATTGAGGTTAATAATAGCGTAGGAGTGAAAATAAGCCCAAAAACTTGATTTTTACACTTTTTATTTTTTCTTCAAAAAAAATCCGAATCCAAAACCTTAAATCCGAACCAAAACCTTTCGGCAGGTGTTTTGCGAAACAAATCCGAACCCAAAACATCGTGAAAATCCGGATCCAAAACACAAAACACGAGACCTCAAAAGTCGCCGATGCACATCCCTAGTACTGTATGGCATAATATTTTGATTAATGGGACTTACTTAGAAGCTAGAAGCAATAGAGATATCGAGCCTGATTTATTAAGGTAAGTAAGGCAAAAAAAGTGAGTACCTTTTCTCCTAATCAAAACCATGTTGCAATGCAAGGGGTTCAAATTAGTTTATTATTTTGCACATAAGATAAATACTGGCTGTTTTTCCATGAAGCACACAAATACTTGATAGCTTTATTTTTACACTGAAATGTAACGCTAATCTAGGACATGCCCTAACCCAACTATTAATCTGTCCCCACATTTTAAATTTAGCTCCACCTCCAATGCATCATGGTTTTGCCAAGTGCAAAGTTAGTTTTTTTTTATATATGTAACTGTTGATACTTTCATGTAATAATAGGGACTATACTGGATATTATTTGTGCAGGAACTAATTAACTGTTGTAACTGTCCATAATTGTAATGGCCCTGAAATGACTGGGAATGCATAGGCTGTAGGGCCATCTTTTCCATTGGGCACGATGGGCAGCTGCAAGGGGGCCCCATAGGCACAGCTCTTAATGAGAATAACTAATCCTGCAAAAGAAAAAACCTGCAAAAAAAACCTTCAAGGGTCACTGAGCAAGTACATCTATCTATCTCTATCTCTATATATCTATATCTGTATCTGTATACATCTACATATCTATATCTATATCTATTTCTAGGGGCCCCTGTGCACTGCTTTGCCCAGGGGTCCATAATGTTGTTAAGATGGCCCTGATAGGCTGACAGTTTGAATTAAAGGCAAGATAATTAATAGTGGGAGTTGAGGGAGTAATTGTTAATGTTCCATGCCCAGAGATCAGAAGAAAAGGAAAGAGACATAAGATAAGAGTGACTGATATTGGAGGTAAAGAGGAGAGTTGGTAAAAAGATGGGAAAGCTGATTGATATAAACAATACCCTGAGAAGAGTATACACAGAGCAAAGGGTGTAGTATCTGTCAACTCTAGTATTTGTAAACCGCAAAACTGCTTATAATAACATAATGGCAGAAAGAACTGAAACACTAAATGAACTGATGCTAGTCTGATAACTTACATCATCATCACCACACTTTATATATGAAGAAATAGACTAGTAATCATCTAGAAGGAGTATTTAAATTGAAAGGCTTGCCATGAATCCTTTATTCTAAGGGCCCGAGAGACATTATTAACTAAGACTTTGTTAATGCCAACAACATGGTTTTGAATTGTGCTAAGGCATATTATGCTGTAGTATGTTTTTATTTACACATAAAGAGCACAGCCATAAACATAAAAAGAGGAAATATTTTGGACTAACGTTGCTCCTCATCAAACTAGCTAGCAACCCGTCTGACTACAAGGGCACCACCATAACAGATAATTTGATCTTTTAAAATTAGGGCATTCATTCACCAGTACAAACATGCAATAAAAACATTTGCTAAATAACTGTTATTATATGCATGCTTAAGTTAAAAAAAAGTAAAATTTAATGATAGTTTTATTGCTGTTAAACATTGTTAGCCATAAAGTGTTCCTGTTGTTATGCACGTTTTGTTGCTATCCAATAACGATTGTCGAATCTCGATTTGTGTTTCCAACGCACAGAATATTTATTCTCAAAAAGTAGCAAACTAATTCAAGCGAAATAATAATAAGTACAGCCGTTACTTATCGCAGGCGCTCTGGATCCAGTGAACAGTCATTCAGATCTGAAGTCTGTGGTCAAGATGACTGTCCACTAGATGAAAAGCTCCTGCTTATATGCAGACACAAATACAGTAAAACAATGCAGATGGTGTGGCTTGCTTCTATTGGTCCAGGCTTCAGGAGGGTCCAAGAAGTTGCAGATCATAGGCTAGTTCAAACTAAAGAATCCAAAGTTGGGGGTCATCTCTCCAGGGGATGTGCTCCGATCTTCCCGCCAAGACTCCAGTTTTAACTAGTCTATTAGCATTTTATAGTTAGTATCACATTAAAGGTTTATACCCTAACATCAATAACTCGAGTATGCAATGTGCGATCTCTTCTCCGAATGAACCGGACAGCTGCTGATGAATAGGGGATTAAAATAATACCAGACATGACACCTTTCCTTTAACCTGAACCATATGTTTTACTAACATGCATATAACTTATAATATTACACATAAATACCACTATATTTCAACATAAATAACTATGTGTTGCAACTACAATTAATGTGTACGATTACAAATGTGTGTGTTTATGCGAATGTATATAAAAAGTGTAAAAACTGTTATTGCCACATGTTGCGGCTGGATACGCCCTTCCACGACGTAGCGTGCTCTACGCATATTTTCAGACAAAGACAACCAAGTTTGCTAGATATTAATTGAAATGACTTTATCCAATTTGCTGACTTTGACACTGTATAGATGTAATTTTACTATAGAGTAAAAATGTTATGATTCAGGTTAAGAATCAGTTTACCAATACTTAATTGTTGCAAGGTTCACCACAGAAGCCTGTTAGGGAACCAAAATGGTTATGTTTTATCTCTAGGAGGTTACCAATCTTCTTAATGTTATGAGAAGATTATTTATTACTTAATCTTTAAGGCTTGATAAGGTTGATATTTATATATAAATATATGTATATCTATATCTATCTATATATATGTATATCTATATCTATCTACCTATATATATTTTTATATATATATATATATATATATATATATATATATACATATTCATGCTTGGGATTTTATATATCTGTTGGACTCGATTTTGTAACTAGCTCCATTTATACTGCTTTGTATTACGATTCTTCTGGTTTTGGTATAGGCTGCTTGTCTTTATGAGTCTTTTTATAAGTAACAATGTGGAAATCAGTTAGCAGAATTACTCAAAAGAATGACTTCTGTCAAAAGATATTTGATAAAAATCTTGTCCAAATGGATCAAAACAATGAGTTGGATCAATTATTTTAGAATATAGAAAAACTCCTAATAAAAGAGACAAAAATCTGGTGGAATATAAAAAGTCTAGAATCATATCAAAAAGCTAATCGAATCCCAAGAGGCCTAAGACTAATTAAATCACCCACATTTGGACAAGATAACATTAGCTTCACTAATGAGGGGATAAAATCCTTCATGATTGCTCCCTTAAACTTACTAAATTGATCATACATGAAAAGAAAAAACAATTTAAGTTGAGAAAGAACTTGATAGTAAGGAAACTACAACCATTCAAAGATAAGGAAGATTTTAAGGTTAATGAAGTTGTGCTTAATAAAAAAATAGAAAAGTAGACACTGAGGTCATCAAAATTAAAGAACAGAAATAAGAGATAAGAGAGATTATCAACATGAAAATGTGAAAAAGTGGTCTAGAATACATCAAAATAGAGATTCTAAGATAAATGAGACATATACTAGGGGATGCTGAGATAGCAACTCATGGAAAAAGGTCTCCCAACAACATCCTAGAGTAGATCCTAGTCCAAAACCCAGTAGACAGGTGCATTTTGAACCTGCATTAAAGAATAGATTCTCGGTGTTGACTAGATCTGACAACAGTGATAGTGAGAATTTTCTATCTCGAGGTCCATCTTACAGGGAAAAACTCCTACACTGTAAACATTAATTCAAAGAAAATATCAAGCTAGCTTCCCCTTTGAAAAGAAGGTATTCAGAAGACGAGGAAAGCGGGAGGAGGGGGGGGGGGGTCAGATTACACAAGAGAAGACTTGTGTAATGGAAAATAGTAACCTTAAAGAGAACGGTATCTTCAATTTATCAACACATTCACTGTCTAAATCTAAAACTTCAGTACTTGGTAAGGGGTTATTCTTTGCACCTACTAATAAACCTAATAAATTCCAACTGTATGTAAATATTAATAAATATGTAAAGAAATTAACCTTTAAAGGGCATTTTGCTAGAAAAGATCTTGCCATTAGTAATAACTATGCATCCACTTCAAAATCAGGTTTAAAACCTATGTCAAAATATTATCCACTTTAATCAAAAAACAATCATTTGGACATCTTTCAAGACTTGGTGAAACAAGATTTATATTATTCTGATTTTAAATTGAAATCTATAAACAATTTAGCTAAAAATGAAGATTTAGCTTTGAATAGTCTAATAGTCTAAAAGAAAGCAACAATATTACTATTAAGCAAGCAGATAAGGGTGGAGGTGTGGTTATTCTCAATAGAATAGACTATGTTGATGAAACAAATAGACTTTTGAGGGATACATCCTCGTACATACCATTTGACAATGATCCCAAAATTATGTTTCAACACTATGAGAATTATTAATTAAAGGCTTCTATGATAATGTTATTACCAAGGAGGAATTCCAATTTTTATTGGTAACTAGTCCAATCATACCAATTTTTTTATTATCTACCTAAAATCCATAAAAGTTTGGTCAACCCTATGGGTAGACCCATAATTGCCGGAATTGACTATCTTACATCTAATTTATCTAAAAATGTAGAAATATTTCTTAGAAAGTATGTACTCAGTCTTCAATCATATCTCAAATATACCAATAGTGTGCTACAGATTTTTAGTGAGTTCAAATGTGATCCCAATTATATGTATAGATGTCCAGAGTCTTTATACATCTATCCAGCATGACCGGGGCATTAAATCAAGTCGACAATTCCTTGATCCCGACCCCTCAATTATTATTATTATTATCTTTTCTTTGTTAGGCGCCACAAGGTTTCTGCAGCGCCGCACATAGTACAAACAGTAGACTATGCAGGGTATAACAGTACAGAACAATAAACAAAAAGTACCAATACTTCAGAAACTCCAGGCAGGCAAATGCAATAGACATGGAGCAGAAGAACGGGTAAGGAGACAGGAGGGAAGAGGGCCCTGCTCATACAAGCTTACATCCTAAGGGAGGGTAAAACAGACCAGGCACAAGAGGAGCCAGTTGAGGGAATGGGAGAGAGGGGAGAATGAGCGGAGGAGATGGGGGTTAAGTAGATGGTTGGTAGGCTTTGAGAAAGAGGTGAGTTTTGAGTGCACGTTTGAAGGAGCACAGAGTAGGAGAGAGGCGGATGGAGTGAGGAAGGTCATTCCAGTGAAGGGGGGCTGCACGGGAAAAGTCCTGGATTCTGGAATGGGAAGAGGTGATCAGAGTGGAATAGAGGTGGCGGTCATTGGCCGAGCGCAGGGAGCGGGCGGGAGTGTGAATGGAGAGGAGGTTAGAGATATAAAGGGCAGTAGAGTGGGAGAGAGCCTTGTAAGTGGTGGTGAGGAGTTTGAAAAGAATTCTGTAGGGGAAGGAGAGCCAGTGTAGGGCAAGTCAGAGGCAGAGGAGGATCGGCGTGAGAGGTAGATGAGTCTTGTGGCCGGATTGAGTATAGAGCAAAGGGGGGAGAGACGGGAGTGGGGGAGGCCGGTGAGGAGGAGGTTGCAGTAATCCAGGCGGGAGATGATGAGTGCGTGTATGATGGTTTTGGTGGCCTCCTCAATTACAGACAAGCATAAAGCGTTTATATGTGATCTCATAGATTTTATTATTACTTATAATAATTTTAGGTTTTTAGACCGATTTTATTTTCAAATCTTTGGGACTGCCATGGGCACTGTTTGGCGCCCAGTTTTGCCAATTTACATATTGGCAAAAGTATATATATGAGTCCAATCCTTTCTCAAAAAATATAGTACTATATAAAAGGCACATAGAAGATATTTTAGTAGTATGGAATGGTAATACTATGCAATTATTTTCTGGTATACATTGGGAACAATGAGTATAATCTAAAGTTTACGGCTAATTCCAACAGCACACAAGTGGAATATCTAGATTTAATCTTAATGGGCAATGGAAGCCAAGTGGCAACTAAAAACTATATAAAACCTGTAGATACTAATAGCTATCTACACTTTAAAAGTAGCCATATGAAATGATGGAAATCCAACAGCCCCTTCTTGCAATTCAATAGGATCAAAAGAAACTGTAGTATTACCTACAGATGATGTATTCTTCATAACTCAGTTTAACAGTGGGGAAAACAAAATCAGATCCACTACAAACAAACATTGGGTTATGCTTAAAAGGGATCCTGTACTAACCAAAATTCTCCCAGAGAAACCTGTTGTTATCTTTAATAAAAGCCAAAGCTTACAAGATATTCTAGCTCCTACTTTACTGAAGGAGAAGGAAAAAATAGTTCCCTGCGCTATGCTTGATTTTAAGGGGTCAACAAAAATGTGGTCACTGTAATATATGCAAATATATGAATCCCATAAGAAAAGTCTTTTTTAATCACAACAACAGCAGGAAGTTTGAAATTAAACACTGGATGAATTGCTTGACTACAAATGTGATCTATCTCTTGGAATGCTTCTATGGCCTTAAATATATTGAAAAAAACAAAACGCCCATTGAAATTACGCATACAGGAGCATATTAGAAATATCAAAAACAAAATTGAGAGCCAAAGTATATTTCAAGGCTATTGAACATGTTGAACTGAATATAAGAGGTGGTTATATACAAAAGAAGCTCTCACAACATAAAATGTTTTGGATCTATGAATTAGAAACCTTAGCACCTTTTGGTCTTAATAAGAGTTATGAAATTGCTCCATTCTTATGATGGATAAAGCAACTTTTGTTTGAATAAATGTCCAAATGACCTACTTGATCATAGTTTTACAATTTTTAGCTGTATTGTAGTATTTTTATTGTTTTTATTATGAACGTTATTGTAATGTCATATATATATACTTATGTATTATATACCTGTACTATTGAGATATTTTTTATCTGCCCCGCTATTAACAAGGATTCTGGTTTGCATACACAGGAATTTATTTTGAAAAAATATATAGGATGTGGATTATACTTATATGGTTATACATTGCAATGAAGGTTTGGTAGAGTTTAACACTTTCATTGGCTATCCTCATTAGTTGGTTAGTATTATATTTCTGATTTTTGTCCACATAGGAACAATAAAGTTCCTTGTATTCTAACTTTCGCACATGTGCAGTTGTAAAAGTGAGGACGATCATATTAGAATGTCCCTGAACAATAAAGCTTTTTGCATTGTATGTTCGCGAATGTGCACCGGACGATAGCCCGTGCGCATGTGCCACAATGGCGGAGCGCACTATAAGAAATGATGCTGGAACTATCTCTCGATATTCTCCTGATGAAGTTTTATGTTTGGAAAGTCGAAACGCGTTGAGGTACTGTACTACTGGCTCACATTGAGACTGTCTGATTGAAGATTTTGAGGACCATTGGTGATGGGGTCAGCAATGGACTTTTATTCCGATCACTGCGAACTGTGTCTATGGCCTGACAGATAAGCTTTTCAACTTCTTTTACTATGTGAGTGCATATATTGCATTTTATTCAATAAATTTCCTTTGTATTACATATTACACTATATTCCCCATTATTCTTTTTATATATTACTAATGAAGGAGAAAAGTCTAGCCATATAAGGAAGGTGTGTCTATGTCCAGAGGATAGTCATCAGAAATCAGTCATCATGACAGATAAGCGATTTATATTGTTATTTCTTGTACGCATAACACCATTGGGGGAATAAGGTGCACGGTTATCTGTGAATACTGTCACACTGGTTTGGTGTTCCACTAGGAAGTGGTCAGCAGACCTTCTCAATTGTCTATTTGGTATATATCTATGTATCAACGGGTGTGAAAGTGATTATATCAAACTACTACACTATTACTGGCTTCTTGCATTGTGTTTTAATTAGGGATGTGCACCGGCGACTTTTGGTGTCTCGTGTTTTGTGTTTTGGATTCGGATTTTCTTGAGGTTTTGGGTTCGGATTTGTTTCGCAAAACACCTGCCGAAAGGTTTTGGTTCGGATTTAAGGTTTTGGATTTTTTTTGAAAAAAGCATAAAAAGTTCAAAAATCAAGTTTTTGGGCTTATTTTCACTCCTACGCTATTATTAACCTCAATAACATTCAATAACAATCATTTCCACTAATTTACAGTGTATTCTGAACACCTCACAATATTGTTATTAGTCCAAAACGTTGCAACGAAGTATCTTTCTGGACTGCGTAGTGGAGTGGTCCCCACAATATAATAAGAAAACCATCAACTGGTCTGAATCGCACCAAAAAATGTACCTGGACTGCGTAGAGGAGTGGTCACCACAATATAATTTAAAAACCCTGAATTGGTCTGAATCGCACCAAAAAATGTACCTGGTCTGCGTAGAGGAGTGGTCACCACAATATAATTTAAAAACCCTGAACTGGTCTGAATCGCACCAAAAAATGTACCTGGACTGCGTAGAGGAGTGGTCATCACAATATAATTTAAAAACCCTGAACTGGTCTGAATCGCACCAAAAAATTTATCTGGACTGCGTAGAGGAGTGGTCACCACAATATAATAAGAAAACCATCAACTGGTCTGAATCGCACCAAAAAATGTACCTGGACTGCGTAGAGGAGTGGTCACCACAATATAATTTAAAAACCCTGAACTGGTCTGAATCGCACCAAGAAATGTACCTAGACTGCATAGAGGAGTGGTCACCACAATATAATTTAAAAACCCTGAACTGGTCTTAATCGCACCAAAAAATGTATCTGGACTGCGTAGAGGAGTGGTCACCACAATATAATTTAAAAACCCTGAACTGGTCTTAATCGCACCAAAAAATTTATGTGGACTGCGTAGAGGAGTGGTCACCACAATATAATAAGAAAACTATCAACTGGTCTGAATCGCACCAAAAAATGTACCTGGACTGCGTAGAGGAGTGGTCACCACAATATAATTTAAAAACCCTGAACTGGTCTGAATCGCACCAAAAAATTTACCTGGACTGCGTAGAGGAGTGGTCACCACAATATAATTTAAAAACCCTGAACTGGTCTGAATCGCACCAAAAAATGTATCTGGACTGCGTTGAGGAGTGGTCACCACAATATAATAAGAAAACCATCAACTGGTCTTAATCGCACCAAAAAATGTATCTGGACTGCGTAGAGGAGTGGTCCCTACAATATAATTAAAAAACCCTCCACGAGGCTGAATTCCAAAAAAAAAGTTTCTTGACTGCGTAGTTGGGTGGCCCCGGTACACAATTTTTTACCGGGGCCACAATATAATTAAAAAACCTTCCACGGGTCTGAATTCCACCAAAAAAGTTTATGGACTGCATAGTGTAGTGTTCCCCACAATATTATTTAAAAATTTTGCAGCAACAGTCAACGTTGTTTAATATCTGATACACCTCTATCTGGACTGCATAGTGGAGTGGCCCAGGTACTAAATTTGGTACCGGGGCCACAATACCTCCTCCAACTTCCAAGTGTAGTGTTTATAACATATAAACAATACAGTAATTCTAGCACGTCAATACCTCTTGTTTTAAATAATGACAGGGCATTTTACTTTTGGTTTAATTTTTTGAATTTGTTGACATTTTGTTTTACTTTTTGAACATGGCAAACGACTGTTGAATGGTCACATAATGCCAAAAAAAGAGTTGCAAGATGGAATTGTCCTTGGGCCCTCCCACCCACCCTTATGTTGTTGAAATAGGACATGCACACTATAACAAACCAATCATTTCAGCGACAGGGCCTACCAAACAACTGTGGCTGAAATGATTGGTTTATTTGGGCCCCCACACCAAAAAAGCTATTCATCTCTCCCTGTACAAAATAAACAGGCTCTACTGAGGCAAGATGTCGTCCTCATCCTCAACCTCTGATTCCTCTCCCCCTACAGTGTGTACTTCCTCCTCCTCACACATTATCAATTCGTCCCCGCTGGACTCCACAACCACAGGTCCCTCTGTACTATCTAGAGGGCAATGCTGTACTTCATTGAGGAATTGATTATTCATTTTTATAAACATCATTTTTTCAACGTTGTGAGGAAGCAACCTCCTTCGCCGCTCCCTGACCAGGTTCCCTGCTGCACTAAAAACTCTTTCCGAGTACACACTGGAGGGGGGACAACTCAGGTAAAATAGAGCCAGTTTGTACAGGGGCTTCCAAACTGCCTTTTTTTCCTGCTAGTAACAATATGGACTGTCTGACATGTCTATTTGGATGGTGTCAGCAAAATAATCCTCCACCATTTTTTCAATTGTGACAGCATCCAATGCAGCTACAGTAGACATGTCTGCAATGGTTGGCAGGTCCTTCAGTCCGGACCAGATGTTATCAGCATCCCCGCCAGCGGCTCTTTTAGAAAAACTGAGCTTTTTCCTCGCAGCCATAGATGTGGAAGAAAATGAGGGTGGAGCTGTTGGCATGTCACGGTCCTCTTCAGAGGACAATCTCCTGACCAGCAGGTCTTTGCACCGCTGTAGACTTGTGTCCACCGGAAACAGAGACACAACATACGCTTTAAACCGAGGATCGAGCACGGTGGCCAGAATGTATTCCTCTGACTTTAAAAGAGTGACCACCCTCGGATCCTGGCAAAGCGTACGAAGGGCTACATCCACAAGAGCTACATGCTTGGTGTAATCGCAATGGTTTACCAGCTCCTCCCTCACTTTCTCCAGCTGCTTCTGCAACAGCCTGATCAGGGGAATGACCTGACTCAAGCTGGCAGTTTCGGAACTGACTTCTCGTGTGGCAAGTTCAAACGGCTGGAGAACCTTGCACAACACGGAAATCAGTCTCCACTGCGCTTGACTGAGGCGCATCCCCACTCCTTTGCCTATGTCGTAGGTGGCTGTGTAGGCCTGAATGGCCTTTTGCTGCTCCTCCATTCTCTGCAGCATATAGAGGGTGGAGTTCCAGCGCGTCACAACCTCTTGTTTGAGGTGATGGCAGGGAAGGTTCATTGTTTTTTGTTGTGCCTCTAGTCTGCGGTAGGCACTGGCTGAATGCCGAAAGTGTCCAGCAATTTTGCGCGCCAACGCAAGCATCTCCTGCACACCCCTGTCACTCTTGAGGTAATGCTGCACCACCAAATTAATGGTGTGGGCAAAACATGGGACGTGCTGGAAATTGCCCATATTTAATGCCCGCACAATGTTACTGGCATTGTCTGACACCACAAATCCCCATGAGAGTCTAAGTGGGGTAAGCCACTGGGAGATAATTTCCCTCAGTTTCTCTAATATGTTGTCAGCGTTGTGCCTCTTATTAAAGCCTGTAATACACAATGTTGCCTGCCTTTGCACGAGCAGCCATTTTGTAGATGCTGCTACTGATGCAGCTGTTGCAGTTGCTGCGGAAGGGGATGCATCTACCCAGTGGGCTGTCACAGTCATATAGTCCTTTGTTTGCCCAGAACCACTTGTCCACATGTCCGTGGTTAAGTGGACAGTGGGTAAAACCGCATTTTTTAGAGCACTGAGGACACTTGATCGTACTTCTCTGTACATTTTTGGTATCGCCTGCCTAGTGAAGTGGAATCTCGACGGGATTTGGTACCGGGGACACAATACCTCCATCAACCCTCTAAATCCCACTCCACTGATGGCGGACACCGGGTGCACGTCTAACACCAAAATTGCAGTTACAGCCGCAGTTATACGCTTTGCAATAGGGTGACTACTATCATATTTTGTGGTCATGGCAAACGACTGTTGGACAGTCAATTGTTTTGTGAAAGACTTAGCGGTCTTACGACTTCCCCTCTGGGGAGATGACCGACTAACAGCAGCAACAGCAGCAGTGGCAGTAGTAGGCATACCGCTGCAGGATTCCTCGGATGAATCCCGTATTGAAGAGGACTCAGTCTGGCTGCTGACTTAGGCTGCAGGACTGAATCTGATGGAGATCGTGGAGGAAGTTGACGAGGAGGGTGTTGCTGGTGTGTATCAAACTGGACCACGGGATTTAGGTGTCCCTGTACCGATGACGGTCCTAGCCCCAATTCCTGAACTAACCACTGAACTATGAAGGTTATTCAGGTGACGTATAAGGGAGGATGTCCCTAGGTGGGCAAGATCCTTACCCCTGCTTTTTTGAGCTTTACATAAGCTACATATGGCCATACATTGGTTGTCCGGATTTGGATAAAAATAACTCCAGACCGAAGAGGTGCATTTTTTGGTCTTCTGACCAGGCATGACGATGGGCTTTTTCATCCCATGGACATCAGCTGTTTCCCCCCCTGGTGCCTCATTTACAATAACCACATCACCATCCTCATCATCAAGTTCCTCCACAGCGCCAGCTACATCATCAATAGCCTCCTCCCGAGCCACCTCTTCCCGTACAGTGATGGGAAGGTCAGGCTTGACAACCACCAACAGCCTTGGACTCGCCTTGGGGATTTGTGATAATTTCTCTTTAGAAGGCAGAGTTGTTTGCTGTTTTGTTGCTGACAGCATAACACTCTTCAATTTTTTGTAGGGGGGGAAGGAGGAGGAGGGCTAAGATCCTTGGGTGAAGCTGAACCACTAGTCATGAACACGGGCCAGGGCCTAAGCCGTTCCTTGCCACTCCGTGTCGTAAATGGCATATTGGCAACTTTACGTTTCTCCGCAGATGATTTTAAATTTCTCTTTTTGCTACTTTTACTTAACTTGGGCTTTTTGGATTTTACATGCCCTGTACTAGGAGATTGGGCAACGGGCTTGGAAGACGACGTTGATGGCATTTCATCGTCTATGTCATGACTAGTGGCAGCAGCTTCAGCATTAGGAGGAAGTGGGTCTTGATCTTTCCCTACTTTATCCTCCAAATTTTTGGTCTCCATTATATGTAGCACAAAATACTGCAGAATGTGTGAACTTGGTAATATTGCAGTACCAATGGGCTTATACTGCAGGATTGGTTTTGCATATTTTGTTGTAATTAATTTTTTTTTTAATTATTTTTTTGTATTTTTTTTTATAACTTTTTTTAAATTTTTTAAACACTTGGGAATAATGGGGAAATAACTATGCCCTTAGAAGCACAGAGCACAGGACACAGCTCCACTGGACTGAACAGGACACAGCACAGGACCCAGCAGCACCACTGAACTCAAAATTGACAGAGCACAGCACACAGCACCACTGGACTGATACTGCAGAATGTGTGAACTTTGTAATATTGCAGTAGCACTGGACTTTTACTGCTGAATATGTGAACTTGGTAATATTGCAATACAAATGTGCTTATACTGCAGGATTGGTTTTGCAAATTTTGTTGTAATTAATTTTTTTTTAAATTATTTTTTTGTATTTTTTTTTAGAACTTTTTTTAAATTTTTTAAACACTTGGGAATAATGGGGAAATAACTATGCCCTTAGAAGCACAGAGCACAGGACACAGCACCACTGGACTGAACAAGACACAGCACAGGACCCAGCAGCACCACTGAACTCAAAATTGACAGAGCACAGCACACAGCACCAATGGACTGATATTGCAGAATGTGTGAACTTTGTAATATTGCAGTACCACTGGACTTTTACTGCTGAATGTGTGAACTTGGTAATATTGCAGTACCAATGGGCTTATACTGCAGGATTGGTTTTGCAAATTTTGTTGTAATTAATTTTTTTTTTTATTATTTTTTTGTATTTTTTTTTAGAACTTTTTTTTAATTTTTTAAACACTTGGGAATAATGGGGAAATAAAGAACTATGCCCTTAGAAGCACAGAGCACAGGACACAGCACCACTGGACTGAACAAGACACAGCACAGGACCCAGCAGCACCACTGAACTCAAAATTGACAGAGCACAGCACACAGCACCACTGGACTGATACTGCAGAACACAGCACAGCACAGCACAGAACTAAACAGCACAGCACGAGATCTACCTGGACAGAGGACCACCTAACACACCCTCCCTCTACCCTGATCAATGCCCGAGTAAAGATGGCGGCGACTAGCGGGGAATTTATAGGATCCGAGTATCGCGAGATCCGATAGCGGGATTATGACTCCGAGCCTCGGTTTCAGGTTTTCATTTGGCGCCAATACCCGGATCTGTCTCGGATCCGACTCGGATCGGAAACGTTCGGGTGGGCTCGGATTCACAAAATCCGAGTGCGCTCATCTCTAGTTTTAATACATATGGTGAGATCTAGAGAGACATCATGATAGAAGAAAACACTCACAACTTGATATGACTACTGGCAAGTCTATATCTGGTACGCATAATAACTACTCTTATACAGGTCATTGTGCCTTAATATACTACACTATGAGGCACCTTGCCTTCTTATTGTTTTAGATTTTTTTACAGATTGACCATCTGGTGTTGCACAATACGGCTGCCGCTTGAAAATAAGACAGTGTACGGGGTGTTTGTCAAGACTCATACATATATATATATATATATATATATATATATATATATATATATTTCTTGGAATTCATATTCACCCTTGGGATTTTATATATCTGTTGGACCAGTGTCGGACTGGGGCATGAAGGGCCCACAGGGGGAATTCAGTGATAGGGGCCCACTATATTGGGGTGTGGCCAACTTTAGGAGTGGGTGTGGCCAGTAAAGGGGGTGTGGTCAGGCTATGGAGGACAACTTATAGCACTATTTTAAATGTGCACCTTTTGCATTAGACCCTGCCCATTCTACTGGTAGGGAACTACATGGGACCCATTAATAAAACACTTGTGGTTTGGAAGAAACTCCAGTACCAGCTCCTGTCGTCTCCTAATGCACCAAGACAGTTACTTATGATAAGTGCATCATTTGGTTACCTCCAACCCTCGCCTCATATGTTGTTATTGCCCATCATGTATTGAGCTTATTAAAAGCCATTACAAGGGCTACACAAACCAAATAATAACATCATCAATTAGAAGACATAAACTGCACAATTAATTTTTTAGTACAATGGTTACCAACCTGTTGTTGCTGTGACATGTCCTGGAATAAAAGTCAATTCATAAAAAAACAAGTGATTGTAATTCTCAACTAATCTCAGTGAAATCCATCTAATTTCATTTTAAATACGGTTGATATATGCCTATAATACTTTCACTATATCACCCCTAAATTCTAAACAGGACAACCATCAAAAAGAATGCACAATAGGCAAAAGGAAAAATATATAAATATAATTATGTTCTCCTATGCATGTGCCTTTCTACACTAACATACAATATAGACCAACATATTATACAACCCTGAATGATTATATTTTCAACTGGATGCAATTGGAATACTAGACTACATGAAAAGCACCCTTCATTTGCCAGATCTTGTATACACAGTCTGATTATTAAAATGACTCTTTGTTATAATTATTTTTTAAGGACTCTTACAGAATATGCCACTCGTCAAAGACCATACACACAGCATCAGTGCTACTACGGTTGCGTACTTCACCAATGAATGCTTGTTGAGAAGGGAAATTTTAAAAAACAAAAAAATGAACAGAATACAGCCCATCCAAAGCCTGTCACATTTATTCCATATATGCTGGTATGCTGCCAGTGTTGTATGAAAGAGAATATAAATATCAAAGGACGGGCGCAAATGGGGGAAGGGTAAAGAAACACAAGGATTGGGTCAATGAATAAGTCAAGGGGAAAACGGTCCCAAAGTCATTAAAGGATGTTGGTCTTCTAGTTCCACCTATACCGATGTCCCAGATGGTAAACTTACATCAATGTGACCTTTTCTATTCCATACAGTATTTGAATAATGTGTCCTCTTGCTTCAAAAAGCACCACCACGATGTACTTTTACTCCCCTCTAAACCTGTTTCTTCTCCTCACCAGAGTGCACATATGGGAGACCAGGGAGAGAACAGAGAAAGATCTCATGGTGTTTTACGTTCTCTATTTATTAAGTTAAAACATGGGGTTAAAAACACTCACATTTTGTATGTTAAAAAGGTATCTTTCAGTCCATATGTTTCCTCGATCAAACGGCAGTATCCAGCTTCTGTATCCCAGCCACGATCAAACTGGCTGGGCTTCAGATAACCCGGGGAAACTCTGCAGCGTCAGAGGGGGCGTGGTCTATTGCGTCCAGTGTTGCATGAACCTATGATGACCAAACTGACCTTGGATCAGTATGTTGATATCAGGACGTCCTCCTCCCCTGCTCAAACTGCTGAAAAACACACTACCGCGCCTGGGCTCTCTGCATCTGCGCGGTAGTGTGGTTACAGGAGATGTGACCGCCGCCGCCATCTAAACAAAGTTCAACATCAAGCTCCGCCCTAACAACGGAGGGGGCGGAGCTTCAACCCCGCTGGGCCTACCGGTGGATTGACCGGCTGTCCGGCGGGCCAGTCCGAGGCTGTGTTGGACTGTTTTTTGTAACTAGCACCAATTATTTTGCTTTGTATTATGATAGAGATTATATATTTTTATATATATATATATATATATATATATATATATATATTATACGGTATACAATGTAATTTGCTAGATACAATCACTAATAGAGTGAATCTAATGCTTGCCTTTCTGCCTTTACTGCAGCATATCAACTTTCGGGGGGTTAGCGTATGCAGTTTTGGGTCTACAGCTTGTCATGCACTGTCCCCACTCTTCACTGCCACATGGATGGGCGCCTTCCAACGCAGGCAGTGCACGCACATTGTCTAGTAACGGGACATGTCTTTGTCTGTCCTGTCAGAGGTCAGGTGGTGTGACCTCACTGACCACCAGAATTACTAAGAAGCTAGGGATATTTTAAGAGGACTATGGCACTGCTCCACGTTCCTCAGTTCTCCTAGGTTCTGCTTGGATCTCCTGGCTCTGACCTCGCCTAACCAGACTACCCTGCCGATTTCTCCTCAGTACTTTAACCATCCAACTTGGTTCTGACCTGACTTGTCCACAACTCTCATCTGTGAATACAGCTACCTCCCTAACAACTGGATTTGAGGGCCGGGACACTCCACACAGCTAAGGCCAACCTTCTTGAAGGGGTCCCTAGTGAACACCGGGAGCGTGTTAGACTTCATGCCTCTTTGTCCAGTTGTGTCAACTGCAAGTAGGTATGCATGTGCAGACTCCAGTGCACTATGTGTGTACAGGAGAAAACTTTATTGTGCCCCGAGTTACCACATAGTCCTAATGTTTAAGATTAAATATGTAAATGTATTTGGCTGAAGAGGATAGTAATTACTGAGCAGAGGTGGATGTTTCTGCCCTTCTTGCAGTAATTTGATTGAGTTAATGCAGTGACAAATATTTCGTCAGAAAATTCCAGCTATGGTAGTGTGTTCAGATGTTAGATCTTCTCATTCATTTTCATAAAATATATCCACTGATTTATATCAGAGTGTACTACAACTTCCCAAGTATTCCAACTGTGCCGTACAAAAGGTACTCTAGATCATCAAACACTTTCTGCCTGGTTGCATGGTTCTCTCACATATACAATTACTTTTAGTAACTCAGTGGTTGTTTTTACAATGAATACTGAGTAGAGATGTACTACAAAAGCACTAGAAAATGAAGACAATAAGCTATTAAAGTTCCCAAACATATAAAACAAAAGAGTTCTAGCTACTCTAAAATATAGCATAAATGTCAAGCGGTAGATTAAAAGGCTTTCAAACTCTTAACAGTCCACTCCCTAATTTAATAGATCATTTTTTGCTAAATATATGTCTCACATATAAGGTGCTCATGAACATGGCCAGTCTAGTGATATTTTCTTTTTTATTTCCTGATAGTTCCTTGATCATAAGTATTCAATTAACGTAAGCGTTTTATGTCTGTCCATGTACTGTAGTTTGATTGCATTCCTCACAGGCATGATCACAAGTACACACCAGTGTAGGTTTGCAGATAGGGATTACACTAAACATGCAGCAATTAATTCAGTCAATTCTGAAGTTCAGCAATTTGCCAAATAATTTACGTCCCTTGGACAATCAGGCCAATTACAAAGCATGGAAGTGACAGCACGATGGCACAGTGGTTGGCACTGCTGGCTCATAGCTGGGGGCCATGCATTTTAATCTGACCCAGGCACTAGCTGTGTGTAATTTGTAGGCTCTGCTTGCTGGTCCTTTGGGTGCTGTAGTTTCCTCCCATGGTTTAAGAATATACTGGTAGGGTAATGTTAGTGTGCTTTTGTGTGGTAGAGAATTTAAACTGTAAGATCTACTGGAGCAGGGAGTGAGGTGAATAATTAAACATTATCTGTAAATTGTTGAATAATATATTGGCACTATGAATACATATCATATTTAATATATATAATAAAGGTTATAAATAAAGGTAAATAATAGGAATCCAATCGCCAAGGATCAAGAAATGTCTTATAAAAGGAACTTACACTCTTTCTTTCTGGATTGTTTAAGGGGAAACATATGTGAATGTTATTGCTTACGGCATGTGATGTGAAATGTGATTTAGCAGTGGCCTGTGACTATTATCATTATTATTACTATTTATTTATATATATATAGTAATATGGAAATATGGCTTTCAAAGGAAAATGTCTACATGGCTAATATTTTGGGAAATCTGGGTGTTACTCCATACTGAGGAGCAGAAATCACACCTGGGTTGTGAATGACAGGGACGGGTGGTATCCGTGAACAGCTAAAATCACATATCTTTGCAAAAGGTATGTCACATTGTCATAATTCCATCATGTCTGGTATTTAAATGTGCGGGAGATTACGACCGGTTTATTGAGGGGGAGTTATTTCTCTGGGATATATCTGTGAAGAATTGACCACAGGTCAAGACTTTGTGAATATTTGTGAGCAAAGTATAGTGACACCCAGGGGACATCCCTGCCCCCTATTAGCATTAAACACTGCCCCTGTGAAGACCATCCCATTTCATTTTGCTTAAAAACCTGTGTTTTGAAAGGACAAAGGGTCAGACTTTCTGGGAAAATCAAGCCACATTGATAAGCTGTCCATCTTCCTAGCCAATTCCCCATGGCGCAGATTATGCAACTCACAAAAGTGCTATTCTGAATGCAAACCTTTTTTTATTTTAAACTGTTTTCCTTGTTATGTCAATCTATTAATTGTTATTCATTATTTTTTATCTGTATGCCCTGTATTTTTGTATATTAAATCTATAATTTAATAAGTTGCGTCCTTGATACTCTAACGAACCCATTAGCCTATTAGAAGAGATTGCTCAACCAAGTTAACCCTTGGGATACCAGTGTGTGATTTGTTGATACATTTGATTAACAAGCTGTGTGTGCTTGCATTTACATTTGTGTAACAGTCTAGAGGTGTGAAGAGTTAACCCTGTGCGTGCTGGTGTGGGTCTTGCTAGCCTGTGGATAGCTAGAAGCCTGTGTGCCAGTGTGGGAAAGTATATAGGGGTTCTATTGCCCGTATGCAATAGGTGGTGGCAAACCTGAAGTGTCTGGGGGTGTGACAGCGTTGTGTTTGGGGGCGATTCTGTAGGTCTATAACCCTGTGTGATAGGTAGAGAGAGACTGCGGTCTGAAATCATGTGTGACTTCATACAGCGAACACCCCAAAGTCACGGCAGCTGGGAGCGTGTTCGTGACAATTATCATAGATTTGTAAGGTGTCACAGTGCTCCGCAGCGCCATACAGTAAGGAAAACAGTACATGCATAAAACATGGACATTCAGGTAGACAAAATAAATGTAGACATGAAAACAAAGGCTATGGAGGACCCTGCTCATTAGAGAACTTACATTCTAAGTGGTATAGATATTATTGTGATATTTACTGTTATCACAATAAATTTCCAACAATTGTAATATTTTACTCTTGCCCAAGCCTAAATCGGGTTATTATTTACTATTGCTGTCAGGTTATTTTTACAATTTCACTTATATGGGGTAATGACCGGCATATTAGTGTTTAGCAGTTCAGTATGCTGGATCAGAGGGGTTTAAAGTACATTTCCCATTTTCTGCATCAGCATTATTAGCTTTGGGGGAACCTTGGGATCTAGCATATGTGTATATGTGTCATTTTGGAGTATGTTCATTTACTACTATGTATATTAGTGTCTTCACAGCAGCATTAGTTCTGTGGATGTTTTGTGGTGTATTGGTTTTTAGTTTATTGATGTCTATAGTTGAATTTGATTAACTGCAGAACCAGGTTAAAGTGGTAGCCGTGTTCAACTTTAATAGTCTGCTGAGGTGTCCATGTTGAGTGATTTACCTCTATATATTATAGAATGTATCTGCAGTGGCGTCTCCCACTGGAGAGTAGGTTTTCCTCTTGATGTGCGCTAGTAAAATATCCAAATGCGAGAGGTGGGGAAGAGGAACAGGAGGATTTTACAGAGCACATAGAGCTCAGAGCGGCATCCAAAAGCATCTCTGCTCACAACATCCATGTGCCATATGACTCTGGTTGTCATGGTCATACGCATAAATATAAATCATTAATAGTAACCTGAAGAAATAATCCAAGGAAAATGGTAAATACTAACATTCTTAGAGCTTACCGCAATAATTTATGTTAAATAAACCCATATTATTTTTTAATCAGATTACCGCTTTAACATGTAATTGCAGCTTCCCGGGGCATCCTCCACATCTGCCCCCTTTGGTGTTTTTTTGTTGTCTGATAGCCTAACTTCTTTTAGAAATAAATAAATAAATAACTCAGACTAAAGTTCCTTCCACTATTCTCAAGAGATGCAGAAACAACTGTATACCAAGATGTCAATAAATAAATATCCTAATCACTACTAGACGAACAATTCCTCCAGGAAGGAAGATGAAGAAAAAGATTACTCTATAAAGTTCTTTTTATTGACCAACTTAGAATATTTTAAATGAATAAAGACACCTAGAAAAGTATTCAAGCAGTAAGACTGACAGGAATGTAAGTTTACAGCACAGGGAGCTCTACATTGTAAATAATTCTCATGAGAGTTAATGTAAAAAAGGCTACTTTGTTAAACATCTTATAGAACATATTGCTGATGACTTCCATTGACCTTGAGGATCGGTTATAGAACATTCTAAGCTTAATTGCTTCTGTAGCATGTAATAGGTCAAACTCTGGGTGATAATAGACAGAGAAGTTAATAGATCAGGACAGGAAACAATAAGTAGGAGAGCAGGCAATTTAGAAAGGATGTTAAAGGTGATACAAACTTGATGGCTTGCTATTTTTGACACCTTGTACATACTCAGCAGAGTCAACAATAAGTTATTTGTTGGGGGAAAAAAACGTTCTATTTTTTTGCCTTTGTTGCTTTACATTAGTGTTTTCTTACATACAATATAATTAGTGGGCTAAAAGGCTCTGTTACATTATTCTACACACATCTATTTGAAACACTGATCTTACAAAAGCACACTCTAGGAGATGCATCAAAAGTCCTTCTTTTGTATTGCAGAGTGTAAATATATCAGATCTATTAGAAGGGGCTGAATTGTTAGCTTTGATGCCAAGCAACCAAATGTACATGACACTCCAACAACATTAGTGATGCGGAAATACAGTAAGCCTATTTGCAAGGATCAGTAAATATACAAAGTAAATAATTTTCTTTAGACTGCCTATTGCTAATGATCACTTATTATCCCTATGTCAGCTGTTCAGTGCTTCACTGAAAAGTTCAAACTAGGCTGTCCCTATCTTCAACTGTATATAAGTACTTGTATGAATTACAGTGTAAATTGCCCACTCCTATTTCACTTTCTACAACAAAGAGTAGGTAGCTGAGAGGAAGAGAGTGATGCTGCAAGAGCAATATGATGGAATTCTGCAGCAGTGTAAAAGCAGTTTTATGCATTTGTGGTTTTTGGACTTAGGGTAGGTTGCAATGACTTACATTTGAGAAACTGAAATATTGGAGCCCTTATCAACCAATTGTCAAGTGGGAAATATGCTTTACAATAACTGATGGACTAACTTGTTTATATTAAAAGATATACTTATCCATCTAGTTTAATTTCTCATTACTGCATTTTATATTATATTGTTGTTGTTGTAATATGTGTTATATTTTTACTATCACTTATATGGAATCCATTTTAATTCTTTACCATATTAAACAGGGTCACCACTATGCGGTCTATTTCCGTTTTTAATGGATTTAGGATTACTCCCTATTTATTAAAGTCCACTAGGCGGTGAAGTCTATCACATGCTATTTTTTTTCACTATTCTTTTTAAGCAACCAGTTCCAGTGTGTATACGCAAGCCAGGAAGCCAGCTCACACATGCACAGATTGACTCAAGACTGGCCTGGAGAGTGATAAAACAGCCAGTATCACTTGGGATCTGAGCATCGCTCAGCTGCCCTATCAAATTCTAATTGATAAATTGTGCAGCTGAGATTTTCTATCGCTGTGACAGGCAGCAAGGCAGCCAGCGATAGGAAATCTTCACTATCACAGGGTCATGATAAATAGACCCCTATGTCTTTGAATTTATTTTTCCAAATTCCTCCTACCATTTATCACCTTTGTCAATGTGTAGGCCTAATTGCTAATGTAGCATAGTGTCAGGATTCCCAACATGAAACCACAGAGAGAGCGTAGTTAATGAAGTGTTTTTTATTAAACAACGGTTACACAGGTTTCAAGATGTAGTACGGTAGGGTATGGCAGAAATAGCAAAAGAACTCAGTAAACAACAAATGCTGAATGTGATGGTCTGTAGAACTTTACCATAAAGTAGTGGAGATAACACACAAGGTGTGATGGTCTGCAGAGCAAGGCACTGAAGATAACAGACACAGGATGCGATGATCTGGAAGACTTTACCACAAGGTAGTGGAGACTGTTGGTAACAATCTGCAACAGGTTAGTCCTCTGTAACACTGGAGAGCTGAAAGCAGGTATTGTTGATAATACTCTGCAGCAGGATAATGCAGAAACACTGGAGAGCTTAAAGCAGGTATTGTTGGTAATACTCTTCAGCAGCATAATGCAGAAACACTGGAGAGCTGAAAGAAGGGACAGAGTTACAGACAAGCCGAGTAAGGAGTCACAGGCAGAGGTTCAAAAACAAAGGGACAAGCAGAGGTCAATTCCAGGAGATCAATCAGGAGAGAACACAGGAACAGCAACACATGTAATGGCAACAGATGATCTGGCCAAGACTGTTGGGAAAAAGCAGGCTTTTGTAGGCCAGAGGCAGGTGTTAATCATCCGGAAATAACGAGGCAGTCCTGGAAGGTAAGAGAGCAGCCTGAGTACCACAGTGGCCCCTTTGATAGAACAGTGGTACTACAAGCAGGATGTATGTGTGTGTGTATATATATATATATATATATATATATATATACAAGTTAACCCGTGCATGATACTCATGCATTCTAGTCAAATCAAGCTACTTAAGGTGTTAAAAAGGTTCTTGTCATGCATTTGGGGCTAGGCCAGGCCTCCTCAGGGGAAGAGCGTTACTTCCCGGCGTAAGCGCCCTTTTTTAACGTGGTTTTGTCCACATGTCACCACCTCATCATTTTTCTCCATCACCTCATCCTTCATCTTTATTGCCACATCTATCCAGATGTCTATCCAGACACAGGGATCTCTCTCAGCGGTCCTAAATATCACACTCCTCTCGCTCTGTCACCCCCGGCAACCACCAATCACTCCCCACTGTCACCCCCGGCAACCACCAACCACTCCCAACTGTCACTTCTCCTTCAAAAAATATATATATATTTTTTTAAAATCTTTATAAACACTTTTAACAATTAACAAATTAAATGAACAAATTAAAAACATCTTAGTATACCAAATTTCAGCCCTTCCTGAGTTTTTTTTTCCACACACACTAAGAATTTAGTAGGTGAGTGTATAACTTCACCCAGCAGGTGGCGCTGCAGCTTGTTTTGCTTTTTTTTTTACACACACAGACACACGCCACTAGGCTTTTATATAGTAGATATATATATATATATATATATATATATATATATATATATAAGGTCTAACATATTTCCTGGCAGACAGGAGTTGCAGGATTCGGATCCTCTTTTTCCAGTCTAAATCTATCCCTCTCTGCTTCTATCTTTTTGTACTGATGAAATGCCCTCTTTCTAAAATCTGCAATAAAAAAATTACTATTATTTTTCACTTTTCAGTATAATCAGCTCAGATCCCCCACTTTTGCTAAACCTTCCATCTTCATGTTGCTTGAGAAACTATCACCTTCTCTTTGTGTGAATGTTCCCTATGTCAATATTCTTTTTCTCAGTTATCTTTCTCTAAATCTGTTTCATTAACTCTAGTCACGGTCCTCTTATTTTTTACTGTCTGTTAATTTATTCTCTAATTAAGTCTCCTTTTGCAGCTATTAAAACACATCAGTCAGTTATACACATCAGGCAGTTACATACATCAGTCAGTTACATACATCAAGCAGTTATACTCATCAGTCAGTTATACACATCAGTCAGTTATACACATTAGGCAGTTACATACATCAGTCAGTTACACACATCAGTCACTTACACATATCAGTCACTTACATACATCAGACAGTCATACACATCTATGGGCAGCACGGTGGCTTAGTGGTTAGCACTTCTGCCTCACAGCACTGGGGTCATGAGTTCGATTCCCGACCAAGGCATTATCTGTGTGTAGTTTGCATGTTCTCCCCGTGTTTGGGTGGGTTTCTTCCTGGTGCTCTGATTTCCTCCCACACTTCAAAAATATACTAGTATAGTATACTAGTAGGTTAATTGGCTGCTATTAAATTACCCTTAGTCTCTCACTTTCTGTTTGTGTGTATGTTAGGGGATTTATATCGCAAGCTCCAATGGGGCAGGGACTGATGTGAATGAGTTCTCTGCACAGCACTGCAGAATTAGTGGCACTATATAAATAAATAGATGATGATGATAATATCAAACTACTATTTTCATATGTAAGCATGGTGCACTTATCTCATTGATGTTAACACCTAGGGCTAGATTTACTAAGCTGCGGATTAGAAAAAGTGGGGATGTTGCCTATAGCAACCAATCAGATTCTAGCTTTCATTTTGTAGAATGTACTAAAAAAATGAAAGCTAGAATTTGATTGGTTGCTATAGGCAACATCCCCACTTTTTCAAACCCGCAGCTTAGTAAATCTAGCCCCTAGTCTTATGTTATTACTAGGGATGAGCGCACTCGGATTTCTGAAATCCGAGCCCACCCGAACGTTGCGGATCCGAGTCGGATCCGAGACAGATCCGGGTATTGGCGCCAAATTCAAAAGTGAAACTGAGGCTCTGACTCATAATCCCGTTGTCGGATCTCGCGATACTCGGATCCTATAAATTCCCCGCTAGTCGCCGCCATCTTCACTCGGGCATTGATCAGGGTAGAGGGAGGGTGTGTTAGGTGGTCCTCTGTGCTGTTTAGTTCTGTGCTGTTTAGTTCTGTGCTGTTTAGTTCTGTGCTGTTTAGTTCTGTGCTGTTTAGTTCTGTGCTGTTTAGTTCTGTGCTGTTTAGTGCTGTGCTGTGCTGTGCTGTGCTGTGCTGTGCTGTGCTGTGCTGTGTTCTGCAGTATCAGTCCAGTGGTGCTGTGTGCTGTGCTCTGTCCTTCTGAGGTCAGTGGTGCTGCTGGGTCCTGTGCTGTGTCCTGTTCAGTCCAGTGGTGCTGTGTCCTGTGCTCTGTGCTTCTAAGGGCATAGTTATTTCCCCAATATTCCCCTGTGTTTAAAAAAATAAAAAAAAGTTTTTTTAAAAAATACCAAAAACTACTTTAATATTTTTTAATTACCACAAAATTTTCACAACCAATCCTGCAGTATAAGCCCATTGGTACTGCAATATTACCAAGTTCACACATTCAGCAGTAAAAGTCCAGTGGTACTGCAATATTACAAAGTTTACACATTCTGCAGTATCAGTCCAGTGGTGCTGTGTCCTGTGCTCTGTCCTGCTGAGTTCCGTAGTGCTGCTGGGTCCTGTGCCGTGTCCTGTTCAGTCCAGTGGTGCTGTGTCCTGTGCTCTGTGCTTCTAAGGGCATAGTTATTTCCCCATTATTCCCAAGTTTTTAAAAAATAAAAAAAAAGTAAAAAAAAATAAAAAATTTAAAAAAAAAAAAAATATATAATAATTATAACCAAATTTGCAAAACCAATCCAGCATTATAAGTCCATTGGTACTGCAATATTACCAAGTTCACACATTCTGCAGTATCTTGTGCTACATATAATGGAGACCAAAAATTTGGAGGATAAAGTAGGGAAAGATCAAGACCCACTTCCTCCTAATGCTGAAGCTGCTGCCACTAGTCATGACATAGACGATGAAATGCCATCAACGTCGTCTTCCAAGCCCGATGCCCAATCTCGTAGTACCGGGCATGTAAAATCCAAAAAGCCCAAGTTAAGAAAAAGTAGCAAAAAGAGAAACTTTAAATCATCTGAGGAGAAACGTAAAGTTGCCAATATGCCATTTACGACACGGAGTGGCAAGGAACGGCTTAGGCCCTGGCCCATGTTCATGACTAGTGGTTCAGCTTCACCCACGGATCTTAGCCCTCCTCCTCCTCCCCCCCCTACAAAAAATTGAAGAGAGTTATGCTGTCAGCAACAAAACAGCAAACAACTCTGCCTTCTAAAGAGAAATTATCACAAATCCACAAGGCGAGTCCAAGGATGTTAGTGGTTGTCAAGCCTGACCTTCCCATCACTGTACGGGAAGAGGTGGCTTGGGAGGAGGCTATTGATGATGTAGCTGGCGCTGTGGAGGAACTTGATGATGAGCATGGTGATGTGGTTATTGTAAATGAGGCACCAGGGGGGGAAACAGCTGATGTCCATGGGATGAAAAAGCCCATCGTCATGCCTGGTCAGAAGACCAAAAAATGCACCTCTTCGGTCTGGAGTTATTTTTATCCAAATCCAGACAACCAATGTATGGCCATATGTAGCTTATGTAAAGCTCAAATAAGCAGGGGTAAGGATCTTGCCCACCTAGGAACATCCTCCCTTATACGTCACCTGAATAACCTTCATAGTTCAGTGGTTAGTTCAGGAACTGGGGCTAGGACCCTCATCGGTACAGGGACACCTAAATCCCGTGGTCCAGTTGGATACACACCAGCAACACCCTCCTCGTCAACTTCCTCCACAATCTCCATCAGATTCAGTCCTGCAGCCCAAGTCAGCAGCCAGACTGAGTCCTCCTCAATACGGGATTCATCCGAGGAATCCTGCAGCGGTACGCCTACTACTGCCACTGCTGCTGTTGCTGCAGTTAGTTGGTCCTCTTCCCAGAGGGGAAGTCGTAAGACCGCTAAGTCTTTCACAAAACAATTGACCGTCCAACAGTCGTTTGCCATGACCACAAAATACGATAGTAGTCACCCTATTGCAAAGCGTATAACTGCGGCTGTAACTGCAATGTTGGTGTTAGACGTGCGCCCGGTGTCCGCCATCAGTGGAGTGGGATTTAGAGGGTTGATGGAGGTATTGTGTCCCCGGTACCAAATCCCCTCGAGATTCCACTTCACTAGGCAGGCGATACCAAAAATGTACAGAGAAGTACGATCAAGTGTCCTCAGTGCTCTAAAAAATGCGGTTGTACCCACTGTCCACTTAACCACGGACATGTGGACAAGTGGTTCTGGGCAAACGAAGGACTATATGACTGTGACAGCCCACTGGGTAGATGCATCCCCTTCCGCAGCAACAGCAACAGCTGCATCAGTAGCAGCAACTACAAAATGGCGGCTCGTGCAAAGGCAGGCAACATTGTGCATTACAGGCTTTAATAAGAGGCACAATGCTGACAACATATTAGAGAAAATGAGGGAAATTATCTCCCAGTGGCTTACCCCACTTAGACTCTCATGGGGATTTGTGGTGTCAGACAATGCCAGTAACATTGTGCGGGCATTAAATATGGGCAATTTCCAGCACGTCCCATGTTTTGCCCACACCATTAATTTGGTGGTGCAGCATTACCTCAAGAGTGACAGGGGTGTGCAGGAGATGCTTGCGGTGGCGCGCAAAATTGCTGGACACTTTCGGCATTCAGCCAGTGCCTACCGCAGACTAGAGGCACATCAAAAAAGCATGAACCTGCCCTGCCATCACCTCAAACAAGAGGTTGTGACGCGCTGGAACTCCACCCTCTATATGCTGCAGAGGATGGAGGAGCAGCAAAAGGCCATTCAGGCCTACACAGCCACCTACGACATAGGCAAAGGAGTGGGGATGCGCCTCAGTCAAGCGCAGTGGAGACTGATTTCCGTGTTGTGCAAGGTTCTGCAGCCATTTGAACTTGCCACACGAGAAGTCAGTTCCGACACTGCCAGCTTGAGTCAGGTCATTCCCCTGATCAGGCTGTTGCAGAAGCAGCTGGAGAAAGTGAGGGAGGAGCTGGTAAGCCATTGCGATTACACCAAGCATGTAGCTCTTGTGGATGTAGCCCTTCGTACGCTTTGCCAGGATCAGAGGGTGGTCACTCTTTTAAAGTCAGAGGAATACATTCTGGCCACCGTGCTCGATCCTCGGTTTAAAGCGTATGTTGTGTCTCTGTTTCCGGCGGACACAAGTCTACAGCGGTGCAAAGACCTGCTGGTCAGGAGATTGTCCTCTGAAGAGGACCGTGACATCCCAACAGCTCCACCCTCATTTTCTTCCACATCTATGGCTGCGAGGAAAAAGCTCAGTTTTCCCAAAAGAGGCGCTGGCGGGGATGCTGATAACATCTGGTCCGGACTGAAGGACCTGCCAACCATTGCAGACATGTCTACTCTCGCTGCATTGGATGCTGTCACAATAGAAAAAATTGTGGATGATTACTTTGCTGACACCATCCAAGTAGACATGTCAGACAGTCCATATTGTTACTGGCAGGAAAAAAAGGCAGTTTGGAAGCCCCTGCACAAACTGGCTCTATTTTACCTGAGTTGTCCCCCCTCCAGTGTGTACTCGGAAAGAGTTTTTAGTGCAGCGGGGAACCTGGTCAGTGAGCGGCGAAGGAGGTTGCTTCCTCAGAACGTTGAAAAAATGATGTTTATAAAAATGAATAATCAATTCCTCAATGAAGTACAGCACTGCCCTCCAGACAGTACAGAGGGACCTGTGGTTGTGGAGTCCAGCGGGGACAAATTGATAATGTGTGATGAGGAGGAAGTACACACTGTAGGGGGAGAGGAATCAGAGGTTGAGGATGAGGACGACATCTTGCCTCAGTAGAGCCTGTTTAGTCTGTACAGGGAGAGATGAATAGCTTTTTTGGTGTGGGGGCCCAAACAAACCAATCATTTCAGCCAAAGTTGTTTGGTAGGCCCTGTCGCTGAAATGATTGGTTTGGTAAAGTGTGCATGTCCTATTTCAACAACATAAGGGTGGGTGTGAGGGCCCAAGGACAATTCCATCTTGGACCTTTTTTTTTTGCATTATATGACCAATCAACAGTCGTTTGCCATGTTCAAAAAGTAAAACCAAATTTAAAAAAATACAAGAAATTAAACCAAAAGTAAAATGCCGTGTCATAATTTAAAACAAGAGGTATTGACGTGCTCTAAAACTACTGTATTGTTGTTTATATTTTATAAACACTACACTTGAAAGCTTGAGTCTTTCAATAAAAAAGTAACTGTCCATTGCACGAATATTTGCAACAGGGACAATTTTAGGGTTAAGAAAGTCAACTAATAACACTTCGACGCTGTCTGTCTTTATAAACACTACACTTGGAAGTTGGAGGAGGTATTGTGGCCCCGGCACCAAATTTACTACCGGGGCCACTCCACTGTGCAGTCCATATTTAGGTGTATCAGATATTAAACAACGGTGACAGTTGATGCCCAATTTTTTAATTATATTGTGGCCTCGGTACCAAATTGTGTACCGGGGCCACCACACTACGCAGTCCAGATACTTGTTTGGTGGAATTCAGACCAGTTGAGGGTTTTATTATTATATTGTGTGGACCACTCTATCTATACCACACTACAACTCTATACCACTCTATTTCATACTTTAATTCTATTTCATACTTTAATTCTATTTAATACTTTAATTCTATTTTATACTTTAATTCTATTTCATACTTTAATTCTATTTCATACTTTAATTCTATTACTAATTACCATAAAGAGGAACAAAATAAACCAATTTTACCAAAAGTATAATATGACTTAGACTTACAAACACTACACTTGAAAGATCGTGCCTTTAAATGAAAAAGTCAGTCTTCATTGCACGACTATGTGCAACAGGGACAGTTTTTTGGGTTTACAAAGTCAAACAATAACACTTTGACCCTGTCTGTCTGGGATCTCAATGACGAATTGTCTGTACCATGTTTGGAGGAGGTATTGTGGCCCTGGTATCAAATTGGGTACCGGGGCCACCCCACTATGCAGTCCAGATACTTGTTTGGTGGAATTCAGACCAGTTGAGGGTTTTATTATTATTATATTGTGTGGACCACTCTATCTATACCACACTACAACTCTATATACCACTCTATTTCATACTTTAATTCTATTTCATACTTTAATTCTATTTAATACTTTAATTCTATTTCATACTTTAATTCTATTTCATACTTTAATTCTATTACTAATTACCATAAAGAGGAACAAAATAAACCAATTTTACCAAAAGTATAATATGACTTAGACTTACAAACACTACACTTGAAAGATCGTGCCTTTAAATGAAAAAGTCAGTCTTCATTGCACGACTATGTGCAACAGGGACAGTTTTTTGGGTTTACAAAGTCAAACAATAACACTTTGACCCTGTCTGTCTGGGATCTCAATGACGAATTGTCTGTACCATGTTTGGAGGAGGTATTGTGGCCCCGGTATCAAATTGGGTACCGGGGCCACCCCACTATGCAGTCCAGATACTTGTTTGGTGGAATTCAGACCAGTTGAGGGTTTTATTATTATTATATTGTGTGGACCACTCTATCTATACCACACTACAACTCTATATACCACTCTATTTCATACTTTAATTCTATTTCATACTTTAATTCTATTTAATACTTTAATTCTATTTCATACTTTAATTCTATTTCATACTTTAATTCTATTACTAATTACCATAAAGAGGAACAAAATAAACCAATTTTACCAAAAGTATAATATGACTTAGACTTACAAACACTACACTTGAAAGATCGTGCCTTTAAATGAAAAAGTCAGTCTTCATTGCACGACTATGTGCAACAGGGACAGTTTTTTGGGTTTACAAAGTCAAACAATAACACTTTGACCCTGTCTGTCTGGGATCTCAATGACGAATTGTCTGTACCATGTTTGGAGGAGGTATTGTGGCCCCGGTATCAAATTGGGTACCGGGGCCACCCCACTATGCAGTCCAGATACTTGTTTGGTGGAATTCTGACACGTGGAGGGTTTTTTAATTATATTGTGGCCTCGGTACCAAATTGTGTACCGGGGCCACCACACTACGCAGTCAAGATAGATAGATGCGTATCATAGATAAAGTACATTCAGTGGTGTGGGGCAAATTGAAAAATATTCAAAATGCACTGACATTATCAAAAACAAGAGGTTGTCACACGCTAAAACTCCAACATGTATATGATGGAGAGGATGGAGGAGCAGCCGTATGTGTAGTGTAATGCAGATCTGCTGAAGGTTTTTTATATATTTTATTGTGGTGCCCAGTGCCCACTCCTCTACGCAGTCCAGGTACATTTATTGGTGCGATTCATAAAAGTTCAGGGTTTTTAAGATATTGTGGTGACCCACTCCTCTACGCAGTCCAGGTACATTTATTGGTGCGATTCATAAAAGTTCAGGGTTTTTAATATATTGTGGTGACCCACTCCTCTACACAGTCCAGGTACATTTATTGGTGCGATTCATAAAAGTTCAGGGTTTTTAATATATATTGTGGTGACCCACTCCTCTACGCAGTCCAGGTACATTTATTGGTGCGATTCATAAAAGTTCTGGGTTTTTAAGATATTGTGGTGACCCACTCCTCTACGCAGTCCAGGTACATTTATTGGTGCGAATCATAAAAGTTCAGGGTTTTTAATATATATTGTGGTGACCCACTCCTCTACGCAGTCCAGGTACATTTATTGGTGCGATTCATAAAAGTTCTGGGTTTTTAAGATATTGTGGTGACCCACTCCTCTACGCAGTCCAGGTACATTTATTGGTGCGAATCATAAAAGTTCAGGGTTTTTAATATATATTGTGGTGACCCACTCCTCTACGCAGTCCAGGTACATTTATTGGTGCGATTCATAAAAGTTCAGGGTTTTTAAGATATTGTGGTGACCCACTCCTCTACGCAGTCCAGGTACATTTATTGGTGCGATTCATAAAAGTTCAGGGTTTTTAATATATTGTGGTGACCCACTCCTCTACGCAGTCCAGGTACATTTATTGGTGCGATTCATAAAAGTTCAGGGTTTTTAATATATATTGTGGTGACCCACTCCTCTACGCAGTCCAGGTACATTTATTGGTGCGATTCATAAAAGTTCTGGGTTTTTAAGATATTGTGGTGACCCACTCCTCTACGCAGTCCAGGTACATTTATTGGTGCGAATCATAAAAGTTCAGGGTTTTTAATATATATTGTGGTGACCCACTCCTCTACGCAGTCCAGGTACATTTATTGGTGCGATTCATAAAAGTTCAGGGTTTTTAATATATATTGTAGTGACCCACTCCTCTACGCAGTCCAGGTACAATTATTGGTGCGAATCATAAAAGTTCAGGGTTTTTAATATATATTGTGGTGACCCACTCCTCTACGCAGTCCAGGTACATTTATTGGTGCGATTCATAAAAGTTCAGGGTTTTTAATATATATTGTGGTGACCCACTCCTCTACGCAGTCCAGGTACAATTATTGGTGCGAATCATAAAAGTTCAGGGTTTTTAATATATATTGTGGTGACCCACTCCTCTAGGCAGTCTAGGTACATTTATTGGTGCGATTCATAAAAGTTCTGGGTTTTTAAGATATTGTGGTGACCCACTCCTCTACGCAGTCCAGGTACATTTATTGGTGCGATTCATAAAAGTTCAGGGTTTTTAATATATATTGTGGTGACCCACTCCTCTACGCAGTCCAGGTACATTTATTGGTGCGATTCATAAAAGTTCAGCATTTTTAATATATATTGTGGTGACCCACTCCTCTACGCAGTCCAGAAAGATACCTTGTTGCAACGTTTTGGACTAATAACTATATTGTGAGGTGTTCAGAATACACTGTAAATTAGTGGAAATGCTTGTTATTGAATGTTATTGAGGTTAATAATAGCCTAGGAGTGAAAATAAGCCCAAAAACTTGATTTTTAAACTTTTTATGTTTTTTTGCAAAAAAATCCGAATCCAAAACCTTAAATCCGAACCGAGACCTTTCGTCAAGTGTTTTGCGAGACAAATCCGAACCTCAAAAATAACGAAAATCCGGATCCAAAACACAAAACACGAGACCTCAAAAGTCGCCGGTGCACATCCCTAGTTATTACCATGTTTTTTCCCAGTTGTGAACCTCTGCAGAGTATCCTGGTGCTGTCAAATTAAAATTTAATAATACTAATGCTATGCAAAGGGCTAGGCTTGGTAACACCACCAGGTGCAGCTGTTAGCCATCTTATAAGGGTCAGCAATTATTCAATTATTAGATTCCGCTATTCCCTGACAGAAGATTCAGTAGGACTCATAGGTCAGTAGTTACCAAGGCGACCACAAGTCCCTGCAAATAGTTTTATGTAGTGATTAAAGTGAATACTATACATGCTGTAGTGTCACTATGCTCGTATATGGGTCACCACTGTAGCTCCCCCGCCCCTCGGGTTGAAGCTATATAGATTTTGCTCTTTTTATATGATAGGCTGCGGTTGGGTTTTTAAGGGGTTCACATTCCAGTTTCTATTAATTGTTTTTCTATATTCAGTATTGTTGCAATGTATATTAATTTTGTATTCTCACTGTCTATTTTGTCATTCTTATTTATATTTGTTTTCTGTACAAAAGTTGGCATTTTTCATACATTGTTTTTCCCTAGTTTTAGGTCAAACGTTTTACTTGTTTTAGAAAAAAAGAGACTGCGGCTTATGTACTAACAACATGAATGTGGTGACTTTTGGCATTACCGACATGTAGAAAATCGAACCTCTTCAAACAATAGCATAGAAGAATTTCGACTGCTCTAATTAGTTGCATGGCACAAATCAGACTTCTTTGATAAGTGACACAGAAGAATTCCAACCCAGGAACATACAAGCACTGCCAATGACATTTCTTCAAATGGGCACAGTTACATTGGTGCCATTAAGGGAGTAATGAGAGGACCCGGCGACTCTATAATGTACAAGCCTTTGTAAAAAACATTATACAGTCACCAGGCATTGCAAGTGAAGGATGTCTATGACATATTCCAGATAGGGAATCTGTCAATTAAATGTGTCTATTAAATGATAATAGATTGGAATTAATAACGGGTATAAATGGGCATAAATGTGATGTAACTCAAAGCACACCGATCAATTATTGCTGTAATTTTTCTTACAGTTTACAAAATAAAAGAAAAATTTGATCGGCTGGGATGGGTAACATATCTGTAACACCCCGTTTCTCACCATCCCCAAGCAAGTGCGTGTTTTAAAAAATTTAAAAAAAAACTTGCCTGGCAGCGTAGAATATCCTCTCACCTTGAATTTCTATTGGCACAGTGCCTCCACTTTGGTCAAGTTTAGAAGGCTCTTCATCAGGTAGTGTCCTTTGACAGTGACACCAGAGGGAGACCAAGGAACACACTGCCCCCTACTTCAATACCCCAGGCACACGATGAAAGCAATGGCAATACTACATGATGGGATTTGAAAGCCACCCCACATTTATTGTTTATAGCAGACCTTGAAAACTGGGTTTTGTGTCAAATTTGATTTTTATTACAAAATGAAAATCTATATTGAGAATATATGCTATTATTATTATTATTATTATTATTATTATTATTATTATTATTAATTTTTATTTATAGGGCGCCACAAGGTGTCCGTGGCACCGTACAGGGACAAAAACGAAATACAATACAAGGTGAGACAGCACAGTACAGTAAACATAAAGCACAGTAACTCATTAAGCTCAATGCACAGCTAGTGAGGGTGGGTGGAGTATCCGCAAATGACGGGACCCAAAAGGAGGGCGCAGAAGACAGGGAGACCCCCAGAGAAGGGAGGAGAGCCCTCGAGGAGGAGGGCAAAGTAGCTGGAGAGCAGAGTTAGAAGTGGTGGAAACAGAAGGAGAGATGGCCCTGCTCAGAGGAGCGTACAATCTAAGGGGAGGGGTGGACAGACGGAGAAACGCAGGGGAGAGAGGGAAAGTAGAGGGACGGAGGCAGGGAAGGGGAAAGAAGGGGGAGAGACAGAGGATAAGGTAGGTAGTTAAGTGGGAGACTGGAAGGCTTTAAGAAAAAGGTGGGTTTTTAAAGCCCGTTTGAAACTGGACAGGTTAGGGGAAGTCCTGATGGAGGGAGGGAGCTTGTTCCAGTGGAGGGGGGCAGCGCGGACAAAGTCTTAGCCATTGTTTGCATCAGAATAATATCAGTCACTTTAGCAATACTCTCCTCGCTCAATTCAGCAATATCTAGCCAAAATACTTTTATCTTAACGGTGGTTTATATTTGCTTTCTCTGAGGTGCAATTTTCCTCACATAGGGCCTGATTCATTAAGGAAAGTAAGGCAAAAAAGAGTACGTTTTCTCCTGGACAAAACCATGTTGCAATGCAAGGGGTTCCAAATTAGTTTATTATTTTGCCCATAAGGTGTATATACTCTCTGGTTTTTTTTCATGTAGCACACAAATTCTTGATAGCTTATTTGTACACTGAAATTTAAAGTTGATCTAGGACATGCTCTAAGCCAGATATAAATCTCTCCTCACATTTTAAATGTACCCACCCCACCTCCAAAATAACATGGTTTTGCCAAATTTCAAACTTACTCATTTTTTATTGCTTTACTTTCCTTAATGAATCAGGCCTATAAACTCTTTCTGGTTCTTTCCAACACTATAATGCCATTGAACAACCAGTAGCTAATCAAATAATCAGAATGCACCCAGCACAAAGTATTTCAACAAGCTGGAACAATACCATCTTTCAATTGATGAATTACTAAGGGATTGTCAATGGTTGAAAGATCCATATATACATATACATATATTTCTGTTAAATTATTGTTTTTAACATGTCAATTGAACTCATAGGGTTATTATTTTATTTAGATTGTTTATATTAATTTCTAATTGTTTTAATAACAGTGTTTATAAACTACTATGGGAAAGTTGATACGAATTTCAGGGACCCATGATTAACAATTAGTGAATCTATCCAGCTTTGAAAAAAAAATGCCTAATTTAGGCCCCATGGAGAATAAGGCTAATTACAGTGTATTAAACATAAGAAGTCAACTATCAAGGGTCAGCAAAAGTCATGTGTCTATAACAGGAGCTTCAAGTCACTCTGGCATCCATTCTCTCTGCATTATTATACGGAAAAGCAGTGCTCAATGTTGGGCAGTATGTATAACAAACCAACACTTCTCCACCTCACTTCTTCACAGCCAGGCAAAGCAGGTGAGCTTCATGCCTGAGAGGCACTCCACTCCGCCCGCCTTCCCTGCTTGTCCACCATTGCTGTATCTAATGGCAATGAGGTCACTCCCAACTTTCAACGACAATGGAGCAGGGAGCAAAGAGGAGCGAAAACACTGAAGAAAAGAAGAAGAGGAAGAGAAGAAGACAAAAGAAAGAAGGTCATACAATGGTAATTAAAAAAAAGGAGGGGGACAGAGTGATGAATGAGGGCACAGGGTAATGATGAAGGGGACAGGGTACTGATGGAGAGGGCACAGTGTGATATATGGAGGGGGTACAGTGTGATATGGAGAGGGCACAGTGTGATATATGGAGGAGGCACAGCATGATATGGAGGGACATAGTGATGAATGAGGGCACTGTATGATGGTGGCACACAGTGATATGGAGGGTGCGCAGTGTCATGAATGAAGGCACAGAGTAATAGGGGGGCACAGTGTGATATGTGCCCCTTCCATCACAGTATGATGGAAGGGGCACACTGTGTGTGATGATGTAGGAGGGTGCACAGTGTGATGATAGAGTAGGGTGCACAGTGTCATGATGAAGGATGTAGTAGGATCCTGAGATCTGCCATAATAATGATACAATGCCTTTGATTTAATTAATAACTAATCTAATTTATTATTGGGATATAATGCAATTTGCATCTTTTTTGCTATGTTAGTCACGTCGAATAATACGCACCCGTGACATCTCAGATGTACTTTAGAGGCATTATTTCACTCAACCTTTTGCCTTTTCGCCTAATACCATGCCAACGATAAACAAGGTATCCCAGTTGTTATGCTTGCGCATGCCAACTAGAGATCTGTAAGAGTGAGTGATCCATGTGTTTGACAAGGCTATATATATATTTTTATATATATATATATATATATCGCCTAAATATTACACACATCTATTGACCTCCACCATCAAACAGCCCACCGTTATGTGTTGATCGCTAAATAAATACCAATCTATCATTTACTTCACTATAGTACATTATCTATATAAACATCCATTCATTCTATTCATTCAAGTTATCTAAACATAGAAAACAGGAATAAAAATGCAAATCTTTTACTTTACAAAGTTAATCAAACATACAGTACATAAATACATACATACAATAAAGATAATACATTATAAATTAAACAGACAATGCTAAAACTTCAGAAGTAAGTATATAATATACTATTCTGTTGTGTGTGTATATATATTAATATGTACTAGTGTAGATGCTGTAAGACAGAAACGTATAGGAGTGTATGGTCAGTATTGCTCTTTTGTGTAGTGTGTGTATAGATGTAACAAGAGAGAGAATGTGTTTTAAGCAAGCAGATGTTAGTGTATGTTTAAAACTTGTAAACAAGCACATGTTCGTGCATGTTTAAATGTGTACAAATGTGTTCAAGTGGTAGATAAAGAAAGATTAAATGAGAGAGAGAGAGAAAGATATGAGATAAATGAGAGAGTGCAAAATGCATATGTGTGTACCATGTGGTCCTGTCTAGATAGAAAGATGGGGGATGGGAATCCATTGTAGTGTAGATTGCAAGCATTTCTGGGAAGCCAGCCTTTGTAAAGTATGTGTGAAAAGGTTACTTAAAGATTCAGAAAGTTAATAGAAAATAGATATAAACTGTCACTCACCGGACTTCCAGACCAAGAGTTAGGCCAATTGCCCCTCTGCCGACGCCTGTGTTGCGCCGTGCCCGTCCGCCATCTTGACTATGATTCTGCGTATGTGCTAACCTGGAGGGTCTGTTATAACTTTCCATTGAACTGTATTGGCTATTCATTTGCCTTTTCTCTATTTAAAGCACCTCTGACCCCTCCTTAATTGTCTGATCTTGATTCTCATCTCCTCGTGTCAGCTGTGCTCTCGGTTCCTGTGGCTGTAGTTACTTTCAGCGTTCCTGCCTCCTGTTGTATGCTGTAGTGTCCGCTGCATCTCACCTGTTGGCCAGATACTTCTCAGCCAGCTCCGTGGTAAACCTGCCTCCTGTTGTATGCTGTAGTGACCGCTGCATCTCACCTGTTGGCCGGATACTTCTCAGCCACCTCCGTGGTAAACCTGCCTCCTGTTGTATGCTGTAGTGACCGCTGCATCTCCTCTGTTGACTGGAGACTTTTCAGACACATCCGTGGTAAAGTTATTCATTCATTGACTTTATTCTATTATTGTTTTGTCTAATCATTACTGCTGCATCTCTCCTGTTGGCCGGATACTTCTCAGCCACCTCCGTGGTAAACCTGCCTCCTGTTGTATGCTGTAGTGACCGCTGCATCTCACCTGTTGGCCGGATACTTCTCAGCCACCTCCGTGGTAAACCGCTGCAACTCCTCTGTTGACCGGAGACTTCTCAGCTACATCCGTGGTAAAGTTATTCATTCATTGACTTTATTCTATTATTGTTTTGTCTAATCATTACTGCTGCATCTCACCTGTTGGCCGGATACTTCTCAGCCACCTCCGTGGTAAACCTGCCTCCTGTTGTTTGCTGTAGTGACCGCTGCATCTCACCTGTTGGCCGGATGCTTCTCAGCCACCTCCGTGGTAAACCTGCCTCCTGTTGTATGCTGTAGTGACCGCTGCATCTCACCTGTTGGCTGGATACTTCTCAGTCACCTCCGTGGTAAACCTGCCTCCTGTTGTATGCTGTAGTGATTGCTGCATCCCACTAGTTGGTCGGATACTTCTCAACCTCATCCGTGATGGACTACTTCTGATTCACCATTACTGCCGTGCTATATTCCTCTAGATGGACTACCTCTGATTTACTATCGCTACTGTGCTATATTCCACTAGATGGACTACTCTTGATTCACCACTGCTGCCGTGCTATATTCCTCTAGATGGACTACTTCTGATTCACCATTACTGCCGTGCTATATTCCTCTAGATGGACTACCTCTGATTTACTATCACTGCTGTGCTATATTCCTCTAGATGGACTACTCTTGATTCACCACTACTGCCGTGTTATATTCCACTAGATGGACTACTCTTGATTCACCATTACTGCCATGCTATATTCCTCTAGATGGACTATTTCTGATTTACTATCACTGCCGTGTTATATTCCTTTAGATGGACTTACTTCACTAGCCTCATGTGGGATAACTTTTCTGTTGTTTGTTTGTTCTATAGTTCTGTTTCATCTTGCTGCTGGTTCGGGCAGTTGTTGTTACAACCCTTACATATATACTAATACAATTGTTCTTTTAAATATCATTGCATCATTATTACTGTCTATCTCTATATTAAGCTGTACTCAATTGCTCTGCTGCACTCTCTTGAGGGCTGCGACCTGCGTAGTAACGCTGCAGAAACTCAAACCCTCTTGCGGGGGTCCCTGGAGAAGACCAGTCGCTACGTTAGTCTCCGCGCCTCGAGAGTAGTGGTAACAACTGGCAGAAAGCTGGGTCAAGAACTCTAGTGACCGTGACATAAACTTTACATATATGTGCAAGCAAAGTATATTATAAGTTGCAGGCAGAATACATATAAGGTAAATAAACAGATAAAGATTCAAAGGAAAGTTAATAGAAATACATGCAAGTAAGGAAGGTTATACAGACAGATATAAGAAGATAAAAGTTACAGAGAGATAAGGTATAAGCTTACTGGAGTGTGTGTCCCCTGTGGGCTCCAGGTGTAAGAGAAGTCCCCAACTTCCAAGTGTGTATGTAGTGTGTTCGCAAGAGAATGATTTGTCTACCTCACTGGCTTATAAACCTTTACCCAGAATGCATTGCTTCAGGTGGGAGTTGTTGACCTCTGCCACACCCACGCAACTGGACACTGCCTGCAATGATGACTCACTGCTCTGTGTTTCTTAGCTATGACTTCCTGTCCTGTGAGCACATGTTTTTCCTTTGTTTGAACCTAACTTACTCTGGAGCCATATATGATAGACAATTTCTTTGGTTGAAATGCTCTGGTTTTCAGTGGAATGCTAGCGGCCATTATGCGTGGCTTAAGCCCCGCCCACCATGACTGCGTCATCAGCGGCAATATAGGAACTCCTTCACAAAGGAGATGGCACAGTGCGATGAAGGTGGGGGCACAATGTGATAAAGGAGGCTGCAGTGTGATGAAAATGGGTGCAGTGTGATGATGGAGGGCCAAAAGTGTGAATTACGTAGTTTAAGGGAATAATAATAGCAGGTACAGTGATAGATAGAGAAGATCAAGGAGTAAAGCAGGACAGAAAGAAGCAGGATGTGAGGCATAGGGGAGAGCAGGAAGGGAGGGAGGGGATAGCTGCAATGAAGATAGGAGCACATAGGAACAGAGAAAGGAAACAGATAAGGGAAAGATAAAGGGTCACATGAAACATATAAGGGAGATATTTTGGATAGATTAATCATAATATGGAGATATTAGGGAAAATGTAAGTACACAAAGGAGAAAAGAGGGAGAGCTAGAGGGGCACAGAGGAAGGGTAATTTGACAGAGGAGAGGTGGAGAGGTGGGGACACAGGGTGAATCGCCTTGCATCATTTAATATGCTTTATATTATACTATATAGTGTTAAAATACATATAAAATTAATTTACCTCTATCAAAATCCCTAAACCTTTGGGGGGCCTAGGTGGCCCCCAGCCATTCATTTCAAAGTGAACCAGCAATTCTAAATTTCTACTTCGACCACTGGGGCAAAGTCCCACTGACCACTAAGAGATAATAATCAGGCATGGACAAACAAGAGCAAATGCCAGTTAGAGATTTGTTGGATTTTAATTGCTACCTTAGAATAATCCCAATTTGAACCTTTATGATTGCATGTAATTAAAAACTTTTCACTGCAACAATTGGCTTATTGAATAACACATCTAGATTTGTTTGTATTGGATGGAATGTGGCCTACATGGGTTGTCTTATTAATAACTCAATTCGATCAATTACTTTTTGTCTGAAAGCCCTGTATGAGTATTTGTTAATTTAATTCATAATTCCCATGTAAAGTAAGACCTAAGTATGCACTGAGGACATTAGTGATGTATGTGAGTTACCCAGGCACATTCCTCCATTCTCACACCATTTGCATATCTACTTCAGCCACAGTCATCTGCTTGAGTGGTGTGGGTGCTTCAGTACCCATGATATTTCTGCTGCTGAAGGCACTAACCATGCCTATGCATTAAATATTACAGTCATGTGGGGTAAAGGCAGGGGCAGGCTGGGATGGGGGGCACGGTGGCATCTGCCCCCTCAGCCGGTCCCATAGAGGGCTAACTTTGGATTGGTCACTGAGCCATCTGCATTTTCTCCCTTTAAAATAGGCCTCTGAGTTGAGTCTTGCCTCCTGGGCTGAAATTTGCCAGCCCTCCCCTGGGTAGAGGGTAAGATGAGCATCGCCAATCATTTTAAAAAGCTGGCTCCAATGAATTCAGCACATGTGTTTCAGCATGATCTGAAACCAATGTTTTGCAACATATCAGCAGTCGGGGGTCGCTGCTTCCTCCACTATGCATCTTTAAGTTAGTGGCTTGCCAATTCCCATCTACTGGACTTGTATGCTATGAACATTATTTTATTGAGATATCAGTGACTGTGTTATATCTGGATCAATGCAGCATTTATACCCACTGCCATTTGCCTCCCAGTAGCTAGACTAGTCCAGGTCTATATACCTAGGGTTGTCTGATTTTTTATGTATGTTCAATTGATGCCATACCATATGTATGTATATAGAAATCAATGCCTCATAATATAAATACTGTGGTTTAATTGGAGTATTTTATTTGTCTGTATTAATGTATTTTTATGTATTTTAACCAGGATTCAATAAATTGTGATAAAACTAACATTAAATGTTATCCCACTAATTGAACCGAGCCTCTTGCTCACAGCCAAATACAAGATATAGAAAAATACGAATTGTATTCAAGATAAAAGAATACAAATTTTATTATTAGCATTGCACTTGGAATAATACATAAGTCAATGAGCGCTTAACTTTCAGTATATTATTAGTTCGTAGAGAGGGATAACCTGTGTTAATGCTGCTCTTGCAACAGTAGGGGTAGAGCGCAACTCCTCCCCCCCCTCCCCGTTTTTGCCAAACACTCCCGTTAAACACACTACCACACAGATGCAGAGAGTCGCGTCTGGGCTCTCTGAACCTGCGCGGTAGTGTGTTTTTCACTTTGAGCAGGGCAGATGAGAGTAGGAGTTCCGGATCCGGATATCCAACCGCCCAGAGGAGCATGAGCAGGTTAGTAACTAAGTGCGCAGTCAGCCTGTCATTTTAAAAGAGAAGGATGAGCACACTACATTCTTTATATACTACACTATGGTGCTAGCTGTCCTTCGTGGGCTGACCACTCTCCCTTTAGTGTCTGGTCTCGCCTCTATGATGGCTGGCCACACCCCCTCTGATGGGCCCCTAGCGTTGCAGACCCCCGGTGGGCCCTTCATGCCCCAGTCCGACACTGGTTGCTATAGGCAGCATCTCCACTTTTTCAAACCCGCAGTTTGATAATTTTACCCCTCACACTTTTCACACTCATCTCTTAAAATAATGTGTGCTTCTAATGTTCCATAGGTTATTCCTGTCCAGTACATAACTTGCTAAACAAACATTTGTAGGAAATTAAATTAAATATGAATTAAATAGTTGCTCTGACCATAGTCAAACATACTTAAAAAGTGTTGTATATGTGACTAGCATCAATGATACAGAGAAATATGCAATATTGTTAAAACACAATAAAATAAATATTAGTTGTAGTGGTTGCTGGTAAATGTGTTATAGGGAAAATGGGCATGTGACAGCTCAGATTACTATTTTTTTCCACAACTTTTCCATCAGAGTCTACGGTGGGGGAGATTCAATTACTTCCTGAGTTCCATATCAATATCACACGGTGTTACCACATGATGCTTTGGTAAAGATCCTCATTCTATTTTTGTTTGCACCTCATAGAGGTGCTAGCAGAAAAGAGCAAAGTTTTCATTACTGTAATTGATGGTAATGTGTGAATAGCCATAGCAAATTTGAGCCCCCCCTCCCCTATGAATGATATTTCTTTTATATCAGCAACTAAGTATTACAGCAGTTCACCTTTGTGTATATAAATACCAACAATCTGTAGACTCTCTTTCTCTGATTACCATTATGGTTGTATGTTGTCCTGAGTAGTTACAGAAAAGATTCTTTACTTGTTCACTTTGTTGATGACTGTAAAAGATTAAAAACTAAATACATTTAAACTAGTTTTGAGTGTATGCACTTTATTTTAAATCAATTTGTTTTATTTTAACAAAATGTTTGCTTTGCGTTTGAAAATGCTATATTGACCACAGGATATTAGAGAAAATAATATTTTTCCGGTCGCAGAGCAGAGTTATGCCAGCACTGACCTTCTGTCCGTCCTCTTTCATTTCTATACTACCCATTCATTTTAAGGGCTGGAATGTCAAATGTCTGACTAAGTGACAGCCTTGACACTGACATTGACAGTGGATCTTTATCCATCTATATAGGAAGGTCCAAAATTAAATGCTTTTCCAGTCCTTTAATTTAGCGCATTGATTGTGTTGACCTTAAGCCACGAAGAATGAAAGGTAATACGAATTAAGACTGAATAGGGACATAGAACACTCTGAATTATTCACTGTGATATATCAAAATGATATACGAAAATATTCGTGTGTGACTGCATATGCCTATATAATATATAAGGAGGGTAATTTTTTTTTACGCACTACACATTTACTGTTGATGTTAATGTTACACATGGGTATACATCATAAACAGGGCAAAGACAGAGGAACTCTACTTAGCTTCTGAAGCTATGCATAATAAACACTGTACTTGTGCATCTATAGCCTCTATAAGCAGCCAGAACAACGCTATAGAACACCACTCATCCACCATATTTTGCACATCATGAAGTAACAGGAAGTTGTGTGAAATCCGGCTACACAAACACTTACTTGAGATGCCAAGACCAAGGGCCTGATTCATTAAGGATCTTAAATGAAGAGGATTCTTATTTCAGTCTCCTGGACAAAACCCTGTTACAATGCAAGGGGTGCAAATGAGTGTTCTGTTTTGCACATAAGTTAAATACTACCTGTTTTTTCATGTAACACACAAATACTTGATAGCTTATTTGTACACTGAAATTTAAAGTTGATATGTGTGTGCTACATGAAAAAACAGTCAGTATTTAACTTATGTGCAAAACAGAACACTCATTTGCACCCCTTGCATTGTAACATGGTTTTGTCCAGGAGATTGAATAAGAATCCTCTTCATTTAAGATCCTTAATGAATCAGGCCCAAAGTGTGGTACCCCCTTTGCTGTTGCTTTCCTTTTCAGTCCCAGCTATGGCGTGGATGTGACGTCCGCGTCCCCGAATGCATACGTGCTTAGCACAGTTGTGTGGAGTGGACACTAGTGTAGAAAATGGTGCTGCAGTGCAAAGTCAATATAATTGTTGGACACCAGAACATCTGATAAAAACAAGTTCTATTTACACTTCTCCTCCTGCATGCGTGATAAGCTTACTGGTTGCAATAGAATATATTCACACAAAGCAAAATTCGTCCAGCACATATCATAAAAGTTGCACTCATGTTTCTCCAAATATCTCCAGCACAATAGTTTAGCGGCTGTTAAATGATATATGTTTCACTCAGACTCCTTCACCTTCTTGTACAGTACTTGTTACAGCAATTTACATGGCACATTGTATATCAGTAGTTTTACTGTGAGCAGTAGTTACACACAGATCTATGCGACAGCTGGCAGCCATCCCCTAAACCAGGGATTCTTCCAATTCATGTAGCTGGCTATATGCAGCAGCTCCCCTTACAGTGTGGGGGCACTTTCACGGGGGCTTTCCTCCTGTTGCTGCTCTAACAATCATCCCCCATATCCAGGGACTCTTTCTCTTTCAGCCACACAGCTCCTGGCTGAGCTCCTCCCACAGTGAGGGTCATCCAGGCTGCTCCCCTTACATCCATCCCAATATCCAGGGACTCCCTTACTGCATCCACACTGCTCTACACAACACACTCCTCTCCAGAGGTCATTTCCCTCCACTCTCAGGTTGCAAGTGACTCCAAACTGCTGTGCCATGTAAAACATCTCACATATTTACAGTGATAAACACAGTGACCTTCACACAGCAGTTTATCTCCAAAAGTTCTCCTGACTTGCTGGGGCCATTGGGGCCATTGTTTGCTGGAAGCTCTCCCCCTCTAAACAGAACTGTGTCCTCATGGCAACCACCACACATCCACCCCATATGATACGTCCTATGGGCTTTTTCAAAACTCAATGCCTTACAGCCTCCACAGCGCACCTGCATCTCTTTTAACGGGGCTTTCTTCATGGAGACTCTCCCCCCAAACTTTTTTAATATAAATAAGACCTCGCATCTACCCACCATGCTGCACATGCTTCCCGAAATGCTTTTTTTCCTATCCTTGGTCCCCAGCAAGACCGCACTTCCCCCAGATGACCTTGTCTGCTGCATATCTCCCAACTGTCCCGATGTCAGTGGAACAGTCCTGATTTTAGGGCTCTGTTCCGTTGTTCTGGTAGGGACATATTTGTCGCAATGAGTGTTAATGTTGGGGGAAGGGAGGTATGTAGTGGCAGCCAACCCTCCGGGGAGTGGCCACGCCTACCATGCCGTGACCACGCCCTCTTTGCAATTTGGTCACGCCAACTCTCCTGCTGTCGGGGATAGACATGTTGGACGGTATGCTGTTGTCACCAAGGGGATGGGACCACACACACAATGATATCGCAAGCAATACCCTATTTGGTCAAAACCCCACCTACATTACAATTAAGCCCACCTCTTAGTGGCCCAAGGTAAGCTTAGCATATATATTTAAATATAATTATTAATCATTAAAATACATTGAGATGACAAACTGAACACATTTCAAATCCCGGATGTATTTGTAAACTAAGCTGCAATGCAATGCCATTTGTTGTAAGTGTCTTATGTAAAATGATCCAGCAATTAGCACACACATAGACAGGCCTGTAGGTGAAAATCTCTCTATCTGGGCAGCACAGTGGCCTAGTGGTTAGGACTTGTGCCTCACAGCACTGGGGTCATGAGTTTAATTCCCGACCATGGCCTTATCTGTGTGGAGTTTGTTTGTTCTTCCTGTGTTTGCGTGGGTTTCGTTCGGGTGCTCCGTTTTCCTCCTACACTACAAAAAACATGCTGGTAGGTTAATTGGTTGCTATCAAAAATTGACCATAGTCTGTCTCTGTGTGTGTATGCTAGGGAATTTAGACTGTAAGCTCCAATGGGGCAGGGACTGATGTGAATGAGTTCTCTGTACAGCGCTGCGTTATTTGTGGTGCTATATATATAACTGATGATGATGATGATGATTTTCTAATTAGATCTGTAAACGTTTACATATCCCTTTGTTTACATACAGTTGCGTCCTACAAGATCACATGGCATATCTTGTCCTAAAGAACCACTAAACCTAAAAATAAGTAATAGGAAAAGATCTGCTGAACACATATATATAGGACCTGATTCATCTTCGGATGTATGTCTATACAATCCATGTCCAAGCGCAACTGCCTACAACTTAAAGGGCAGAATGGGGTGGTGAATGTGCAGACAGACGTAGGCAATTTACAGTAAGGACGCGCCTACACAGATCAATTGATTTAAGTTCAGGTCATCTTGTACATATTTTGTTTTTAGCCGTATCATTATCACCAGCTACAGGGCAGGTGTAAGCGCCGACTGAGATATACATATGCTTGCCAGAACATGTGTTTGCAAGTAAGAGAAAATATTATTATATATTTAATATTAATAAATAAAATAATATTATTTTATATACAGTAAGCATTAAGAGCATCTTGATTTATGTATTTAATGTAAAAAAATATATCAATATTTCCATAACAATTGCAGTATTAAGAGTTGAGATGTGTAGCAAAAAAATTATTTTTAAAAATTATTATTGCAGCACATCAAGAAATTTGTACAGGGGGGGGATAATATATCATTAAGATAAGCTAAAGTAATAAAACTGAGGTTTTCATTTCCGGATGGAAGGTAAAAGTCGTATGAGTTCAGAAATCTGGAGTCACTTTGCTGTGGGGTGTGAAGTGTGTCCAAGTAGTGGATCATAAATCCAGGTGTTAGATTGAGCCCTTGTGTCAATGACTGGAATGTTCTCATCAGCTTAAATTTCCAGATTTTTCTCTCCCTGTCATTTTTAAAAAGATCTTTCATTATTTGGACTTTTAAAAGTCACTTACACAAAGTAAAAAGCAACATAACAGGCACTTGCGTCCAACCACGGAAATCATGCCAACATGTCAACACCGACTACGGTCTTTAGGGAACTCAATGAAATGTCGATATAGTAGAAATAGATCAGCTTTGTGGACTTGCGTAGTGTTGAGATGTGATTAGTATATTCGAAATAAATACTATATTGAGTGTACTGTGCAGAACTGTTGTTAGGGACATACCATATCATTTGGATTTATATTATTTATATATATATATATATATATATATATATATATATATATATGGATAATATAAATATATATATTATATATATATATATAAATATTAATAATGTATTTTAAAATACACTATGATGTAGGTGACCACTAATGTGTGTGTTGTTTCTTGTTTTAAAAATGATGTTTACACTTGTGTGTGTGCTATTAATATTTAAATATTTAATGTTTCTTTGGGATTTTACAGGTCCCTGCTTGCCTTTACAGCCATGGAGTATGCTTATGCTTGTAGTAATACTGCTATATAAAATTTTAGGGACTTAAAACCTGGTAGAAAGGGACAAATGTATCTGAGATATTAGTTTATGTTCCAAATGTCCCTTCATTATGTCCCAAATTTACCTGAATACACATTTTCATTTATTTGTGTTACAAAACACTCACACCAATGTATCTAACAATTTTTATTTATATTAAGTAAAGTAATAGTAATAAAAAGAAATAAACAAAAAACATTTGAATAATAATTTTCAAGCATCTTTACATGCTTGTTTAATTTTTTTCAGTTTTTTTTTTAAATCTAAAGAAGGGATGGGGGAGTATCAACTGGGGGCTAGAATCTGTGGCAGGGGTGCGGGAGTCCAGGGCAGAGGAAGTTGGAGTGGGCCCTTCGGCTCTTGAGGTCAAAATATCTTTATTAGCTTTCAAAATAAAAAGTGCAAATTTAATTAGCAAGTGTACGCCATTTTTCAAACATTTCCGGAGATCAGCAGAGGTGTGAAGTGTTACATAACTTGCAACTCTGCAAAGGTTCATATTATGCTAAATACAGTAGGAGCCAGAGGACTAGCACTTTTGGATGGCATATTATATTTATTTTTAGATAGATAGATAGATAGATAGATAGATAGATAGATATTCATTTATTTATTTGTGGGATGGCCATGGGGGGATGGGGAGGGGTTGGTGGCGAGTTGATTTCCACAAAACACTTATCTGGCCTATCATGTCTGAAAACTGTGGAATGGCTAAGGTAGGTCTAGGGTTATTTTTATGTGTGAAATCAAAGCTTTCTGATTACTACACCGGCCCCCAAACCCCACAAAAATATCCTTAATTGTAAACTCAAGATACTTCCTCCCGCTCCTCCTCAGGGACCTCTACCTGGGATTCCTCCAGGTCCTCCCTCTGGGGCTTCCTCCCTGTATTCCTCCATGGATTCCTCCTTGGCCACCTTCTCCCTGTCCTCCTCCCTGGAAGCAGCACCTCCTTGCTGCTCCACGGTTCTGCAGCGGAAAAGGCTCTGATGTTCTGTTTGAATAAATATGAGAGATTAGCTTACTTGAAAATGTTATCCCTAGTTCATACTTACATAGAGATAGGAAGATATTGTTAGATTACATTCTGAAAAAATGCATTTCCACACATAGACAATTGAATGGCTTCAAAATTGAAAAAAAGCACTAGTGACAGATGGACTTGCCCAATGGATGAACTTTTGTTATCTCATTTACATAGTGATTCAGAAACATCATTACTTCCGGATACAGTTAGTGACAGAATAATTGACAGGTAAGCCAAACATATTAACAGGTGGTATTTGTGTAATGCTTTGCAATTTGTCAAATTAAGCCTATTACCAGGTAGAAGCATTGCATAAATTAATACTTGATGTATGTATATTATAATACATATATATCTATAATGCACTTTAATTTGTTATTTTCTTTTACTTGTGAATACTGGAGAACTCACTTCTTCTGATCTCTGCCCTTAGATCTTCCAATAACTGAGGCTGGCACCTCTGCAAGTCGCTCCAGCGAAGTTGGAGCTGGACAACCGTCCACCACCGTTGTACCACAGCCTAATAAGGCAGCGGATGGCTAGATAAGTCCTTAATTTGTCTTCATTTAAAATGTGCCGGCCCCTAGGCAGGTACAAGTCATGCATCACCTGGGTGAGAACGCGGAGTTCCCATTGTGCGAGAGTCGCAGGTCTCATTTTTATGAGAGAATATTTATCCAATATTTGGTACTGTAAATTGATTCTCAGTACACGTATGTCACTCGTGGATCTCTGCCTGTCAATCATTCTCGGTCAGTAATAGTATCCTAGCAATCAAAGAGCAGAGCTGGTCCTTTGCTAATCGTACACTGTTATTTGCAAATGATTGCATCCACATAACACCAATGATAACAATAAATCATAATCAATTTCTAATGTATCTGTTTCTTTTTTGGAAAATAATACACAGTTTGAATTAAATCACAAAACAATTGTCTGTTTTTGATCTTCCAGAGTGTAAATAGCGTGATTTAGACCAGAATGGAAAACTTAATTACCAAAAAAATAGGCCTCTAAGACATTTTGCCTGAAGTCAGCTTCCTCCACAGTTTCAGGAGGGCTGAGGTCTGCGTCTACCTCCTCCTCCCCAGCAACCTCGGCCTCCACCCCTGGAACTCCACTCCTGATGGGAATGTTGTGGAATTCCACACACAGATCAATGATGCTGCATACTTTTCTCAGCGCACACATCATTGCCCCACCAGATAGGCCAAGGCATTAATATCAGGCTTTTAACACTCCAAAAGTCTGCTCCCCGACCTATCCTGTGGCTGTATGCGCTGAGTTGTACGTGACGTCATGCTCTGTGTGTGGGCTCAAAATAGGAGTGAGGAGCCCAGGGCGGAATGAGTAGGTGTTATCTCCTATTTAGGGTGAAAAGAGAGACAAAGTGACCAAATATTAGTCCAGACTTCAAAAACATACAAAAATATACTTATGGCATATGCTAACATCATATTGTGGGAATGATAGTGATAGTGTTAAATCTCAAATTACCATCTAAAGCCTGGATTCATTATTGAAAGGAAAGTGAAAAAATTATTACATTTGCTCTATTGGCAAACCATCTTCCATTTGTGGGCGAGGGAATTTTACAATGTGATTTTAGCTTTGGGTAGGGCATGTCTAATATCTATTTTACATTAAAATTTTGGGTCCAAAAAATCAAAAAAAGAAAAAAAGAAAAAAGAGAGCAAAAATAATACGAGTAAGACACATTTTCGCATCTGTATACAATTATGACCACATTAGCAGTCAATGCATTTGTTTTATGCGTTTTAATTTTTTTTTATTTTGGCTGATTGCTTAAGTGCAAATTTTGTTTTTAAATAAAAAAAATTGCTAAGGTGCATGTAAGCAAAAAATGCTTACTTGAACCTTTGCTTAAACAGGTGGGCTTGGAGATGTAACAACCTTTAAAATGTGTCCCCATGCAAAGTTCTGGATTTTTACAGGTGCTCTAGAGTAGGGATGTGCACCGGCCACTTTTGGTGTCTCGTGTTTTGTGTTTTGTATTCGGATTTGCTTGAGGTTTTGGGCTCGGATTTGTTTTGCAAAACACCTGAAGAAAGGTTTTGGTTCGGATTTAAGGTTTTGGATTCGAATTTATTTTGAAAAAAACATAAAAAGTGCTAAAAACCAGTTTTGTGGGGTTTTTTTTCACTCCTACGCTATTATTAACCTCAATAACATTCAATAACAATCATTTCCACTAATTTCCAGTCTATTCTGAACACCTCACAATATTGTTTTTAGGCCAAAAGGTTGCACCGAGGTAGCTTGAGCACATAATGCCAAAAAAAGAGGTACAAGATGGAATTGTTCTGGGCCCTCCCTCCCACCCCTCGCGAGGTTTGACGCGAGACTTGGACGACAGAGCCTCGTTTTCATTTTTCTTGCCCGCCGGAAATATCCGAACAGTGCTCGGATCCCGTTCGGATCAGCACTGTTCGGGTGGGCTCGGATTAGCGGAATCCGAGCCTGCTCATCTCTACTCTAGAGCTGTCAGAGACTCCTGGGGGTAATTTGGCAAGGAGAAAATATAGCCTACCTGGAGTTTTCTCTGGCATTAGAGCTTTCTCCCTTTTGTAAATGTGTCCCATATAATCCAGAAATGGTTGTTTTTGTTGTTATTGTCAGAGATCTGGGGATATATTTACTAAACTGCGGGTTTTAAAAAGTGGAGATGTTGCCTATAGCAACCAATCAGATTCTAGTTATAATTTATTTAGTACATTCTACAAAATGACAGTTAGAATCTGACTATTTGCTATAGGCAACATCGTCACTTTTTCAAACACACAGTTTAGTTTACCCCTAGGAGTCGTGCAATACCTTCAGTGGGTTGCCCGTTGCACTATTCAAGTGCATCTAAGGCAGGAAAGTGCATCTATATTACATACCCATGTAATGAATCAATTCATATTTACAATAGTGACACACTTAATAAAGACAGCCCTGATTTCCCCTCACTGTCATAATTATTTTATGACAGTGAGGGGCAGCAGTGTTGAGTTTATATGTTCTCCCATGTTTGCGTGAGGTTCCTCCAGGTGCTCCAGTTTCTTTCTACATATTGGTAGGTCAACAGGCTTGTGACTAAATTAATCCTACAATGTGTGCTGGTCTGTGTGATAAGAAATATAGATTATATGCTCTACTGGGGCAGGGACTGATGTGAATACATAAATATTCTCTGTATTCTCAATATATAGATGCTATATAAATAGCTGCAAATTAATGAATGAATGACATAAGTGAGGCTTAAATTATCAGTATTTTAGGGGAAAAGTGAAAAAGTTGCAATTAATTAGCATTGTTTTCTTACAGTCACCTTCTTCCATGTGTATTTACATCTGGGCCCGCAATCCTACAAAGTAGGCAGATAGTGATTTTACTCAGTCAATTACCAAAAGCAGAGTGTGGCAGAGTGTGGGCAGACCTATATGTGTATAGGCACATAATAAAATGTGCTATGCATCCACTTTATCCACGTTAGGTAATAAATATGGCTTCCCCCTGCAATTTTATTTAGTTACACTTAATGCCCAGCAGAACACATTATTTTAAAGTAAAAAAAATCATAGTTTATTTCTGGTTGTATTTTCATTTTAAATAATTTATCATTTTATATTATACAACGTTTATCATTTATGAGTCCAAGATAGCAACAGATAGCAGATAAAATTGTCAATTCTCAGTTAAAATATTATAATGTAAAATGCAAAGTTAATGACAAAACTGGTCCAGTGATCATCATTTTTTGTACCAATTGAAATCTGAATGGTTTTTTTTTTGTACCTTTTGCTTATCACTCTAATCTTATTTGTAACTATTGTTCCCCATTATCTCTACAGCAGAGGGGAGCAGTGTAATTAATTTAAACAAAACATTTAATTTATGCAATACAGATTAGCAGTTTATTTTCAGCAAGAAGGTGAAAGTCTCTGTACACAATACAAAGCATAGATATTGCTCAAAAATTTTATCTTATTATCTTGGATAATGTTAATTAATATAATACGTATTAGTCACTTCCTACACAATAGACATCAATTAGAACAAGAATTGCATGTTGAACGTACAGTGCATAAGCTGAAAATACATAAATGGTAACATAATATTGAAGCCAGGTTTTCTTGCAGTTTCTTATCTCTGTTTCAGTGTTGATATTAGACCTTGAGGGGGTCATCTAGAGTCGGGCATAAGTCTGATTCGTCAGCGCAAGAGGCGATTTTTCTTCCTGTGCATGTGCAGTAGAATAATTTGCGTCTCAGTCTGCTTTGGTGCGACTTGCGTTTGGATTTGAATCAGGCCAATAGTGTTTATGTTATTTTGCTCCAGGAAAGAGCAGCTCATTTTTTAACAATGCTTTACTATTGAAATAAATTATTATTTTTTTCTAAATGGTTTAACACAATTAGATTTCCTACCCTACAGTTTTTAAAAAGCTATATACAATATTTAGGGCCACCAGGGCAAAAGCTAAAGTCTACACTATGGTTGACTGTAACACCTGTCAAATAATCAGTTTCCTACTTGATTCTCCAGTTTCTGCAGACAAAATACCTCTTATAAATGTTGTGAATACGCTACACAAAGCCAAATCCAAAGGTAGTGAGATTACATTTATTCTCTAGGACTTTTTGATGCCAATTTACAGTGTTAATGACTCTTTACTCTCATAGGATCTTCAGGATCCACTCGGCATCCACGACAATACATTTCTTGATTTATTTCTTCTTCATTACTTATATTAATAATTAGTCTCTTTTGACAATTCAGCCTCTACTATTAGGCTGGGTACACACTACAGTATTTTCAGCCAATTACGGAGCCAATCAGGCGATAAACGACCATTTGGCCGGATATCGCATTAGTGTGTACGGTACAACGATGAACGATTATCGCTCCAAAGCACATTGTATCGTTTCATTTGATTTTTAAACTGGACTAAAAATGTTGCTCAATGATGGAAAGATGTCGTTCCAATTCTGCAGTGTGTATGCACTCACAACCGGCAGTGTCCATAGATCTCTATGAAGTGTGCAGTCACAATCTTTTCAGCCAATGATTGACAGATGATAAGCACAGATCTAAAGGTAAATCGTGTAAAATGTTTTTAGTGTGTACATATGAATTGGAATGCTGATGGAGACAGTTTTTTTAATTGTTGGTAAAATCGTTAAGGATATCGCATTGGGAGAAAATTTGTATTGTGTGTACCCAGCCTTATGACTGTAAGTTTAACTCAAGGATCAGCTAAGTTCTTTTTTGTTCTCTATATAACTTGTTTAAGTGGATATTAATTTGACACGGCTTAAGCTTAATAAAAACAAAAGCTCTTATTCTATCCAAAATCCTTGTTCTGAAGTTTCATTAAGGGTTATAGTTAACAGATCCACTACTGGGTAGGCTTTCAATATTTGTTGACTATACATATTTAATTATCATTTACAAATTCCAGATACAGTCATCTCTCTGTCACTTCTAGAATATTAATGCATGCCCTAATTTGGTAAGGCATTGACTATTGTAATCTTTTTTTTAAACATTATTTTTTATTATGCCAAAGGACACAAGTGTTCATACAGGATAATATATAAATAAAAACTTGTATCTGAAATGGCATAAGGTTTTACAACATAAGTAAATAATTATACAAGAAAGTCATTACAACCAGATGAGATTAAATGCGTTTGTTTTATAAATCTGAAAGGATTTAAGTATGGAGATGCATGTTGTGTAATATGTAATAATAGAATTAGGAATATAAATATGACAATAGCGCACCAACCCCGTGCCAAGTTTGAGACTTGCGTGCTGCTCCTAGTAGAGATTCCCAGTCTCTTATAGAATAATCACAAAAGCAAAACTATAGTGCACAGCAAATCCAGGGAATTGCGTACAGAATGAAAGTAAATGCTAGAAACGTGATGTCAACATATGTAAAATAGTATTCTGAATAAACTAGTAAACTATATGCAAATAATGTCACAAATGTAAATGTAAATGTAACCCTGAGTGGATAATAATAGTCTTGCTGGGCCTGATTCATTAAGGATCTTAACTTGAGAAACTTCTTATTTTTTCATGTAGCACACAAATATCAACTTTGAATTTCAGTGTACAAATAAGCTATCAAGTATTTGTGTGCTACATGAAAAAACAGTCAGTATTTAACTTATGTGCAAAACAGAATACTAATTTGCACCCCTTGCATTGTACCATGTTTTGTCCAGGAGACTGAAATAAGAAGTTTCTCAAATTAAGATCCTTAATGAATCAGGCCCACTGTGCTGAAGTGTTATGATCAATTGATAATCGGACAAGAGGGAAAAAGTCCAATTCCTTTGTTGTGTTAATCCAATAGTGGTTCATACAGGTGTCAGAGAATGACCCATCCCAGTGTGGAGATAATGTCCCGGAATAAAGCGTCCAAGTGCACATAAAAATAACAGGAAGAGTTGAATTAATATCTTGTATAAAGCACCCCAAAGAGAGAAATCTGTCACTTACATGTAAAGGGGGGACGTCACTCCTCTGTTAATGATCGTGTGGGCTGCGTCTGATGTTTGCATTCGTAAGCCCGAATGAAGCCAACTGCACGTGTTAGGAAGTATGCGTGCACTAACCAGTGTCTCCAATAGAACTATTGGGCAAATCAGCCAAATAGATGTAAAAAACAACTTTATTAAAAAGAACCTCCATGGCAACTGTCACAATAAAATAGTAGGATAATATGCAAGGCTATAGAGCTGTCTTGCTGAACAGTATTCTGAGGCTTAGGGGGGAATTCAATTGGCTGCATTACTGCCAAAAAGTAACGCGGCCTGTGCACTATTACCGATATTGCGGCACTAGTGCGCATTATTACCGTTAATATGATAATCTTTAACGCTGGTTTTTGCTCGCAGCACAGGGCGCCGCAATCAGAAATCAGGGTTAAAACTACCGCATTAACGGTAATAGAATTAACGCTGTGTTGAGTGCGGCCGGATTGAATTCCCCCCTTAGAGAACTGAGAATCTATGGTTACCTTCTGAGAAATGTTAAGCCCATTCAGGAATAATTCCCCAAATTGTCTTGGCAGGATGTGAGCTAGGATAGATTTCTTTGCTGCTGCGAGTTCTGAAGTGGTCTTAGTTCGAACCAGGAGGAATGGAGTAGGGACAACTAGAAGGGGACTTGCTAGTAAGTGGAGGGAGAGAGGAAAGAGGTGAAGGGCCTGAAGGGCAGGCTGTAGATCTATTTTGAGTGGGGTGGCACGTATTGTACGTCTGCGGTGTCAGTTGGGGGAGAGCTTCTAGCCAATAGGGGAACAGATATACAAAGATTAGGGGAGAGGATGGTAGAGAGAGCCGGAGTGGAGGCATGGCAGAATCTCAGAAAGAGTGTATCAGTGGCCTGCGGGACCAGCCTAAGGTGCTGGATTTGCAAGAGTGAGGGAAGTCAATGGAAATTGTGTTACGCCAACTGCTGAATCCCAAGAAGCCAACAACTAATATGAAACAACTCAGCAATACTCACAAAATGTGTAAAAGATTTTACAACTTCTTGTGAAGGTAAGTTAACATGTACAGCTATTGAGGTATTTCAGGAAATGGAGGAGAAGGCTTATATCAAGTTCTGTGTAAGAGTAGAGTGAAACTGTAACTAAAACCTAGAGTAATGGTCAGGATTGCTAGATGAGAAGAGGACTAGTGGACTGTCCCCACTCGAACACCTGAAGCCACCCCTCCCCCAAGTGGATTTCATTTTTAGAGATCTCATTAATGGTAGGCTATATGATGAGGGAGAAAAGCAAAAAGAAAAATGGCAGGTGGAGAGAGATAAAAAGGGAGGGGGTTGGGAACATGACATGAAATAACATGATTTTGCTTACAGTTCAGGTAAAGTAGGGAGAAGGGTCGGTGAAAATCAGGGTCCTGTTTTGCATGGGAGAGAAATCACAGCACTTGTAAGAGGAAGCTAGGAGAGAAACAAACACTAAATATATTTGGAAACCATTATAGTCTCTTTCTTTGCTCGGTATGTGGCCCTCTTTTATTGTTTACACATTGGTCTAGTCAGGAGACAGAGCTTTCGAGGAGCCCAGGTTTGTAGAGTAGTCGTATCTGGGCCAAAGGGATTCTGTGGTTCTTAAGCGTAGTGTGTCCTTCAGGCATTTTGATTTTTTGGACATTTTGTGTGATATTCCTACATAGTTTACCAAGAGGTGGAACGTACAGCTCCAGCAATAGCGGATTTTATGGTTTCTCAGGGATTTTGTAATGTTTATGAGTCTTCTCCTCTTCTTCAGGATAGAAGGGGTTATTACATCTTGGTATATCTGCAGGTTGTCGCCTAATTAGGAGACTGATGGAGCATTGAGGACCAAAGCCAGAAATTGGTCGTGGAGTAGTGAAAGTACAGTGCTGCATTCCTTCGTGGTTGGTCAGGTGGAGGTTTAGATCTCAATGCATGGTGGTTTGTGTGTCAGGGAGGCATTGCAGGAATTGCCCCTAGAGGTATTTTGGGAGTATGTCACTGTATTCTGACTCTGGGATATGTTTGAAGTATGATTTTCAATGGCATCTATATAATATTTTATGGTCTCCAGTTCTTGGTGGACATCTGCTAATTTTTGTTCAGTAGTCTCTTGGTACCTACAGATATCACAACTTTGTGTTCTAGGGAATCCATGTTCATTCCCAGGGCTGCCATGTCTGATTTAAGCACTTGGATCTCAGTTTGTATTGTGGGCTACATTAGTTTCATAAGCTCTGGAGTTTTCCTTTCTCAAAGATTGATAATTCTGTTATTTATTTTTTACTATGAGACATAATTCAGGCAATATGGTGGCTGGTAGCAAGGAGAGATCTTATGAGCAAATAAGTAGAGAGTTGATATTAGGTGGAACCTTCCAAAGTTGTAGGGTCCACAGTGGACCTTGCTTTCCAGGAGGGAACAAAGCCGCTTTCTCCTTTAAAAATACTTGAATTTCTAGGTGCACTTCCACCAATGTAAAAGCTTCAAACATACAGAACTCACATATATAATAAACATGATACAGAAAAATAACTTCAGTCTCTTCATTAATGTAAGTCAAATTAATATTATTTTATACAATAGAACTTTAGCAGAAAATCAGGGAAGTTTAATAGCAAGATAAAGTAGGGGGAGGTGAGGGTGAGGCCTCTCAAAGTATAAGGGCCTGATTTATCAAAGCATACATACTGACCGCAACATGCACGTAAAATTCACGCAAATCATCTCTGTGCACTCCCGAATTCATCAAGGAATGAATCTCAAGATACATTCGCTGATGAAGTCGGGTGTAGGTCTGCTGTGCTCTACTACACTAGACACTGCAGGATATGTACAAAGCCTATGTGGATTATAAAGTCGCAAAATAACACACAGAAAAGAAAAATATAGAGAAATAATTTCACAAGCTAATAATAAAGGCTTTAATAACAAAACAGTAAAATAAAATAAAAATTGATTTTATTTTTTTTAAAAATCCAATGAAATACATTTATTAAAATGTTCTTAATGTCTATTGAACACAAAAAAACATTTTTACAGTTGTTCCTGTTTGCAAACACATATTATAACATGCATACAAGACTGTCATCACTAGTACTCAGGATTTAGAATAGAGCTGTAGCTGGAACAAGAGATACGGCAAAAAATCAAGTAACTTAATACCCAGAGCTTGATTCTGACAGGGCTGCGCGCACATGAGTTTGGCATGCCCTTACTGTAAATTGACTATAGCAAAACGCTTCTTCCCTGCCCAGTTCACTCCCTGAAATTATAGGTTGTAGTAAGTTTGCACTTGAAGATGGAGCAGACATGGCTGAGTTTATTGTTTGTGATCCGGTTGTGTGCATGCTTAGAGTGATTCTGCGTACGATATGCTCAAAAGGCAGATATGTGTCATGATGAATCAAGCCCTCAGTGTCTGTCTGTCATTGTGATTCTGTGTATTGTCAGTGTGTATTATGTGAGTATGTGTGTCAGTGCTAGTTTTTATTAGAGATGCTCAGGCTTAGTTCCCCGAAAACCGATCACACCCAAACTTCGCAGATCCGAGTACCGAGCCAAGCTGGCTCGGTACTTTCATGCACCCTCGAAATTGAAAACAAGGCAAAACGTCATCATTACGTCAACGGATCTCAGATCTCGCAAGCGTTGGATTCTATAAGTACCACCCTCCACGGCGATCCAGCGCCATTTCACAGAGGGACACAGAAGGGATAGCACAGTTCTTAGCAGTCTTTAGTGCAGTTGGGCTATGTCATAGGTAGAAAAGAAAGAGGAGGGGTGGCAGTGTTCTTCAAAGTCTCCAGTGCCATTCAGGAGAACTCCATTGTTCCATTACTAATTGTCATTGCTGAATAATAGGTCATTGCTGAAATAGAAATAATAGGTCTGGCAGGCTTGGTCTTCTAAATACGCAGTCACATTGTACTGTGTTATATAAGCAACATACAAATGGGAGAGCTCCATTGCTCCATTGCTAATTGTCATTGCTGAAATAGAAATAATAGGTCTGGCAGGCTTGGTCTTCTAAATCTGCTGTCACATTGTACTGTGTTATCAAAATGGATTCACAGCAGTACACAAAAGACCAGGAGCACCAAGCAGCTGCTGGTACCAGTAATAATGATAGTAATCCCTCTACGTCATCTGCTAAAGCCTATGTTAAAGTGCATAGAGCTTTTAAGACAGGGAAGCAAAAATGTAAAAAAACACCTTTTACCTTGGTCAAGAAAAAAAGACCTGTAATCCCAACAAATTTAACTGCAGAAAAAAATAAAATTGCCAACATGCCATTCTACACACGCAGTGGCAAGGAAAGAATGAGGCCTTCGCCTTTCTATATGAATGCTAGTTCTGCAACTGTCACTGAAGCATCTTCTTGTAAGGTCAGTCATGACCAAGCAAGACCTTGTCATTCGGACTCCAAAAGTGGTGTCTAAATACTTTTACATGTAAAAGCCGAGCTGGAAGAAAATACTAAGGCATTAAAGGAAAATGTAGGTTCTGATTCAGAAATGACACAAATCCCTGAGGAGAGTCTATTCACGAGTGCTATGTGTAATCCTGACCTGTCTGTTTGTACACCCACAGTCAGTAGATGTAGGGACCTTAACCATCTAGGAACCTCATCCATGTTACGCCATTTGAAGCAAGTTCATGGCAAGCTGTTGGGAAAATCGGAAACTTATGCTAAAAAAATAAGAACAAGCAGTCCATCATCAGCTAGGTCCCTTCTCTTAGCTTGATCCCGACACCTGCAATCTACACCTACAACACCATTCTTATCAATATCCTCAGTAACTATCAGAGTTAGTCCTGCATCTAAGTTGCTAAGGATAGATGACTCCTCCACTATGCTGGATTCCTCAGAAGAATTCTTGAGCATTAGTCACACTGCTGCTGCTGCTGCTGCTGCTGGGAGTGAATCCAGAAGCAGACCAAGAAGAATACTACTAGCAGTTTATAATAATTGACTGTTAAACAATCATTTGCAAGAGGAAGCAAGTAAGAAAGTTGTCACCCAGCCACAAAGCGGATCACAAACGCCATGGCGACTGTGCTAGTATTAGATCTGCGTCCAATATCCACTATTAATGCAGCTGGTTGTAGACAGTTAATTGAGGTCTTGTGTCCCTGTTACCATATTCCATCACAACACCATTTTACAAGAAAAGCTATTCCTCACCTCTACCAGAATGTTCGCAAAAATGTAACTATTGGGCTATAAAATGCAATTCTACACACTGTACACTTAACCACATATATGGGGACAAGTGGAACTGGGCAAACTAAAGATTATATGACTTTGACAGCCCACTGGGTTGGTGATTCACCTTCACCAACAGGAAGAGCAGCAGCATGTACCCAAATACGTCACATTTTTCAGAGGCACATATTCTGTGTATCACCGGCTTCACTAACAGGCATACAGCTGACAATCTGTTACAAAAACTAAGGGATATCATTGCAACATGGCTTATCCCGCTTGGACTCTCCTCAGGATATGTCATTTCTGATAACGCCAAAAATATTGTGAGAGCATTACAGCTGGGTGAATTCCATCACATTTCCTGTTTTGCTCATACAATAAACTTGGTGGTGCAGAGATTTTTAAAAACTGACAGGGACGTGCAGAAGATGCTGTCTGTCGTAAATTATCTGGACATTTCCGGCATTCGGCAACAGCATGTAGGAGATTCCAACAGCTACAAGAGCAATTTAATTTGTCCTGCCACCAACTGAAGCAAGAGGTGGTGACAAGGTGGAATTGAACCCTGCATATGCTTCTGCAGATGGAGGAACAGTGAGAAGCCCTCCACACTTACTCCACAAGACATAACATTGGGAAAGGAGGGGGAATGTATTTTACTCAAGCGCAGTGGAGAACACTTTCCGTGTTGTGCAAGGTGCTGAAACCATTCAAAGTAGTCACCTGTTAAGTGAGATCAGACACTGCTAGCTTGAGTCAAGTGATTCCCTTAATTAGACTTTGGAAAAGCAGTTTGAGAAACTGAAGGAGGAGTTTAAACAAAGCAATTACGCTAAGTATGTCGGACTTGTAGATCAAGTACTTTATCCACTTCGCCAGGATCCAAGCGATTTCAAAATCTTGAAATCTTATCACTATAGTTTGGCGACTGTGCTCGATCCTCGGTTTAAGAGCTATGTCTTCTCTTTGTTTCCAACTGACCCAGATCTGAAGAGATGCAAGGAGCTCCTGGTGAGCAAGATAACAGCTCAAGTGTTACGTGACAGGGCAGCGTCTCCTCCTCCAGTTTCTCACTCATCTGCTGCTAGGAAAAAACCAAGCTTTCTGGAGAGACTCAGAGATGATGCAGATGACTCAGCGCAACAATTTGACATCTGGGGTAAATGTATGAACATGCAGGTTCTTCGACACCCGCGTGTTCAGCGTGTTCGGCGATTAAATTTCAAGCGGCACTGCATTGTAAAGGGAAGTTTCCCTTTATAATGCAGCGCCGCTTGAAATTTAATAGCCGAACACGCTGAACAAGGGGGTGTCGAAGAACCCGCTTGTTCATACATTTACCCCCTGGTTTGGTCTAAAAGAATTGACCACAAAATGTGACAACTCCACCTGATACTACTATCAACATCCAAAGGATGGTGGATGATTATTTTCACTACAGCATAGAAATAGACACATCAGACAGTTTTTTTTACATACTGGGAGGAAAAAAAAGGAATTTGGAGATCCATGTACCAACTCGCTTTGCACTGCCTAAGCTGCCCACCCTCCAGTGTGTACTCGGAAAGAGTTTTCAGCACAGTTGGGAACCTTATAACCGATCGTCGTAGGAGGCTACTTCCTCAAATTGTGGAAAAGATGATGTTCATAAAAATTAACTTCATTTTCCACAAGGAAGGCTTTTCCCGTCAATTACATCAAAATACTGAGACTTCTGTAATGGTGGATTCCAGGGGTGATGAATTAATAATGTGTGAGGATGATGTACAAACTGATGAGGGTGAGGATGAGACTGAGGATGATGACAACAACATCTTGCCACAGTAGAGTTCATTAACAGCACTGTTACCTTAGGTGCCTTAAGCCCATTGGTAGCTTGTTTTGTGGGGGCCCAAACAAACCAAGCACATCAGCCTCAAAAGTGGCACTTCTTGTCGTTGAACTCGTCGCCATGTATTAGCTGTAGAATTACCACAGGTATCCAAGGAACGGGTGGAGCGATCAAATGAACCATAACTGATTTCATGATTCAAGGACAATTCCACCTTGCACCACTTTTCTTTACTGACACTGCTGTGTGGCAATGTTTTCTAGATGTGCTAGGAACTGCCGTGTGTTTGAGTCATTGCTCTGTCGCTTAGCATCCAGCCAGGTCGCTGCAGTATTTGTTTGAAAATGTATGAAAATAATTTTGTGACCTGTGAGGTGGTCAAAATTGACTACAAATGAGTTGAAATGAGTGTTATTGAGGTTAATAATAATGTAGGGGGGGAAGCAAAAATATGTGATTTTAGAAAAAAAATCGGGGTCCGAAAGTAAAACACACAAGGGCGGTTTTGACAAAACCAAAACACGAAGTTAATCTAGGTCCAAAAGCAGAACACGGGGGTCAGTGAACATCTGTAGTATTTATGTCAGTTATTAACCAAGTTGAATCATCCATTGGCAACCTAGGCATCTTACCCTAACCCGGCGGTTCCCAAACTGTGCGCCACGGCTCCCAGGGGTGCCGCGGCGCTGTCACTGGGGTGCCGCGGGCCAGACCTAGAAAAAAGAAAGAAAACAGGAACTTACCAATCCGCCGGGCGCCGGGAACCAGCAGCCTCCTCTCTCCCGCAGCTGTCACTGAATATCGACGTCAGTGACAGCTGCGGGAGAGAGGAGGATGCTGGGTCTCGGCGCCCGGCGGATTGGTAAGTTCCTGTTTTCTTTCTTCTTTCTGTGGCTGGCGCCTGGCGCGGGGCAGAGTGAGAGGGATCGTAGCAGAGGAGAGGGACAGAATGATGGCAGAGGAGGGGGACAGAATGATGGCAGAGGAGGGGGACAGAATGATGGCAGAGGAGGAGGACAGAATGATGGCAGAGGAAGGGGACAGAATGATGGCAGAGGAGGGGGACAGAATGATGGCAGAGGAGGGGGACAGAGGGCAGAAGAGGGGGACAGAGGGCAGAGGAGGGGGACAGAGAGCAGAGGAGGCGGACAGAGGGCAGAGGAGGGGGGCAGAGGGCAGAGGAGGGGGACAGCGTGAGAGAGGGCAGAGGAGGGGGACAGCGTGAGAGAGGGCAGAGGAGGGGGACAGCGTGACAGAGGGCAGAGGAGGGGCCAGCGTGACAGAGGGCAGAGGAGGGGGCCAGCGTGACAGAGGGCAGTGGGGACAGCGTGACAGAGAGCAGTGTACCTGGATGCAGAGGGGGCAGTGTGCCTGGATGCAGAGGGGGCAGAGTGTCTGCATGCAGAGGGGGCATTTTTGCATATAACTAAATAAGTATTTCTGTCGTGACCTAAATACTTATTACATTTTGTTGACCCAACTACTTCTAAAACAGGAAAGCTCAGTAATTATTTTGGAGGGGTGCCTTGAAAAAATTTGGAGACTCTAAGGGTGCCGCGAACTGAAAAAGTTTGGGAACCACTGCCCTAACCCGTTGTATGTTCTTTTTTTATTGAGGGGCCTAATTTATTTTAAACCATTTTTATGTTTTTTATTTTGATGAACAGAAGGGGAAGAAGTATTTTGCCTAAGGGTCTTAGGAGACTGTCAGTGTGAGTCTGTGTGCAGGTTTATGTCAGTGTGGATTTATATGGTAAGGAAGAGATTCTTTTTTGAAATGTTTGTATTTTAGAGAAAATAATGTACCTCCTACTTTAAATTATTATGGATATCATAAGTTCTATGACCTGTAAAATACATTTGTATTTGCTCACAGTAACTTCTTAGAATTTACAGAAGGAGGTACATTATCCTAAATTGTGAAAAACTGTATACATAACACTCCACTACCCTGAAAAACGTGCAAGTACATCAACAGTGTTAGTAATGATAGTGTAAAAGAATTACTTATCATTTCAAACATCCTATTCAGTAGTTTAATAATTTATGTCAATCCGGGTGATTCTAGTCCTATAAACCCATAAATGCTACATCCCTGCATTGGAATTATTTTGTGTTCAAAATATGTACACATAGTATAGAATTGCAGACATAAGTTCCACGTTTCTGTGTGTTTTAAATCACTTGTTACTTTAAATAGTATAAAAAATATTTTTCATTTAAGGGCTAGCAAGATCATCGTCCATGATCAAGTGAGCGTTACCGCAGTACATAGTGGAACTTCCTTTTTCTTTTAGAAACTATGAGCCAAATACCATAATTCAACTTTGATCTTAAAATACCCACATCCACAGACTTCAGGGTGATTTATAAGACACAAAACATTCATTGTGGTTCAAGACAAGTAGGTAATGCCGCAGTTATATAGGTTGCAAACAAAAACGATCCTTTCCTTTTTATCTTGTATGTGTTGGATAAAGCTAAAAGCTTCCAGATAGTTGCATTTTGACAGCTTGGAGTTACTGTTGGGAACAGATCCATGTATGGAAGCAAATGCACAAAAGAATAGATAAGCTGATATCCAGCTATGCAAACCATGTTTAGAGACACTTAAAGGACAAGCATCACAAGTCCTGTCTTTCTGGTAAATGCAGAGTACCTACTGCATGTGGTCCTTTCTCTGTTTAGCCTAAGAAAGAGCTGCTTGGACATCAACAAAGGTAAGTGAAAATCCGATGTCTAGAAGCTGATAGAAAAATGTCATTGTCATCCATTTCCTGGTTACTGGGAGTAACACTGACATTCTACTTATTCATTAACATTCTAATTGTTAGTATTGTGACTGCCTTTTTAAAGCTGCAATGCCCTGCTCACCAGACCCCAGCAACAAGCGAGGCATCATAAACTAAATACCTGTTGGCTGCATTTTTGTTTTCTCTATGCAGCACATGACAGATTGCAGATGACATCTACGCAGCTCTGGGGTAATAAAATGAATTCTCTGGGGGACCCTGCCCTCTTACTGTGCTGTATTTTAAAAAATACAAATATTCATGCTTATAAGTCAATTTAAAGACACACAATGAGCAGTTTGGCTTTGTACAGTGCCCCAGGTTGCTTATATAGAAGATAGTTATATCAATATAGTTATGTTGTTTCATTTTTAGACAGCTATTTAAATGCATTGAATGTGACTTTTTATATTTGTTCAGGGTGCTGAAAAATTGATTGACAATCACCTTGCAGTGACGATGAATCACTGAATTGTGTATTTCATTTTTTTCTCCAATGCATCTCATTATATTAATATTATTTTTATTTTCAATGAGGTTATCCAAGGATAGATGGTCAAGATAATGTCAATACTATCCAATGGCTGATATTCTTAAAAGTGTGTGTGTGTGTGTGTGTGTGTGTCTAGAGCCCCCTGTAAACACATAGATGTGTATCATTTATAATACAGTATATAGATACATACATAGAGTACATATAATACTTAAACACAAACATCCACTGCGTACAATATGAATACACACATTACACAAGCATACACATGCTCTTTCAGTTCTGGATTGTTGTGTGAAGCCTTCTGTCCTTCCGAACAGATGTAAATTGTACCTCATAGTGTGGGCTGCACTACATGGCCCTCTGACAAAGTTGTAAAAGATGTCCGATTTCCTTGGCAGCTTATCGCAATTCCTTTATGCATCCCTTTTAAACACAGAGCTGTTACATCTTTTACAGAGATCTCAGTCCAGCCAGCATGATTCAATATGAACTAGCACAAAGGAGTCTGGGTGTACTGCCAGTATGTTCCCACCAGCTCCCTTCTGGAGAGCCCTCCTCGAGGAAGCTCTGTATTGTAACTTACTGTTTTGCTTCAGCATTTTTTGCTCAGCTTTTGTCTACATGACGCTGTGGCAGAAGTATGAAAAGCAATATTCCCCACAGCTGTGATCATACAGCCCTAAGGAACAAAAATAAATCACTTTCTGAATAGATGTGAAGACAAAAAACTAAGATTTATTAATCAGAACTCCCTCAGATGAGAAATCCTGTACTTGGTTCCCAGGTCTTTAGAAATAAATACAGTAATGTTACCTCTAACCAACAATATGGCTCTTTCAGCCATGTGAAATAGCTGAATGGACTGATAAAATGATGTAGATAATTTGTAATCATTGTCCTATGTTTTTATTTAATACGTAAGACAGCATATTACAGATACATTTACAGAAACCTGTAATAGTTTTATGTTGGTTACAATGTTTAAAAAAAGGACTTGTATTAACTTCAGCTTGTTTTATTGCTACAAGCTAGGTAGACCTTAGTCATAGGAAATTTTAGGAGTGTGGTTGTGCGGGGTGGTAATTAGAATCTACCCTAAGTAAGATATATTGCTATATTGCCTGGAAGCAGGAATTAAAATAACACAGCTGCTGCAGTACTGCTCATGGAAAACAGATGGCGATGTAGAGCCAAATCATTTGCCCAGTGGTATGTACTGTTCTTCTGTAGGGGCATACTCAGTTAGCTTGGCGCTCCGTGATTACACGCCCGCTGCGCGTTACTCAAAGTAATACAGTATAGCAACACAGCGGATTTTCTTTGGGGTGCGAAGGAAAATCCGTCATATTGCGATATCATGTATTACTGTCACAGGCCGTTCCAGCACGTAATTGCGGACTGCCAATCCAATTGAATATGCCCCTTAGGCCTTTAATACCAAAACTAAACACTTACTGTGTCTTTGATATATATAGGACCCACATTTGTTTGTGCATAATGTAGGTGTTTTGTGGAGGTGATGTGTTATCTCATCATAAAAATCTTGTTTTTGCCTATGCAGCACCTATTCTCTCTGCTAGTGTTAGTTACAAATTTGTAAAAATGCTTGTCTGCTTTTAGTGGACAAGGGCCTATTTGACCTCTCTGCACATACACAGGTACATGCCTCTACATAGCATCCCAAAATCTAAGGGCAAAATGGACTTGTTCATTAATCTGCCCAGCACTTGCAATCACAATTATATAATTAATTTGTGTGGCCATATTATACTAAATTAGGAAAATATAATTCATCTGACTCAAATCAATATGCTGTTTTAGTTATGAATATTGCTATAAATTAGATGTTTTGTTCTTCATTTTACTTGTTTGAATCAATCTGGTTGTAAAACAAATGAACAAATTGGTGGCACATTACTTCTCCTCTGCTATAGTCTACCATGAATAAAATGGACATTTATTCTTCTGAATTCTGAATATCTTATTACAAACAACTGCAGGAGTCAGGTATATCAATAGCTACAAATTTCCAGCCTTTAAACTCTGGGGGATCCTATATCCTTTATTAATGTACCATGTAACGGTTGTAGTGATTGCTGTCTGGGGGTATGTAGTAGTAGATATGAGGCTGTAAGTTGCATAAGCTTCAATGATAAAGTAGATCAGGCACACATTTGCATTCTTCGCTTGTGGAATCTCATTCTCCTCTGCAGTGACCTTATCTATAGGAAAAGGTCACGAGCCCTCCTGCGGTATTACTTTTGCGTGACATCTTGGCTGAATGACGTGTGTAGCAGATAACGGTACATTAGTACATTACACTACGGGGTACATGCAATGACTAAGTAAGAAGAAGAATTATTGGTTCCAGCCTTGTATGTATGTTTAGTCTTTATTTTTAGATTGGCAACACACACTCAGAAGTATACTACAGGCAGCATACATACAGTAATACATATAGATCTTATAGTAGACAATAAGAGATAGTTTCATCCACTGGATAAATACATAAACAAAAGGATAAGGTAACTTACAAACTGTTCAAAACTTTTCCCGTGCCATTACTTTCCTGCAAGTTGTCTCATCTTAGTGATTTAAGCATATTGAGTAAACATACATAACATAATGTAATGGAAATAGCGGAGTCATATACCAAAGGGCACCAGGGAGTGGACATATATTATAAATATTGAGGTAAAATAGTCATGTGAGTCTTAACATTGCCGTTAACGATAAACATACTGATATAAGAAATTTACGTAATGATTATATTATAAATCCCATGCAGGGACAATGTTGGAATTCTCTCACATGCTCAGCCATTGTTCATCCGCTTTAGCAGCATCTGCAGTGTTTTCCGAGAACATGAAATGTTCCATAGAGTTCTATTATCTGTGCAGGAAGAAAATACTCAGTTTAGAAGAAGGGAACACAATTTATGTAATTCTGCAGCAGCTGTGCAATGCAATAAATAATTAAACAAGCAGGCAGTATCAATAATGTGGCTATGGGGGAGGAGGGTTGTTGGCTGTGGACATGTGTCCAGAAATTTCCCCTTCACAAACGAACTTGAATTGTGCACATGTTTAAAGCTGGTACAGATCAGGTCATTTCCCACTTTCCACACTTCCCATACAGAGTTTATTATTGCTTAGCAATAAAATAAATGACTGAGAAAATAAACAGCATCAGTTATAATGGAAGGTGGGGGGTTGGTGGTTGTGAAGGGGCATCGGGCAATGGTGGCAGAATAAAAGGGGGCGTAGAGGACCTCTCCGTAGTAGCTGTCCATCTCTGCTCATCTTGTAGATGTAGGTGTAGAAAGACTGGAGTAACAACTCTCAGGAGTGAAACATATTGGGGCTGATTCATGAAGGAAAGCAAACAAAAATAGTAACTTTGCACTTTGGCAAAACCATGTTGCATTGGAGGGGGAGCTAAATTTAAAAATAGGACAAATTTATAGTTGAGGTAGAACATGTCCTAAATCAACTTTAAATTTCTTTGTAAGAATAAAGCTATCCAGTATTTGTGTGCTACATGAAAACACAGCCAGTATTTAACTCATGTGCACAATAATAAATTAATATGCACTCCTTGCATTGTGACTGGGTTTTGTCCAGGAGAAAACAATTAATTTTATTGCCTTACTTTCCTTAATGAATCAGGCCCAATGTGTTTTCTTAGCATAACATATATAACAAGAATGCCAAACAGAGAACAGGAACTTCCCAGCATGCCTAGCAAATGACCGTACTTCCTGCCAGGCTCTGGCAGATCATACATTTACACATCTCATCTGTAACTGCTGGATGCTGTAACAGATCAGTGGAATATGTGAGGACAGGCACACACATGTCATCATGCGATGACGAAATTGCACATCTTAACTGTTGCCCTTATGCTGTATATAGTCACTACACTATGGGCACCATGCCTCCTAAACATTTAAAACCCTACATGGCAACCTTTTGAAGCTGGCATCCGGGAGCTGGGAGGAAGAGGTGGGCGTGTGGGGGCGGGGATTGAAAAATGCATCATTTTGGCCCCACCCCCACTGTAAAATTCCAATTTTCACATAATTAAATATTGGGGGTGGGGCTTAATGATGAGATTACGCCCCACCGCCGATATTCAATGCTGTTAAGTTAGGCATTTTTTAGGATCCAGGAATTGGGCCTACTCTTCCGAGAGGACTCCCCAAAATTCAGGAGCCTCCTGGAAATTCCGAGAGAGTAGACAAGTATGTTCTAAACTAACTCCAGTGCTGGAGAGGCTGATCTGGTTTCAACTAAAACAGGGAGACCAGGACCATAGCGCCCCCTTACTATAGTGAAAACAATCCCCAGTCTGATCAGCATAGGTCTGGTAAGGGTGGGCAACAAAAGAAGAAGGTCTCCGTCCTGCCATAGGCTAAAGCTGAGGCTGTTCCCAACTCCCATGTGCTCTTGCAACTGGTGAAATAAAAAATATTGGGGCCTCAGGAGGTGGTGCTAATATAATGGATATGAGGTCCTCAGACCTGTGACCATAATAACAAAAGTGTGCAAAAAAATAAATACACACAAGATGTTCAAATGAACAACTGCCAAAAACCCTATTTCACCACTTTATTAATTGGAAAGTACCTGCCAGTCCCTGTCTCCCTTATCTAACACTTATTAGACATGGAATTTACTCACAGATGTTTCAGAGTGGAAGCATTGTTAGGTCCAAGAGGTAAGAGGTTGTGGCTCAGTGACTCAGTGGTTAGCAGTGGTTAGCACTTCTGCCTCACAGCACTGGGGTCATGAGTTCGATTCCCGACCGAGGCCTAATCTGTGTCGGATTTGTATGTTTTCTTCATGTTTGCGTGGGTCCTCCCACAGTCCAAAAACCTGGTAGTAGGTTAATTGACTGCTATCAAATTGACCCTAGTCTGTCTGTGTGTGTGTGTTAGGAAATTTAGAGTGTAAGCTCTTTTGGGGCAAGGACTGATGTGACTGTATTCTCTGTACAGCGCTGCGGAATTAGTGGCGCTATATAAATAGATGATGATGATAAGGTAGGGGAGGTTAAAAACATGAGGGGTGGGGACAGGGCCCTCTTAACAACATTATGGGCCCCCGGGCAAAGCAGTGCACCGGGGCACATATATATATAAATATATATATATATATATATATATATATATATATATATATATATCTATATATATATATCTCTTTCTTTCAGCCGTCAGCCTCCCTTTAAATAAAAAAAAAACCCTTAACTTACCTTTTAATCGGCTTATTCTCCTCTTCACTTTTCTTCAGTCACTGCTACCTGCTGAATGCTGTTTTCGCGTGGGGGATTCCTCCGTGCTGCGCTCCGCAATGGATGTCGGGCGTGATGACGTCCGACATGCACTGCGAGTGCCTCACGGAAAAGGAGACCAGGGAGGGAGCCGGATCGCCAGCTGACCGTAAGGTAAGTATTTCCTTTCTTTTTTTGTGGGGGGGCGGAGGGGGCAGGATTTTTTTTTTCAGCGCTGCCTCGACGGGCCCCCTGGGCTGCAGGGCCCCCGGGCACCTGCTCATTGTGCCCAATGGGAGAGAAGGCCCTGGGTGGGGAATTAAAAAACTTAGAGCTTATGAAAGGTGACAAAGCAGACAGATTGTTAGCGTCTAAATTATCACAGAGTAATGTACTTCGGATTAACTTGCATTGGGGTAATACCACAAATGATCCTGATCAGATGACCGAGGAGTTCCAAAGATTTTACAGTTAACTCTATAATATCTCACCTACGGGTTGCTCCTCTCCTGCTTCTGCAGAGTAAACCTGAGATTTCCTATCCCAATGTCATTTGCACAGACTTCTACCTTGAGCACTTGAGGTGCTGGGAGCGTATTTCACTCCACAAGAAATTTCCATTGTTATTAAAATGCAAACTTAAAGTGCCAGGCCCTGGTGTTTTTACTGCCATGTATTATAAAACATTCTCTGCTTTCACCTTATCTTGCTGCCGTGCTCAACAGTGTCCTTCTCAAAATAAGCTCTTGAAGCTAGGATTATTGTCATCCCAAAAGAAGGTAAGGATCCCACAGACTGTGCTAATTGTAGGAGCATCTCACTCTTGAACACAGATGTTAAAATATATGCAACAGCACTAGCAGAATGCCTCAATGCAGTACGTACTCATTTGATCCACAAAGATCAAGTTGGTTTTATACTAGGCAGACAAGCAAGCGACAATGCTAGACGAGTTATCAAACTTATACATTGTATCAATACTACTAAGAACCCGGCCACTGTGCTTTCTCTGGGTGCAAAGAAGGCATTAATTGGCCATTTATGTTAGAAACCCTCAAGGGATTTGGCTTTGACTGCAACTTTCTTAAGGGGATCCAGGCCGTATATTCAGGCCCCTCAGCTATGGTCTCGGTAAATAGAGTGCTTTCATCCCCACTCCCGATCACTAATGGTACCCGACTGGGATGTCTTCTATCATCATTAATTTTTGCTCTTGTGATTGAACCCCTGGCTGCGAGAATCTGGCTACCCCTCCCCCCCCCCATATTAAAGGTGTTGAGATTGGGTCTGGATAATATAAGATCAATTTATTTGCAGATGATAACCTCCTTACACTGACTTCTCCCCACACTCCTGTCCCGAACCTGCTTAATATCCTTGCTTCCTATGGTTCCCATTCAGGTTATAAAAATAATTTCTCTAAAACTGAATCCGTTGCATTCCATACACTACCTCCTACCTTAGGACTTCTCAAATGTGATTACAACAAACTACAATAAAGTATTTGGGAGTCTATATAACTTCTAGGTGTGATACTTTGCATTCAAAGAATTTTCCTTGATTCATAACACTAATCAATTTGGATCTGCTCAGATGGAAAAAATTAAAAAACTCTCGGTTAAGCAGAATCTTCGCTCTCAAGATGAATGTATGCTATTTTCTATTTGTGTATGTGTTTTGGTGGATAGTGGCAGAGTATTAAGCGGATGAGCTATAAAATATTTTACAATCTGGGTGCTCCTTTACCCAGTGCCACTGCGCAAGGTGTCTCGGGAACGTCCACGGACACACCTCGCGCTGAAGCAAGATGATTAAAGATGGGAATCACAAGCAGCCATTGTGGGAAACTGCTTGTGATTGGCTGGGGGTGAAAGGGAACATCGCATTACTCTGGGTAATAGTCATTTTTTAGTTACTGTGCTTCTTCTTCGAATGGGTCCTATTAAAAATATAGGCCTTTGGCGGAGAAGCGGACATAATAAAGCCAGTCTTGATGTCCCTTCATTCTAGACTAACTAAGCAGTATTTTAGGATAAAAACTGAAAACTATTTAATGAAATGGAGTAATTTGAGATTTTTAAAGTGTACCTCCTAAAAATAGTTCTGCTTCTCCACACAACCAGATGCGCTTTCAGTATGTGGAGAAGGGAGAGGTTGTGTAAACATTAATGGGCACTGTGTGGAACATTGAGGATCACTGGTGCAAAATCAAGGTGATTTGTGGTTGACTTCATAAATAAGCTTCAATAGAAGAAGCCATTTTGTGGGGTGAACCACTAACAATGATAATGCAGCCTGTCAATTCATTAGAATCCAAGGACATCCATTTTAGGCACCTCATGATCTATATTCATAAGGGAGCTGGATCCTAGTGAACTGATTGGCTGAGTTTTGTCAAATTTTGGTTCATTTCATAAAATGGCTGCCTGCACTTTGTCTAGGTGATACAAACGGGAGCTGCCACATCCCCTGCAAAGACATGACCAAATTAAATGTAATGCACACTTAGGGGTGGATTTAATTGGCAGCAATGTGGCAGAAGGACATCACCTCAATGTCCTGCTGCGCACATTGCTGGCATTTATGGTAGGAATCTCTGCTCATTTTTCTGCATACCTCTATGGGTTGCGAGAAAAAATGAACGGAGATTCCTGTCACAACATCGGCACGAGGTGTCTCCGTGGACACTCCACCTTGCGCTAATTTGAAGCATCTCTTATTCAAAAAGGTGCTCATATTATATTCGGCAACATGACTTCTACAAAACACACATGCCCAAATTCCCAAAGTAGTGTTAAAAATTAGTTTAAGGGGGGAATTCAATTGCTGGCGATGTGGCGTGCGGATGTTGTGCCACATACATCGCCTGCAATTGCGGTAAAACTCTCTGCTCATTTTCATAGAGGTGCAAGGAAAAATGCGTGGAGATTTTACAGAAATCTCCACAACGAAGTCTCCAGAACGTCCGGGAGACACTTTGCGGTCAATTGAATTCCCATTTAAATGTGTGAAGATATTAAGAGTTTTCCGTCAAACCTTATTAAGCTTTAAATTTAGCTCCAATTTTGTTAAATTGGTTAATTTTTTTTTAATTTTTTTTACAAAAAGTAATGTTTTAATATAATTTTCCTAATATTAAAGGGACATTATATTGATGATGAATTCCCAGGATATATCTGATATAAAAATTCCAGGTTGGTGCCTGATTATATGCCTAATTTTGAAGCACACATAAAACACTTTTCTGACCATTTACCCTCATGGTGAATTAAGGACCACTGTACAGTTAAGGGAAGAAATTTGATGTTATTGCACCCAAAATAACGCTTTTAGTGCCGACAGTAGTTTCTAGCCAAGAACCAAGCAGTCGATAACTGTGACCATTTTGTGTTAGAAAGGATATTCACAGTCAGGGGCAGGCTGGGCTGGAGGGCAGGGGGGCATCTGCCCCACGGGCCGGTCCCATAATGGGCTACCTTGGGCTGGGTCACTGGGCCACTTTAGTTTTTTCCATTAAAATAGTTTGCCGAGTCGAGTCTTGCTGCTTAGGCCGAAATTTGCCTGCCCTCCTCTGTTCACAGTCCTGTGGCAACTGTCCCCTGTGCTAGTTGTGCACATGATATGAGTAACATTGGCACTGGGGTCATGAGTTCGATTCCCGACCATGGCCTTATCTGTGTGGAGTTTGTATGTTCTCCCTGTGTTTGTGTGGGTTTCCTCTGAGTGCCCTGGTTTCCTCCCACACTCCAAAAACATACTAGTAGGTTAATTGGCTGCTATTAAATTTCCCTTAGTCTCTTTCGGTCTGTGTGTGTGTGTATGTTAGGGGATTTAGATTGTAAGTTCCAATGGGGCAGGGACTGATGTGAGTTCTCTGTACAGCGCTGCGAAATTAGTGGCGCTATATATATAAATAAATAGATGATGATAATTAAAAAGATGCTTTTATTATTGGAATAATGCATTCAAATAATAAAAGGGGAGTTTACCGGAAGAACACTCATTTGAGGGGATGAGAGGACAAAAGTACACAGACATACGCACAAAAGGGGAAAAAGACCATCACACTCCAAAGACACACTCTCAAGCAACGGGGTGTTTGGATAAATGGGGGGGGGGGGGGGGTGGTGGTAGTGTGAAACACATATGAAAAAGGGAGAGATACAAAAAGAGGTAGAAAGAATGGGTCAGAAAAGCATAAATTGGGAGACAAGGAAAGAGGTACATAAAAAAAATGCAAGCATACCTCTACTGGGAGTAAGATAGGAAGAAAATCACCTCAGGGCAGTGTACTCTGTCCCAGTCTGCTCTGAGTTCTCAGCAGAATGGAGAAACACGGTGCTCACTTTACCTACTAACAGCATGATCAAATATCTAGTAATCATAATCTCGCTCTTTCGCATCGGGAGGTAAAGTGTGACGACGGAGAGGGTGGGGCTCAATAAGTTGCGTAATTGCCGCTCCGTTACGCAATGAAGCAAATGCGTCATTTTACAGTGGGAGGCGGGGCTAAAATTTCACTCTTCACCAATAATCGCATCCAGGAGTCTCCTACCCTGTGGGAGAAATCTGAGGTGGTGGGAAAAAAATCTTTCTCCGATTAAGAGGAGCTGTTGATCTTTATACAGAGATGGGGGTTGCTGGGCATCTGGAAACCCCCTAACTGTGTGCCTGAGTAACTGCTTCCTCTTACTGAAAAATATTGGACTGTGTAAAGCCAGGAAACAAAATTGCACTTCATTGTGTAATCTGTGCAAATAATTACTAATATGACCATGTGGGTGATTAAATAACCAGGTTGCACGATGAAGTGATAACTCAAGGTTAAATGTATGTGATTGGATTGCGCTAAAGCTCACCACTCACATACCTTTTATAACCCACAACCCCACCCCTCCCTTTCAATGTTTTTTATTTGTTGGATGTCTACTGATTTAAAATATTGGAGTTTCTCTATTTACGGTTAGCAACTTACAGAAAGATGAATATAAACAGAAGCCTAAAATCACACATTGCTACAATCATCTCTGTGCTGCTGGAACTTAGACATTGGTTTGTTTTGCCTGCTTTTTTGTGTCCCTGTCGCTTACACCTGCTATGTATTCAAACAAACAGCTTGCGTATTATTAGTATACTTAAATAAATGGCGATGTTATTAGCAGGCGCTGCATATTTTATGATATTATTTTGAACACTAGACTGCTCCTAGACACAATGACATCTATTCTTAGCTCAGACACTATTAATAAGTGATAAGATCTAGTAAGAAGACGTAACACATTACAAAATGATACAGTAGTATGCTCCCTGATGCATGGCACGTTGAATTGTGTCAGTGTGAGGCTAATTTCCAACCTGCTACACCATACATTGTGCATATTATATAGTGCTTATACAGGCAGTGATCAGTTGTCACACATTTGAATTCATTGCCACCAGGGCCGTCTTTCCCATTGGGCACAATGGGCAGGTGCCCGGGGGCCCTGCAGCCCAGGGGGGCCCATCTGAGGCAGCAAAAAAAAAAAAACCTGGAAAAAAAAAAGACAATACTTACATCGCGGTCAGCTGGCGATCCGGCTCCCTCCAGGTGTATCCGCAGAGTATAAGAATAAAGTTTTGTCCATCTTATTCAGGGGCCGTGAGTGCGCCCTCCCCACCTCATGTCAGGGTGCCATAGGTGCCGTCTCTGCCCTCCCCACACTCCTTTCCTTGTGTGAAGTGGAGGCAGACCAACATTTTCGCTTATTGGAAGGGAGCTTGGTGCTGGGCTGTGACATCATAATAAAGAGCCGCATTCCCAGACCAACATGGAGGAGCAGAATTCGCC